>NC_081210.1:26350588-27550588 GCF_902713425.1 Acipenser ruthenus
AATAAACTCCCTCAGACGTCACTCAACAAATACAAATGCAGTGAAATGGTGAAATGGCTGGAGACCCTGCTGCTATCTTTCTGTTGCTTTTGATACTGTATCTTCTTAGGGCATCATGCTCTCTCCCCGGTTTCAGCACCTTGACTTAGTGGTGGGGCCACTCTTCATTTATAGGTTCTGCCTTAGGCAATACTTTAAATTATTTTAATGCAGGTGTTCTATTCCCTCGCGTAGTGCGTATGGTGTTCTGGTGCTTTTCTTTTCATGTCAATGCCTTTGCTTTCTTTCAGTTTAAATCAGGGATTTTAAAGTAGTAGCTGAACTCATGATATGCATCCCTCTAGGCTTGCACTTCTCCGTTGCAAATGAAAACATGCATGCGAGTCCAAGCATGCAAATATGAAATACTCTATTTATATTGGCAGCTTGGCATTACTGACAGTGAGTATTTTGGGGGCAAACCGTTTGGCCAAAATGTTACATTACAAATTTCATATCACAGATATATGCTTGAAAAAAAAGGTTTACACTAAGAAATAGTATCTTAGTGTTATGAACAGGGTACAGTAATGTAGTAAAGCAGAGGATCAAGCTGCATAAGGGTACAAGCTAGTAGTATATTTAGTAATAATGCAATCTGCATTATTCAAACAGTAAAACCCAGACTGTTTTATTACATTAGCTGTTTCTAAAACTAACTTAAAATTCTACTACTTGACAGGCTTTTAATTTATATTTATTCTTGTTCATTCTGATAACATTATTATGTATCTATTTGGCAAACACCTTTATCCAAGGCGATTTACAGGTGTTACAGGGCAGTACAGGGTTACAAAGCAAGATTAATTCAATAGGTTAACATAACATTATTCAGCAGGTTTCCTTTTGACTTTTTGAAGCAAAATGTGTTCATTCTTTAGGGTAATGCAAAAGGGTCCACGTCTGTGTGTATTCTCCAGATGTTTTATGTAATCCTCAGACATCCCACCACTAACCCACACTGCTCGGGATTCCAATAGAATGTGAAGACACTGGAGGTTTTTAAACATTCTTCAGATGATTTCAGTGTCGGTTGAAGAGTCTCTGGAATCAGCTCCCTGGGGCTCTCATAGGAATCGATCAGGACTGATTAATGATTTGTCAACCTGTCCTGGTCAGTGTGTATTGATGTGTCATCAAGTAAAGGAGGGTGGGGGGGTGCATTATAGTAACCTTGCGCCTTGAACAATAATAACAGTAAATTATTTTTTCACAGATATAGTGAAGTCCAGTGCAAGGAGCTATATTTCATTCATTTACACCCACTTACAGTTCATTTTCCTATTATCTGTCTGTGACAATCTTGAGTTTTTTTCGTGTAAGGAGTAAGTTGACATTGTAGTGACTCTACCCAAATGAAATGCGTTATGACAACTAAAAAACAAGGACTGTTTAAAAAAGCAGACTTTTTTTTCTCTTAGTATGAGGTCATCTTTACCTTGTGTGTGTGTGTGTATATATATATATATATATATAGATATATATATATCTATATATATATATATATATATATCTATATATATATATATATATATATATATATATATATATATATATATATATATATATATATCTATATATATATATATATATATCTCAAAAGCGTGCACACCCACGAAGACTTCACTATTCGGACTCCTCCGGGAAGGCCGGAAAGTGAGGGCACTCAAAAGGCAACCCTCCAATCAGTACATTTTATTTTGTATAATCCATATTGTTCAGAGACAGGATGTTATTGTCCTCGGATAGCAAAGCTGACGTTTCAACGTACAATCACGTCTTCTTCAGAGCATTCATATATATATATATATATATACACACACACACACACACATTATGTATACTATGAACTCATATTAACATACACATTGTATAGACAACTGCTGGAAGACAAGGTTGTTTTTTGATCCTTGTGGCACGTGTTTGTTTTTCTAGGATTCAAAAGGGCCATGGTAATGGATTTCATAAACGTTTTCTTTAATGTATAACTGATTTGACAATCATTTAAAACATATTGAAAATATTTTTACTTTAGAATATTCTTTATTGTTGCTTGTTTTACATTTTTTTAAATAATATTCTATTAACTACAGAGACATTTTTGTGATGTTGTATTTAAACATATATTTATTAGATGCCTGTTATATTTATTAGATTAAGTACATTTAGACCAATTTGTATGCTTGTTATTATTTGTTTATTAAATAATTATAACATATCATGTGTCAGTCATCTGAACAATAATTATGCATACTTCTATGCTTGGTTCTATGTCACTTCTATAGGACTTTTTAAAATTCAAATAGGACATCCATATTATTGTAAATAGATTATATCTAAAACTTCAGATAACACAAAAAATTAAAAATGTATATGTTTCATTTGTAATTATTATTAGCATTTTAAAAGTTAAACAGTTTTACTGAAGGCACATAAATGTTAAACCACAAATGCTAAAGATCACACACTTAACATCAGATTCAACAGACAATATTATAGAAACAAACTCACAGACACCATGGGTCGAATTGAAGTCTGTGACAAGGTCAATTGTTTAATGTCTTTTTTTTTCAATGCCAGACTGAATGACCATCAGCACACCAGTATTTAAAGCATGAAGTCATGTGAGGTGTGTTGTATGGCTCATTAAACATTTTTAATACAGCTAGCACTACCTGTGGGATTGCTGTTTGTTTATCTAAACATTTGACAACTGCAAAATGTCAGAGCTGTTGACCTTTGTTAAAATATTTTAGACACTGAATAAAACAACTGAGTGCATTTGGCCTTATAGATTAAATTTTTCTTTAGCTTCACCTTCTTCAGAAATCAAATGTTATACCTTTGTGCTCTAGATCTAGAACAATATCTATTACAACATGCTACCTTACAGAATATGGCACATTTATATACAAATGTAGGGAGTTTTCCTTGACGACTGCTCTGGGACTATTCGTCTTCTCAAGCACCTGTATCACGTTACCTCTAAGGAATAGACTGAGATTTGCTTAGAATCGTGTGAAAATGTACGTTTTACAATTCAAATCTTTTCCCTGCAGTGGCCTTGACACAGATCTCAAACTAATTTGTCTAGGTCCAGTTAATTTCTTATCCAAACTGCCTGGAGAACTCCCCGAGTATGAATACTGCTTTTGCATTCGTAACACATTTGATTTCCATTCCTAACTCTGATTTTCATTTTTTTAAATCCATTTGCCAATAAAATACTGTTGTATATAAATGCTACATAAATTCATTCAACCTACATATTTAGCTTCCCTGACATGCATTTGGAAATTTTGAATTTAGTTTGGATATAAAATTGAAAGCATTGCCATCAAAGCATTTAGGGGCACTCCACTACCTTAAAACACACAGGTCTTAAGCTACTCTGCCCATGGAGCTCCTAATGGCATACTGATTCCTCCTGTTAAATCAGATTCAGAGCAGGGTTATAGAACACACAGGTATACTTCAACAAAAATAAACTGTTCAAATACAGAACTATGAGTTTTTACCCTGTTTGGACCTGAGCTGTGGCTCGTCAAGCAAAATTATTTATTTAAATTATTAGTAATTGTGTAAAAAAAAAAAAAAAAAATATATATATATATATATATATATATATATATATATTATAATAATAATAATAATAATAATAATAATAATAATAATAATAATAATAATAACACTGCATCTCAAATAGCATGGTGGAGGTGGGAAGCTAGAATTTAAAATCAATTTTCAATGATTAAAGAGAAGATGACATAATGGCAGGACCCATGTTGTGAGTTAATGCTTGATTATTAATTATTAGTCATTTAGCAGACACTTGTATACAGAGACTAGGGGTGAACTATGCATCAACAACAACTGCTGCTGCAGTCACAATAGGACCTTGGTTTTACATCTCATCCAAAGGATGGAGTACAAGGAGGTTAAATAACTTGCTCAGGATCACGCACAGTAAGTTGGTGGCTGAGCTGAGATTTGAACCAGGAACCTTCTGGTAGTATGCCCTTTTCTTTAACCACTGGACCACCAAGTCTACCTAGATGTGTTCATCTTAAGCATATTCTACTTAGATGATAAGAACTGTGGTACCCAAACCAAATTAGCAGAACACTATGAAACACCAAGGGGGAAAAAGGAAGCGCTACTCAGCAAATTTGAAAACTGCAGTTTGAAAGAAACTTTGGTATAAGCATTAAACATTTTATATACATATATATGTGTACATTTTACATACTTGTTCCATTAGATATGGTGTCATTGCTAGTTCGCTATTGTTGAGGGTTATGTACAATTTTGTTAAGAATATTTGTGGGCCATCTGAAACAATATTAAGGGTACAGGTATAATGTATGTAGATATGCAGACTTTTAGTAGTCTGTTCTCTTAAATCGTCTCACAGTTTGATCTGTCAACATTCCAGATTTTGCCAGCCTTACTGGAAGAGAATGAAATAGAGTGTGTGAAACCACAGATGCAGAACTCCTGTCTTGCATGTCTAAGGCTTGTCTTCAAAAAGTACAACTCTTAACCTGATAAATTCAGCTGCATCAAGTGCCACACACTTCACTAAACACGGGGCAGATATCAGAGTTATTGTTCTCACTGCAACAGAACTAAATCAACTAGAAAAAAAAGCCTAAATGAAATATCTACATCACACTGTCCAGGCTAATATTTCTCTTTTTGTAAACAAGTTAAGACTAAACAAATTGGTTATAGTGGCTCAGTGTTTGCACAAGTGCTTTGGAGTGGCAAGGTCACGTTATGCAGTTCTGTTTAGATTGAAACATGGACACACCACTTTATTTTTTACCGTTGGACGGGTACTTGTTAGTTTTCCCCCAATGTGCTTGGCTCTGCATATCATTTCCCTATCCAACATCTTGCTCAACCACCTGCTTACATTGATTGAATTTGCTTTTAACTGGTGCGATTGGGAAATGTGACTGCTGACTTATGAGCAGGGTGTGTAAGTAAGTATTTTACTGTAAGTATTTTATGTACTTTACTGCCAGTGTTAAAATATACAATAGTAGAAAAGACATACTTGGCGCATGTCTCTATAATTGACATTGTTAACCGTATAATGTATAAGGCCTATAGAAGCAGAGATATTTATCTTTGTTAACTCACTAAGGGATTATGTTTAAAAAATAAAGTATAACAAAATGCTGACAAATTACCTCTTTTTATTTCCATTCTTTAAGCACATGCCTTAATAAATAATATGAAATAGGAATCAGAATTGAAATGAACACATGGGGCTGTGTTCTGATCACAGCTCAAATGCGAGGGCAAACGCAAATGTTTGACTTCAATCACTGCGTCTGCGATTGCACTTGTTTCATCAGAATTGAGCCCTCGGTCTGAACAGACCCGCCCATTCTCCCTAAAATAAATATCTGTGTGAATCCTGTCTGAACAAAACAAACTAATAAATAATAAACCCACTCACTACAGCATCCGCCTTCATGAAGCTAATCAACTAAAACAAATATTTAAAAAGCCAAACATTTTATGGTCACACTTTGGACTTTAAGTTTAATGAATGGTTCATTAACAATTAATTATAATGCATATGTGTTTGTAACATGCAATTAAGCATTAATGAAGGACACGTGTTATTTATGGTTAATTACAGGGTAGTAGCATATCCTTCAGTGTTAATTAAACCTGCAACCCCTAAACTCAAGAATGATTTGTTTTCCCTTTTTCATAGTAACAGGACAGATATACACATGTTTTTATGCATGTGCTGTTTTAATGTCTAAGAAAAACACATTCCAACAATCAAGACATTATTCTCCACCATGTAAACGTTCATATTTAAACTAGGCTGGAGTCACTAATGACTGTAGAAAACTAAAATCACTGTTCTAAATCGCAATCGGCACCTCCTGTAACTTCAGTAATTTCCTGATTTTTATAGTTCAAATGTGTTTAAAAATAATATTCATATATATATATATATATATATATATATATATATATATATATATATATATATATATATATATATATATATATGTATGTATATTCATTATTAATTACTTTGCCCTTGGTGAAATGAGCTCAGCCAGCCTAGATGACTGGTCCTATTAAACATGCATGAGCAGTTCACATGATTCATAGCTGTAGTTCAAGCATCATCACATTGCAGGGAACATACCCCACTAAAAGCTGATCAACAATATATAATTCATTTATATCATGTTTTTCATACACTGAAGCGTCTCAAATTGCTTTACAAAGTAAGTTCAGCACTATCTGAAATATACAATAGTTTAGTGTATGGATATTTTCTGCAGTGCTGTTAAAGGCAAATTTTATCCAAGTTGTACAATAAGCACTTGTTTTTAATATATCTATATATATTGCACTTGTGTTTCGTAAACAGTTTTACTCTTCTTAATGTGTGCTAAAGTAGAATGAATAACAGAATGTATTTGAGCAGGGGACAGGCCTGTTCTTAGGTAGCGAAACAAGCACATGCTCTTGTTGAAATGATAATCAGTCTCTGGTAAATAAAATGTTTGCTGGAGGGTTTTATTTTTATCTGCACTTTTATTGCAGTTTTATACAGTTTAGAAAGAGGAATTTTTAAACAGATTTTAATATGATACATATAATGCATTGTGAAAATCAGAATATTGCATTGTAAAATAATTAAGTTAACCATGGTCAAATACATGATATAAGCACAATAAAAGCATAATAAACTGCCCATTTACAATGCAGATTTACTGTGGGAGACTTTTATAAAGGACTTAATAAAAATGAGTCTTATATTCAAAGGCTTTGTGATGTTAACAGGGTGTATACTGCACCAGAATAAGAAAAAAAAAAGAAAAGCACAATCATAAAGCTCAGTTTTTGTAAGACTCAAGTGATATGTGGACTGCAGCAGTGTGGGTGCATTCTATAGGTAACCTGTCAAGCATGTCTAAAAAGATTGCTAAAAGCTTAGATGGATGCTGGAACAAGAATGAACCTAATGCAACTCACCATAAACCATTCTGCATGAGTGATGCACACACGTTTTTAATGCAGTGCTCAGAGCTGGTTAAATCCAAAAGCCAAAGTGTGCTACAATTCCAGCTATTATTAGTAAGGAAAGCATGCCATTGGGGGACTATGAGTTTCATAATGTCTGAATACATTTGAGATTAGGAAGATTGGGACTTCCTCATCAGCCAATGAAAGTCAGGGAGCTACACTAACGAGGGCTGCAAACTACAGGTCTCCAAAGATGGGAGAACCACTTTTAATACCTCAGCAAGAAATTCATTAGGCCAGATATGGAACAAATCTCTGAGTAACCATGGAAGCACACAAGAACATCCCAGATTAGTACGAAGTGTTCACACGTAAAATAACACAAGGTTATAGTGGCTTTCGTGTTTACAGATTTACATTGACAAGCATGCAGCTTTTGGAGAATGTGTAATCAACACTTACAGTTAGCAAATATTTTGAAATTGGACAGACAGTATTAATATTCTCTTTATTTACTTATTTATTTATTTTTGTTATCTAACGGGATCAGAAGTGTTTCTATAAATACTCCCAAAATAAAAAATGGTTCACTGATACTTATGGATCTTATTTCAGCTAATGACCCCTGAAGTTCACTGAAGCAAGTGAAATAAGGATTAAGCATACTTATCAATGTTTGAACCACAAGAAACCCAAGGACTTTTAGAAATTAAACAAATATTTATATATTATTTCAAATAATTGTTCCCCGGGTGTTTTAAATATTTTAAACATTGTGCATTTGTAGATCACTGTTTCTTGATTCAGTGGTTTAGCTATAGTTTTAGACTATAAATACATCATTGTTTTTAAATAACAAAATAATCACTGAATTGCTTCAGAATTGCATTCAGCTGTGACAAATACCACTGTTTAAAAAGGTACCCATAAAATATCTGAGAAGACAATTGATGATCTGAGTAGACAGGCCAGTATCTGCTCAAGCATGGCTACAGATAATTCAAACAAATAATACTCTTAGCTCAATGTACATGCCTAAAGACATCAGATAAGACCAATGTTCTGACATCCCAAATTCACTTTGTCAAAAGATAGTCCTTTTTCTGCACCATTTGACCCTGTTTGTTCTAGATTAGTTTTTAAATGCATTATAATGCCTGAAGAGTTTAGTTTGAAGAAGAAAAAAAATTGCGTAAACATGAAAATATTATTTTGGGTAAGTATTAGTCTTCATTAGACGGCCCTGTGTATACTTGTTTATCAATACTGTCTCTTACCTATAGATTTCAGTAGGTGGTAGACACCAGTTGCTTAGGTTTGGTGGTTGAAAAGACACAAATAAAATGGTATTGCAAATTGTTGATCTTCAGCCCTTATTGGTCAGTTGGTTGCTGTGGTGAGGCAATATTTGAAGTGAAATATTGAAATTGGGTAGAAAAACCAGTGGCAAAATCCAAAATGTGCCTTTAATTGCCATTATTAAATAATTTAATTGGTAGTGCTTTCAGTAAGGGTAACTCTAAACATTTTTGAAAAGCTCTGACAGCCACCAAACAAAGCTAGCAACAAGCAGCTCAGAAGGTTACTTTTTAGACTGAAATGTGTGTGTTTTTTGTTTGTAAGCAGTTTGCTTTTTATTTCATCAAAAAGGTTCAAATTGTACTTTGAGGTAAAGTCGTTTATAAATTTGATCGAAAGTGCCATGTTTTGTAGTTGCATTTGCCAATAGGGATTCAACCTATCTTGCTTCACTTAACTCTTAGTTTTGACCTGTTTGGTATGATGTGGTATGATGTGGTATGGAACAGAACAGCTAGAACACTTGTTGTTATATATTTTTTAATTGTGCAGTGATTTAGAGGACAGATCTCAAAACCCAGTGCACTACAGCGGCCATTTTGAAAAGAGCTTTGAAGCAGACTTTAAAGTTATAAGTGTAAAAAGTTGCCAGGATGTTAACAATGAAAAGAAAAATTACAGGTACATTATTTAAACAGTTGTAGCAACACGTGGGAACATATAATGCTATATTTTTTTGGAACTCTGCTACTTACTCTTTAAGAGGTCCTACATACATTGAAAACATTATTATAAGCCTCTTAAATAAACATGGCTTTGATTGAAGCTAAGATTTCCTAGTGTTTAAAAGGGGCATGACTGTGGGAAGTATTTGCATGCCAGGCTGACAGGTCAATGAGATGACAGTTAAAGAAGACTGTGACATTTAGAGGGAACCATGCATCACTGAAAAACATGATCTGTTTTATTGAATGAGCCTTTACTTTGTTTAATACATAAAGACTTGTTTGAGTATGGAAACAGCTGCACAAAGGATTAAGCTGGATTGCTTTATGCCAACTTTCCAAGATGCTAGAGTGATGATGAGGGCATTCTTTTCTTGGCACCTTGACCAATTATTTCCATGAAATATCACAATGCCTGCGCATATCTGAACATTGTCGCAGATCAGGTCAGCACTGGAATTTCACTTATTTCCAAATAGACAAGGAACCTTTCAGTATAACAACCATTCATCATGCCAAGTTTATTCACAATAGATGTGAGGAGCTGAATACAGTCTCTTTACACCGACAATGGCCACTGCAGTCTCACAATCTCAAAAATGCATAGAAACTAAGGTAAACATTATATACTATAAGCAGTACGCTGTAGCCTTAAAGCACACAACCCTTTCAGTGATTATTCTTATTATAACTGAATATTGTGGATTTGTGGAAGATAAAAAGCCATGCAACCGTATTGGCATACAAATCTCATATAAGGATAATGAGCAAAATGACTTTTTTGATTGTGTGTGTGTCTTCTTATTTTAGAAAGGTGACACCTGTGTTAATTGGCCAGCTGTCAATCATATTTCTTTTGTTAAGAAAACAGGTTGCCTAATGTGTTTTAGTACATCATACTAAGTGGCATTTCTGCAGTACAGTTCTATATATAGCAGCAGCTCACACTTTCACATTCTGGAGGGGAAGTTAAATGTGTTTTCAAAGCTCTGCATCTCTTGGAGTACTATTCTCTTAAGTGCAAAAAAAAAGCAGTTGGGAAATGCAAATGTTCTTATGGTGTTATTCTAGTTGGATAAGTGTCATCTGCTGCTTATGGAAATACAGACAAAAAGTACATGATTTCGAGTAAGAAGAAAGTAAAAGTGTTAGCAGAACACCACCTGGGTTTACTATATATTCAGATGAAAACCAAGCCATTCACTGACGAGGCTGAGAATCATGTTAGCACACGCTTTTATTTAAGACAACCTGGCCCGTTTATTTTATTTCTTTGAAGTATGATTCTGATGGCTTTATTGCACATCCTCTGCTTGTTTTTTTTATATATAACTTTGCAGTTGGCCCCAGGGATGTGGATCATTGTCTAGTATGAAACCAGCTTAGGCTAGACTTTCCATCCTAAATCAAGCTTCTAAGAGGGATACATGGCTGGTACGAATGGTATGAAAATGGCAATGATGGTATGAATCATATTTTGAATAAAGCACCAGAGGCTAGGAGTACAGTTGGTTGACTTCAGAGTTCAAAATGATATTCAAATGATTTTAGCATTCAAAGTGCACATTCATCTTTCGGTTGGTAATTCCGATAGAGCCCGATTTCAACTACTGTTTAATTTGTTGCTGACTGGTAACAATGAATAAAAGGTCTATGCCTCACATTATTTATTTAAACAAAGGGAAGAAGGAAATTAATATTACTTATAAAAATCAAAGTAGAATTTCTCATAGAGTACATGAACATCAGGTAACAAACTTAAAAAGCCTCAGGACAAAATGTTACATATTAATGAAACTGTATAATGGTTGAAAGAAAGAGAACATGTTCTTTTTTTATTTTTCAAAAATCAATTATCGAGAAACTACTTTAAAAAATGAATGAATTGTTTTACAATGCTGAAAGGATAATATGGTACCACTTTTTACTTCAGAATAAGTAACAAGGAATAATCCACCAGCTATAGATTTGCAAATTCACATTACCTAAGGAAACATCTTTTTTTCACAGTTTAACAGGCCCTGATTAACACTAGTCTTGGACTACCTTGCCTTAGGTAGTCTAAGACTGATGCTGAACATGATCTGTAAATACAGCAGACAGAGTTTTGGAGCATTACAAGTTTTAAATCCCACTCATGACCTACATTTTTACTTGGCACAAGGTCTAGTAATAAAATATTTAGCAAAATGAGGAAAAGGGAAATGTAATTGATTTGTAGAGAAAATGAATCAGCATAGTACGCCCAATTAAATGCAATTTCTCTTAGAAAGTTCAAATTAAAAGGAAAGAATGCATGACAGAATATGGGAACATGTCCAAAAAGTTCTATACTGTGCATCTAAATCATATTAATGTGTCTTCAAAATTTTAAAAGGATTGCGTGTAGAATCCACTTAGTCTTCAGTCCACCACAGGTGGATGAATTTGAAACCATGAGACTTGAGGTGGTTTGAGAGTTTTTCTACTTCTCTTGAAAAACAAGAGTGTACAGCTATGGCCAAAAGTTTTGCATCACCCTGTAGAATTAACACATTTTATTTCATAAAGTCCAATGATACCTGCTGAATAATGTTATGTTAATATATTGAATTACATACCGCTTTATAGTTTTCCCATATACTTAACGAAAAACTGACAAAAAAATTGAAAAATTTGACATTTTTAAATCTAACACGAAATACTGTACTCCTATTATAGCTTCCAGTAGACTTTTGTGATGTCATGTTGTAGTTGCTTTGATTATATTACATACAAATCTAAATTATGTTCATATATATATAAATTTGTTCTCAATCCTAAAATTCTAGGTCTGCAAAACTTTTGGCCATAGCTGTATGTTTAAAGACATGAGAAAGTGTAACATTGAAATCAGTTCTGTCATCCATTAAGAGGATAGCAACCTTGGCCCAATTCTTTATTCTTTATGCAACTGTTCCCATTCATTTTGTTACAGTAAATGCAATTTGGCGATGATCTGATATGACTTTGGCAGACATACTCATACAAAGGGGCTCTACAACATGTAGCCAGATTGATAAACCATGGACTCAACATTAAAGATCATCTGGGACTAGGTAGGGTACATGTATTAAGGTATTATATTTTTCTGGGCGATGATGTATACTGGTGTGCTCACTACATACAGTTTCTTATGCATGTTAACTGTGTGTTAAATCTCAGAAAGCAGGTAAACTGCAAATATTTAAACTGAAAAGGGCTAATTCCAAGCTATAATACTCATATGTTGTACAGGCTTTGGTGGTTGAGCAGTCCATTTTTCCTGTTTTGTAGTTTTTGAAAACCTCTAGCTCTGGTGTGTTTCCATTATATTTATAATTAGAGAACCTGTTTAGTGATAACAAACATGGCTTATACATCCATGTAGAGATACAATTAATCTTACAATGCACTAGAGTTTTCCATACAAAGCCTTAAATTTACCTGTGTTATAAAGCTAATGTCTGCATAATTAGAGAAATGAATGCTTAGGGGAAGTGTACTGAAACCAGGTGTTCTTACAAATAGGAATAATAATAGCTATTGTTATAATCAACCACAAAGTGCAATGCACAGCTCCTTTATTAACAGCTGGTAAATTAAGCATGCTGGAATGAATGGGCTACATTGAGACAGCTAATGAATTGATACTAAACAGTAGCTATGCCACGCTCCACAATCATGTCAGCCATTCAAATCCATAAACAGTGATGGCCATCCAAAGGAGCTTGGTAGGACAGCATATATAATCCACTGTGTTCTATATGGGGCAAAAGAAAAACACAAAAAAAATGTATCACTTGTCACCTTTTTCCCCCTCTGTAGTGAAATTCAATCTCAGTATTGCTTTCTTCCAGACAAAAAAAAAAAAGACTTCCAGGTATCAGTGAAAGGGTTCTCCAATTTTGTTTCATCAAAGATGGTCTATTATTAGCTATCACCTGAATGAACACTAAAGAGAGATGTTATCTTTCCCCAATAGTGTTCCTTTTCACTGACCCATTCATCGTGTGCTAAAGTTTATAAAGAACTTGGACATGTGTCACAAGCCTGGGGGATGAATGACAAATCAAGGCTGTGTTGTGGTAATGTTTGCCAGTAAAGAATAATCAATAATCACTTTTCAAAGCAGTACACTAGTTCACGGGATTGAATTGTAGAAAGTAGCATGTTTGATTACAAGATACACAGAAGCTCTTAGACCTACCATAAAACCCAAGCAATAGAGGGACTAGAATACAAGCTAGAGTCACAAAGTACACACTTGGATCACAAAACAACTGTCTCATATAAACACATACTAGTTGGGACCAAACACAGCAAAATACGATGTCTAAAAGTAATTGATCTACTCTAACCCTGACTCTAACTCTAACCCTTTTCTCAGTGATTTGTAAACTCATCATCCATGTGTAAGCATTAAACTGCCCCCCTAAAACACTCTACACCTAGTGAATGTAAGAAATAACAAATGCGTGCTAAAAGTGAGAACCATCACATAGAGTAAATGCAATACAAGATGATTCCCACCCCACCACAAGAGGTCAGGCTTTCTGTTTGCTTGACCTGGAGTTGGATGAAATAAAACACACACACATATATATATATATATATATATATATATATATATATATATATATATATATATATATATATATATATAAATGAACTGTCACTATAATATTGACTAATATGCATCACCATACCTCAAGATTTAGATAAAGATTTTTTTGTATAAGAAAACAGAAAAAAACAATTGGACAGATGGTCACTGGGGTTTAATTCTGTGCCAAACTGAATATCACAAGTTCTGTAATTCTCTGTGTTATAATCTATGCCGCATTTGGAGTCCTTGGCGTCTGCTTTTGCTCAATCCTCACACTTAAGAATGATGTGTTTTTAAATCTATAGAGCTAATGTCTTTTAAATGTAACAATCCACATCATTTACATACATCCTGTAAAACGTGTACATTTCCCTATGTTTATAAAAGCATGCTATAGTAGAAATGATGACAGTGTAACAAGCATGGTTAAGCACATGCATGCATTGTATAGCCCAGAGAGGCATGGAAAAGCATATTAGAAAAAAACATGGCAAATCATGATAAACTATGGTAAATGCATTGTAAAACCATGGCAAAAGAATGGGAAAACTGCAAAATTACCACAGGAAACTTTTATCAGGGGTATGTACATTTAGCTTTCTTAAAAATAATTCGCTGATAGGTGAAATGGTAGCTGGATCAGTCCAGAGATGACAGACAGAGAAGGAGAGGTGTGACTTTTCCAAAGAAAACATCCCGTACCACAATTCAGAAAACAATGTTCCTGAACAGGAACATTGGAATTAGACAGGTTAATACGTGGGTCAGCAAATCACCACTAGGAGATAATCCAGCAGGATTAATAAAGAGTTAAAGGTATTTAGATTTGCATCTTTTAAAATCAATAATATAAACTCCAGTATCTCCATTCATTCCCGCAATGCATTTTCAACAACATGCCATTGTTTAAAATTGAGAGCAATTGTCTTTTTTAATGAAAACAAAAATTACTATTTAATCCTGTAGTTATTTGTAATAAAACACTCAAGGGTAAAAGTGGCTCTAAAAATGTCTCTTCTCTATAAATAAGAACAAGCAGCACAGATAGACAAGTTCCAGTAAAGAGAAAACACCTGAATGTGAATAAGAAGCTGTATTGATTGGAGGTAAGTGCAGATTTATTTTTTCATGGAGTCTTTGCCATGTAGGCTGGTTTCTTGAAGAATACATGCAGTGAAACAAAATGAAAAAATAATACAGAATGGGTGAAGATTATCAGTAAAGCCTTAAAATTCAATGCATTTATTTGGGCTTTCTCATCTGTGTTTAAAAAAGGATTTTGCAAGAGATCCAATGTGCAAGTTATATGAAATCCACAGTTTTAAAAATGACAGTTGAAACTAGAGGTGGTCACAGGTACCAGGATATTAATCTTAATGGGAGATGTATGGGTATTTTTATGTAATTAATTCAACATTGGATTATCTAATCTGAAATGAAACAGCTTTCCTCGTTCCATTACCTCATGCTCAAAATTCATAAGGTAGGAACATAAATTTAGACAGTGTGACTTCTCCTTGAAATGCATGACATCAAGTTCAGGACTACCACACCTTGCTCATGCAAAAAGTAACTTTTCAGATTTGTTTCAGCTTAGCCCTTAGTCACAGCCCCGTGACGTACTTCCAATGCGAGAGCAATCACACACAACAAAATCACAGGAAGAATACATTAAATTCTTCACTTAAAGAGTTCACTATTTTTTATTTTTTATATTGTTGAGCATTCAACAAAAAGTGTGAAGTGGTGTGTTTTTAATTCCTCCAGGAATGAACAAAGCACACCAAATTATTTTTCTTTTCTTTTTTAAACACACCATATTTTCTGCTGCAGAACCTCTCTATAAACCTTTTCTCCAAAACACCACCATGTCGGATGTACAGGGCATTAAGGCTTGTGAAAAAAATAAATAAATAAAAATAAAAAAACATGTTTAGCTTGAACACAACATAATCTCTCCACCAATAGACACTACAGATACGGTGGTGTGTATTTGATTCTTTTCTATACCATATGCCCTTGTCAAGACTTATCATTGAACATGCATCATGTCACAGGGCTCTTGGACTCTTTGCCTCAATTATGGGATGCATTTCACTTGCTTAGAAAACAATGCCTGAGTGGAGTTTAGGAAAATATTTAACCGTTGAAATATTTATTGGCCATCTCTGTACTGACATGTTAGATTATATTCCAGCATGTATCTCCCTTGAAAGGTCCATAGTTAGAACAGGAAAGACTAATGACAGGAACAAAACACTATTGATACCAAATAAGGCTAGTAGATGGATCGAGCAGGTTTTTAAATACATTATACAAGTCTGAAGGATGGGCTTTCAGTCGTTTTACAAATTTAATACAAGCTTAATCTTTAAAAGGAAAAAGCAGGTCAAGTGAATTAATGCTTTAGAAAGTGATTTCATTGGACACCATAACTAGATTTGACTGTGTTAAGTGCATCCTCCTAACTCTTTTAAATTCTGAGAAATGACTGTTGCAACTGAGAACAGTTTTTTTGTAACATGTATGGATTGGGTAAGGTAAGGAACAGAACTACATTGACTTTTGGAGTAATTATTATATTACATTTCAATGATATTACAAGAATATTTGTTTTAGAAGTGCACTATAACCTATAATGTGTACCATAGAATAAGTGATTGAGCACTAAATACACAGCATGACCTTATTACGACATCACTCCTTGTGAGCTATAGTTTTTATGTCAGTAGCCTTCCATGCTTATAGGAATTTCCACATGCGTTGTTTTCTATAATTGTCCATTTTATTTATCTTATTGCACATGTGAAGTGCAGATGTCATTAATCAAAATGCTCCGATCTGCTGTTTTAAACCACGCAGCTGCGTCGCACACTTTTACATCTCCTGTAATGTAGAAATGCCCTTCGAATCTAGTGTGTCGTGACAGTCAGCAAGTTCATCCCAAGAATCACATCACGACCGCAGCTGTGCTGAAGCAGAATATCGTCGACCGGAGGACCCCCTGTTCTGTGCTCTTTTTGTATGAGAAATAGCCGCAGTCAGATACTTATCATGATCTGAACGCTGAATAATAAAACTAACCATATCTGATTTACGTGCTGCGTTGTCAGCCCCCACTTTATCGACATAAAAAACGCCTGCATGCACATAAAAAAATAATAATAAATAATAAATAATCCTCTCCCAGTCTATTTGCCATGTGATGTGTTATTATCTGCTGCTGAAGGACGTGAGGAATTCAGTCATCTGTGCCAAATGCACTTTGAAACAATTATTGTGATCGGTGGGTGTTCTATAACATAACAGTTGTTTAAATAGTGTGTAACCTTGTCCCACAGTTCCTTTAGTTTGTAAGCAATCGTTAGGATTCGGTAATTGTAGTTTAACTTTAATACGTAATCGACTATAATGCAATGTTCAGTTTCAGCAAACCGTTTTGCAGCGGTATAACCAGACCACAGCGTTCATTCCAGTTTAGTATTGGATTTATAAGCACCAGCACTGATATGTTGCTGTGCATTTCAATCGAAATCGCGTTATTCTGATAATTTATTTCGGCTGTAAGCATACCGCGACAGTATAATTTAGGCAGATTGTTGGAGAGGTTCGTCACATCTCGAGTTGTAGGAGAATGTGGATTTTATTGACTTGGGAAGCAGGTCTCTTTGAAAAGAGATGCCGTTTCTTGCAATATGCATAAGGCATCATAAATATTTCCATGACTATTAAATATTGATTAAAGATTTTATTTTAGTTTCAAAGGAAGCTCATGCTGCTAAATATATGTATTTTATAAATGTAAAACAGTGATATTTATTTTCGATTGCAAAACATCAAAGCTCAGACTAGTGCAGAAAAAAAGAGAGATCCGGTTGAAAATGAAAGAGGATTTGATTTTGCAGCCAGTGAAAAGAGATTAAGCCGACAGCAGTGGAAGTTAAATTGTGCTGCATTTAAAAAAATGGGCGGATTGGTCTTTAGATGAGAGATTGGTACCACCTTCTATTCTAAAATAAAATCTCCTTGGCATGAAGTCACAGCCTATTTCACATCCGGTTTACCAGGGACATATTACTATTGTCTAGGTAAAGAAACAGCTTTATTTAGCTGCAATCTCCGTATTTCGAGTAGATTTTGCGTTTAGATGACCAATTTACAGAGACCGGGAAGTGTTTAACTCCCCAGACCGAGGAATAGTGAGCTCGACCTGCGCAAACTGAGCATCATCAACCGCTGCCTCTTGAGCGTCCAGCTAAAATCCAGCAGATCAGAGATCTATGAGGATTGTTCTCATCGAAACCGCGTAGAAAGGTATCTGTAAAAGTTTTAGTCAACGATTCAGTTTGGTGGCTATTGGTCATTACTGTAAGACTGTAAGTAATCCTGTCATTTTGATTTAGCATTGCTTTTAGCAGTTTGCAGTGAGAAAATGGGAATGGTAATTGAACTGCATTGAGTTAGATCTTTTGTTGTTGTAATTTTTAAAGGGCTGTCAGAAATTGATCGGAAAGGAGTTTTTATAAAAAGTGAGAAAAATAAGTTAGTGTTTGAAATGATTGTGTCATTGTTGAATATGCCATTGCTTATGCTATACTGATATTTTGTGGGGGTTACTTCGACCGGGCATCAGCAGTTCTAATTCCACGCTTTGTTCAGTTGCTTAATTGCTTAAAATTATAATTTAGCTAATAGAGCTAATAATTGTGGTAAGATACAGTCACATGTATACGCCAGTTGTTTGATTAATTTATCTAATAACTTCGTATTTATAAAATAGACTATGTGCAACATAGGACGTCTGGTATGTGATACGGTGATTTAAAGCTGCATTATCAAAACCTAAAGGAATTCAAACGGTAGCCGCTTGCATTTTTTTTTATTTACATCAATTTTAGCACCATTGAGTTTATGTTTAAAAAGAAATACACCTAATGCAATCGGTGCTTACCCAGTATAAATTTGCCTTCAACACGTTAATCATATGTATTGCCAATGTGGCATAATGGTTTTTCTATTAATTTGAGCATCTGTGGGCGAGAAACTAAAGCATCTTCCTACTGTTTTCTCAATAATAACACTTAACGGTGTAAATACAGTCAAAGGACAACTAGCGTACTGTATGTTTATTCATCACGAAATGCAAATAATACGTTTAGTGTATGCATCATTATCATATTAAAACTTCAAGGTACTAAGGTATAAATAACAACTAATAACAAACATGGTATAATAATAATAATAATAATAATAATAATAATAATAATAATAATAATAATAATAATAATAATAATAATAATAAGTGGACATACGGCAGTCTAGAACACAAGCCTTTCGACTGCTAGTTGTTCCAATCCTCGTGTATTCAACTCAGTGCATGCTATATGTATCTCAGTAGTATAGTAACAAGCGAGGTGGCATTTTAAATGAGTTATTTGCAAGATATATAATCACATGCAGGCTGTGCATCGTGCTCGACCAGGCGCTTGGGTTTATTTTATTTACCCTGTAGTGCATAAGAAGATAATTCTGAAAATAAATGAATACATAATGACTATGTGCAGGTTGATGAAATGCATGCTTGCTGTTGTGAAATGACATACCTGTACAGCTGATGAAGGGTACAGTGTCGTACGTTGCTGCTGTATTACATGTACAGCAAACATGTGGAATGATTAATTCGTTTATGCCACCATCTACACTAAACGATAACAGATTTGAAGTCAGATGCTGTGTATGCAAGTGGCACATGGTTTGATTATAAAGTGTGTCCTTTGGAATACAACTATGACACTGCTGTAAATCAAACGAGCTTGCAAAGAGCAGCGAAGAATAACGAGTGTAGGAAGGTACATTCTTTAATTGAAACTAGAATACATTCTAATGTATCTCATGAGAGTGTGCGACCTGCAATTCTGTCCATGTTGATCAGTTTGCATTACAGCATGGGGTATGTTCTGATGTTAGAAAGGCTCTCTTCTAAGTCTTAACTTTTGCCCAAGTGATATGATGTGTAAAAATAAAATCTCCACATACTACATCTATCATAAAAAGAAGGGAGTTTCTCTTTTGGTATATTGTATTGTGAAACATATTTCTCTTACAGTTTAAATTTCAGTTAACAGAGCCTACCATGGGGAGAGCTGCTATGTTCAGTCACTGCACATGGGCCTGTCTGCTGTTATTACATGTGCTCTCTGGAAAAAGGTAATTTTGTTTTTAAGAACGTCTATATCCTACTGTATGTGTAGAGTTGATGTTTATTGCATGGGAGTACATCTGTTTGAATCAAAATGAAACACTGTCCAGTTCGGTCTGGCTACCAAGAGGATATTAATCCACCCAAAGTCCCAGATAAAGCTAAATTAAAGTAGATTTTGTGGAAAACACAATTCCTAATACTATTCATTCTGTTTTTCCAGCATGCAGTCATAACAGTGTATAGACTGTTATATTAAGTAACAGCTTACAATGCCATGTACTTAGGTTGTATGTAGAGGCAACGTGCAGTTCAATTACAATTATTTAGAAAACAACAGCAAAGGTTTAAAAATGTTTTTGTACAGATATGATTCTATTGTTGTTGTTTTATTTTTTTAATTACCACCATATATTCTGCATTGTACCACCTGCACACACAGTGAGGCCTGCTTGGAAAGAGGTATAATAGTTGACACAAATCAAGCATGATCCCTAGGGCTCTAACCTTTTTGTATTGTATGACTGAAGACTAAAGTGTTTGTGAATGCAGTGACTTGCATGCAATACAGATCCTGGTCTCTTCAGTTAAACATGATTGTAATGTTTATTAAAATATTTTTACGTGTGCATTTAGTATTAATACATAGTGTAAGAAGTCTGTTGATAATTTGGCTACCTTGTGAACAAATATTACACCTGCTACATTTGCATATTCATAAATAAGGACATCACTTTTCTGTTTCCTCAACTATTGTTGCAATTTCATTTAATAAATCCAGTGAACAATGGAGAAGGTGCATATTATGTGATGGATTTGTACTGTAGACTGCTGCATAGTTACTTTTCTGTTTACATGAAAGGCCAGCATTTTACAGTTATAAATACAACACTAAAAAAACAAATAAACAAACAAACAAACAAAAAAAATCAATACTGTATAACCCATTTTTATTTTAAGCACAGTATTATTGTCCCAGACTGACTGCGTCATACAATCAGGATCTAGATGGCCTGCCATTACATTGTTTTAATACTCAAGTTTCATCCTGTAATTGTAATTTAAATGAATGTGGCCTGTCTCTTCGGACACAATGTTGCATGTCACACTTACTACAGGGTATCAAACTGCTTGGGTTGTGTTTGCAGCATGCATTCATTTTGTTGTCAGACAAGCCCTGCAGTCAAGATATTTCAGCTTCAGACCTTAATGTTGTGTACAAATTCCTTAGTGAGTCTGTGAGTTTCACAGAAATCTACACAGTGAAGCAGCTCACAGTGTTGCTGTTCTGATGACCTGTAGATGGAGTTGGTGCACAATGTATTATAAGGAAGTAGCCTTTCTACATAAACATTTGTATTTCTTACCTTTTTCTTGCATATATATATATATATATATATATATATATATATATATATATATATATATATATATTGTACATGAGCTTCAATGTTGGTGTTCTGCCATCAAAGTATCACTAGTAGAATAGTATAATTAGAAATGTTGCACTGACGTTGTACTGGAGCTCATTATTGTTTCAGTGAGAAGTCCATTTTTTTATATACAAGTACATTTTTAATATAATGTTTCAGACATTTTATTCTTTGCAGATGTAAATGTTTCAAATAAAAGTTTATAGTAGTGGTCAGTTGTTTAGTTTAAGCTTTGTTTGTAACCATTGAGTGTTGGTAAACGATCAAGTTGTCATTAGGAAAACACACAAGGTTAGTGGATTGAAACAAACAAACGAAAAAGCTGCACAACACTTTGTTTAAAAATCATGAGAATAATCAATTTAATTTTGATGCTCAAACACAGGAAGAAATATGAGGAAAACACAGTCTGGTATTCAAGTGCAACGTATTCACTGTGGCCCATGTGGGACATCAGGTCTTTTTTTTCCTAAACATAATGTTTTTTTGCAACCCTTTCTCCTTCACCTCCTGTGGGGTCTACCTGAGGGCATTTTCTGGATGCATTTGGCAAATAACAGAAACTGTATAAAATGAAAGAGAATGACCAGATACAGTAATAAACACACCCCATATCTGTAATCACAGGAAGTACAGTAGTTGATTTATGCTACAGTATTCAATTCAAATACTTTCAAATGGTTAACACAAATGGCCCATTTTACAAGGCCATTACTATTCTTCCTTTTCGGAGCTGAAATGCTTTGCTTTAGAGCTCAATTTCTTTTTTTCTCTTTTGGTTTTTATACTGCAATTTCTCTTCATTTTTTTGTTTGGTTTTATAATTTTGTGTAGCAGGACAAAAAATGCTGTAATAATTGAAAGGGAATTGAGAATTGGTTGTGTAATCTATGATTTCAAACATTTAAATTTGGCAATTATTCTTACCACACTACCCATTTTTCTTCTCTAGATGAATCATTTCTCACTCCATATCTTTCTTTCCCCTTTTTTATTCTAACCTCTACTGCAGAATGCCCTCTCTCAGGCTCATTTTAGCTAATCGTGATGACCTTCCTTTCTCCTTGAGAGATATGCACGGCAGTTTGTTTGCCAGCATTGAACGTTTGTTTAGCATTTAATCCCCCCCTCCAAAAAAAAACTAAACTAAAATTGGACTGCAGATAGATACGATTCTGCCAAGAGCTGGAAGCTTTGGATGCACAACAAATCTCTGCTATAAGAAATACATATATTCATCATATTTCAATAATTGCGGTTTTTCCTAGGTCATCTGGAATTTGTGTATATAATATGGATTTGTTTTCATCATATATATATATACTTATTGTATATGAATTTTCTGTTTGTACAGTAAGCACAGTTTGGTTGTAATGTTTTTTGTTCCCCCACAGCAGAAAAATTTACACCCCAAAAGCCAGGCCGATACTAAAATATTATAGGCATAACATAAAAACTGTTTCTAGTTAAATTGCTTATAGTTACCTCATTCTATGTTACTCTACATCCTGTTATAGAAAAGTATTGGTCAATTACCATTCTGAATTGATTTTCAGTATGTTCCTTTCTCTGTCTGCTGTCCTATTATTATGATAGTCATGGGCAGACACCCAATCTCGAAGATGTAAAGGACAACACCACAGTGTTTACAAGGATCCTGGATAGTCTTTTGGATGGATATGACAACCGCCTGAGACCAGGGCTTGGAGGTACAAGTATAATATAGGCTTACTTCGCAAAATATGTCAGTGCATAGCTTTATAGCTGTCATTGGGTTACCTTGCTAGACACATTCATTCTTTGTTGGATTTGGCTGTTTTATAAAATTACCATAGGTTCAGATAACATTATAAGAGAAGAAAATAGCGATATTTTAAAGATGTTAAAACAACTCCTGTGTCCATTATCTATATACTGATCAATTCTGTGGTCAATTTTAAGGTGAGAAAGGGATTCAGACTGCAAATATTGCTACTGCGTTTTATTGAATTTACACGCTGGGAGGTATCACAGTTACAGACGGCGATGACAAGGGAATTCAACGAAGGACAGCTTGGGTTTTAAAGCTGTTTTAATTGACTAGAGAAATACTTAAACAGAAGGAGAGTTTAATTCAAGAATCACTTACATTATTCAAGGGTTGGCAAGCCTGAATGTGATGATGTGAACTGAGATTTTGACCAGATGAGGATTTGTTTAATTGCAAACCCTACCAGGTACATTTGGGAACTTTCAGGAAAAAACATGTGCCTTTGTTATTGAAATATCCCTGTGCTATATCCACAGTTTATCACTGTGCTACTCATAAAACCTAACTAAACTTAAGGAAGATGTGTTGCAATGCACACTGAATACTGTCTGTTCTCTACCCATATGATTGATGCATGGGAAGAATTTCCTATTAAGTGCGTGCAGATTAATTTAAAATTGCATTTCTAATTTAAATGTGATGCTGAAACATTATGAATGATGAATGATAAAAACATTCAGCATGGGTCCGTAATGACAAATCAGACCTACATGCATTCTTTGCCAGACTGAGTAGTAGTTAGATCTAATACAAAAAATGTTCATTGACAATCACTGCCCTAATTTACTGCTTCAACAGAGCGCATAACTGAAGTGAAGACTGACATCTTTGTCACGAGTATTGGTCCTGTCTCGGACCATGACATGGTAAGTGTATTTACATTTTCTCATAAAAAGTGCAAAATGTATATTTTAATGAGAAAGGAGTGGTTATTAGGCTAGTGGCACTTTTTTTAGTACCGGTATTAATAAAGATTATGAAAATAATATTAAACTACAAAATTACATTTTTTGACAACATTGACATTATTCATCGTTGGAGATGCTTATTCAACAGCTTCATTCATCAAGACTTAATGAAGTACTATTTTTTCCGATTCATAAAAAGTAAATGGTATTAATATGGTAAGTATTATTCTTTTTGCAAAACTTCAGAATGTTTTTGTTGCTACTGTCCCAGTGCTATCTGGGCAATAGCATCCCAAAATAAATCTATTTAAATAATTGAAATGTAACATGCATATGATGTTGATAGATAGATGGATAAATAGAGCTGATGCCATCAACACCCAACCTCTGTGGAACATGGAATGTAGAATGTAGAACATGGAAGTATGAATGTGGAAGATGAGCAAGCTTGAACTCAACATTGTAAGACTGTGTTGGTCAGCACTAACCCAAGGAACATTATTTCTGGAATAATAATGTTTGTACATAGCAAGCAACAAAGTCTAACTTCAGGATCAAAAATGTACAATGACACACACACATCGACATAGAAACATTAGGTTGACACTTTTTTCAAGAAGTTAATAATCTTGAAACAATGCGTATTTGTGTAATGTAATGATGATGATTTTGAAATTTAAAATGAGGCAGTAGAAAAAGAAGACAGATATACTGGTCTGTATAGGAAGTGTGTATAAATAGCAAGATAGTGCTCAGACCAAAAGCAGTAGGAGTGTGTCGGAAACAATAAACCTATGATGAGTAGATATGAATGTTTGGATCTAGTAGTGATCATGTAAGAAGGTAGCATTCATGATATTACAATCAAAACTAAAACTATTTCTAGGAGACCACCGCTAGTCTCAGCAGTAGCTAAACATACTACTCTGAGAGGCCATTTTAGCCATTCTGTGGAACATCTCTGAGGAACTGTCTTCCCAAATATGTCAAAACTTAAAACACACACTTGCTTTCAATAGACAACTGCTGCAGGCAGTATACATAAATTATTGGATTTCTTTTGTAAAAAGTGCCTTGAGATGTCTTGACACGATAAGGCACTATAGAAATGTACTACCTTTGGTTGCCCAAAAGTACTGTTGTTTGAAACAGGAATGCCCCTTATCCCTGTTTGTATGGTACACCATGAACCATTGGGTATGATTACATTTTTTAAATTCAATTTCCTAGGAATACACAATTGATGTCTTCTTTCGCCAAAGCTGGAGAGATGAGAGATTAAAATTCAAGGGTCCGATGACAGTTCTCCGTTTAAACAACCTTATGGCCAGCAAAATCTGGACGCCAGATACATTCTTTCACAACGGGAAAAAATCTGTGGCTCATAACATGACAATGCCCAATAAACTGCTGCGTATCACAGAGGACGGAACACTTCTGTACACAATGCGGTGAGATCAAATGTTTATTAAATGGAAACATGTAGAAACTGTATTATGAAAACTGTATGGGTGGCGTGTGTCTGTGACTTTGCCTTTCAGTACAGTAGCAGGGCTATATGCTCAATATTAAAATATGTTTCAGACAGCATTCTGATTATATATATTAATGATATCAATCCTATACATTATATACATATAATGCTATTTTAAGCCCCCAAAAGAGTGTTAACATGTAGGTCACAATGGGTCACTACAAAGCATCCTTTAACATGTTTATGGGAAGATTATTTCCCTTTGCCAGTACATATTTATGTCAAGTCAGTGACAAATGGAAGACAGACACATCCCTGATAAATTGATATAACATTTCTCATCACATCATCTAAAAGCTGAAATAAATGTAGTTTGTGTCGAGTGTGGAACAGTTTCATGTTTCATTTGTGTCACTTGGTTTCTACTGTAGCTTCAACCTAACAGGGTATGTTTCTGTTATGAAGGTATGAACATCTTATGTTGAATATGAATATATCTTACATTTTTTACTAGCCTGACTGTGAGGGCAGAATGCCCGATGCATTTGGAAGACTTCCCTATGGATGCTCATGCCTGTCCTCTGAAGTTTGGCAGCTGTAAGTTAATTTCAGATACATTCTGCATTTCCCATCCTACTCTCAATGTATCAACATGTGCTTGACTAAACAGTGACCCCTATTTACCCTTATATACTATAATAGGAGTCATTCCTGTCATATTTAACAGTAACCAGTGGTTTGAACCTTGGGAGTACATCTCCCCATATGGGTTTTGTTAAGGTTATTATTTTTGCTACTAGCCATTGTGTTGGTATTTGGCACCAATTGGTAACAGGCTCTTTCTACCAATCAAGGTTGGACAAATGGTGCTTTGAAATGTCAGGCTTTAATATCCCTCCACAGACAGTTCATTACTATGTTTTATTATATCTAGAAAGCAGATAAACTGAAGTGATCCTTCTAAAAGTGTACCATAATAAAAGCATAGCAAAGTGTAACAAAGCATAGTGAAAGAAAGGGAAAGCATAGGTAAGCATTGTAAAGAATAGCGAGGCATGGTAAAGGATGTTGATAAACATGGAATACCAGGGTAAAATACCGCAGTCAACTCATATACGTGTTAACTCTTAAAGCTTGGCTACCAGGTGATAGTGCTCTGATACTTAAAAAACAAATACAATGTAAACTATAGCTCTGTTCTTGTTTTACATTTCTTATGAAATCAGCAATGGTAATGTCAGTAATGTATGTATCTGGGTCGTTATACATGTCCATTCTTTGCTTCATTAGATGCCTACACTCGTGCAGAGGTTGTATACATATGGACACGAGGTGCAGCACAGTCAGTGGTTGTAGCTGACGATGGTTCACGACTTAACCAGTATGACTTGCTGGGGCAAACTGTCGACTCTGGGATTGTCCAGTCCAGCACAGGTATGTAAATATAAAAACTACTCTTCAAGACCGTATAGCACCGATTCATACTGACTCACTCATTATGGTTATGCAATCATTTAGTCAGAACTTTCAGAATTTATTTATTTATTTATTTACATCATTAATTAAAGCTGATTGGGGGACCTCCAGGATGTTGAATTGTTGAAGAATAACATTTTCAGTATGAGTACTTTCTAACACTTGGTGGTGGCAAACTGCATTAATTAAACCAAAAGGTAAAAAATAAAAAAAATAGAAACCTTTTAGAGTTACTCCTGAAAGTTGCATGCCCTTATTTCAGTGGCACACGTCTACAGAGACAAATAATGCTTTTGTAACAATATAAAAGAGATGTTCAGTCCATAACAAAATGCACTTGACATTCTCAGTGCATGAGCACTGAGTGGCTAGATAGGCTTTCAGTGTATTTGTTTACCAGTGTGCAAGCTATGCAGCTGTTGCAAAAAGCAATACTGTGTTATACACGGTGTGTTTCACTGTTGAAAGTACCCTTGCACAGTTAAAATATCACTACAGTCTCAAATCAAATTAAGACAGTGCTCCCCGTGGACTTGGTACCACAATTTATAATAGCTGACATAGTCAAAATAGTACATTAAGAGTGGATCATTTGCCTTTTAAAAGGGAGTCTAAAAACTGTATATATCGGATGAGACATAAAACGAAGGTCCTATTGTAAGTGACTCTGCAGCAGCAGTTGCTGATGATTCATAATTCACCCACTAGTCTCTAAGTCGCTTTGGATAAAAGCGTCTCCTAAATGACTAATTAATTCATAATATCATAAGATGACATTGTCGGTGCATAAGCATTGACTATACGTATTTTTCTAGACATGCAGTACATTGCATATGCTTTACAGGTTGTATGATCTAATTCAACAACTGGTGAATCTCCAGTTTGTTTTCCCAGGTACTAACAGATACATTAAAATCAGTTTACCTTATTGCCGCTATTAACAGTATTCCTAATAGCACTTTTATTTTGCTGAGAATCATTCGGTTTATATATTTATTCAGGGTATGCAAATATTTTAAATACAACACTGTAGATAGCCTTGGTACCTTTTGCTGCTGTTCACATGATCCACTTGTGGCAAGACCATTAAAGCAAGTTTAAACAAAAACATATAAAGTGATTAGGTACCAGAAGCAGCAACAGCTTTTCATCTATGGAGTTGAACCCTGCCTCAGCAGCCATAGAGCAAGACCAGGGTTTTCTAGGCTTAACCCTTAAAAGAGCTTGAAGAAGCATGTTGTACCATACCGCAATGGCTAATCAATGCTTTGTTGCTAAACATACATACCAGGTTTCCATGGCAGGCTTCTTTGAGAGATATCCATTAATGCTCACATCAGTACAATAATAAATTGAACCTGTGTTTGAAGGCACATTTCATCATTGCAACATTGTCTGCTGCTGGCTAGACCTGTTCTCATTTTCTACTTTTGCGACAAGCATTTGTGTTTTGTTTTTACATTCAAATTTTTCTCCAAGGAAAGTAAAATTGGGCATAGCGAGGATTAAGGCTTGAATTCTTTTTAGTTCCATTTATAAGAATGTTGTCATGGCAACACTATTGACAGTCAGTAATCGTAGCTTTATAGAATTTTTTAACTTAAACCATGTAAGATTTTTTTTTTTTCCAGCTATGCATCTTCTACTATGTCATTTTAAAATATTCTTGTTTTAATTTGCAGGAGAGTATGTTGTCATGACTACACACTTTCATTTGAAGAGGAAGATTGGTTACTTTGTCATTCAGACCTATTTACCCTGTATAATGACAGTGATTCTATCCCAAGTCTCATTTTGGCTCAACAGAGAATCTGTTCCTGCAAGAACTGTATTTGGTAAGTGTCTTTTTTTATTATTATTTTCCTGTAGGACATACACCATTTACTTGAATAGGATATGAAGGAGTTAGGAAGTTAGGATTTGAGCTGAGGCTCATAGGACAAACTTGGCTCAAACGGCTGTGTTTTTGGAGACTCAAGCATGTGCCATGTGTCTACTGTAGACTATGTGTTCTTTTTGTGTAATAAAAGCACCCATGTACAAGCATACACTACATCACTGGTATAAGAAGTAATTTCAGTTTTCATGACTGCCTGTTAAGTAGTTGTTATATACTTAATTACTCTGTGTTTGACTGAAGTTGATTGAAGGAAAGTTTCCCGGTGTGTGTCAGTCCATCAAAGGGATATGCTAGTCTCCAATGGAAATGGTATGATTGATAGGTGAGGGTCTGCAAGAGAAAGGACAGCTGTCACAGGAGGAGACCAGGACTATGAGTGATATTTCGCCGGACAAATACAGTAAGAAGCGAATGCAGTGTCTGTCTAGCCTCCTGCTATTAACTCAGCAGGCTTCTTGGGTCATTAGTCCAGTGTGGTATTTATGGCAGCATTGCTAGGGGTCATCCATTTGACTTTCTGTGTTTTCTTTAGCTGCAATTAAATAGTTATTATGCATATGTGATTTATTATTATTATTATTATTATTATTATTATTATTATTATTATTATTATTATTTATTTATTAGCAGACGCCCTTATCCAGGGCGACTTACAATTGTTACAAGATACCACATTATACATTATACAAATATCACATTCTTTTTTTACATACAATTACCCATTTATACAGTTGGGTTTTTTACTGGAGCAATCTAGGTAAAGTACCTTGCTCAAGGGTACAGCAGCAGTGTCCCCCATCTGGGATTGAACCCATGACCCTCTGGTCAAGAGT
Organism: Acipenser ruthenus; assembly: GCF_902713425.1. Classification (NCBI taxonomy): domain Eukaryota; kingdom Metazoa; phylum Chordata; class Actinopteri; order Acipenseriformes; family Acipenseridae; genus Acipenser; species Acipenser ruthenus. Next base: position 26,380,302 of record NC_081210.1, read on the forward strand.
CCAGAGCCCTAACCACTACTCCACACTGCTGCCATAGTTCAGGCAATTAATAGAATGCAGCATTATATAATCCAAGAAGATGTCCAAGTGGATTAATGTTAGAGTTCAGGGTGGTCTGCTGCTTCATATGTTCACAATTCTTCACACACCAAATTAGATACAGAAGGCCTAGAACAATGTGACACTCTCTCATTGGGGAGGTATAGGTAAACCACCATCAAGCCAATTTGAGTGGACCATAATTAAGTGCATGTCAATTTATTTAAAAATGACAAATAACATTAGATTATGATGGTGAAGCCCAACCACAGTGCAGTCCCAAGAACATATCCAAAGAACATATCCAAAGAACATATCCAAAGAACGAAGAGAAATGTATTCTTTCTTGCTCCACTGAGAAAACTGTTCCCCATGGCAATCTGACAGATCCTTGGTTTAATTGCAAGAAAAAAACATTTGAAGCCTGAGAAATTCTTCCATTTAATGATTTCAGCACACTTAAATAGATTCATCATAATGCCCAGAAGCAAATATAAAATAGCACGCCATTTGTACAATGGCCTGGTCTTTACGTTTTGTAATGTCCTGCTGTTATGGCTGTTTCTGTGTCTACTGAGACTATCTATACATTGGTATTACAATAACATTCGATGCCTCTAGGGCAGCCTGACTTAATTGTATCAGAAAACATCTGTTTTCACCACATTTAAAGGTTGTAGATCACTCATCTGTTTCAGAGTGTTCCTCAAGAGTAATTTTCACAAATTCAGGTTTTGTTTGACCCTTGTTGTGTGTGGCAATAAAAGAAGATTAGAAACTGTATCTGCAGTGAACGGTGGATGCAGTCCCCTTGTGCGAGACTGAAAACGTGCTGGTGTATGGGGGTGGAAAGGCTCTGTTGATAACCTTCTGCCATTCGTATTGCTACATGCATCGCCATATCATTAGCGATCTCTTAAATGGAATGACAGGTTGCTCTACAGTTCAATCAACCTATTATTTTAATAAACTTTTTTTTTTCAGTGCACCACTGTTTAATTTGTTGTTATTTTATTTGTTGATTATGTTATAAACATTTGTTAGATCTTATAAAATATACGTGTGATCCGTCAAGGAAAGTAATAATTGCATCACATGTAGTGCAGGTCAGAGTATTGATTGCCTAAAAATATTAAATGAATAATCAAATATGACTTGTCAAAACAATCTTAAAACACTTGAGGCGTTTAGTCTATAAATGTCCTTTATCATTCTATACTAAATGTAATAACAGCCTGTCATTTAATATAGGTAATCTAAACAACATAAACAAGTAATGTTATTATACTGCAGAAAAACAATAACCCCTTCATTAAAGACTTGTAACACAGATAAAGTACTATTGAGTTGATAGACGTTCAGGCTTTATTAATATGGCAGCTTTACACTGAATAAATGACCAGATAACTATCTGTACTTGCCTTCAGGAAATAGCTCCATGTGTAGGTTTATCCCTGTCTAGCTTCACTACCTCAAAACACTGGAATGTTCTGGAATCTGGAATAGTTAAAAAATAAAGAACGACAACACTTCTTTCTCTTTCTCTGACAGCGTATCAGAAACACTACAGGTACTTCAGAAATTCTTTTCATTTTTTTACCTTCAGCAGCAGCTGTGTCAAATAGAAAAATGGGTGTCTTTGGCACTGATTTAAAAGGTAGACTGGCGCTGTAACTGAAATAACCCATAGCCTATTTTACTACAATATTTTACCACGATGCATGAACACTTAGCAGGTGATTTGGGTCTGAATTAGACATGGTAAAGCAGATGTTGAACAATACCACTTTTGCTTGCAGTATTCACTTTTTGAATACTTAATAAGAAATTGCTTCTCAATGCCAGTTCACTTGAAGCCTACTAAAAAAAGAATTTGCTTCCATACGGAATAGCACATTAAATGAGTACAAATACCAGAAGCCAAGCTGATGTTTCTACATGAAGTAAGGAGTAAGGGTGTAATGCAGAATGGTTTGTCAGCACCTGATATATATATATATATATATATATATATATATATATATATATATATATATATATATATATATATATATATATATATTTGCAAAATGCAAGGCTGTAATTCTTTGCTTTAATGAGAGATTTGCTAAATTCTGAAAACCTTTTTCAAATGATCAAAATAATGTCTTTTGGAGTCCTCCAGCCCTGCAGATATTCCCTGAGCACATTTGCATGAGTTGAATGTCTTGTATTGGTTAGAACAGCGGTGGCTCAATCTGTGGGGAGAACTGGACATGCTGATACACATGTCATCTGCTTTTTCATGCTTGACTGGCTTTAATTTCACCTGTACCTTGTAGTGCTCTGAAAAGCTGGCAGGAGGAAGCTCTGCTTGCTCAGTTGGGTGTTTGTTTTAGTTTCTAAGGACATCCTGTTGCGTTGTCTTGCTCCAATCACACTTGGGTAACCCAACTTACTTTATGCATATTTATAGCAAAATGCATTGAAAACTGAAATGTTATTGATCTATAAGCTCCACCTCAGAAGTGTACCTTTAATTTATCTCAAATACAGAGCAATGTTTTTACTGACAAAACGAGTCCTAGACTGCATGATGTGTGCATCCAGGATGCATGCAGTATTTTGGCAAGCAGTGTTCTAGCTAATCAAGATTTAATGCTTAAGCTGCCACCATAACAATAGCTTATGCTTCATCCTTTTAAGCAATTTCACTCCTTGACAAATTGCGCTGGTATAGATTCAATATTCCGAATGTTACATATGTCACATTCAGCATGTTATATATAACATTACAATTTCTGAAAATGCAAAATTGCCTGTAGATAGCAAGAAGTTCCTCCAGCAGTGCTGCCAAACAGACATAAGAATTACTTTTAGATGGAAACTGATAGCAGCAAAATGCATTATGCTTCTGAAATATTTGTCACAAGCTCAACATAGTTTTGTTTATACTGTACTTTAAGAAGTATGCTCCTTTGACAAACATTTTACAACATGTGTATTTGTTCCCTTTTTGTAAAATATTTAACTCTGTTTTGAAATGGTCAGAATATCAGATATAACGGCATGTAAGTGTTACCATGTACTTACATCAGATAAAAATATATTGTTGACAAGATCATTTCCATGGCAACTTTATTATAATGTAAGTACAGTTATTCATGCCCTGTAATTTAAAGTGCAACCAAATGTACTCTTTTAAAGGAGAAAAAACACCTGCTTATAATACAATGCTAGAATCAAACACAGTTCTATTAAGTGAAAGAATTCAAGGTCTCCTCAGAACTCTCAAGTTGTTTGTTGTCATAATGTTATGTTCTAGAGGTGTATTCATGATTCCTGTTCTTTATCTGTTCTTCTTTTTGTACAGGAGTAACCACTGTGCTTACCATGACCACACTGAGTATCAGTGCTAGGAACTCTCTTCCCAAGGTGGCTTATGCCACAGCCATGGACTGGTTCATTGCAGTCTGCTATGCGTTTGTGTTCTCTGCGCTTATTGAGTTTGCTACAGTGAATTATTTCACAAAGAGAGGCTACGCCTGGGATGGGAAAAGCGTTGTGCCTGAAAAGGTAATTTTAAAGAGAAAAAAGGTCTGCATAAAACCATGTGTGCCAATAGAAGATTAAAATGACTGTTACTTCTTTTTAGCTTTTAAAAAAACAATATCTAGACAGTTCGGTTACTTGAGGTACATTTTATTTCTTACAGGGTACAATTTGGCATGCCAGCTACATGAGTTTAAATGACTAATTAGGAGCTGGGAACACTGTGGTCCTGCCACTGTTTGAGTATAGTGACGTGATAATCTATGGCGCTGTCATCTTTCTGCATCGCAAATTAAATGGTCTATACACTTGTACAGATAGATTTGTTTTGATGTGATTTCAAGGCACATAACTGCCAGCTCAGGCTTAATATTGCAGGTACATTTCAGTATTTCGCTGTGTTTGTTTAACAATTCATACAAATCCCTGATAAGGGAACAAAGGAATAAAAGTTAATGTTTGTCTTTGTGGGTGAAAAAAACTGTTTGGTCTGGCAGTCTGGCAGCTTTTGCACTGTTGTTGTGTGGCCATCTGGCAGGGAAGACACCAACACGAATATGGAACATAGTTTCCAAAGCTCACGGTTTTGTTGTCACGTTTTGCACCCTTCACACAAAGGCAGTGTTATCAAAGGTGGTATGTAAACATTACCAGTGCCGTTGCTATGGTGACCACTGTGGCAGGTAGCGTCACGGCCCAAGATGTTACCGGCAAGAATTAGAGACTCTGAGACAGGAGTTGCAGTAAGTGCTGTTGCTTACGTTTAATAGGAAAAAATAAACACACAAAACGGCATGAGGGTAAAAATAAAGGTTTAAACAAAACAAGAATACGTATAGGCCGGGCATTCGCCTTCACTATACTTACAAACACAGTTCAAAACACACCAAACTCCCTCCTCTCAAACAAAGGATTCCACTCCCGTTTACACATGTGGCCACTCCCCAGTTAGCACTTGGGGAATGGCCACACCTTTGATTGTTGGCAGGGACAGAATTAACCCCATCCCTGCCGACCTTACATTCCCACACACACTATTTACACAAGCAGGGCTTTTGCCCTGCCACAACCACACTTGTTTGGTTCTTTTATGGTTGAAAGTTGTTGTAAGTTGCTTGTTTCTGCCTCACTGTAAAATTGATTCTGTTTTGTATTTGTTCCCCAAAGAGCTTCTTAATTGCAGTTACAGTATAGCTATAAAGCTATGCAGGTGAACAGTATGCCACAAATGAAAAGCCCCACCACCACCCCCATTCCTTGCCATTCGTTCAGTAGCAGTGGCAGTTTCAACACTAGTTGGAAATATTTAAAACAGGCTGTGCAAATATGCCTTTGAGTCATTCATTTATCTTAGCATTAATGAGATGTACTTGCCTTGTCAAGAAAACATATGGGATACTGTTCCTCATATGTTCTATGTTATTTAGTAGTTTGCCATGGAAGCCAGCATGATCACGAAGCCTTCCTATATTAAGGAATGCTTATTAGGAGTTATCATGTTCTAGATGTTTCAGATTTATTTACACAAATACGATACAGTGATGCATTTTTTTACATGTTTATTTATATTTTAAATTTTAGCCAAAGAAGAAAAAAGAATCCCTCATCAAGAAAAACAACACGTACACGGCAAGTGCATCAAACTATGCTCCGAACATTGCCAGAGACCCTGGTTTGGCAACCATTGCAAAAAGTGCTGCTCCCACTGACTCTAAAGAAGGAGAACCAAAACCCAAGCCTCCAGAAGCCAAGAAAACCTTTAACAGTGTGAGCAAAATTGACCGGATGTCCAGAATATGCTTCCCTCTGCTCTTTGGAACCTTTAATTTAGTCTACTGGGCAACCTATTTAAATAGGGAGCCAGCAATCAAAGGGTTATTTCAACCCCACTAATTTCATCAGTTTTTTTAATGTTCATTTGGAGCAAAGGTGTGTAAACTTTTCTGAGGTGGTCTAGTCCCCAATTACTGCATTGCTTCTATGTCATACACAAATTTAAAATTTTACCTCCAAATTTAAAAAGAAGAGAGTCTAATCCTAGGTTCTTGGCAATGTGGTTAAAATCAAATGGGATGTATTAGGATGGATGTGCTACTACTAATTATGCTACAATAATATATATATATACGCAAGAGAATGCTAATCTGCATATGCACATAGCCTAACAAATGTTTTTTTTTCTTATTTATGTATTTATTTATTTATTGCATTAGACCATTAACTCTTAAATACATTTATGTAAAAATTGTTACGTATCAGATATATTTGCATGGACTGTTTTTTTTTTTTTTTTTTTTCCTGTTTTGGTTTGGATCACTAAATGCTACCTTGAAAATAAGTCAGATACTCTACCATTACATTTTAGAAACAATTTCAGTTTTATTTACTTGTAATACATAATCAAGATAGGGTTTCTGCAATAGCAATAAATACATGATGTCTCAGCGGATATAGCGGTTATATTACAGAACTTTGATTATAGAACACTTCATAAAGCATAATGTTTATAGTATTTTATTGTAAATAGTATCCAGTGTTCCAGATGTTATTATTAAGTTTAAGCTTTGCAAACACTGTAATTAAGAAGTATAACTTAACCCAAGAAAGAAGAAGAAGATATCATTATTATTTTATATTGAAGTACTGTGTATGAAATATGACATTGAAGGTCAGGCAGTATATGTAAAGAGGGAGTATTTATTGGTTTACTTCCAAGCGGCTGTTGGTGTTCCTCTAAATGCTAGCTTATAAAAGTTACCAATGATGATTTAAAAAACCATATACAGTATATATAAATATATTTTGAAAATGGCGGAGTGGTGAGTAAGAATGTAAATGTAATGTTTAATGTCGGAATGCATTTTATATTTAGAATTAAATCACTCTTATTCTTTACATTGGGTTCCACTTTCTATGTGACCTTCCAAAATGCTAAAGTGACCCTACACATTTTGCCAATGAAGTGCTGTTAATTATTGCATAGGCCTATCACAACACACTGTTCCAGTGATTGAAGAGCAGTGCCTTTTTTACATTTCCAAGGGTACTGAGGAATTGAGGCACCACATAAGGCAAGACTTCCAGATTCACTTCCACTTGATAGTTTACCCTTGCCTCCCACTCTTTGGACCTGTCATATAGCATACCAGCTACACAAGCCTTCAATTTGTGATGCCCTTGTAAGTCTAAAGCATGATTCACACAGGACTAAAAATCCGGTGTCCTCAGAGTTAGAAAAAAGGAGAGGATGTCTAGTAACCTCCCAGACGTGGATTAGTTTCTATCAATAAAAATCAGTAATTTCAAAATGAAATGTGATGCTGTGGCCAGAGAAGGAACCAGGTGTAAATAACTAATTTCATTGTAACTTCTTTCCCAAAGGCTAGAATAACCATTTAATCCCTTGAGTGATATGTATTTCCATACATACATTCAAATAATGCTGTATCTATTCTAACATAACTCTGACAGTGTTGATTTGCACAGGAGTAAAAAGACACAAGACGCCTGAGTCTGAAATTGTACAGAAGGTCCCGATGTCCTGTAAAAAAAATTAACTGGGATAAAAAGAAATGGACGGTTCGCACAGGATTAAATTTCACCAATGTCGGTAAAAATTCTAAAACCAAATGTTTATGTGGTGATTGTTAGTCCTGTGCGAATCGGGCTAAAGACAGCACATTTTTGATAAATTATTTATCTATTGCCTCTTTGCAATAGACACCATCTGGAAAAAAACTAAACCAATAGGGTAGCACTACATCCATCACACCATGATTTCTTCTCTTTTTACATAGCATGCAGTCAGTTCATTTTCAGAAAACATCAACAGAAACCAAGAGACAGTATTCAAAAAACGTAAAGATAAAAAGCACTCCGATTTTTAAGATTCCGCTGATTTGTTTATTGCATTTCCTTTTCAAATGATGTTAATGTAGCACTATCTAAATGGTAAGGGCTTTCTGCAGCTTTATGTTGACCACAAAGAATGACAGCTTTATATATAATTTTGACGTGTACATTGCTGAAATCCAAGGATTACGCTAATGCCCTTGGTCTTAAAACTTTAGAAATATGCTGATAAGAGTTTCAGCAACTATGATCCACATTTTTGATGTACTGGAACTGGTCACATCCTATGTCGAAGCAGCACTAGAACTTTAATGGACCCATATCACATGATTTGGTCCTGCCAATCCGAAGTAAGAAGTAATCATCCTTGGAAGTTGTCAAGGTGACACATCATTTTGCGGTATGGACAAGTAATTGTTTTTCAGGTGTCTTATGCAAATTTACAGTAATAGAGTCCATAAAAAGCTGCACTTGGGATGTAGACAAATATTATGTATAAATATAAATGTATAGATATTTAAATTCTAACCTATTGTATGAACATTTATTATCATGCGTAAATATATATATATAAATAAAAAAACATTTAAATTTAAAGATTGTTTGTATCAACCTGTTGGTACATTTTGAACATTAGTTGCATAATTTACACAAAAGTAGTTTGGTTTGTGCTATGCAAGAACAGCTTTGAAGCACTTTTTCTGTTCTTTTCTTAATGATTGTGTTTTAATGAACCATATATTGTAGACTGTGTATCCTAATTAGCTTCTATACATTGTTTTGCTATGTATTTATTAGCATTAAATAGTATTCCTTCAGCTATGATATATTTCAATAGAGAAGTTGCTGTCACTCTTGGGTTCATTGGGAAATGACAATGAATGTTAATTGCACAGTTATGCAGAGACATGGCAATAAAAGTAAAATAAATAAATAAAAGGAGAAATCGCTTACGACATTTATTGCATTGCAGAGTTTAGATATAGCTAGAAATTTCAATTATTTTATTTCAAAGCAGCCAGATTGCTTAGGCACAAGTGTTATCACATAAGCGAACCTGTATATTTTCGACTTGCCAGCCTATGTATATCTCTGCTGTTCATGACCAGAATAAATTTGGTACATTTGACAGCAGCTATTCTTCTTGGTAAAGACTGATTCGTATTTTATTGTTCTTGATTACTCTAATACGTCTGTACGTCAGTGTTCATGCTTCACTCCAGAGTTGTGCCCTTTTTATGTAACATTCAAGGCTATTTCCAGAACTCCAGTAAATAATAGCTTATATTATCAGTTTCAGGATTTTGCACATTCTGTATTTGTTTTATGCACCCTGTGGGAGCAGGGGATTTTTGCATTAGACTCAAAGTAATGTTAAAATTTGAACAATGTTTAATAAATTCTCCAAGACCAATGACTCTTTTTTTTGTTAGCATCAGGGGTTCCAAACTTACTTACTAGCCTTGAGCCATAAGAAATTAGTACCTTGGTTGTGTTCCTAGTTCTGGTTGATCCCAATGATCAGGCATCAACAGCATAGCTAGGTAACTCTGTTCCTGGCTCCAAGGTGGACTCCAGTTCTACCCCTATATTTAATTAACATTTGAGAAACGATTACTCATTCAGACCAAGATCTCCTTTCCAGTGCAGTGCAACTATAAAAACAGGCAATTGCTTACAATGCTGAAACTGTCGTATGGTTCTACCATTAGCTTTAATAGCATTTCACAAAACATGTTTTACTACTACAGACCAATAAAATATCACAGATTTACAAGTTGGAAGTCTATCCAGAAACAGGGATATCATCGTGTTGTTTGCAATTTTGATTTTGAAGTGTTAATCTATTTTAAAATGGGATGCTTCTTATCTATACTAATAACATTTTGCCAGGGGAGGGGACATAAACAATCATTGAGAAATGATACTAATAACTGTTTAGAGTTTGGGTTGACATCCATCCATGTTACAATAAGGGTGAGCACATGAACATGAGAGGTTAAAAATGCATTACATGACTGGTCAACATTCCTCTGACGTAAACATGTAAATATGATTTAGTAAAACTGACGCATTGAAAATTCATAAAAACATGCTCTGTTGTGCTGTAGGCTGTTTTTTGTTTGTTTGTTTGTTTTTTCTTCGTTTTTTTTTTAATCTTAGGGTTGATCACACTTTGTCATAGGTATGGGCATGATTTGTAAACATTCATACACTTGACTAATGCAAGTGAATGCTGTGGCAGTCCAACTGTTAATGCCACAAGATTAGAACCAGGCAGACACATGCACAACAAACTGGTAAACATTAAGGGTTTCATCTAAGCTTGGAACTGTGATGAGATATACATTTTTATTGTAGAATGACCTGTATGGGTCATTTCACTAATTTAACCTTACCAGTGACTACTGGTAAAAAGGCAACTCATACTAGACTGAATGGGGTATTTTAGACAAAGCAAAGATCAATCACCAATCATATGTGACCTGTTTGACTGTTTGAAACTGATCTTAATTCCACACAACTGAACAATAACTGAAACTGGATCTGTAATATAAATATATATATATATATATATATATATATATATATATATATATATATATATATATATATATATATATATATATATATATATATATATATAATGTACTAGCTGTCACACACTCTATATTTAAACAACTGTAAATAGAACATACTGTAGGTAGTTGTTGTCTGAAGATGGCAAAGTAACAGAAATGACCTCTTCACATCAACCGTTTCCAAGGCAACTGACTAGCCAGTAAAAGCCACCTGTGTACTAGCTTCAGTTTTCATTAGGAATCTTCTGATACATTCTGCACTGCTTTAGTATCTTCTATTCCATTAAAAAGATGCCCCTGTATACAACAGGTCAATGATATGGATGGTACTGGCAATACCTAATATATGTCAGTCCTACATATTTCCTTTATGGTAACAGGGCTGTTTGTTTTGCTAGCTTCATATCTATTGGTGGATAAACAGATATATTCTCAATGGACACATACGGGCCTCCAAATGACAAGACTTCAGAATGATTTTCACTTGATCGAAAGTCCAGGGGTAAAAAAAGAACAAAGATATTTTAAATGAGCAGCTGTCAGGGTTTGGAAAATGTTTTACTTTGAATTGTGTACTCATGGCTTGCCTGTTTCTGTACTTCCTGTGACAAAGAAGTTGAATAATTTTACTTTAAAAGCCTTCAAAGGATTGCCAAAGGGGACTGGTTCATCAAGTGACTGAGTATATCAAAAGATATGTTCAGTAAACTCAAACATCCCTCAGTATATATTAGGCATTCTCATTTAGCAATGTAAAAAAAAAAAAAAAAATTAATTGCATTCCTCTTACAGTATAAGATTAAAAATATGTTTAGATATGAGATGGTTTTTAAATTACATGGAACTTAATGTATACTTGCCAAGTTAAAGCAAACAGACCTTCAGAAAGTATTGGGGCAGGATTTGTGAAAAGGGTGTTGAAAGGCACTGTACAGTATGTACAGCTGAATATTTTATATATATATATATATATATATATATATATATATATATATATATATATATATATATATATATACACTACCGGTCAAAAGTTTTAGAACACCTCCATTTTTCCAGTTTTTATTGAAATTTACGCATTTTAATGTCTCAATGTACTCTGAAATTAAAGCATAGAACAAATAAACAATTGGAGATAAAAAAGAAATCATGGAATTGTTTTGTTTAACAAAATGTAATCTAAATTTTTGACCAAAGTAGCCACCTTTTGCAGATATAACAGCCGAACACACTCGTGGCATTCTTTCTACAATGGAAATCAAATATTGTTCAGAAAGTTCTTCCAAACACTGTTGCACTTGTAGGTTGCTTTGCTTTCACCCTTCTGTCCAGTTCATCCCAAACCAGCTCGATGGGGTTTAAGTCTGGAGACTGTGCTGGCCATTCCATGATTTGAAGCCTACCGTCTTGTTCTTTTCTTCTAAGGTAGTTCTGACATAGCCTGGAGGTATGTTTTAGGTCATTATCTTGCTGTAGGATGAACCCCTGACCAACTAGGCGTATACCAGAGGGTATTGCAAAATGCTGTGGTAGCAGTTTTGGTTCAGGGTGCCACTCACTCTGTGCAAGTCGCCGACTCAGGATCCAGCAAAAGAGCCCCAGACCATCACGCTTCCTCCTCCATGTTTGACAGTTGGTGTCACACACCGAGGAACCATACTTTCGCCTACTCGACGGCGTACAAAAACCCTGCGTGATGAACCGAAGATTTCAAAATTTGATTCATCGGTCCATAAGACCTTCTTCCAGTCTTCAGTAGTCCACTGGTGGTGCTTCATGGCCCAGGCAAGCCTCTTTTTCTAATTTGCCATCTTAGCAATGGCTTTCTTACTGCCACTCAACCTGTCAAACCTGCAGCTCGAAGTCTTCTCTTCACAGTTGAAACTGAGACTTGCTTACTTCGACCAGTGTTAAGCTGTGCTTGAAGCTGTTGTCCTGTGAGCCGCCTATCACACAAGCTGTTGACTCTCAGAAACTTGTCTTCTGATTCTGTTGTGGCTTTGGGTCTGCCAGACCTCTTCCTGTCAGAGTTTCCTCCAGTTTCCAAGTGCCTTTTGATGGTGTAGGAAACTGTACTCACTGACACCTTGCCTTTCTTTGCAATTTCTCTAAAGGAAAGACCTACACTTTTAAGGGTTATAATGGTCTGTCTGTCTTCCTTTGTTAATTGCCTTTTTCTCGCCATTATGAGAGCAATATACTACTTCCTGCAGTACAATACTGTCCAAATAATGCTTAAGAGGGTGTAGTAACACAGTCTGTTCCAACACTGCTTTTATACAGACAGAGGGTTTGTGGAAGCAATCAACAAAAGTTGGGACACCTGTAGGAATTGTTAGCATCAACTTTCAAGGCTTAATTTACTTCCATTGCTGCAGAACAGCTGTAAGTTGTTAACCCATTACTTGTTCCCTGAAAAAGGCCTTTTTGTATAACTCTGAAATGTACATTATTTTTCAGTTTTTGGTAACCTAAACTTTTTTTTTAACCTCTGGCAGTTTACCGCTTACCTTTGTACGATTTCAGGTTATTCACTGGACTTGAACTGCTTAAATTTCAATAAAAACTGGAAAAATGGGGGGTGTTCTAAAACTTTTGACAGGTAGTGTATATACAGACGTGCTCAAATTTGTTGGTACCCTTACAGCTCATTGAAATAATGTTTCATTCCTCCTGAAAAGTGATGAAATTAAAAGCTATTTTATCATTTATACTTGCATGCCTTTAGTATGTCATAGAATAAAGCAAATAAGCTGTGAAAAGAGATGAATTATTGCTTATTCTACAAAGATATTCTAAAATGGCCTGGACACATTTGTTGGTACCCCTTAGAAAAGATAATAAATAATTGGATTATAGTGATATTTCAAACTAATTAGTTTCTTTAATTAGTATCACACATGTCTCCAATCTTGTAATCAGTCATTCAGCCTATTTAAATGGAGAAAAGTAGTCACTGTGCTGTTTGGTATCATTGTGTGCACCACACTGAACATGGGCCAGAGAAAGCAAAGGAGAGAGTTGTCTGAGGAGATCAGAAAGAAAATAATAGACAAGCATGGTAAAGGTAAAGGCTACAAGACCATCTCCAAGCAGCTTGATGTTCCTGTGACAACAGTTGCAAATATTATTAAGAAGTTTAAGGTCCATGGAACTGTAGCCAACCTCCCTGGGCGCGGCCGCAAGAGGAAAATCGACCTCAGATTGAACAGAAGGATAGTGCGAATGGTAGAAAAAGAACCAAGGATAACTGCCAAAGAGATACAAGCTGAACTCCAAGGTGAAGGTACGTCAGTTTCTGATCACACCATCCGTCGCTTTTTGAGCGAAAGTGGGCTCTATGGAAGAAGACCCAGGAGGACTCCACTTTTGAAAGAAAAACATAAAAAAGCCAGACTGGAATTTGCTAAAATGCATATTGACAAGCCACAATCCATCTGGGAGAATGTCCTTTGGACAGATGAGTCAAAACTGGAGCTTTTTGGCAAGTCACATCAGCTCTATGTTCACAGATGAAAAAATGAAGCTTTCAAAGAAAAGAACACCATACCTACAGTGAAACATGGAGGAGGCTTGGTTATGTTTTGGGGCTGCTTTGCTGCGCCTGGCACAGGGTGCCTTGAAAGTGTGCAAGGCACAATGAAATCTCAAGACTATCAAGGCATTCTGGAGCGAAACGTACTGCCCAGTGTCAGAAAGCTCTGTCTCAGTCGCAGGTCATGGGTCCTCCAACAGGATAATGAGCCAAAACACACAGCTAAAAGCACCCAAGAATGGATAAGAACAAAACATTGGACTATTCTGAAGTGGCCTTCTATGAGTCCTGATCTGAATCCTATTGAACATCTATGGAAAGAGCTGAAACTTGCAGTCTGGAGAAGGCACCCATCAAACCTGAGACAGCTGGAGCAGTTTGCTCAGGAAGAGTGGGCCAAACTACCTGTTAACAGGTGCAGAAAACGTTTGATTGCAGTGATTGCCTCTAAAGGTTGTGCAACAAAATATTAGGTTAGCGGTCCCATCATTTTTGTCCATGCCATTTTCATTTGTTTTCTTATTTACAATATTATGTTGAATAAAAAATCAAAAGCAAAGGCTGATTTCTATTAAATATGGAATAAACAATGGTGGATGCCAATTACTTTTGTCAGTTTCAAGTTATTTCAGAGAAAATTGTGCATTCTTCGTTTTTGTGGAGGGGTACCAACAAATTTGAGCACGTCTGTATATGAATGATAAAATCAACAGGATACTGCAGGTTGTCAATTTATCCAGGAGGGCATTTTAATGGAACATCCATAGCTCCAGAAGCAGCTACAAACAAAGAGAGCACATCAGTGCTTAAACTACCTTCTCTGGGAGCAGCCTTGCCTCCAGCGGTATTTATAGCGCTTCAACTGATCAGTCATGTCAGCTCCAATAACTCTGTCCTCCTGGAATTTCCTTGGTCTTAACCAAAAAAAGTGGAACACATGTACAGGATTCTCCTGGAATAGCTTTCATTTCAATATTTACTTAACCTAATCTTATGAACTGTTAATATAACTACCTTTTTTCCCTTTATCTAAACTTTAGGCTAATAAATTATGAATATTTTGTCATCCGTGTTGCTAAAACGAGGGGGAAAAAATCATCGATCTACAAACATAACTTTGTCAAACTTAATTACAATGCAGAAATGTACTTATGCAATCTAAGGCAACATATCATCTGGAAAACTACGCACTCACACACACACACACACACACACACACACACACACACACACACAACCTAGAAAACAACACAACATCTTCACAAGGTAAACGCAAAACCTTAATCTGCTACATTGTGGATTACGAGAAGCGGTCCTGAAACTCTTTAGATACTGGTTTAATTGAGTTATTGTATTGATTCAGCTGACTGTTTGTGCTGTGTGTGTGGCCTTACTGTAATTACAGTGTTTGAAACCCACTGCACTGAAATGCAAGCAAGCCCATAGGCGTGTATCACCAATTAGCTTCTACCAAAGGGGAAAAAGTTCTAGCATGTGAGCCCAGCCACAGTAACAGCTTTGAAATGTCTTCACAAGTCATTTCAATATGCAGAGACCGCTAGTGTACTGTAGATGTCTTCAGAAGAGTGATGGAAAGTCACAATATACTGTATACTGTATATATTCATTTTAAGAGAAAGTTTTGAATGGAAATGAATCATGTAAAGGATTATGTTGTAGTTAGAACAGTTGTAAATGTGGATTAGTTTAAGTAATGCTGCTGTTCATTTTGAAGTGTGGTGAAATAATGAGCTGCCTGATGGCATTTAGTACAATTATTTTCATTTTATGCTTTTCATATTCATTCAGTGAATTGCGCCGCCAGAACATTTATGAATCATCTGTAAATATGTTAAAAGAAAAACTAAAAACTAATGTAATCTCAAATAATGGTATACATAGAGTCACAGTCTGTATATTTCAATATAAGTGATCTAGAGAACTTTGGATAGTTAATATCTGTACAGTATTATAAGCATGTAGCCTCCTACATACTGATCCACATTAGGCTGGCTTCCACCTCCAGGACTTAGCTACATTCCCCTTCGCTTTCATTATAGCCCTGTTTCTAATCCTTCACCTAAAAATAAAGTAACTCACCGGTGATTATAGTTCCCAGTTTATCTATGTACTATAAAGAGCATGATTCATTGCTGAGGAACAGGCAGTGCTTTGGATCGAGTGTCGAACACCAAGGAGAGTTTGTATAGGAAACATGCATTCTTGGCACTTTCTTGACAGCAACATCCATGAAGAATTTGGTTTTATTGCAATATATAGTTTTCCTGTTCATGAAAATAAACAACGGTGCATGTACTTACAGAGGATCCTCATAATCGAACACAATAAGCACAAACTGAGAGATTATACATGCAGACATGCATGATCATTGCATAAGGGTCCCTGTGTTTTTTTTTGTTTTTTTTTTTTTTTTCAACACATGCTCAAATGCTTTTGGCAAATATTTAATTACTAGATTTTATATATGTGGATCCAGCATTAATTATCTGGAATTTCATACACATACATACATAGATACATAAAGTCCAATATCAAAGTCATTTCAAAGAGGTGAAACTTGAATAGATGGTTCAGTGAGAAGAGATGAGGTCAGTTGATTTTTGATGAGGGTCTGATGAGGGTCACCACCTGTTCAGGTTGGAGTGTTATTGTGGTCAGACAAAGGAGACAGCAAAGGGTGTCTTCTGCTGGAAGCCCATTAGCAGCAATAATCTGGAAAATTGCACGATCACACCCACACTCACTGGTCACTACACACAGTCTTATTGGGTTGATGCTGTAACCTGTTAAAGATAAACTGTGCCTTTCTTAATATTATAGCTGACTGCTGCACCCAGCTTTGCAGCAGGCCTGCAGACAGACTTGTCTACAGTGCATTGTTCTGCATTACACGGTACTATATCAAAACATGGTAAAACACAGGTAAACTTGGTATAGCATGATAAAATAAAAAACTAGCAAAGCATGGTAAATGTATGTATTTTAATTGGGGATATCTGCTAGCATTTTAATATAAAATATTCCCTTTAGCAACATATTCAGTCACCTGTGGTAAAGCCATTCATGAGTTTAGATTTGCTGCAACTTTCTGTTGAAAATATGACAACACATTTAGCACACAATTGACAGGTAATATTGACTACTGTGGCAGTGAGAATTAAAAGCGACAGCAAACAGAATGTGTTTATTGTTTGTCTGAAGCAGACCACTTTAAAAGAAGACAGCAATGCATATTTTATTGTGTCAGCTGGTTTTTTATTATTATTTTCATTATTACATTTGCCTTATTCTTTGGCTTATACAACCCACTAACCAACCTTGTTCATTTCCCCCCCAATTAGTCTAATTAGTAGCAAGAGACTTGAAGCTAGAGAAGCCTGGCAAATGTAGCGACACAATTGGTACTACTGTATTTTCATGATGTAAAGGTGCCTTAAACAGCTCAAAGCAAAAGTCAACTTCTACGCACAAAGTAAAAGTCCACAATTGCAACTATTGTTCGCCCACATGAATGCAGAATACAATGAAATGGTCCTTTGATATCATCAGTAAATGGTGAGCCTTCTTGCATTTCATTAAAGCACAAACAGCTCCCTCTGTGCCCATCTCTAATTCTGAATGTGTCACTCAGGTCAGCCAAACACAAGAGCATTATTGATCCTTTGTTGAAGCATCTCATCAGCTGCAACTTTAATAATAGCCTTTGCTTCCTCCTGAGAATGAGGTAAACTGCCACAAAGAACGTGAGCCACAATTCTTGAGGACATTCCTATTAGCTATTGGCTGAAGTCCTTCAAATGTTTGCACTTGTTCAATGAGTGTCCTTGGTATCATTTTACAGCATTGTGCGTACTTTTGGAGTGTGCTTTGAAAGGGTGGTCATACCCAGAAAATGGACACAAATATCAGTCTTGAATGTCAGTCTAGCCAATGCATTGAGCTAAAATTATTAAAACAAATGAAATTTAAAGTCAAAATCCTGACAATAATTAATACCGGAGAGGGTTTTGTTGGTTATACGTTAAGTCTGTTCCGAGAATGTACTGTAACTTTTAAAAAACTCTGATGATAAAGGTGAATTAACTATAGTATGATCACTAGCCTGTATTACTGAGCGAATAATTTACCAATTGTGTCTTTTCATTTCAGAGGAATTGTTTAGAAATCCAGGTAAATACACACAGTAAGTATAATAGACGCTATATGTATTAGTCACACTCATTATCTCATAACAATCTGCTCTGACAGCAGTGCACTGCTGTGGCAAAATCATAATTATTAAATAACTCTTAAAATGAATATACTGTAATTAAACTGTATTTTGCTCTTTAATAGCAGCTGCTAGAGTGTATGTACTGGTTTCCTTTAATGTAGTAATACTGAATAGATACAGTAGGTATGTCTTTGCTTCAGGTACATCCTAGATTATATACAATACTGTCTGGTAGGATGGTATGTAGCCTAGTTGAATGTTAACATTACTTTAATTGTCAAAAAGAGTAAGAGGAACGACGTCAATAAACAGTTGAGAAGGATATCTTAAAAGACACTCTTTTCATAATAATAATGAATCACATTCTCTGTGAAACATATGATAACCATTCTGAATAATAGAGAAGTGAGCTCTTTGGAGCAAACATTCTCTTCAGCATAAAATCTGTAAAAATGTGTATGACTAGTTATGGATGAAAGAGATTGAATAGATTATAATATCCACCCGAGGAGTCTTGGAACACAGAGAACAAAATAAGGAAACAAATAATGCCCATCTTAGAGAAAGGCTTGAGAGCTGATTCATCCAGCTTTTCTCAATGCACACATTCCCAGTTGGAGAATTGGTAATATTTGTCCTGCTTAAAGAAGGGTTTGGAACTATGTTATCTCAAAGATAATTTGTGCTGATACTGTGTTGTGTTAGACACTATTGCTGTTCAGGGGCTGCCAGTTAGCAGTAGCTGCTCAGAGTTGTAGCATTAAGCTTGACCCCCGAGCTCTCCATCTTGTTTTAAGGCAAAAAAAACGTCTCTTAGTTTATTTTAAAGCTGCACTCCCTTGTGTACCTAATACCAAAATGTTGGGAAGTTTCCTTCACAATGAAACTGGGGCTCTATTAATGATTGGTTTCCAACATGTGCAAAATAATTCCCAAGACCCAAGACCCAAGACAAAAGCCAAAGATCTTTCTTTGAAAAGATTGCAAGCCCAAGCAGACTGGAAATTTTTCTGCAATTATTATCCTATAAACACGGAGATTTACAGTGAAAGAGCAGAGATATCGAAGACCTGTATGCAATTATATATATATATATATATATATATATATATATATATATATATATCTATATATATATATATATATCTATATATATATATATATATATATATATATATATATATATATATATATATATATATATATATATATTACAGAAATACATATTCCCAGTCTGCACATGATGATATGTCAGTAGTTTTTTTTAGAGTCACTTTTCAATTTACCACATTATTCTGCTGAAAACTATCCTACGCTGGGTAAATAGGTTCTATAGCTGACTTGTGTGGGAAGCCAATGGTGCTACAGACACTTCAGTCACACTATTGCTTCTAGGGTCCTTTGACATGCCTTTGATGTATGCACAATTACATGTTAATTAAGAAATGGACCATTTTGGTTTAAATGCCTTAGCTATTATGATATGTCTTTCAGGTTATATTGTACAAGCAGAAATGCACTGTATAATATTTCAATTCCAATATTAGACAAAATCCATCTGGTGCCATCCAAATGATCAGACTTGTATTCATTTTAAGATACCAGTTGTTAATTTTATATGTTGTGACACATTTCAAACAATTAAAACTGGACTATCCAGTTGGTTCTTGTAGGTATTCCTCAGGTAAAAAATACTCTACATATCACTAACAAAATATAGGTGTTTTATTGAAATGTATTAGCCTAATCATCCAACTATTCTCAGAAATCAGATGTGATAACTTACAAAAAAAGAGGCTACAGGATATTAGAAAGGGAGTTCTTCACGCTAAATGTTTCACAACCCGCCAAACCTGGTGGAGGGCAAAAGCTAATAATGCTTAGTTATGTATAAAGGTATTAACAAAAGCTAATAATGCTTAATTTGTATTAACAGAAGTATGTCATGTATTACATGTATTAACAGAAGTATGTAATTACTGCCTGCTACAGTCAAATCCATAGTCCTATGTGTTTTTGTTACATCTATAACATCTATTCAAGATAGACTTGGCATCTTAGCCTAAGGAGTGTGCATTTTAAATATATTCTGTCCTTGTTTATCCCAACCAGTATGATTTGATAATACTTTGAGTATAATATCTTCAGACTACGGTGCCTATTGGGCTGAGCGGCCTGGAGTTGTTGTGACTGGCCTTTCCAAGGTCACCTGGATGTCAAGACAGATGCAGGCCTGCTGTTAATGCTTCTTTTCCCTCATGATGGGGATGGGACAGGTTGGGTTGAGGAGCTCTGTGGGGGACTTCACACTTCTCTCTTATCACCTCCTGGACACATTAACACCCTTTTGGAGTCCTGAACCTTACCAACTTGGCTTGGCAAGGAGACTTAGAAATTCCAAATATAATAAACTTATTTGGTCTAGAAAGCTTTTCGTCCCTAGGCTGAAATATGTGTGTAGACATGAGGTCTCACAAGATCAGTGGTTAATTAAAGTTGTGTTTTGTATTTATGTTATAGTCAACATGATGAATCAGTGAACCAGGATGTATGCCTTGGTTTACTGGTAAAGAGCTTGTCTGCACTCTATCATGTTTTTAATTTTCTATACTTGTCAATGACAATACAAGTAGGATACACAATGCCTTATAACTCATACCTCAGAATGTGAAACCCTTAAGTCGTTGCATATTTAATCACAGAATCACAAAGAAGGAACCTGTTCTTTCTCTTTTTTTTAGATGCTTCATTCTGACAGCATTTCATTGAATACATCTACATGTTTTGCTTATATAACATAACTTACATAACATAATTATAGGTTTTTGTAAAAAGAAAGATTTTATTTTTTGCATAGTCTTAGATGTTTTCCAAAATATATTAAAAAAAACTTTGAACAGCAGGGAGGTTTTCTCTGTATATTATAGTGTTCATTTTTTTCCCCTGCAGTATTTGCTTTTACCACTGTGAAATAGCTTTATAGTAGCACAATGTAATTTGTCTGGGAACAATGATACTATTAATTGACTTATTCATGGAAGTTGTAACAGAACAGCTGTAACAGAACAAAGTGCGAAGCCGTTTCTAACACACTTACACAACACTGACATATTATTCAGCGTGTATTTGCACAAATTCAAGCTGTTTTAGTGACATGATTAAAATTCTAAACTTGGTCTCTCATGGATATCGGCTTGGTTTCAGAATACTTTAACTGTTTTTTATTTCATAAGAGACTTCTGAAAAATAGTAGGATACATATTTTTTTATTGGTTTGTACTGTGTCTAGTTGATGAATTGCTTTTAGTTTTTAAGAATCACTATGCTGTTTATGATGGATAATTTAGGGCTATAGGGTGGATGTGTTTTTTGACACTGGATATTTTCAGTAAACCCCCTGGGCAGGAAATGCATAAATAATTAGTGGTAGGCTTTTGTAGCTGCCTGTGGAATTAGAACTCTGATTCTTAGCACATCATTCCAGATTCACATGCTAGATTGAGGTTATGAACCAAAAACACATAATGCTTATACTTATTAATAGTTGCATAGTGATGGGTAAATTATGAAAACATGATTAATGGATTATATATATTTTTAATACCAACAATATAGTATTGGTGCATCTTTATGCATATTATTAACTAGTCATATTGAACTGCAGTGCTTCTCCCATCTCTCCCAGTTGTGAGTATTGTATAATCCTATCACAATGTCTACAGTACCTAAATACAATATGTGGGCCCATAAGCTAATGTTGTGCTTCATGCACATCACACAAGGTAGAAGCAACTGTCATACTGTAGGCATGCAATGCAATTTGTTTGACTTGAAAGCAGGATATTAAATTCATATCCATACAATATGATATGTGTGAGGAAAGTAAGAGGAATGATGTGAAGTTAAAACTGAAATATACTTCTAACAATGCTTCTAATAGTAATACCTACAGCTATGGCCAAAAGCTTTGCATCACCCTATAGAATTAAATAATTGTGCTTCATAAAGTCACATGAAACCTGCTGAATAATGTCATGTCAACAAATTGAATTACACACTGCTGTGTAGTTTTCCATATACTTAACGAAAAACTGACAACAATTGAAAAATCGAACATGAGATGTTGTACTACTATTATGGCTTCCGGTAGACTTTTTCAATATCATTTTTATTATTATGGCTCAATCCTAAAATTCTAGGTGATGCAAAACTTTTGGCCATAGCTGTACATACATTACATAACTGTTTATCAGAATATGTGGTTAAAATACTGGGCGGGTAAACATACTTAACAACAGAGTCAGTTCATACAATGTAATTATGTTCCTAATTGAGATTCCCTTTAAGTAATGGGTTGCAAATATAGAAAGGAGATAGTTAATATCCAATGTCTAGGTGTTTTCAAGGTGACCCTTTAAGAGCTTTCAATTTGCACCCTTTAGGTCAATATTATATCGATCCTAGTGTTGGTTTAATCACATCTTTTTTGTAGTCAGAGAATATTGTCATCTTGCATTATGATTTAATTTTGTCATTCTTATAGGGCTGACAAACATGGGTATGGGAAAAAAGGGGACAAAATGGAGTTTATAAGCATTTATCATGAGATAAAATCGAATTAGTTTGGTTGTGCTTTGAGAGAGGAACATGTGAAAATGCAATGCTGTCAGAATACAGAGTCATGACTTTGAGAGTCCTCACAATTGATTTAAACCATAACAGTCAGTCGACTTAAACCCTCATGATTGTCTGCATAAAGGCAAACATATGCCATTTTCTTTCTGAATATGATTCCTTTAAGCAATCTACAACGTTATTCTTTTTAAATATTAATGTCACTTTTAAATGTAATGCCAACAAGCACTTAACTTTAATTGGAAACAGTCTTTTGAACCCCATGTAAGAAAAAACACTGCACGGATTCCTTAATGTATTACCTTATCTCATCTCAAAAACTCCATTAGGGGGTGCACTTGCAATATTTGGCAGTGCACTGGCTGAGCCTTTAAAGGAACAGAGAAATAGAACTATGTTGTCAAGAAGACTCCATCTGTTCTGTTTTCAGAGCAGCAGCTCAGTGGAAGTGCTTTAAGGTAAATTAGCAATCCATTTTTCCCCTATCTGAAATTTGCAATTACTGGACACCTCTGTGGTACAGACTTCAGTGGCTGTCACCAGATGGCATTGAGACATGAAGAGCATATAAATTGCGAACTATAAGGAAAATCGTTTTAAAAAATGTTTTTTTCTTTATGACATGTCTTTCGGGAAAGGGCAGCACGCAGTGTAGATGATGGGTCTACAAAAACAAAAGAGCAGAGCTAGATGAAATAGCTTTTAACATTGAAGCAATGTTATATACTGTATGGGGTTCTAGTTAGAAAGCATGCTTAAACTCTAATAGGTCTGCTCCCTTCTTGTGACTCAAGCAATTTCTTTAGGGGCGAATATGGTGCCACATGTGTCAGTTATCATAGAGTTGCTTATTATGCTTATGTATGCTAGTGCACTGATAATGTAAGGATTATTGCCCACATTGTCAAACACAGCAATAACAACCCATTATGTGGCGATGTGTTTTTTTTTTTTTTTTGTTAATTATTATTATTATTATTTATTTCTTAGCCGGCACCCTTATCCAGGGCGACTTACAATTGTTACAAGATATCACATTATTTTTACATACAATGACATTATTTTTTACACATTATTTTTACATACAATTACCCATTTATACAGTTGGGTTTTTACTGGAGCAATCTAGGTAAAGTACCTTGCTCAAGAGCTCAGAGCCCTAACCACTACTCCACATCTCTTCCTACAGTGATTTAGAGGAAAGATCTCAAAGCCCAGTGCACTGGAGTAGCCATTTTGAAAAGAACTTTTAATTGGACTAACTAAACAAAAATCAACCACAAACTTTCAAGTTAGTCCAATAAAAGGTATCACCTCTCCTTCTCTTTGTCTATCATCTCTGCACTAATACAGCTACCATTTCACCTATCAGCGAAAAGAGCTTTGAAACAGACTTTAAGTTATAAGTGCAAAAAGTTGTCAGGATGTTAACAATGAAAAGAGAAATGACAGGTACGTTATTTAAACAGTTGTAGCAACACATGGGGACGTATAAGGCTATATTTTTCAAACCGCTACTTACACATCAAAGCTTTGAGTGTTTTACACCAGATAATTAAACTCCTTTCCAGTGATCAACTCATACATATATTAAACAATTGTTAATTGTGATATTTTAAATTAGGCAGCTTTTGAACAGAGCCACAGCCCTACACCACAGCCTTGTGGCTCCAATCATACACTAAAGCCTACCACAAGGTAGGTTAAACAGGACAAGCATTAAGAAGTGTTTCTGAAGTAACAGGTACAGTGTACAGTATATTGTGGTAAGATGGCTTCCAACCCTTTAGTCTCAGGGTTTTTCATGTAGTGGCAGAACTCATGCATATTGTATACATACAAATAGTACCCTTGACCTTTTCAAACATTTTGTGGGTGTGTTGTGGTTCAGTAAACTAGCCCTGACACCATGCATTGTTAGAATGTAGCAGTTTAGGTGGATACTGTGCACCCAAGCTGACCTGCAAAGCCATGGCATATGTCTGTATGATGTGTGGAGGCATTTCCAGATTTAGAACAAACAAGCTTACAATGTCAGGTAAATAGGACTGGTCTGACGTGATGCAGCATGCTAGCTTTGCATGCACTCTCGGGAGTTGGACTGCTATTCGTTTATGAAAAATTGCTAAAAAAGGACAGGCATGTTCGATGTGACTCGGCCGCTTCCTGACTCCTCTAATGATTACACCTAACACTGTAACAACAGAACATTGATTCTCTGCCAACAAGAATGCTAAGCTCAAGGGAAAGTCGGTGGGGAAATTTGTCATAACAAGTGTGCTCTTCAAACTATTAACCGCAGAAGCTTCCTCTTCAAGCCTTCTATTAATGGAGCTACTGTGACAATAGATGTTACCTTTTTACCAACTCCCTCCGAGATTCTAATGCATCTATTGTTAAATCAGAAACACAAACTTTCACAAGTTTCACCCTGGCTTTCATTTATCATTTGGAGCATTGCTAAACTTGCAAACTTTCACCGCTCTTTATAAGAAACACTGAGCACCCTATTTAGCAAATATGTGTACAGCTGTTGTCGCTAGAGCAAAATGACTGCGTTATATATATATATATATATATATATATATATATATATATATATATATATATATATATATATATATATATATATATATATTCAAATAACTTACATATATTTAAATATTTCCAAATAGTATTTGTTTTCTGCAAAACAATTTAAATATTTGCTTTGCAAGTAATATTTGACTTTGTTCAATTAATATTTGAATATTTAAAAACAAAAGTGATTTATTTGAGCATATATATTTAAATATTTCAACTATTTGAAATAGTTAGTGTTTACAAATAAAATATCAAATACAGCAATATTTGTCCCAGGTCTGCTCAGAAGGTGTCTTTATTTTCTGATACAGTACTGTACCTGATGTCTATGGCTCAGTGGACATACAAAAACCCAGCTGTTCATTTAGATTTGACTGCTGATTAGTCACGTGAAATAAATACATTTCCATGTTCTGCTGAATATTGCAGCAGCTACCTGTGTTAGCCTCTGCACTGTGGCTTTAGCTATGCCAAATTAGTTTCCAGTTGCTTCGAGTACCACTGGTATGGAAAATACAATTCTGCCTTTAGTTGAATTCTAGGTACATAGAGCACGGTATCTGCCTCATTTTTCATTTACCAAACTAGCTGAAAAATATCCCCTGGCAACTCACTCAGCTGTATTACTTTCCTACCTTCTGTCGAAATAATATTAACAAGAAACTGTTAGAATTGCATTTTAAGTACTGAAATAAGCTGCATTATATTACTTTTTTTGTTATTATAGACGATTTTTTCTTTTTAATTGAAACCTGCATTTCTGCATCTGTCATGTTCTCGCTTATATTTGCCAAGAGTTTACTTCGGTATATTTGCTATTTCAAATGGTTAAATCTGCCACAATGGAAATTGGAGTCGTACTGCAACCCAGAAACACCAGTATATATCATCATAGTTAACGGAGGCCACAGCACTGTAACAAAAAGAAACATCTCGTATCTCTTATTTTTATTGCTGGTTGACAATATTTTTACACTTCAGTTTTATCATGCTGACTTGTCTTCCATGTGCCTTACAAGGAGGCAGTGAGGACCCAGTGGCATATTGATATTCTTTATATAGTAGTAGGCTGTGACATGTGCTATGCTCCTTCACGATGCTTGGATTTATGATCTGCTGCAGGCACTAGCAAAAGAGCTACACCTGTGCTTCAGTAATGATGAAAGTCTTTCATTGCTGAATAACTGGGAAGAGTGATGCGACTACCAGCGTCTTTGCTCATTCACCGTTGTGGCATTTTCTTTTCACTGAACTGGGGTGGAAAATGTAACCATTTTGTTATGAACTCACCTATTTCTCTAGTGACCAACACTAGCAGCTTGCACCCACAGGTTTATTAATAAAGTATGTGCATGCACTCTCACCCAGGACCATACAAGTTAACATATTCATTCCAACTATATAATCATACCTCAGAAATAATGTGTGCTTGCTCTCAGGTATTCTGCCCGTTAGTTTAATTGCAATAATTTCAATACAAAAAATTGCATTGAACTTGCACACTATGAAAATGACTGCAAATGTCAAGACTCCTTTTTGCTATCTGGCATTTGCAATAAACCAGCATTGTGGAAAAACAGTAAATTATTATTATTATTATTAAGGGGATGGGAACATTATTTACATCAGAACCAAACAATTAGTTTAACTGAAGTCACTGTTAATTTAAGTGTAACCGTATATAATGTGTGAAACCAATCTGTGGCCATGCAAATGATTCAAACTGAATGGCATGCTTCCATAGGCTGTCCTGCATGTGTTTATCAAAACAGAGGTGCATGTCAGCTGACGAGTCCATATTCTATTTCAAAGGTGGCAGCAACTCATTTTTCAGTGTGACAGACTGACGCTCAGTGGGTTGTAATATTCTGGCTTGTCAAAGACTTAAAATAAATGTATTTTGCCAGAAATTACACATTTAAGTGTTTTAATGGGCTTACCCAATGCCTGTGTTGCATAGAAAGAACACTCTGCTGTAAGCAGCATTTAATCATTGCTAAAAATGGTGCACTCTTGACATTTTCAAAAACTCTTTTGTGGGCTATAAAAACTTATGCCAGAAAATAAGCATCTGGTGACTGTACATGTGACAAACACTTGAAAGGAGGCAGCTGAAATAGATGTTGTAAATCATGAGTATTTTCACAGGAAAGCAAAAATGTGCTAAAGTTGTAGTTTTCCTTGGTAAACACAATAACATAATAACCTGCCTCCCCAAGAGAATATATTGGAAGGAAATCCACTTCTCTTTTTTATTGAAATACATTTTTGCTTTCACACACACACACACACACACACACACACACACACACACACATACACACACACACACACACACACACACACCTTACTGTCTTAATACTTTTCCTTCTTAACTCCATTTTCGTCAAGAACACAAACTTCACTTTTGGGTCAAGGGAAGGGACATTTATGGTGAGAGTGAAGAACTAAGAGACTAGAATCTTTTTAATGCCGATAAGATACGATGCACACAAACTACTTCTTACTAAACTTATTTGCTATAATATTATACATTTAAATAACAGTGACTGTAACATGCATTAAGTACGGTTATCCCTGTGAGACAGAATGATAGATTGACTCCACGTTTTTCTTCTGTGTGCTGTTCTAATCCCAGTATCAGATGGTGAGATCTTTGTGCCAAATTACTCACCAGCTTTGGGTAATCACAAGTCTTATACAGCTGTCACGGTTGGTCACATTCAACAAATGGATGGCAACTAAGGCAATTGTTCAATTGAATGCCAGCCCTTCTGTAAGAGAAAATACAGCAAGCAATGTATTACTAGGATTGCTCTTGACCCTGTCCTTTTATATTATGACATGGGTTTACACAAAATTCTAAGGACTGTGTCAGTGGGTGTCATTTTATGGT
Source organism: Acipenser ruthenus (assembly GCF_902713425.1). Classification (NCBI taxonomy): domain Eukaryota; kingdom Metazoa; phylum Chordata; class Actinopteri; order Acipenseriformes; family Acipenseridae; genus Acipenser; species Acipenser ruthenus. The sequence goes on from NC_081210.1 coordinate 26,408,189, forward strand.
AATTGGGAGGGGCTATGTGTGTGTGTGTATGCACAGTATATATATATATATATATATATATATATATATATATATATATATATATATATATATATATAGTGAGATGGCAGGGAGGTGGTTAAAACCTCTCTGCAGAAAAAAACATGTGCGGAATGCACATTTGTTTTGTTAATTGTTTTGTTTAATTGTTTAATTGTTTTATTGATTAATCATTACCTGCACCTGGCTACTATTGAAAATTGGATTAGTTAGTGCTCAAAGAGAGCTAGGTGTTTGTTTTGTTTATTTTTGTGTTTTCATTAAAAATAGCGCAACCGCGCTTAAAAAAAATCAATTTCTGTGTGTTGGGTCAGTGTTTTTAAAGGGGCAATGAACCGCGGTGAGGGCGAGTCTATTACAATATATATATATATATATATATATATATATATATATATATATATATATACAGTATAAACAGATTAACCTGTTTTGAGATTATTCAGAGCTAGCTCCCTGTGCCATCAGTGAAAAACTTCCATGTTTTACTGTTGGCTGAGAATATTTGAAAGACTTGCTAGAATTCACCCACTCTCTTACAATTGGCAGTACAAAGAATGTTTGTGTAAAGTGGAAAAGCCAACTCTTTTTCTTCTAAAATGTTGACTTCTATTAGATGTTTTTGTGTAGCTGCTCTGCCATGAAAAAAATGTTAACTTTTTCCAACAACCTGTTTATATGTGTCTTGATGATTGTAGATGGATGGCTGCTCTTATCTTTTGTTTAGAAAAAAAATCTACATGCATTGAAAATGTAATGCTGAAAGCTGTAGGAGTATAAACATAACCGATTAAATGGGGTTAGCACTTTATCATTCTAGACAGTCATTATTATTTTATGCAATCAATATTATGATGATAAGAAAACAAACACAGGCCTTTCAGGGAAAATAGCACCACAAACTTACGGGAAGCTGTCTGCCTAGCTTAGAGTCAATTAATGTGGGTGCATGGAGTAAGGTATGATTCGGCCTAGAGGTCCTTCAGACACAGTGGAGTCACTCTTGTGAAGAGGTGAGGTGTGACATAGGAGCAAAGCAACACAGGCAAAAATGGCCATGGCTTGTGCTAGGGTTAAATAGAGAGCCTGATTGATACGACAGGAATGAGTGCTCCAACCTCAACAACATTAGCTGGAAGATTCTAATAGTTGGTGTCCAATGCAGCAATGTGGACATGGATGTTCTTTTTTAGCCTTTTTAGAGTGAAGAAAGGTGTAGAACTTCAGAATTGAAAAGTTCGACTACACAATGTGAAAGGGGTAACTGTGGAAATGGTACTGAAACTAATAAAGGCTAGGAAATTGATTTTAAAACCTTAGGGACTATGCCTTTAAGACTAATTAACATTAGCAATGGAGCAAAATCTATATAATTATGTATCATGTTCTGCATCATTCCTCCAGGTCACTTGATATCCACTAAAATACAGATGTATTAAATTATATATCCAAGATTTTAATGTGTAAAGCTGTAATAGTAGCTATTCAAGCCACAGTGAACAGCCCCATCTTGTACCACATGATCAGGGTGCCTGGGACAAATAATTTGAATGGTTTTTTTTGTGCATATTTTCAATTAATCTTTTATTATCCAATTTGTTCAATTTTTTCCATGTCCCCTACATGCTGAAGTTTCATTGAGCATTGTCAGATCTGAGCTGGCCATGCTAGAATATTTTTACAAACAATAAATAATGGTTTTTTTTTTTTTCTTATCTAAAAAGCATCTCTCTTATTCAGTGATTTTTGTTATCTGTATTGAACATGGTGCGTTTCAGACTATTTTACTTTTATTTTATGGAAGCCTAGTGTGTGCACATTCATTTCATGTATGACATGTACCTATAACCTTTAAGTTTTAGCAAAACAGAAATTGGCTCAGCTAGTGTAACCACTGCGAGTGCTTTCTTTTCATTCAGTGAATTTCCGTCTGTAGAATAAATAAAAATTTAACAAACTGCTACCAGAAAGCGGTTTGTAACATGGACCCTGGTTTTCTGGCAAACAGGTACATTGTTGAGTTGCTCTCCGTGGTCCTGAAGCTGCCTCTTTTTAACAGGAATTTTCATAGTTCCACACAACTTGACAGAATAGCAGTTTGAAACAGATACCACACAGTCTAGAACCACCAGGTGTTCTGATCTGTGGACACCTGAACTACGTGGCAGTTGGTTGGTTCTGCTAAATTTCAGTGCAATGTGAAAGCCTTCATTTGGAGCAGGTGACGAGTGTGAATTGTGTGTCAAGAAGGATCTGCACTCTTCGTGGCATGGGATGCACATCCTATCAACACCAATGATTCTGCAAGCAATGAACATATCGCTGTGCAAAGTAGTAAAATGATGTATTATTGTATTGAAAGTGTTTTCCACCTCAGAAATGGCATATGTATAGTATACATTCACTGTTGTAGATTTGGTTTAGCTTAATTAAATTGACAGCAATTCCTGGATGTATATGTATAATGAATATGAATTAAGGAATATATACAGTGCCCTCGTGATATTAAAACACACCTTGACAGCCATTCCACTGGGTATTACATGTAGGGCCAGTTGGAGCTTATGAAGCCAATATCATTATTTTTCTAACCAACATGAACATAATAAATATAATGAATACTGTTACAATGATAACTTTGATATACATATCTATATAATTGTAGCAGTGACTAATGATGCTTTGTAAAACACAGTGGTTTGGTATTTTCAAGCAAACTCTACCATGCTATAATCCTGAAATCCAATACTACTTTACATCACAGAGAACTTTGTCTGTGCTGTAATTGTCACGCTTTTCCGTCGACAAATCAGCATTTTGTGATACACATACTGTCTGAATGAACATCGCACAACCAAACACTTTGCACGGCTTGGTGCGTAAGGATATCAGAAACGTCGCTGTATATTTTGTCCAATTTAACTATAAATGCAATGGAGCTACGATCAGGTATTACAAATAGAATAGAACTAAGGTTTATTTATTTTATTTCATTGCATTTTTTTGTCTCGCTCCGTGCAGTGAAACCACGCATGTGTTGATCTGTGCTGCAGTAACGTGCATCAGTTCCTCTTTGACCTTAGAGATAATCTGCATTCAGACCGAAGCTCCGAGATATTTGCTAGCTGCTGGATTTTAAGGTTTTCCTGGGCGGCTGCGTTTATGTAATTTGTGTGATGATTTCTTAAGATCTGGGAAGCTTGCTTTGATTTGATGAGTTCTGACTGCTGCATAGCTGCAGATCTCATATCGAACACAGAATACGAATACGACGTGCTATGTGTGTAATGTATCACAGTGAAGGTACACAGTAAATACAGGGACACATCCGTCTGCAATAAAGAAAGGGGGAAAAGAAGATGGTGATCATGGCTCCTCCAAATTTAACATCCAAATGCTCGACTGCGCTGGCGAAGCCTGTTTATTCTTTAAGAATGATTCTGTGGTCCTTTCTAATTGCTAATCTTCCAACGAGGTAAGCAGAAAACGTATTCATCTGTTATTTCATGCCATGGTGTGCATTCATTCATTCGCCCACCATTTGCTTCCTATATTTTTTAAGTCTTCTCTGAATTGTTGTTTTGTTATTTCTTACCGATAAACAGCTATATGTTGCTAAATATTGTAACACCATTTATTAAATTACCGTTGACAAAAACCGACCGTCCAACCTTTAATATATTTGCGATTAATAAACGGGCTGTAATAAAAACGCTTTCAGAAAACCATTACATTAGTCATGGATAGATATGCACCACTTTATCTACTCAGGCTTTGTTGTTTTTGTGTGTCTCGCTATTTAACCGTATGCTTTTCATAGACAGGAAAGCAAACCTTTATTAAATTGTCTGTCAGGTGTGTTTATGAGTTTATGTGTGTTTTATTGTTAGGCCAACGACGAATTTGAGTATAATAATAATAATAATAATAATAATAATAATAATAATAATAATAATAATAATAATAATAATAAACATACACTTTACTCTAAATATGTAGAACAAGGGTTCTGTTTCCAGATGTATTGATGAGTTTGCACTTCCTGGTAAACTTAAATGGAATGCCACTGCAGTGAGCCTAGCGAATCTAGTATAGCTAGAATTGGTATATGTATCTATTCGTCTATCAAACAGAATACCAGTATTTACTGTATCATTGATATGTTATTGATCTATTGATGTAGGTATATAATGAAGTATGTGACCTTGTAAAATGTATCTCAGGGTTTTTTTTTTAATTGGACCTGGGCATTTTTTACCTTAACAATAGGAACTTAAGAACAACATATATTTTCCACAGAAGTGACATTATCATATTCTTTTCATATAAAAATGTAGATATAACATTAATATATTCAAACTTTTTCTGAGGGCATGACATAATTGCACACAACATTGTGTTTCCTTTTAAACATGCACAAAATAATATTATCTCAAGGTTTTCCGTACATAAGTCTGGTGGTGCCTTAATGGTAAAAATAGATGACGATGGATCAGATTTTTTTCCCCTTTTATACAGGCTAACATAGTTGAAAATGCTGCCATACTGAAACATGGCCACACATACAAAAAATAGCATCATAGAAATGTTAACATACTAACACTAGCTACAAACCAAATAATATTTTCATTCACAGATCATATTTTATCTTTAAAATTTCTAATAATATTGATTGATATGGTTTTATTTAGTTAGAACATGCATTATTCAAGAATGGTTTGGCCCAACCAACACACAATGAGTGAAGATGTAATCATATTTCTTATTCCTTAAGCAAAATACCCCCCAAATCAGTTTTAACAGCATTCTAAAATGAAATGTTGTTTTTGTAACCCTTTTGATCAACATGTATGTCTTGCTTTCTTTGTGTCATTTTATTACTTTAGAAACAACACCGAGTGCTACTAGTCCATCTTTGATGTTCATACACATTAAAAACATTACATAAGTGATATTGTTTTACCAACTGTGATTGGAGGCTGTTAATGTTCACTAAAGCAGGTTGGATTTTTATTTTATTTTTGCCTGGATAACAAAAGCCTTCGTTTACTGGATTTCATCTTTGAAAATATATGCTTCGGTACTGTATTATGTAACCTGAAACACAGAGAGCCTGTGACTAATCACCCTTATTGTTTCCCTCCACTTTACAATGATATTTACAATGATACTGATGTACAATTTCAGTTGTGATACATTTTGGTTACTCTTAACTGGTGATGGACAACTCATATATTTAAAACGTGGCCCTTGGTTTGATTTTTGTTGGTCACCAGCCAATTAAACCCTAAAACAGACTTTTGCACATGTCTTACAGCGACAAATGTTCAGCCTCTTCAGTTTTTATTGTATCTGTAAGAAGAGGCCATTTTAGCTCATTCATGATTGAGAATGAGTTTTCCAAATCCATCAAGTAGCACAAAGGATTTTGATTAAAATGTACATAACTTGAAAAATATTCAACATACCAAGCCCAGAATGCACCATCAACAAATGACCATAGAATATAGACAGCATTTACATCAATAAAATAACTGACACACACATTTTGACAATAAAAGTGACTACTTTTACTTAAAATACGAAAGGGTATCTCTTGTAAAAGAGATGTCATCTAACTCAGTTTGAGCAAGAATCAACATTCACTGCGATTGTGTGTATTTGAAGGCATGTACATATTTTAAAATAAAGTCGTTCACAGTTTATTTAACAAATGGCATCACAGAAACAAACATCCTTACATACAAGGAAATGTATAAAAACATATGATTAGTGATCAAAATGGTGTTTTACTACATTATGTGTATGATTACTGAGCTGCATGCCAGGCCACTTGACTGCCACGTATAGATACATGTTTGTTATGCCAGGTTAACAAGGCATACAGTAGCAATCCGTCTGCACATTATTATTGTTTCTCTTATCGAAAAATGTTAAGTATATTTAGTTTCTAAGACAGGCAGTTATATAACCTATTTCAATTATTTAACTTAGGATTCCGGCAGATAGTGGGCTGTTTTTAATAGTGTTACAAATTACTGTGTAATATCTGTACTGTTTAAACCAGTAGAAGAAATCCTTAAACCACAGTCACCATATCCAGGAGAGACAAACTTTGTATTTAATAAATGGCAATTGTGTGGTGTGAGTATAGTCCATAACCAAACACTGTTCTTTTAGAGTGAAACAAAAGACCCCTCTCCATTATTCAAATAGATGCAAAAAGGAATATTTTATTCAGCATAATCTAATACACGAACAAGACTGGTTCATGACCCTTTTTTTGTTGGTACGCTTAGTACAATTCAATTTATGTACAACACAAATGAAAGCTGTGGCTGACCTGTAGACCCAGGTTATACAACAGAAGAGTATGTAGTAATATGGCACCTGCCAGCCATTAGCTTAAAGGCTGACTCGTCATTTGTATTCTGCTACTACAACAAAAATTCTGAAGACAACATGCCTCTGCATCCTACAACAGATTTTTTCATAATTGTTATGTATGGCTTAATTAAAGGAGCATGTCATCCTCCTCCTTCACTGTCATCTGTACTTACAATCAGCCAAGTAGCCTTTCACAACCATAACAAACAGTCCAGGAGCAACGAGCCTGCCTGTCAAAAGCCAAAACACGTGGTATGCTCCTATTGAGTTCTTTTGTAAAATCCCCTCTAAAATCAAACCTAGATGTTTTAAACTGAAATCGGTCACACTCACCAGCCTTTATCAAGACAGCATCCTCTTGAAAGATTTTTAACATGTTTGAACATTGATTTTAAAACATGGACTTGTAATCACACCGTGTAACAATTTTTTTTTTTTATTGTTCCTGGGTAGTAAGTGTTATTTCCTAATTGCTTATGCCTCAAAAGTATGGAAAATGGCTATTATTCACCACAAACTTTGCTTTTGTGACCAGGACAGTGATATTTTGAAATTTACCTATTTTCTAGAACATTCCAGATAGATTCAGTGCTGAGTAAACTTGGAGTAACTTCTAGAACTTTCTAGAACTTTCCAGTAATATAAAAAGTAGTATAAATACAGGGGCCTTAAGCCCACCAGTTCAGTTTAGTTCCAGCTGCCTAAGTGGATACATATCTGCATTTTTCTGAGATGGCATCAAGAGGCTGCAAGCATCCGGCAGACGCATTTTGCTATGTCTGCGGCCAATTTATCAAGACAAGAGCGAAAAAGTACTCCGTGGAAGCATCTGCTAAGATGTGTGAGGCCTACAAGGCATATTTCGACATGCCTGTCGGGGATCAAGACAAACCCTGGGCACCTCATTTCACCTGCGAGCAATGCAAAAAAACTCTGGAAGGTAAGATGGACAATTGTTGCTCGGAATTTTATGTTATAAAATTTGTTAAAATTTTTAAAATTGTAAAAGTTTTTAATTTTAAAATGTTTTACAATTTTTAATGTTATTGAAAAAATATATCATATATGAAAAATGTTGCGAGAATCTCTTAAACATTAGTCATGGGTGAAATAAATGTATTTTTGTAGGATGGTACAGAGGGGAAAAGAGAGCCATGAAGTTCGCTATCCCAAGAATTTGGCGGGAACCCACTGACCACTCAAGCAACTGCTACTTCTGCATGGTGGACCCTTCCAAACGTCGGACTGGCAAGAATGCACCTGCTATCACGTATCCGGACCTTCCTTCATCCATCACCCCGGTGCCACACTGCCATGAGCTCCCCGTACCCACTCCTCCGGAGAGAGAGCAGCCGTCTTTAGAAGAGAGCACCAAGTCAGAGAGCGAGGAAGACGTTGTAGATCCAGATGACAATTTTAGAGGTGGAGCTGAGGCGAGAAACCCATACTACCCCAACCAAAAAGACTACTCACTTCTAAATCTTTTGTAGTCATTTTTGTATTACTTTAGTATAAATACATGTTAATTTGGATTCATATGCTGTTTTTTTCTGACTTTATGTCAACGAAAAGACACAAATTCGCCCGTTTTCTCATTGGAAATAGGTACATTTCAAAATATCACTGTCCTGGTCACAAAAGCAAAGTTTGTGGGGAATAATAGCCATTTTCTATACTTTTGAGGCATAAGCAATTAGGAAATAACACTTACTACCCAGGAACAAAAATTGTGTTACATGATATAATTGAACCTAATTCTTGCTTTTTTTCTTTGTAGACATCAGATAGAAATATCATCTGAATAGCTTCTAGATTACACATGAATTGTCTAGTAATAATGAGCTATATGCAGTAGTCTTATAACGGCTACCACTATTCCAGTCAAGTTTGTGGGTTGTATTCCACATGGGTTTGTAGGCATTTTCTATGGTGTTAGCAAGAGGCAAGTAAACTGCAGAAAGTGCTGAGTAGATAAGAAAAAAAAACATCCTTAAGGTCTTGCACAAATGCAGAACAACATCAAATATCCTTGCTGGCGAAATGCATTCCCAGTGGTTGTGAAGTCAGCTGTTATCATCTCATATTTACATTTCATGTCTGTTGGCAAAGACCACTGCAATCCTAGAAACTGAACAAAGACCATATCATTTAAAATATTATAAATGTGCCACCTAAAAAACATTACAGAAATGTACTTAAAAGGCATGGCTAAAGAAAATTTACTTTAAGGTAGAACACACATGTGGCCTGTGTAACACAAATCAGTTTGTTTCTGAACCCTGAGGTCATTTGCCACAGATCAGCTTTTTAACTGCGAACTCGCACTGTGGTCATTATTTCGTATGTACAAGAGGTTAACATGCCATTGGCGTGTGCAATTTCACAGCTCTGAGCCAGCGACACTTGTTGGATTATTTTTCTAATTCGATGAAAACATGTTGACAGTGTTAGACAAAATGAGGTTGCACGAAGTATCCAGCAGCTGTTATCAATGTAGACAATGATCAGCTGATCTTGTCATGTGAATGTAAATGATGTATAGGTACACCACAGTAAATGTACAAGAAAAAATATAAATCCATTTTTATTACAACCTTTTGATTTCCCCTACTGCACCTTATCAATCAATTGTCCATTTTTGTGGTTCTAAAAAGCATGTGACGATGAGCCGTGGTTTTTTAACCAAAGAGAATGTAATCACAAGTAGTGCTTGGTTTGTATTTCTATAGACTTACATACAGTAGTAGGTTGTGTGTGGCTGGTAATTGCCTCTACAAATGAAGCATTTGGCTTGGCTGTTTTGTCATCTGTTTAATCAGTAAGGTGTAGAGAGATCCTAGATGTTCATTGCTAACTTAACTTTAGATATAAACAGCCTGCCCAAATTCAACACTATGTAAATACCAAAAGCCACCTTGTCACTCCTAATCAGCGTCCTAGTAAAAAAAACTAAAACAACTAACATATTTCTTTGACTGCCTGCAATGTTTCCCCCTGTTGTTTAATTTCCAGTTTTAAAATCAATGAATAAACAGATTAATATTTAGCTGCAGTTCCTGGATTGCTGCGAACAGTTTATTCAACAGCATGAGCAACGAGGAACATACTGTAGCAATAATGGAATTTAGATTATTATGCTCCTGATTCATCAGCGTTGTGCAGTGTTTTTCTTTGCTGCTGTATATGTGCTGCATTCTGTTCCTCATACTATTTGTACTTGCAGTGCTTAAGATGTGCTGCATCTGTCTATAGTTTTCCATTGGCTCCCTGTCCCATTTAAAATGCATTCTTATTCATTTTGCAAGTGTTTCCAGTATTCACAGTTGAGGCTGTATTTTCTGGGATCAGAAGGACTGTGAACCATTTTTGCAAGATTGTTGGGATCATGCATGATCCATTATGACTAATGCAACCTTCAAAAGTTCACTCAAGCCACCTGAAACAGTGCTTAATGGCTAGGCAGATATGTTATGTTTATACCAGTCTACCAACTCTGCTTAGTACATGCCCAGCATAGTTGGTTGGTACCATATTTAGTCAGCACTAAACACCAAATATATTTGTGTGTGTGAACCAATGAAAGACTATTATTGGACCTTTGGTAGACTTTTTTTTAATATATTAATGTTATTCTTTTCATGCTCATCTGCTGGTTGCACTACGCATGTGTGATGTGCTCTCAGTTTTCATTTATAGGACCCTTCCCTGTGCTAATGCTGTTTAATAGCTGCTATCTAAATAGCAACTGCAATTACAAAGGCAATTATTCTGCACAAGAGAGATCGCTTTTAGGCAACTGAGGGAGTGGCTGCAATAAGACTGCTTGGCACATATTACAGCAATAAAATCAAACTCATTTACTTTTAAATCAGCATTTCCCTTACCGGTAGTTACGATATCCTGTTTGTAATGTTACATTTTCATAACGGCAGGACAATTCAGTTAGTTCAATGCACTTATGCACCATGTTGATAAATTAGTAGATCAAAGTGCTGTTGGACGTGCTGCCTTCATAGCTTAAACATTGTTTTCAATTTGATTAGTAAAGTCTCAGGGGTATTCAGTAAACACATTCCTGTGAACATATGAAGGCAGAACCAACAAATAACCTGCTCTGTTTACACTGAGCTTATCTATCGATAGCAGAGAGATCTGCAAAATGTCATATTTCTTACCAATGTGAAAGTTATGTTATGCATCAACCTATAGAATTAACTAATTTTGCTTCATAAAGTTGAATGCAACCTGCTGAATAATATTCAGTTTTAAATGATGTTCATATATATATATAAAATTATGTCTCAATCCTAAAATTCTAGGCGATGCAAAACATTTGGCTATAGCTATATATACTGTGTATTGTTCCAATGTATTAAGTTCACATAATTATATATTGTGTGAACTTGATTCATAGTACACAGGCTGCATGAGTATCTAGGTTAATGTAAGAGCACAAGCCACAACGAGCTTTGATGTTTTCATTTGTGATTAAAAATAATGACCATATGACAGTGTATTTCTAACACAGTATATGCACATTTCTATAATGCAAGTCGTATCAATTTAATAAACAGTTGAAACCATTCATTAAATATCACTTGAGTCATTCTTATAGGCAATCTCTTGACTCTTGTCTCTCGTGCCAAGCTACTTAAACTGAACATTCATTGCAGTGTATAGAACACAGCAAATCATATGGTATTGTAGTTTAGAACAGGGGTTATGGGCCTAAAGTATCTAATTTAATTATACCTTATTGAACCCTTACTGGAACAGCACACCAGGACCGGAATTGCCTACTTCTGGGTTTAGCCTAACCCAAACCCTAATGCCCCTTGAACTAAAAAAAATAGATTTTTGTCAAAATTTCTGTTGGTTTTATTTCCCTTAAGGTTTGGCAGTTTTCAACAGATAACCATGTCTTTTTTTCTTATGCTAAAAAGTGCCTTTCTTTTTGTTGTGATCAAATTTTTGTTTCAGAAGAACATTCCCATTCTCCCCCCATGCCCCCCCCTCCCCATCCCCCTCTCGCCAGGTGGCAACCCCCCATCCACCCCTCCCCTCCCACATAGGACCCCGAAAATCCATATCAGATATAACTGAGGGCTAATTGGTCAGCAATTTAATGGTATCTGTGGCTACTTTAAAATTGTCTTTCTGTTGTTATTAGCTCTCTACAAAAAGAAGATGATGACTATGAAGATTTCTCATCAAACAAAACCTGGGTGTTGACTCCAAAGGTTTATGAGAGTGATGTCACTCACATTTTAAATAGCTTGCTGGATGGATATGACAACAAGCTGAGACCAGATATAGGAGGTGCGTGTTGTTGTTTTATTGAGGTGCATGTTGTTGTTGTGTATTGAATTTGTACTGACAAATTAGGCAGTGAACTGTAACAGGGATTTTTAGAACTCTTTTTGCGTGATGGAGTTTCTTGTTGGGAAACCTGTCCCCAGAATTTGGATAAAAGCATCTGCTCAATAGCTAATTAACACTGGAATCAGTAAGAAGCCTACCCTCTGACATTCTCTTTGTAGACACAGAATAAGACAGGAGAATATTGAAAGTATAAAAGAATATAACATACTAACCATCAACTAGGTGCATGATGTTAATTCATCAGCGCAAGGCATGACAGAACTCATGGTCTTGCTCTGCATCACACATTTCAGACATAGAGAAGCTGAGAGCTGTGCATCTTTTCAATGACAATCTTCTTCCTGTCAAACATAGAGCAGCAGCAGCAGCAAAATGACAGGGGAATCTTACACCATCACTGACCCCATCACTGACCTTGTCTGTTTGTGAAACACTTCCTAATTAACTACCTGCTTATTTGATTGATTTAGCAATATCTTGCAGCCGTGCCACCTTAGATTCAGATCTCAGAAGCTAAGCATAGTAGGGCCAGGTGAGTACTTGGCTGGGTGATCACCAAGGAGAACTAAGTGCTGCATAGTGTGTGGTGGAGGCACTTTACCAAGGGAAGTGCTGTTCATCATATTGGGCATTAAACAGAGATTCTGCCCAGCATTACAGACATTAAATATGTGTTTTAGAAGAGATAAAGTAAACATTATATGACTAGAACAGGTCCCTCTCCCTCCTCCGCTAATTCTCAGACAATTCCCCAACCACTGGGGCAGGCCATCCCTGCAGATTAGATATTACATCTGAGTGGATCAATCCTGCTGAAATATCTTCAAATAGGCATTGGGTTATTGCTGGCAGTGCATCTGTGGTTGCTAAACTAAGCCGTTATTGTCCATTAAGTATGCGTGATATCAGTTCCATTTGACATTTTAAGAAAGCTAATTCTTAATGCGTCTGCCAGTGTCGCTTAACTGTAAAAACTTATTTTGGTTTGTTTTTCAGTCAAACCAACTATCATTCAAACAGACATGTATGTGAATAGCATTGGTCCTGTGAATGCTATAAATATGGTAAGTGTTTAAAATTCACAACATATTTGCTATCACTTCTTTGTTACATTTCTGAGATGCTCTTGGGTAGTGCTTGTTTTCTTGGTGATGGCAACATTATAAAAACTCACTATATTATTTATTTATTTTTTTGTAGTTTTTTCAGAGCATACAAAATAAATCTCTCTGGCTATGTGCACTGTACATGTTTTTTTTTTTTATATATATACTGCAGTATATTCTCCAGACTTTATAAACCTGTTTCAAGTAGCCTTGCTGAGCCTTGATAATATATTACTATATGTGACTGGTTCATATTATACATTCCTTTGGATAAGCAATAACATATGTATCTTAAGAATATGCATGGGTATCATTAGTGGGTTAGAGTCCAGAGACCTCAATCTCATTCCCGCTAATGATCTTAATCTAAGTAATACTGTATCTATTAAGATGCTCAGCCATCTAAGTTAATTAAAGTAATTCACACTGTTGACATTGCAACTGTGTGATCATCATAGCAGTAACATCAACAGTAGCATTAGCATTATCGTTATTTAACATTGAATTGCCATTTTAGGAAATACAAAATGTTTATTATGAAACCAATGGTTCCATCACTGAGTAACAGGCAGTTCAAGCACCTCCAAAAACACAATGTCTGTTTGTACAAATGGATTTGATGTTGTGAGGCATGTTTTCAAAAACGTACTCCCTGAGCATAGTCAGTATGTGCATTTCTGTTGACCTTTTAAATACATGAAAATAGAATCACAAGTGAAAGAATCCATCCAGATTATTGATATAAACTATTTGTTTTCATGCAATATACATAGAGCAGTTAGCTTGTAAAACCATTGCTGTGGATACAGACGTATGTACGAGATGTCTGGAGGCAATGAAAAAAGCATCTTCAGTCCAATCTGATAAGGATGAGCCTTTGTTTTGTTCCTTTTCATTTTTACACCGAAGTTGAATTTGTACTACTCTAACTGGCCTTAGCAAGTCTCTGTGCACAATTGTTATGCAGTAGAGGCATGTGCAATTTAAATGGGTTTTATCTTAAGAAATGCACTGTAGTTTTTTTTATCTTACCAGCAGTTTTTTTTTTTTTTGCTCTTTTCCCGTACAGGTAATAAGGCACAAGAGACAACACCATGGAAACAGTTTATACATGGGCACATAACACATTAACCACACCCGAATCACATTTGCATTGATTTGGCCAAGAGAAAATTATTAAAATGAAACTTTTATAGGATTCTGTATTTTACCCACTATTCACTAACAGGAGGTATAAAATGACCCTCTTGGTGTGTGTTTACCTGGCTAGTATCAGTATACCACTGGCTGCGTAGAAATGAGTCTTTAATAAAAATGAACAGCAGCTTGCGTTGAAGATGGTTTGCCAGATCTTAACCTCATTTGTGCCAACTGTGGATTGTTTCTTTTTCTGTGTTTTCCTTGAGAAATCAGCTGAGTTTGTAAAATGTATCAAATTGTATGTTAGTGGAGTGTTTTAGGCACTGGGCACATATGTAAAGACAGATAATACATTGATGTTAAACATGAACTAAAGGAAAAATGTTCAGAGACCTAAGAAGAGGGAAAGCAACACTTTATTATGATTCTTCATGTGTAACACTTTTTTTATGTACCTAATTTTGACAGGAATATACAATTGATATATTTTTTGCACAAACCTGGTATGATAGACGTTTGAAATTCAATAGCACGATGAAGGTGCTCCGGCTTAACAGTAATATGGTGGGCAAGATTTGGATCCCTGACACCTTCTTTCGGAACTCAAAAAAGGCAGATGCTCATTGGATAACAACACCCAATCGAATGCTTAGGATCTGGAACGATGGGAGGATACTGTATACACTAAGGTAAGCTCTAAATATACTGTCAGGATTTCAAGATGCATAGGATTGTGTAGTCTGATAGCTAGCTACCAAGAAAATGTGTCAATGCAAAGAACCTCCCAATGGTATAATAAGCATGTCATCATTTTGACTTCACAATTGGAGGCAGTAAAATTGTTCTTTTAACAGGAGCGAAACAATATTTTAAAAAAATGGACACGTTTTATTTTCAATCTCTTTCGCATTGAGATTAAGATGCTTGCTTGCAGTGTGCAGGGTTACCAGGTCGCGCCCAGCCTCCACTCTGTTACATTGGTGGCGTGATACCAGATCTCAGAGACTGGCTGCAGCCGATCGTCGAGTTTAAAGGGGATACGAGTGTAACGGGCAGTGTTGTGTCATGCACTGTCCTTACAGATTTTGTCCCCTGTTAGTGAGATGAGATGAGGTTAAAAGCACTAAAACCACAAATGCAGACAAGCCCGGCTCCTTTGTATTGTGGTTAAGATGCTTGCTTGCTAAGTGCGAGGTCGCCAGTTTCCTCCCAGCCTCCACCCTGTTACACATTGACGCATACATGCATAAAATCAGTGACAGTTGGACAGAGGGATGATATTTGAAATATAACTTTTTTTGTTATTTGTATTTTTAGGTTAACTATTGATGCTGAGTGCCAGTTAAAACTGAACAATTTCCCCATGGATGAGCATTCCTGTCCTCTGGAGTTCTCAAGCTGTAAGTCTGGGCATATGTTCATTTTATATTAAATACCATCAGGGGAGAAAATTAGGATGCACAACGCTAGCATCACCATAATGTTTAATTTCAAATATCACACGTCACATTAAATAATGAGAAGAAGCTGTTTTTCTGTAGTTATTTTATAAATAAAGAAAAGACTGATAAATGCTTATCTTCTCTTAACTGTAACTGGTATATTCCTGCAAATATTCCATGATGGGTTTGTATAATTTCTGTGGGGGAGTAGCTATAAAACAGAGTAAAACAAAAAACACTCAATGCTTGAAGTTGTATTATGTACCTCGTATAACAATTTACAATGCTGTATACATTAGTTATTTATTTATTTTTTTCTATAAATATATTTTAATTAAAAACACCACCTCGAATAAACCCATTGCAATATAGTGGTCAAGTGCACCAGGAAAGAAGAAAGTAAATCTTGTTATAAAATTGGCATGTAGGAAATGCAAAAATCAGAAAGGCATAATGACATGCCTAAAGGTTAAACTGCATTAGATATTGTAGCAAACTCTAAGATTTAAATTCCAGGCCCACACATTACTGCACATATCATTCAACATGGTTATGTTTTGTATATTATATATATTTTTTTTATATATGTTTTTGGCAATTACTAAACTAAATTAGATTTTTTTTTTTTTTTTTCAAACATTTTACCTGACTGACCTTATGCAACCCTATAGCAACTTTTTTGTATTTTTTTATTAAATAAGTGTTGATTTTGGAAAACAAAAGATGCGATATCTGTCTCTAAGCATCTTTAAGAAGCTGATATTTGTTTAATATGTTTAACTCTTGTTAAACATCTATAGCTTACCTTGCCCTGCTAAAACATTTAAATGATAACCATTCAAGCAGGATAAACAATGGGTATTAATTGTGTTTTAAATGGTAAGATGGTGGGGGTGTAAGTGGTATTTTAATGGTATACCGCTATGGCTGAAGGTTTATTTGATTACATGATGTTTACTGAAATATCTAAATTAGGTTCATAGCTGTACAACAAAATACTCTTTATTATTCATCACAGACCTATTTTAACAAGATTATCTATTGTACAAAGTGTTGAAAATCACCATTCAAATCACAGGTTCTGCACGTGGCTCAATGGTAAGTGTGTTTTTAAGGGTATGCACTGATTCACTGTTTACATCTAGATGGCTATCCAAGAGAAGAGATTATCTACCAGTGGAAGAGGAGCTCTGTTGAGATTGGAGACACTCGATCATGGAGGCTTTACCAATTCTCCTTTGTTGGCCTGAGAAATACAACTGAGGTTGTGAAGACAACATCAGGTAAAGCGAACCTTAAAGCGTTACATTCACAGCAAAGCAATCTGCATTCCGTCCTAAATGAACAAACACTGTGAAAGATTCAGTGAGCTGTGCTGAGTGATTGCAGCAGAGCTATATGTGTTTAGCATATCAGAGTGTGAAAGTCTGCAGAGGACTCTGCTACAGACTAGACATCTCAATTACATAGGAGCTCAAGTGCAGGGCAGTGTAAGAACCATTGAAAGGGTTGATGCCTGCAGCTCACCATGTTAATTTGAAATCTGAAACCGCCAACACTGTTTTTTAAAAGTGGGTATGCCTTTTACTGACTGAAAACCAATATTCTTTTAATACAACCTTACCCTGATGCTTTCTCTTTTCTAGCAGTAGTGGAAAGGAGATAAGGTGATAAAAGGTTGTTTTACTAAATTTCAGGAGAAAATGTTGCCAGACTATTGATAGAACTGTGAATGCTGCTATGTGCTTAATAGTCCCAGAGCAGCTTCCAGTTGTAATGGGATAAGAATCAATTCCCATTATTATCATAAATCACCTCTCTCCACCAGAGGAAGTGCAGATTGTTTGAAAAGATGCAGTTTATTATGCCAGTTTGTTTAAATGTTTATTGATTGTAGAAAGGGATCTTTTGGCTGTGGACCAGATGCCGCTGGTATGAGGGGTTGATCCTTTTAGTGAAATCTCAATAATGCAGCTCGTAAAAGCCAGAAAGAATTGTGCTAACCACAAAGCAGATCATGATTACCACTGCAATTAGTTTCCTGCCTGGTTTCTAACTTCCAATGAAGTGTTTATTTTATCAAATGGACACCAGCAACTAGTTCAACTACTGACACTGACAATATATATATATATATATATATATAGAGAGAGAGAGAGAGAGAGAGAGAGAGAGAGAGAGAGAGAGAGAGTGAATGTACTGTAACTCACAACCAGCTGAAATGAATAAAACAAAATATTGGATTGCAAAAGCTAGCTACGAATTCTAGTCAGTCTTCCATTTCATGTTTTTGGATGGTGATCTGAGAAACAAAATGAGTAGTAACGGCTACTGCTTCCGATCAATAAGACTAACATTTACAGAAAGGAGAGCAGTGTTTTGTACATTCATGGTAGTGTTTCATGTCTGCAGGGTTCCCGTTTATTCAAGCTGCAGCCTGGTAAGAGAGCTGTGTGTGCTCATGCAATATTTAATTTGTTCAAGCAAGGGCGTTGCTTTACTCAGGTAAAAGACATCCACATGATTTTTGTTTCAACAGCAGAGGACCAAACCTATATAATAAGACTACATCAGTAAAACGCTTTTTGCTTAAAACAGGCTTGTTCTATATATTATTAATATGATGGATAGCTCAATGGCAGATCTAGAAAGGACATAGAGACACAATATGTGCACAGTAAAGAAGCCAGATAATAAGAAAGTTGTCTGCTAGTCTCAGGTGTGTCAGTGTTATTTTATGACATAGACGCCTCTCTTCTATAGTAGATGATTTTACTTCCAACCTCAGTTGGAACCCAACTAGAGACCGATCAATGTTATGCTTCCTCTTGTTTATGCCAAGATACTCAGGTAATTTTTATGGCCAGCTTCAGCTCTTCAGTGTATAGTGTTCAGCCGTTAATGTGTTCTGTGGTGTACAACATAGCAACCAGGTTAGCAACACACTGCTATCAAGAACAATATAGGCCATCCTTCAACATCAAAGATGTGCTATTATATTTCCATGGCTGCAATTTGTCTTGGTGTATCAGCACATTTGAAAATTCTATGAAAAGGATAATTGCTATTTATTAAAGGCTGTGGTATTTTAAGGCTCTGTTTAGTGTCTCCATATATTTTTCTTGTTTTTGATCATGTTTATACCTCTGAAAAGATTTCTGAAATAACCCATTTGCGTGATTTATGCAGAGCAACACAATAAATCACAAGCAAATCAAACCAGAATATCTTTCATTCAGTTATTGTTGTGGGTAAATTAAAGAGCAATTAAAGGAGACTATGCCCTTGTGAATTTGTTCTATGGTAAAAGGTACTTCAATTTAGTAAAAAACTTTTTTTTTTTCATTATGTAGAAATAATTCCAGCATTATTTTTTAGTGATAACTACCACCTACTTCAGATAATTAAACAGTTTGTGTAAAAAAAAAAAAGCTGATGTATTCAGTTACCTTTTCATTGTAGAAAAAATACAAAATAGCTACTACGAGGTGTCACTTGAAGCAGACAGATTGGTATGTTATAACCAAGAATTTCTTATCCACTCCAGGCTTCAGATTTCTTTCTTTTCACTTTCCCTAAGTGCATTTTCTTTGGGGGGATGGGTTGCTTTAAGAGAGGGCACTGCAATGCAGTGCACCATCTGCTTTCCAGACACATTGAGGGTGATGTTCAGTAGCTGGAACTAGCACTAGCATGCTGGTTATTGCTGTATTATAACTTACATCATAAGACTTTTTGGCAGTCAGGTCCCCTGTTTTGTTCCTTTGGGCATTTTGTTATTGGAGATGACAGTGATGGAATGAGAGTTGAAAGGAAAAAATTATTCTGTTGCTGACACCTGCGGGCACTCCCAGAGTTCTTTGCCAGTTTCGATAAGTCAGACAATATTAAAAAATATAATAATAATTCTTCCCCTGTTAAGCAGTACAGTATGAAATGTAAAATTTGTTTTCAGGTTTTATTCTTACAGTGACTATTCTTTATAGTTTCATGGCTTGCACTTTTCTGTTGTCTGTGTGCATCGTTCTGTATGATTTAGCTTGAGCATTGAGAGCCGTAGGACACATCAGCTATCTTCACAGTTTATGGAAGCCCACATTTTCCAGATGAGAAGTTGACAAGATAAATCTGGAGGTACCATGTATGAAATAATGGACCATCTAAGAGCCAAGTGGAGATGTGTGTATGTGCATTTTTTTTTGCATATCATTGTTTTTCTTGCTTTTTAGTCTGTAAAGTATTTTTTTATAAAGTTAGACGGTTGTCCAGTACATGTAATGTGAGCTGCAAGCAAACATGGCAGAAGAATATGGCTATCAAGTTTCCTTCCTTTCTGAAGGATTCATCGCTTAGGTAACGGTTGAAATGGCTAAAGGTTGATTGGCTCAACCCAACTGGGCAGTGATTCACATCAAAACACTTTGCAATTCAGCACAGTTGACATAGGCATCTTTGCATGTAGTCTCAGAAAGAGTAGCCAAGAATTGGATGGACCTCCTGTGCAGGCTTTGTGGGGTTAAATGTGATATGCAGTATTCCCTAGCTGACTTTGGCAAAGTTGAACTTTGTTATGATGATATTCCAAATGATATGAGTGCCTCAGCTTACTCATGTATAGAAGAGTAAAAGGAGTATATACAGTAGCACAGTGATCAATGATATCAACAGTGAAATCTAAGTTCTTCACTTCAAGCAAATCCATTGTGAATGGACTCGATCAAAATGAACTATTGATACATTCTTAAAAGCAGCAGGATATGTAGCAATTGGGTCTTTTGGAGCTCTGTACATACTTCCTCAGTTTAAAAAAAAAACACCAAATGGATGTTGAAGGAACAACAGCAATATATGTCCAGTACTAGGACATGGCTTACTTACACAAGCCAAGCTACAGCAGTGTAGGAAAATGATTGCTTGTTTTCCCCTCCATTGAACACCACCTGCACATTAGGAGTTCCTGCAGTTTTAGCAGAGCCCAGCACACTGGATTTATTTGCATCTGTCTGGGCCAATAGATTTACATCCTATCACCTTTTCATTCATCATAACTCAAGTCAGTGTATTTTGTTAGAGATGCAACTGTACCAGTCCCTGACACCCGTAGTGTAGAAGGTTTTCAGATGTGGGTTGAATTTAAAAGCACTGGAAGCTTACATACCAGCGCAGTGGTTTTTGAACCCCCCAACAGTCCAGTTAAAAAACACCATTGCATTGTATACATTAAGAAGTTCAATTTGTTGATAAATCCTCAGTGGCAGAATGGAAATGCTTCAATTTGCTTCATAAATTGGAATGAAACCTGTTGAATAATGTTATGTTAACATATTTAATTACATACCGTTTTGTAGTTTTCTATATACTTAATGAAAAACTGACATGAAATACAGTACTGCTAATATGGCTTCTGGAAGATGTTTGCGATATCATTTTATAGTTTCTATAGTTAAATTATATACATATATATATATATATATATATATATATATATATATATATATATATATATATATATATATTTTTTTTTTTTTTTTTTCTTTTTAATTTGTCTCAGTTCTAAAATTCTAGGTGATGCTAAACTTTTGGCCATAGCTGTAGTAAGCAAAACAGAGTGCAGAAATGGGAAATGCCCTTTTCCAAATGCCTGTTTATCTTATAGTTTATATTTCCAAGGGAACAGCCTTTTTAAATATACTGTGTATATATACATATATCCACACACACACACAGTGCTCCTCCTTTATAACGCTGTAGTCGGGAGCCATAGTTAAGAGACTGTGCTATTTGTATTCTGCCTAATAACGACAATACTACTGTTAGTGTAAATAAATATATATATATATATATATATATATATATATATATATATGGTGCACTGTATGCTGAATGTCAATAGAAGGTTATAATGGCCTGATCCTGGGAATTCTAGCTTTACAATATAAAGTATACCATTTGTTTATCAATGTACAAGTCTCTGGTGTGGCAGTCCATTCTGTGCCAAATACATTCAACCTGGAAACTTAAGAAATATTGGAAATATATATTTCTCATAAATAGGCCTTTAAAAGTGAATCAGTTGTGTGTGTGTGTGTGTGTGTGTGTGTGTGTGTGTGTGTGTGTGTGTGTGTGTGTGTGTGTGTGTGTGTGTGTGTGTGTGTGTGTGTGTGTGTGTGTGTGTGTGCTTGGGTTCCTTTCTCTTTAATACCATCTCTGGCAAACATCCTAGCTATATTCCATTCCAGCTTTATTGATTTATGTTAGAAATGTCAGACAGAAATCAGATGCTGTTCATTCACTAATGGCTCTCAACTGAAAAGGAATGCCAAATTCCCTTGACTATTTTCACATTAAACCTACTTTCCATTCCATTAAACCAAAGTAGCAAAAAATGTATGAAAACCCAGTCAAATAATTTGAAGATCTGTCCTACGTTGGGCAACAGCCTGATTAGAAATGTATTAAAGGGAAACAAACTGTATGAATGCAGGATAAGGAAGAATCTCATAACTTAAGAAATCAGCTGAATGGAAACGTTGCACAAACTACAATCTCACCAGGGAGCTGTCCAGAGTGCTGATTTAACGTATATGTTTCAGAGGAAAGCTGGTATTGTCTATGGTCCAGAAACTGCTAAGAGTGGCAATTACTTTGTTCCCTTTGTTGTTCTTTCTGTTGTTTTCAACAAGGCACTGCAGAGTGGTTTAGACGTTGCTTCCCTGGTCCCTTATCAATGACTCACACACTCTTACAGACCTGCTTTTAAGTGTTTATTCTTAAGGTATTCTTATTCTTTGTGTTGTATATGAATAGTACTGCCTCAACAAAATTCATAGATATTTAAAATGACTTCTTCTCAGAGCTCTAAGTAATGGTTATGTTGTGTGATTATGCTATGTGCCAATCTGTTGTCAACTGTAATTAGAGTTTGTCTTTTGAAATACAGATTATCTTTCTTTTTTTTTCTCAAAACATCCGGGATTAAGAATTGTTCATCAGCATTCAGATTGTTCTCTAAAGGTAAGCTAGTGTAAACCAGTTACAGCGACCATCATAGATTGGTATGAAACTTGGTGATTAATGCACATTGTACATTGTTATGTAATCAGTGTAGCCTGTCACTTTCAATGTACGTAAGAAAAGAAAACTAGAACTGGTTATAGACACTGTAAATCTCACAGTCAATTGGTTGATTTACTAAAAGCAAGATAAATCAATGTTTCATTTGAACAACACAAAGTTCTGGAGAAAAATCGACTTTTCTAACAAAGGAAAGAAAATCAGGATGAGTTTAAAATGTACATCTTAAATGCATAATGGTTTATAGTCTGTTGTGAATATAGAGAGGTAGGACAGGTAAGAGAGACAGCTAAGAGAGACTAAAATGAGGGAGCTGGCAGCTCCACTGTACTTTAAAAACCAGCTATCCATTTCAGAGGCAGATTTCATATGTACTGGTTTATATAAATACCTCTATATGAATGTAAGCATTCCTATATTACAGAATACTTACATTGAGTGGTAAGTGGTAATTAAACTTCTGTGAAAATATAGTATATAATGGAGCTTTGATTTCTTTCAACTTCTAAAGATGTGTTTACCCTCTACTGCACGATGTCTTAGCGAAAAGGCTTTTCATTATAATGTCTTTAGTCAGAATGAAGAAAAATCAATCAGCTTTGTTTTTAAATGCAGCAAAGATTTAGGTATGATATTACTTACTAAAAACTTAAAGGGAAAAAGAAAAAAGGTTTTGCTCTGTAATGGTTCCTGAAGTATCAATTCTAATGGTAATTTCCAGTACAATATGGAACGGTACTGTATCCCATAGTTAGTTATGCAAGATGTGGCCTAATTGTTTTACAGGGAGCTACTAGAGTGGAGGTTGTGTCACTTCTCACCAGGGAGCTTTTACTAAAATAAGTGCTGGCCACTGGTTGTTGTCTGTGGTACTGATTTAATTTGTTTTTAAGAAACCCAAGTCAGACATTGTCCTTGACCCTGAAACCTAAGAGCTGGTTCCTGTTGTTTTTCAATATAGCACCACAGACTGGTTTAAGCTACTTATCCCCCATGTGGCATGTAAAGACATGCTTTTGCATTTTATTGAGAGTGAAAAGTAGATAATTTACGTCTTAAAAAGTACACATCCATTTGTTACCATAACAGGTTACCAGGGATTGTGTTATCTTATTGCAAGTTTTAAGGCCATTGACATATGAGCCGGTTTCAAATGGGTTGTGCAGTACATAACTGATAGAATTAGCTCTTATACATAACATTATTATGTGTAGAGAAATGCTGTATTTCCTTGAAAGGCATTTGCCTTCTGAAAAAAAACCTCCCTCGTGTTCTCCATCATTTTGTGCTTCGTCCACATTTCTCCCTTGGGATATTTGTGTTCATGGGTATGTGGCAGTCACTGAAAATATTTGATGTGTTCTGGTATATGAAAATCTAAACCATCACATGGAGGCTGAATTAGAGC
Source organism: Acipenser ruthenus (assembly GCF_902713425.1). Classification (NCBI taxonomy): domain Eukaryota; kingdom Metazoa; phylum Chordata; class Actinopteri; order Acipenseriformes; family Acipenseridae; genus Acipenser; species Acipenser ruthenus. Next base: position 26,432,167 of record NC_081210.1, read on the forward strand.
TCTCTGTAGTTCTGGAAATTGCCCTGTAACATGCTATGTGGAGCACTGTAGAAGAGATGTCTGCATCTAATTCAGCTTGACATAAGTGAAATAAATATAATTAATTACTATAGAGAGCAGTGTAGCTTTACCCCGCCTGACAAAGCTGAAACCGTGCACTAACCTGAAACAATCAGCAAGCAAAAGCTCTTTATGTTTTTACACATATTAAGGTCATTTTGAAAAGCATTAATAAAGCAGATGCTATGGCTATTCATACAAATTCTACAAGTTGTACAGCTGCCAGGCCTTTTCAAGACTTATGAGCAAGGAATCAGAAATAAGACTATGATATCGGCAAGTAGGTTTTGTTGTATTTACTTATTAAGCTTGAAATAGAAGACACAATATAGTTTTGGGTGGAATAAGCATTGGAGTAAATGAGTATAATAAATGGGTACACAATCCTTCAAGGGAGTCAGAGCTGCACAAAGTGTGTTTCCAGTACATATATAATTATGTCTCAATCCTAAAATTCTAGGTGTTGGAACACTTTTGGCTATAGCTGTATATATCTTTGTCATCAAATTCAATTACAAACTGATTTTCAGAATTAATAAATACCACGTGCAGTGCATAGTTAGTACACCACACATTGAGTTATTCTTACTATCTTGCAGGCTACCTCTTGGCAATGTTCCTGACTTACATTCTTGGCATTACATGTCTACCCTTTTGCTTCTGTGCTGTGGAATTTGAATTTTAGACACATTTTAAGTGTCATGGGTACTGGGCAGCACAATTTATCAGTGAAGAAAATACAAAATAAATCAAACTGTCAGTTTGATGCTCTGAATGTGGGTCCTACTCTCCCTCTCCTGAAGTGTATAGCTGCAAGGCAGATTAAATAGTGCACATACATCGCGGATCGACTGACTAATCAGGCGGCTTGGCTAAAGAGGCAGTGTGGTCGAGTGATTAAAGTCCAGGGCTTGTAACCAGAAAGTCACTGGTTCAAATCCCACCACTGCCACTGACTGACTCACTGTGTGACATAAGCAAGTCCCTTAACCTCCTTGTGCTCCACCCTGTGGATGAGATGTTAAATCAATGTTCTATTGTAAGTGACTCTGCATATAATGCACAGTTCACAGCCTACCTCTGTAAAGCGCATTGTGATGGTGGTTCACTATGAAAGGTGCTATATAAAGACACAATATTATTATTATTATTATCTACAGAAATAACAAGGAAGAGGTAATCGGACCTTGTTACTTTAGAACAGATGCCAATCCGCTTCTCCAATTCCCAATCAAATGTAGAGTGTGTTGTGTATTTTATCCACTCTGAAACAGTATGAAACTAGCAAGATACCATTTAGATGTATGAAGGAGAAGCTACATTATTGAGTAGTTTCTTGCTAGATTCACAGTGTTACAAAATTGTATCTCTCTCTGAACAATAGCCTTTGCTCTTGCTTTTAAATAGGTTCCCTCTACATGGTGGCTTTGTGTCCAGCTTTTAGGATATATATTTTTTATCATTATGCCATACATCTTTTTAGCTTTATTTTATTTTAATGGGGACAAAGAAAAGACAGCACAAGGAAAGCATGAATGACTGAAAGAAGACAGATCTCAGTAGAGCACAAATGAGGTCAACACTTTCTAAGTAGATCATTATTCCACTGTATAGAGCTGAAAACAAAAATGAGAACACACAGGAAAACGAAACATTAATCTTGGAATACGTTACCTTGCTGTGTGTGTAATGTGTCATATTTAACAATGTGGTTTGCAGACTTCAAAGGGAAAAATTATCTATCTTCTCTCTCTCTCTCTCTCTCTCTCTCTCTCTCTCTCTCTCTCTCTCTCTCTCTCTCTCTCTCTCACAGGAGATTATGTGGTGATGACAGTCTTCTTTGAACTAAGCAGGAGGATGGGGTATTTTACAATTCAAACCTACATTCCCTGCACTCTGATTGTTGTGCTGTCCTGGGTGTCTTTCTGGATTAATAAGGATGCAGTGCCTGCCAGAACATCCTTAGGTAACATGTTAGCCTCTGCTTCTTTTCTGGGTTTACTTTGAGGGATTGCCAAATCATACATTTTTATAGTCAGCCAACCTAGTGCAAACATGCAATAGACATCAGGGCAATTCATGAACTGACTCATGCTAATTAACCATACTTTAATGAAGTTGGTATGAGCTGACCTTCTTCTAGAGCAAACATATTATAAAGTTATGCCTTTTTTGTTTAGAATACAGCAGTGTATATGGAAAACACTACCCCAATTTCCTGCTTGGTGGGGAAAAAACCTGTACTGGTTGTACATTTTATATTTTGAACTAAAATTATATTTTAATTTGAAAAGTTAAAAAAAATGTACAGAAGTTGTTTAGCACTAACCTCTTTCTAGGAATATCATGGCTGAAGTTTCTATGTGTGTGTGTGGGTGTGTTGAGGTCAGGGGGGTTGGTAATACCTTAATATTTAGCATAGTGGGGCATAAATAAAAACTCCAAGATCATTTGCTGCATTAATTGAGTTCAGACATTAACATTGATTAAAAATAGCTTAATTTTGGCTGAAAAAGGGTAAATGACTGTCAGCAGGACGGATTAATGGCTGTGATATAATTTGTAATCCTCAGTGCTATCAGCCAGAAGATCACAATCATACAGTGCCCTGCACTGAATGCTGCAGCATTAATCTTGATTACTGATGTTACGTTGAAGTTGTTGATTCCAGCATTTTGACGATAACCTCTGTGTAAACCAATTGTGTAGGTCAATCATTATGAAAAATCTATAACACTTACAGATCAGTACTTAAACAAATACATGCAGGCTATACTTTCTGTTTTCAAGACCTGAGACAAGTGTGTATGGACTTGCTCTATATTCAGAGACAAGGTTTTTGAATGCATTTAATCTTAAGATGGAAACATTAACAAAATGTATTTCTACCATCCTCCCCACACACGAGAAAAAATTGAAAAAAAAACCTCTCCAGATGGCCCTTAGTTACATCTCTTGGGCTTACACTACCTAGACCCAAACATGATGGATCAGGCAAACGTCAGCAGTTGGTTCATTTATTCAGCTGGGAAATCTCTCCATATTTCATAGTCACATTCCTTCAAATCTAAATACTGTATTTTAATCGGATGCATTTAATCCATTGCGTTAACGTGTTAAGACACATTTATTATGTATTTATTATTGTCATTTGATTAAAAAGGTGGTGCACTATAACATGCAGTTGTTTTTTGTCTTTGTCTTTTTTAAAGTAACAATCTGTCTGTTTATCTGTCTGACAGTCTTAAGTTGGTATACTGTTCTTCTCCCCATCAATATCTGTATATTCTATTTGTGCTTCAACACATATTGTTCTATGGTTTATATTTTTTCTGTTTGTCCATTCACAGGAATCACAACTGTCCTGACAATGACCACACTGAGTACAATTGCCCGTAAATCCCTTCCCAAAGTTTCCTATGTGACTGCGATGGATTTGTTTGTCTCTGTTTGCTTTCTTTTCGTTTTCGCTGCTCTGATTGAATACGGGACCTTGCACTACTTTATCAGCAACAGGAAACCGAGCAAACCGGGCAAGAAGAGGAAAAATCCTGTAAGTACTGTAAATGTGACCATTTATTTTTCCGTAAATGCAATTGCCAGTAATCAGATTGCCTAAATACATTTTAAAATACTGTAGCAATTCTGTATACTGTAGTTGTTAACATACTTCATCAATATTGTATTGTATAGCAATGTTAATATCATTTTTTTTAATGAGCTGTTTAGTTTTAATTTATTATTTTATTTTAATTTAGCAGACACCTTTATACAAGGCGACTTGAATGAACTACAATTAATATAGCTAAGATACTGTGATATACTATGTACATTTAGTTCATTAAACTACATATATGTTTTCAATAGTTTTATTAATTAAATTGTACTTAAATGGTAAACTTTTAAATTGCATTCCCTGCCTCAAGATGGCTTCACATGTACCTGCATGGACCTCTCAGAACTACATTTCCCGTCATCCTCCTGCTCACATATGTAACTGAGATGGATTTACCAGTGAGCAAGAGGGTGATGGGAAATGTAGTTCTGAGAGGTCAACACATGGGAACATGTAACACAAAAAAAATAAAAAGGTCCTAACCCTTTAAAACATGGATGAAAGCTATATACAGAACATTCAAACTGCTGTACACTGTTCATTACTACCACACAACCTGCATGTTAAGTATGAATTGGAGTATAAAGCTTAGTTTGGGGTGTATGGGTCACATCACTTTTCCTGGAGGAGACTATGGACTTTTTTGGTGTTTACAAGTCACTATGTTTTATGTTAAATGTTCCGATATTGATGGTTATGTAGGTTAAGTAAGCATCACAATGACACCAGGTTTACCTTGCTCTTATAAATACCAATGTGTCTATTGTAATTCTTTATGGAATTGTACCATTTAAGTACATTCAGTTTCTGCCTTCCTGTTAAAGGAATCCCCCCTGCAGAAGACTTAATCTTAAGGCAAGTATTAATACAGACAAGGTAAACCTGCTTCTGAATCCTATGTAAATGTTACATGTTCTTGTTTTTGTCTGGTCTACTACCTTCACCTGTAACTCTTAAGCTAGATAAGTACTATCGTTATGTTAAGTTGTGTTTGTTTTACATCTGTTCTTTTTTTTCTTTTACTACTTTGTTTCCTGCTTGGATAAAAGCTCCTTCGGCTGTTTTCTTCAAAGGTATTGCTTGTGTCTGAATAGAACATATTCACTGCATGCCACTGCTGCATTATGACCATTAGATGCACATTCTTTTACAGAATGTGTAAAATAGAATGTGTGTAAGTTATATATTTCCTGCTTATTCATTTAACTAGTAATTATTTGTCAAGGATGGCTGGTTTAGTCTTTATAGTGACACCACTGTGCATTTTTTTTTTAAAAAAAGCATTGTATGGACCAAGTCAGTAAAGATAGAAAAACTGTTTTTATACTACTTGGGTCCCACATTATAAAAGCAGTGGCAGCTCCTGCTTTGCATCTCATCACAAGCATGGAAGGCTTTAAAACTGCTCAGAATTACACAGCCAGCAGTGCATTAACAGATTGAAATAGACAACCGTATGAGGTAAAGAATCACATCACTAACCATTCAGCAGTGTAAGCATTGCAGAACTCATATCTAATTAAGGTCATCTTTCAAGACATTCTTTTTTTTAAGATGAAGCATGCAGCCTTTGCCCACAGTTCCCTGTGCAAAAAAAAAATAACTGCTTAAATAACTTATGAAAGTACATAGCAGTAATGGTACAGACACCATTGCATGTAGATGGATTAAGCCTCTTCATTCTGTAGCATACGGCAAATTGAGTTGACACTTGCCTTTTACTGTATGTGCTCTGCTTCAGAATGAATGGCTCAACAATCATCTGTTCAACTTCCTGTGCATGAAACTCGGTGGGCGTTATTACCCCCCTCTTCTCTCTATAGTGGAGGCTCACATAGTTATGTATGAGCTCTTTCATCTCATTGGTTGGTGATAAAGGCAACAGGGTCTATTGATCTAAAAGTGGCAAATGTGAGTCTCGGAAGTGTCGGCTTTTTAAAATGTAACATCTAAATGTAGCTCTGTAAATAGATGCACCACTGTTCAGATCAACTGAATAGACCTCAACAGGTTCAGGACTGCTTGCACACATTTGACTTTCCGCAGACATTTATTATAATATTCTGTGGTTATGGGTCACCACATCTGATTGGCTGAGCTACTGGAAGCTGTATCTTGGTAACAGCGTGTCCAATTGTGATGAACAGTAGCATTTTGAGATGAGATGCTATTCTGTTCTGTGGCGTAGGTCCTGGTGTTATTCATATCATTGTTAGGAATTGTTTTTACTGATGCCTTGTTTAAAAACGGTTTGCAAATGTTCTCCAAAGCAGCTTTAAAATGAAAAAAACCTCCGCAGTTGCCGTACCTTTCATTTAAATAATCGAAACAGACTTTAAACAAAGTGCCATTTTTAGGAAAAAGGGCGCAGTAATTCTTTGTACAAGGAACAGTCTGGGGTTTTCAAAGGTTGTCTACTTTCATCTGGTTAAAGCTGCAATTCCACTTCATGTGAATACCTGCACCAGGCCTGCTCTTGTTCTGTACTTGGTCTGTCACTCGCTTTATGTATAACCCTTTGAGAACTGTCATTAAAATGCAGACTGTGTAGAGCTAACTAAAATCCCTGGTTGCATATTTAATCAGAGCTTTATGTACAAAACCCAATTGAATGGTGTCCTGTTCAAGTTTCCAAAGTGGGGTTTAAGCACCCATAACCAGTGCGGGGCAAATCTGTGGGAAAACAATGTTAAAGCAGACAGATTCTACAGACATCTATAGGAAATTATGTCAATAGATTCAAAAGTTTCACTGCAAAAATAAATGTCATACAGAAGATAACAGTTCAGGATAATATTGTTTGGAAATGGTTCGAAATTACATGCTGTCAGATTCAGTAAAAAGGCATCACGAGTTTATCATAATTAGGACTTTTAACATGTCAGCAAGAGTCTAGCCAGCTAATTTGTTGTTGTTCAAATATTTTCATGCTCTTTCATCTAATGGTGCATAAACTGATCAAAGCTGTATAAGATGCATTTATTTATGATAAATATGAATGTAATCCTTACCAAGCTTCTGTTTAGGTGGTCTGTGATTAAAAACATCCTTCCAATATGAATTTTGAATATTAATTTAATGGATGTATAATTTTTAAGTAGCTTATATAGCATCACCGATACCTCTGCACTATTAAAAATAGATATGCATAAATACTGGAAAAGAGCACTGCACCAGATGACCTGCTTTAGCAGATTGTATTAAAAATGTAAAGAAATGTGAAGCACGGAATTAAATATTAAGATATGTTAGTTTTAAAGCAGGTCGGTATTCTATACTTCTACTGCAAAGAACAAAACATTTAAAAAAAAACTACATTTTAAAATCTCTTTTATAGTTTATGCGCAGTTTTGAAATAACAGTAAATATAATTTGTGATTTTTGTGAAGGATTTCTGAGAAGGCATCTAAAGTCAAAATGTGGAATTCTCTAAATATATTCCATATTATAAGACAAGTGGAATCTCTCTGCTGCATTCAGTCATTGGTGTTCTAAACCCTGCTATCCTTAGATAACACAACATGGTACAGTTTGGATGAACAAACCTCGCAAGGGGGCCAATAAGCCAGTCACAGAGTAGAGTGACTGATTCAGTTGAAGTGAGACTCAGAACAGAAACAGCACATAATTGACTTTTTAACTTAAAAAAAGAAAATACCCAAACACTTGTCATATAATAGCTGTACTTGGTGACAGCAGTCTCTCTTGCTAGTATGAAATGCTCACAGATTGTATACACTGTGAAGACTGTTTTCTCCTCGTAGACTTGATGCCCCATGCCCTTAACACTTAAGTTAACATCTTCACAGCCATAGCCCCCTTGGGGACCATTGTTGTCTATTTATGGTAACCGTTGTTAAAGCAGTCAAAGCCTGGATTGCCCAGCACTAGCATGATCATTTGCTTACAAAAAAAAAAGTTGCTTCTGCATTTGTTGCATCAAATGGTTTCAAAGGGACAGAGCCTTAACACTCTCTGTCTTTGTAACAACAGACGCCCACTGTTGATATTCGACCACGCTCTGCCACAGCCATTCAGATGAACAATGCCACGCACCTTCAGGAGAGAGATGAGGAGTACGGGTACGAGTGTCTGGATGGCAAGGACTGCTCCAGCTTCTTCTGCTGTTTTGAAGACTGCCGATCAGGGGCATGGCGGCACGGTCGAATACACATCCGCGTCTCCAAAATTGACTCCTATGCCCGCATCTTCTTCCCTACTGCCTTTGGTTTGTTTAACCTAGTATACTGGATCTCGTATCTCTATCTTTAGGGTAATAGATGTAGCTGGCCTTAATATCAAAATCCACTTGCAAGACCATATCTTTTTTGACCCCTTGTATTGATCTTATTATTATTATTATTTTTGTATTATTATTTTCCTAGTCTTAGTTTAGATCGAACAAAAATGTGTAGCAAATTTCCAAAAGGAGCTGAATTCTGTACAGATGCAGCTAGACTGTAACATTGTCTCATTGATACCTTCATGGCTAGGACAGGTACAGATTGACGAGACACAGTCAGATGCTGTAACCTAAATCCAGTGCTTGTGAATGCAGCTCAGGAAGGTATAGAGTCAGGCTTTCTCATGCACGTTTCCATTCTACTGTTACCTTTTTCTAGAGACCCCTAAACACAGGCTGCTGGAGTAAGCAATGTCATTGTCTGATTAGCTTGTTGTCAAGAAATACAAATTACAGCCAATAGGTCTGCAAGATGATTTTTTAGATCCTTTTTTTAATTTTTTTTTTTTAACAATGGTTTAGTATATTTAAAAAAATGTGTGCAATGGCCAATTGAAAGAGACTACTGTATAGCAAATGAACAAACCAGTATTTAAAAATATTAATCAGGAAGTCGTGCCTGCTTACCTGACTGTAAAAGCTTAAAGTGATCACTCCTTGCCTTTAATGGTGTGGACAGGGCTATAAAAATATATGGTCTATAATAAAATGTAAAAATGCTGTAAATATTTGAATAGAATGTAGTGGTTTCAATTTACTGCATGCATTTTTCAGGCCAAAAAAAAGAAAATATGTACTATGGTCTTTTGTTCTGTTGTCTATGGAAAACTCCCTGTAAATTAAACTGGATTCATTTTTTAATTTTTTTCTCTGCCCATTTCCAGTGCACATTAAATGTGATCAGGTTAATGCAGCATCAGATGTAAACTGTTCAAAGTGGGATTTAAAAAAAATATATATATACATGAATTGCAAACAAACCCTAGGATTACATTTTAATCATGGTGTCTCTATCATTAGAGCAGTTTTTTAAAAAATCACTGAAAACAAAAACGATGATATCTGAACACAATTACTTGTATACAATTCCACAATTGTTATCTGCATCGCAAGTGTTGCTTGTTTTGTAACTTGATGCTTTACAAAAGCTGCTAAAAATAAATCTAATCTTAGTTAAGTGGCCATCAGTACACTGTAAATCATTGTTTTAAAGACAATGTACTGGTACTGAGGCTGCAATGTTGTACCCAGCCCCACTCTAGCTTTGCCTTGTCCTTCCAATGAATTTTCCCCTAGCGGTCATTTTCTCATTGTCCATATCCCTTCATGTGTAGAAATATTATTTGCTCTGGCATGGCTTACAGTAATCCATCATATACATGTTGTGTCCTAGCATAGCAAGACTATACCTGACAGAAAAAAATGAACACAGGTGCAAAGGGCCCCAGAGCAACAAACTAATAATACAGAGAAAGCATCTGAACTGTCAAATGACTGATGCGATGAAAGGAAAATGCTCAGTTTCTGGGACAGGTGAATAGTTACTTGCATCACTAAAAGGTGTGTGCTTTTTTCTTTATTGGTATATCTGCCAGTACAACATCTTAAATCCCAAAGCCTGGGAAAAGCAAGGCTTTTGTTTTCATTGGCTTTAATGGCATGGATGAGTTGGGTTGATTCTTTATGCCTTATGTTTTACGAGGAACACAGTGTGGAAATGATCATCCAATTGGAACGTTGTAAATTGGGAACTGTACATGATACACTAGTTTCCTCTCAAGCAGTGTGAAAGCAAGATTAGTTCTATTGTATAATTTGCATAATTTCTAACCGTTATCTGATGCATAACCTATAAACTAACTAACAAACCTCCTGTTTAATTCCTATCGGATTTTATGAAACGCACATAACTTCATGATACATTCGATATATTTGTTTGGTCTTCTCACTAAACTCATCCTCTTTTTTTTATTTGAAGCACTTGGAAGAGGGCAAACATTTTGTGATTATAAAGTAATATTTTTTTAAAACAGAATTGTTCGTCAAACTATACATTATATACAATGTCATATGTAAAGCCTGCAGTCCAAAATAATTAAGTGTACTATTGCATTTATTTGAAGTTTTCTTTTTTCTTTTTTTTTAGCCAATCAAAACCATTGATTTACTTTATTTAGCTGTTAATGACTTCTGTGCATGGCCTGGGGGAGGGTTCAAGATCCACCGATAGTGAAGGATGAAATGACACAGTAATATCTATGGCATTGCTTGTTTTGTGTAAGATATTACTGTTTGCCACTTTCCAGCATTCTGCCTGACAATCTGGGGCAGTCTTCTGAGTGGGAAAATATAAATGTGTGACCCTAAAGAAATATTTTTGTTCCGCAATTGTGGGTTAGAATAATTGATTAATTGATTCCAATCTGGCTCACCTACCACAAGTAGCATTCTCTCAGAATATGTGGGTTTAGCTGCATCAGATCCTGCAGTGCCAAATCCAATGGAATTCTGATACTATTTACTGGCATATATTGTCATTGAACAAAAAAAAAAAATGCCTTTGCATTTCTAAATTGAATTCGCTTCAACTACTCAACTTGGATCACATGTAAATAATAATTTACAGATGTTCTAGGTCCATCAAGTATAAGACATATCTCACAAAAATCTCTTGGGGGTAATGTTTTCAGTAATAACTGAATGATATGTTTTGCTCTTGAGTTGTCGACAAAGAAGAAACTGATTAATGATTGTTCAGTTCTTCAATATATACTGTATGTACTTCAAAACCTTTTCACAAGGAATTGCACTCAACTGTGGAATTTTACAATAAAATTGTCGCATTAAACAATAGACTGTCTCTGTGGAGTTGGAATCAGAAGGCATTAGAAGTCTGGGTTCCAGAATTATTTATTGTTCTACTTCTTTCTTGTGTTCAGGGGGACACATTGTTTTACTGACCGAAGAACGACCAATAAAATCATGAATTCAATTCTGACAGTTGCACCAAAATATCCTATAAAGGCGCAGTGCCACACATTACAGGAATTGCTATGATTAAGGCATTCTATATAAAAAAAGAAGGCGCATTATAACATGTTATCCAATACTATTTTAGAATCGTATCACCTGTGGTTCAGTATACCTAATTACCAAAAAAGGAAAGCAGTTTTTGAGCACACTGTATGTAGATTGGTGTTACAGGATGTATTTTTATTTTAAGCTTTTGATGTGAGTAATGTATGCTATTTTATCAGAGAGTACTGCAAAGTACACTGGCACCAACATGTCCCCTAAGCAAGAAACCAGCTGGAGAGGCACGGATAGCTTTGAGAAGCCCTGGAGATTACAGGCTATGGTATCAAAGGTAACCTTTCATGTGCTGGGGTGGACTATCTTCAGAGGAAAGTACAAGGACTGTGTATAAATTATGCAATAGTGTGCCATTTCATGGATTTTTAGTGTAACCACTTACCACGTTTTTAACCTAAGTAACCAAATGCTAAGAAAACGCTCGACAGTGTGTCATAAAAGAATACTTGATGTTTCAATAACAAATACTGTATAGAAGCAGGTATTATTATTTCCTCTTTAGCCTGAATCACAATAAGAATTGCAGTCTGCTATTACTGAAATCTACTGAAAAACCAACAAAGCATTTTCAAAAGCTTGTCTAGTACAGCCAAGTGCTCCATTGTTATTGTTGTAGACATTAAACAATTTCAGTTTTTCCGCTGCCTGATTTTTACATTGCATCACCTCAGAAAACCTCAGACTTTATACCTAGCCTGCTAGACACTGAAAATAAATTAGACACAGTTAATCCTTCCAGTCATGAATTATTGCTGTCATGAGAACAGGACAGTATTTGTTAGTCCCATGAGGTTCAAACTTGATTTCCAATGGCATATGTTAACATACATATTATTATTATTATTATTATTATTATTATTATTATTAATTCATTTATTTGGCAGATGCCTTGGATAAAGGTGTCTACCAAATAAATACATAATAATAATAATAATAATAATAATAATAATAATAATAATAATAATAATAATACACCACCAAGATAAGGAGGGAGCTTGAGGTCCCACCAGGACTACAAGGATTAAACACATTTTTAAAGCAATTTTGTAACTGGATTTATCTCCCTTTCTAAATGCAGACACTGTCATATGGCTGCAGGCTAATTTGCATTTTGTATAATATGAGTCACAGAGTTTATAAATACAGGCCTTGTCACCCAGGGGTGTTGTTTCTGAATATAAATAACAAGAGCCACCTTTGGAGAATATATAATTGGGTTTCTTGCTTATTTAGATTTAATTGTAGCTCTGTTATTAATCTGTTAAACTACATTTTCCTACAATTTAATATATATATATATATATATATATATATATATATATATATATATATATATATATATATAATATTACCATATCATATCATTTTCCATGCTTACTCCCTAATCTAGAAATTTAATGCACCTGTGGGTGAGACAGAAACATCACTAGAGCATACTACTGAGCACACATAATAGGATTTTAAACACATTAAATATTGAGATGTAGTTTTATTTTACTTTCACAGCATTTGTACGTGCAATTTGAACCACACTATTTGAAAGGAAGGCCAGACTGTTTATGCAAGTTTAAAGGGAAGGATATGCCTTGTTTGTTAAATACTGTGTGTGGAGATGTTTTGCTAGCTTATATTATTTGCGATCATGTAACCACGGTTCTTGGTCCCCAGGAAACAACATCAGACCCAATGCTCACAGAGGACTTCTGGATGATTCTTTATATTTTGTAAATATGTACATCATTTATCACCTGCATCCTCAATAAAAAAAAATAAAATCTACACTTTTGAGCTCAAGCTCAGGACTGTTTCTCTTTGCCCTGAACACGAATCCTGCTACTGATGAACTCTAGTAAACACTTTCAGATTCGGTATGAATTGCAATCTATTTCCTCTGACAAAGGTACCTTTTAATATCATGATCAGGATAAAAGAATCCAATAACAGAGCATGCTTCCAGTGTGTGATCATGTAAATGGTTACGACGACCATCTGATATCAAAGTCCTTTAATTTACATGGTTCTCTATATGGAAATCCAGAGGTCTGAAGAAGTTGCCAGGGGCAACAGACATATTGTATGTACAAAAATGGTCTTTCAGTGTTATGGTGATGTGTAGGCCTTGTAATACAGACAAAACACAGCCAACATTTACTTTTACTGTTACTTTTGCAGTATTGTTTTTCTTTCTTGTCTCTGTTCAAAATCAGTTGGGGATCCTACACATAAAAAGTCTTCTGCAGTGGTAGTGTCCTGTAAGTGATCTATTGCAATATTGTGATAACAGTGAAGCTTTCATTCAAGATGGTGATCTTATGAAAAGCTTTAACATATAATCCCTCCTTACCAAAGTGTGTACAGTAGCAGCTTGCTTGTGCTTAAGAAACAATCTTACAAAATATATCCTCCCCTTGGCACCAAATGGTAACTGTTGTTAAAACCAAACTGCTTAAAACAGTTCTCTAAAGCACCAACACCCTGGGAGGAAGATGTCAAACAAATCAATCAAGTTAGTGTTTGACATTAACTGATATTTGCTATGATAAACCTCTGACCTTTGCTGTGATACACCTGACTACTGCATTAAGGTAATCCATTTAGGCCTAGAGATTTATATGGACATATTGTTCCTTTAATCATTGTTTTGGAAGTATTAAACTCTGCAAAGCATGGTCCATAGCAGTTAGACGTGACATTTTTAATAAATGAAATCCGACAAAAACTTTTTTTTTTAACTCTTCGGTTATTTATATTATATTGTAATAAATGTTAATTGCTGCCACCTTTAATAACATTGTTAGATAATTATTTATGGATCCATAATTGTGTTCGACCAAATCCTTCTACTATAAATCTTGAGGCTTTGTCATTTAAATAAATAAATAAATAAATAAAATAAATATGTACAGTTGCAAATAGAATATGAACTTCATTCAGATTCTGTTAATTATAAATTAAAATGAATTTAACCTACCATTTGTGATTCAAAAATGTTCTTTACTGCCATGTATTGTTCAAGACCATCTGCATATTTAAGGAAATCTACCTACATCACGAAACCTCATTAGTAAGCAATGAAAGATGCAGAAACACGCCAAAAATGTGCACTTATCATACAGTTATACTTCATATCATTGTCTATGCAGACACTGCAGTACGTTGGCATAGAAATATTTACAGGCCTATGGATTGTTGATAGCTAATGTATAAATATAGTGTCAGCTGACGTAGCTGTGACTCACTGTGTTCAATGATTTTGCACCAGCTGCATCTGTAAGATTGACATGCAGTATATTTGATTATTTCATAAGAATAGTGGTGGTTCCAGACAGCAGTACAACCTGGAAAGCAAATGTGACTACTTTCCTAGTTTTACAGTGCTACGTTTTGAAGTATTTGTTTTTTCATAGGCAATTGCACATATTAAGTATATTTAATGAAATAGACAGTACAGTATGAAAGATACCACTAAGACAAACTGGCAACATTGATCTAAGTCAGAGAAAAACGACGCGTCATCGTTTGTAATTTATTCTCTCAGATACTTCAAGTCAGATGAAGTGGCTATTTGTAAGATCATCATACTGAGGAACTTGGCAAACATCTTTTTTCCCTGAAGAGCAATTCTGCGTTTGAACACTTGTATCAGCTCAGTAAATCTCCAATAGCTTCAATTTCCCCATTGGAGTTCGGGTTCTACAGTGTTTTGCACGACACCACACTGGCAAGTCCTTTGGGACAGAATCAGCAGTATCGACACTATAGTACTTAACAAGAAAGTTCTACTGTTTCATATTAGGATTAAAAATTCATGAACGATTCTGCACTGAAACTGCACAGCACTTCAAGCCAAAGACTGTTACTCGGACACATAATACAAGTAAGAAAACCTGTCATTCCTCTACAGTCCCACCTTTACCACAACGATGTTTGTAACTAATTGAAGATTTACCTTGATCTACATAAAACATGCATTAAATGAACAAAGCACAAAGTATATTCCTCTAATAAATTGACATCACAGGCCACAAAGTGACTTTTCATGTCAACTGATAAGACAGTAGGTCAGCGCCCCATATCTAATACAAAGATTGTACCTGGGTCTGCAGGTTCAAGGACCAATGATCTGATATGGTAAAAGAGCCAGGTGTCATTTGAGAAGATAAATGAGTCTTTATGTTACTCAGCTGAGACCAACACACTGACTGTTAAGCATAATGCATTAATCTACGGTCACTCTTAATATGCCTGGAAAGTTGAGTACAGTGTGCTGTCAATACGAAATAGTTATACAGCCAAATGTTGGCTCATCTTGTCCCTTTGCACTTTTAGTTTGAACTATCTGAGTAAGTTCTAATTCCTACCAATAGTTATGATCTAATGTCAACTAGAATCATTGCTAACTTCAACGGCCAGTACTATCAAACGCTGTCAGATGAGAATACCTAGTAAGCTGATAAATGGCTCATCGCACAACAAAGAAACAGAACTAAATTGAATATATAATTATGACTCTATTCATCCACAATAAAGATACTAATGCCACTGGACACCAATTTTAGAAAGTTCTTATTTATTAGAGTCAGTCAATCAAATTGTAAATTAAACTTTCCAATTACCCATTGAACTTCTTATTACCATTATGACAGATGATAACTTGTTAACTGTACATCACCTAGAAATAAAATAACATTTAGTTTAGAGCACACCTTAACAAATGTATTGCAGTGCTTTTTTTCCTGGTTGAACCAGCAGCTTACATGACTCATGACTACATATATAGGTAGGGCCTTCATAATGGTGGTTCCTTTTCACCAGAAGAATAAAACAATTAGGATAAATCTTACATTAGACACGCATACTAAAGTAGATTTTAAGCTTTGCAAAGAATACACAGCTGCATTTTTTACAATATTTAAATAAATGTTTCCAAGATTTCCCAGAATGGTAATCAACTATCGTACGCAATGACAAATCATTAATCATGAATGTGTAAGTGGTTTAATGCAGTAACCTTGAAATGAAAGTAATTTCCTGTAGTTGGTTCTTAAGAGTCAAGTGAATTTAATGGAATTACAGGGAGTGAAATGCTAGACAGTCATTTTTTTTTTTTTTTAATGACTGACGATCAATGCAGAATGTTTCTTATTTTATTCAAGTAATACGGTTTGGTTGAAGCTTAACACAACTCTTCCACAAGAAGTAAGACTGAAATGTATCTGTCAAATCTGTATTTCATCTCAGTCCCAATTCTAGACTATAGAACAGAACTTATAATAATAATGTGTTTCTATAAAACAGTTAATGGTAACACTTTACATTAAGTGTTTCTAATTACTGTGTATTTACATGTTACAATGTACGTGATGTGTAAATCTTTTTGCACAATATATGTACGTAGACAATTGTATACAAAAAGGGTTAGGTATGGATCGTGCAATAAGGTTTACACATTAAATACATTGTACTTAGTAAATACATGTGTAATTATGTGTAAGTACACATGAATTTACTAAGTAACTACTATGTAAACTCACAGTAATTAGAGACACAATGTAAAGTGTTACTCAGTTAATCTAATAAACAATATCTAACAGCAATACGCTGATAAGTGAATGTGTGTTATCTGAAGAGAATGTATTGAGAGATATCATGGCAAAAAAATAGTAGGGCATATTTTTCCAGAGCTCCAGAAACCCAGGTTAAAACAGTTTGAATTGGGAGGCAGTCAGCTTCAGCTGAGGTTCAGTGGCAGAAATCGATCTTTCCAACTTGCTTTGATGGAGAAAGGTACCATTGTACACTGCTTGCAGATCGGATTGTAGACTGCAGATAGAACCGCCAACAGCCAGCAGCTTGAGCCACCATTGGAAGTCCTTTACGGATCTCTGCAATACCAGTTCCAAAGATAGTTCTTCACAGTGCAATTACAACAAAGTGCTTTTAGATGAGTGAACTCAAGCTTTCTACAACATGCCTTACGTCTACTGATCCCAAAGAAGAGAACAGTGACCAAAACACACGCACACTCATAACATGTTTCACAGGATATACTGAGGTGCATTAACTGAATGGAGTGATGCCATCGATGCAGTAATACATTACCATCTATGAGTAAAGCGCCACTATTTTAAACCACCTTAACAGTGCTCTAAGATAAATGGTTGCTAAGATACATAGGGGCTACATTTGCTGTTGTTTTATTCAGCAAGGAGAGAGAAAACGACATCACTGCTGCAGCCTGTATGCTGCAGAAGTTCACTGCATAGACAGAATCCATCACTACAAATGCAAAGAACATGGATAGGAACCAATAGAGATGAAACATTTTCTTACTGTTTCATTAACACAGACAGTGTGTGTACAGCATCTAAGAAAATTCTTCATAAAAGTCTTTATAAAAGTAGTAATAAGGTAATTTTGTCATGATATTACCAGCATCATTTCTCAGAGGACCTCAGCAATGGCCAATATTGTTTAAGCAGTTGAAAAAAGTAGCCCAGCACAAGATTAGCATAATGATTTTCTGTGGTGTATCTCTATAAAAATGTAGACCGATATGGCAATTCTGTTCTGCTGTTAGCACGACTGGCATTACATTGTGGTAATTCTGTGAGACATATTAGCATTTTAAATAACACTGAAATGTGAAAGTGATATACAGAACAGACAGTATGTTTTAAATAGCTTTCAACAAGATCAAAGGAGACTATATAAAGTGCCATTTAAATAAGCAATAAATACATTTACTCCCATTAAAAAAAAAAAACAGTACCAAAATGTGTGACTCTTAATTGATACCTTTATAATGATTACATGGTAATTAACTAGATTCCATTTGACAAAAGTAGAGCAACTGCCTACTGACCTCTAGAGGCAAGAAGACATCTTGTTTAAATGTTTTTGCTTCATTAGTTGTCCAGTTGACCATGTTCACCCTTCCAAGTATAAAGTGGGAGGTCATAATCTACACCTTGCCCGCAGTAATTTTGACCTAAATTGATTATAACAGTGCAGATAACGGTACAGATTAAAGAATAAATACAAATCTAACTACTACAATTATTAGTGATTTGAAGACAGCTGCTAGGAAACTGGGTTTTATTTTTTATTTATTTATTTCATTGAAGATACAAATTAAAATGTGTTCATTAACTGTGTGTGTTTCTTTTCCATGAATCAGCTTAACATTGGTTTGTTTTATTTATTTATTTGTTTGCTTGTTTGTTTGTTTTGGGCTTATTTTTTATTACAGTAAATATATGCATATATATCTATATTAAAACAAAAATCCACAAACTGCACCCTATATTGACATAGATTTCAGACAACAAACTATTTTTCAAAAATGTTTAATCCTCTTACATTTACACCTTTCCATAGAGCTTTTCAATTTGCTGTATTTTCTTTCCACAATTATGCACTGTGGGGTAGATGTACTAAAGTCGCAATAGTTGCACACCAGTTGCAAACGAGTCGGAAGTCTAGGGTGAAATGTACTAAACAAGCACAATGCTGTTACTGACTTTTTAGAGAATGCTTTGCGGCAGCAGTTTTTCTTTGCAGTTCAGCCTTAGATGAATATGTAATTATGGGTGTTCCTGCATAAATTCACAAAAATGAGGTGGAGTTAGTGCAAAGGCGGGTTCTCAGATATTATAATGAGATGTACTAAAGCTGATGGCAATTGCAACACTTACAATTGCATCAATTTGTTAAGAACTTTTGAAAGCACATTTTAAACAGTTGCAATTAGCAAACCTTTAAAAAGCAGTATGAAAAACACCATCCCCTAACCATGACTGCTGTGATTGCATCAAGAAGGAGACATTGTCTTCAGCAAGAACAAGCAACTTGTACAATGAGGAGAGAAATGGTATTTCGTACCTGCATTACCCTGTTCGATTTAAAGGAAGACTAAATTAAGCACAGTTTCAGGCTCGGCAGCCTCATACTTCTTGAGCTGCTGTCTGATTTAAAAGAGGACCTGGAGCCTCACCCAGAGAAGCCAAGCTATCCCTACAGTGGTCAAACTATTGTACCCCTTGCATAATCTTGCCTCTGGGTCCTTTCAGGGGACTGTGGCAGCTGTATACTGTATAGGCCTACAATACAGATTTATATTTTTACATAATGTAATGTGTAGCCTACCCAAAACACATGAGTGTTATTTTAGCGCAATGATTTATACATTTAAATACATTGAGCCCTATAAGTGTATGTGTGTACGTTTTATTTATTTATTTATTTTTAAACCCGACACCTCAATGTCAGACAGACATATCCAGTTTAGTTAGGGGCTGTATGATTATGAAAAGCTTTTTGGTAGAAACACATTTTTTATTTGGGGTTGAATGTTTGCGCTGCAACTGGCCCATCTTAGTACCTCTTAGTACATTTTATGAGATAATACACTAACTGTTCAATGATATGGCATGTAGCTAAATGGCACTCCCAAGTGGTAGCTGCCTCTTCATTTAATTCAAAATACTATCAGTCCTTCCATATTGTATCCCTTTCTGTAATTTGCATTTACTCAACAGTCAAATCATTGGGGTAATTTATCTGCCCTCCGACTTCAAAGTAGAACCCCCACAGTGTTCTCCTCTCTCCATATCTCTTTCATTCTGCTTGTAATTAAACCTCTGGCGGCTACAGCAGTGATGCCAGAATGGCATGAACCCAGTTTTTACCCAGAACTTACATTACAAACTCCAGCCTGTGGGCTGTTGGCATTTCACTGTATATTTTAATGAGGTATTTAGCATATCAAAATGCCAAGTTAATTGGCGTTATGTTTAGGAGATCAGCAAAAAACATGTTTAGAAGTAGCAATAACTAGAGTAAAGGACAGACGCTATTGCAATAGCATTCATATTTAGAATTAATTAGCTTTGATTTCAAACATCTAATATCCACTTAGAAAACATATTTAATACTGAACATATAACTAAAACCACAGAACTGTTCTATAATCTAAACCTTTCAACGTTTGTATCAGTTAAAATACCTCTAATTAGATTTGTATCTCATTAGAGTAGCTGGTATCTATTTCATGTTAATATTGGACTCGGCTTTCGCCCAAGGTAAAATGAGAGTAGTGGTGGGGACCAACCAAGACGTAGCTTCACTGTAATATATTTTGAGTTTATTATTATTATTTGTTTGTTTAGCAGGCACCTATATCCAATGCAACTTACAGAGACTAGGGTGTTTGAACTATGCATCAGCTGCAGAGTCACTTACAACAACGTCTCACCCAAAAGACGGACCACAAGGAGGTTGAGTGACTTGCTCATGGTCACACAACAAGCGAGCCAGGATTTGAACTGGGGCACTTCTGGTTACAAGCCCTTTTCTTTAACCACTGGACCACACAGCCTCCTAATACATGATCTTTTAGTGCTTTTCCTCCACCAGGTAATGTGGATTCCTATTGGCCCGGCATTGTTGGCTGAAGTGTAATGCTGGCGGTCTCCCAGGCGCATCTGCACACACAACGGCAGCAATGTTGACTCCAAGGATCAACCAGAATGCTGCCTCCCCATGGCAACCATCTGCTTGGTGAAGCATTTTGCAGGGGTCATCAGGTGGAGTATATCTGTGAAATATTTTGTGTCTTATGTTTCAGTATCATTATTATTGTTATTATTATTGTTAAATGAACAATTGTTCTGTGCTCTTTGTGCAGGTACAGTGTATCTTGTAACTGTATGATTTATTAGAAATGGTATTTGAACCTCATGCAGGTCTGGGTCACGTTCACAGCACAGCTGAGGCAACTACCACTAGGACTCTGTCTCCACTCTATAAGAGCCCACAATGGCATTCCTTTGCAATTAAGTATTTTACTGTTGGAACAGAACTGCACACAATTCAGTGGCCAAAGTTCATCAAACCTGTTTCACTCCTGAAGAAATGCTTTTTATCCCAAAACCCCATTGTGTCACCCAGGCAGTGAGGGTTCAATAGATTCTGGAGACAGGGATGCACAGGGGAGAGGCTGAGAGATTGCTGCCACTATGTTTTGGCTGTTCATCCTGGACAGCTGCTATTTTCTATTCAGATGTAAAAAGACATTTTGTCACAGACAAATTATTTTAGGAAAAAAGTGTGTCCCAAGTCACTCTGTCCGAAAATAAAGACAACTAACATTCAAGGAAAAGCTTTTGCTTCAAATAAAAGATAAACTATTAGACTGTAAGAAAGGATATCACACAGGTTTTTTTTGAAAAAGCTGTAAACCATTTGGTAGCGATATTTTATTTAAGATATCGAATTGTTTGCCCTTGAGTAATTGGTTTAACATCTTCCTTAAATTATATGCCCCACCCACACTTTGTCATCTCAAGCCTGCAAAGATGAATTCCTATCATTATACTTTTTGCAGTTAACTGTGAAAACTGTACTACATGGCTTATTAGCTTTCTGACAAGCAGTGCTTGATTTATTTATTCCACCGATTTTATTCTGGTAAAATCACATTATTTTGGTATTTACACTGAGTGTTCCCAAGATCAAAGAAATGAACCTCATATAACCACTGTTGCAATCATATTTTTAAACATATACTGTAATGCTCCATAATTCCTACATCTGTAATATTGGCTAATTTGTGGTGTTGACAAGTGGTTTGGCTAACCTATGAAGATGGGTAATCAATTTTATGTTTTTATTTTCAAATTTCTGCCTCGTTACTATGGGGTAGATTATCAGAGGCAGCTAAGAGGTTTAGAAGAGTGTAACTCATGCATCTAGACATTCAGACTGGCCTCTAGTCAAAGAGAGGTTTTCCAAAGCATCCAAGAGTTTCCCTGTAAGCACTGTCGCATCACAACTACATGGCACGCTGTGTCATACTAGATATTCGCTTGCCGCATCGCGTTTGGTATAAATAGACCTTTAGATGTCTTACCACCACTGTTTAAAATAAGGACTATAGAAGACCCAAGTAAGTCTGTTTAAAAAAAAGAGTAACTTTAGCAAAACTTTTACAAAATGCACCCCACCTTTATTTAAATTTGGCCTTTTTTCTTCTTTCAGCAACCTGCACAAGTAGTTTTCTAAAAGCATTAAAACCAGAACAGGAATTTGGAAAGACTATTTTACCCTATTGGTTTTAGAAATGTAGAGTATTGGTTCTAACCGTGCTGGACGGATTTTTTTTTTTTCTTCTCTCGAAAAAAGGAAAATGATATGGCAGATAGCAGACACTGTACTTCAAGACTTTCAAAACCTGGTCTGGGAAGACATCATTTCATGCTTCACATCCAGGGACTATTAAAGGTAATCAAAGCCAGATAAGGCAGACTGACACCATTACTAACTGCTGCACAGTTTGGATTTTAGATGAACTATGGCAATGAGGTTTGGCAGGATTGATGGTGTGTAATGGTAGCAGTGGCAGACGGCTTTGCACCTCCATCCCATGTGATGTTTATCAGTGTGGAGGAGAGGAGGAATGTATTAAAGCAAGCTGTTTTTATCTTTCTGCACAGGATGAATGTCTCACTGCCTTGGTATGGGCATATCATGATGCCAACAAAGCTTTGTTACTGATGACTTCCTCCGTTTATCACTGGTTATGGGCTACTCTGAACAAAACATTTCCCAGCTTGGAATATCCTTTTTTGGTATTAATCATGTAAGACATTGACATTGATATTGACTAAAATTTCAATTTAATACAGTAAATCTTGATTCCTAAAAAAAATCAACTGTTTAATTAAAAAAAAAAAAAACTGTTCAGCTTGGTGCCATGGTTGCTTCGACACTGATAGAAATGCAAACTCAGGTAAACAGGCCATGTCAAATCATTTTGAAAAGATGTAACTCATTGGATACACAGAAAAAAAATAGGTTGTATTATGGCACTTGGAAATACTGTACATTTGTAAAAGAAGAGTACCTCTTTAAATCAAATCTGCCGGTTGCTTTGTTAGCACTATGTTGAAAAGTTGTATTGTATTGTTTTAATCAGCCATGATTCAACATTTGCCATGATGTTTTTATTCACATTATTATCAACACATCTTCTGTTTTCAATGAAATGTTAAGTGAACTATTATTCCTAGAAACTCCTTTTGACTTGCAAGCCTGGCCATTTTCTTCAAGCTTCAACATGTTTCTAGATATCATGTCAAAATGGTGCAAATGCTGACATGTTCAGCAGAATCTATCTTATGATGTCCTGGAGCATGCAATATAACATAGCTGTCAAACAGCTTTGCAAAGGACTGCTGTTTATCATATAGCAACTGTCTATGACATAGTATTAGTATGCCTGCTAAATACAAAGACAGCTTATTTTAATTGGCACCTACTGTAGGTACAAATAATTGTTTGGTTCTAGTTTTGTGTCTAACAAGAAATGGGTTTCTTTTTCTCCTCACAAATTGAAAATTTTAGGATTTTTTTCAGGTTACCATTTTAACACTGAACTTACTGGTAATTTAAAAGATAGCAGCCTGCATTCTGACCCATGGAAACTCTTAGCAACACAATAATCCTCTCTTATTCATCTCCCCTAGCAGCTTGTTGCATTTAGAATTGATCTTCAAATCCTCCTCCTAACTCCTGATTGTCTACGGGTCTGTAACAGTGTTATCACCATGACTTTGTCTCTGCTATACTCAGCTAAACTCTGGAATACCTTTACAAATGCAATTTGTGAATTCAAGTCTAGACTAAAACATACTTGTTCAGAATAACTTATTCTTAGTAATACAATCAGAAGTGCACTGAAGCGGACATTTTGAAAAGAGCTTTGAAACAGACTTTCAAGTTATGAGTGTAAAACGTTGTCAGGATGCACAATAAAAATAAAAAGGTCCTTGAAGTAAAAGCGTTTGAAGAATATAACTGCAACTAAACATTGTGTGCTATACAAGCACCTTTTTTCCCACTGTGCACATGTTTCTATTATCAAAAAGTGAGGAGCACACCTGCCCTCCCTCCTGGCTCCAGCGTAAATTATAATATAGTGACAGATTGAATGCACTGCTGTAAATATAGTGTAAAGGGTACTCTTGTTTGTATTGGCCTGGCTTTCTTTTTGTTAAGAATGTTAAAAGATAATCTTATTATGGATTGCCATGTAGAAACTGAGCCTTTATGTGAGTGAGAAAGTTCAATCCTGTACCATTCAGAAGCCTCTAGAACGACTTTGTGATAGAGGTTAGGTATCTTTTGTGACTGAATATAATTCCTGCTGTGACATTAGTATGATAGAAAGAGACCAAGTTTATCAGAGCATTACAGGCTTTTTACGTCTCACGTCTCCCATGAACTACTGCAGAAACTCAGCCCTCCAGAGCATTGCTCTTGTCTCCTCTTCCAGCAGATAGACAGAGGGGCTGGGGAAGAGTTGGAATGAATTAATTTTTTTATGACACATTGTGCGTTCTCATTAAAGACCTGAATTTGCAGCACTGTAGACTGAATTCCTCTATTTAATCTGGACAGCTGATGAGATTCCTCTCATTGCCCCTCAAGCATGCTTCAAGCAAGTACAATTCCAAAGCAGCCAATTTTGTGTAGCGATTGTGGTGATAAATATTTATAAATATTTTCCACTGAGGGCTAACTTGAGAGTGCCAAATTAATTTCACCTGTGACCTAAGTCAAATTCAAACACAGGCTTTTTGAAGCAAACTGATTGTGCATTGTTATTCAATATAATTTCATATATTTAAAAGTGTTGGAGAATCTAGTGTTGGATAACTTTTCAACACCATAGAATGAATATGAATTCTGCTGCTTAATTTAGGTTTAAACACACTCCTTTTTCTATACAATGTACTTTAATGAACGTACATGAACTACTGTCTGTATTTCACTTAATAGGGTGGCTGTAAACCACTCTCTTACTCCCTTCGGAGGGTTTTTGATTCATCGACCATCCTATAATGTCCTAATAGTTTATTGCTAGATGTATTTAACAAACATGCCAGTTACAGCGTCATGCTTAACCTTGGAGCAGTAACACTGCTTTGTTAACAAGCAATGTCCAATGCTGTCCAGCCTGGGCTGGCTCAGAAGATTGCACTGTTTTGTTAAAAATTGATGGCAAGCACTGATGTTAGTGAGAGCAGACTGTGACTGAGATCAGATGGCCTCTTGACTCAAAACAAACTCCACACAGATGCCAGAGAGCATTTTCTTACAAAGCCCTAGATCAAACTTGAAATCTGGTTGTTGTGAGAATGCTGTGAGAATATCTTAAAAGCGATAGCTTAGAATCTGCTTTAACTTTTCAGCATTTTATGTTGCACAGATATATTATATAAATTAATATAGGGAGACTGAAAACAGGTTCATTTGTGAAAAGTTGGAACTCTATATAATATACAGCATGTGCCTGCTCTGATTATTTTAGGAATTGATTTGTTTTATTATATACTATTGTTCTTCCGGATTTTGTGGACCAATACTGTATGTTGCATCTCAGTGGATCTATCCTACCTACATATCTTCAAATAATTTTGTGGTGGATATATATGGTTGAATTATATGACTGTTTGCGCTTTCTCAAATTTGTAATACAAGCACAGATCCTTTTGTGGTCTGGCCCTCGTTTGGGACCTCTCAATAATCCTACCCGCTTCTGTAAGCTTTCTGAGCAGAATATCAACGTTCCAAAGAATGTGAGTTGAAATATTTAATGTGCTACAGGGTACATTTTAAAATTCTGTGTATGTCACACGATGCGACTTAAAAATGCACTGCATGATGCAGACTATATTTCTGTTTTCCAACTAGTAATTGAAAAGGTCATGCTTTTTCTGTTTTGGACTCGCTGTCGCATTACCATTTAAAAAAAATGTGTTCAGACTTTTATAGGGTAGCCTTATGCTACAATACAATAGCAATCTTTATCTGGCATGATTATAACACTTCGTGTAGCTGTCTTAATCCTTAGTATTGGCACGTAAATACATTTGATCAATTAACAACTTCGCCCACGGCAAATTTTTTTTGGATACACTGACAACTCCTGAGACATGCTTCTCAAAAAGAAAACGTGTTTATTCTTTCATTTTTGTTATTATTTGTAATCATTTGTCATAGAAATAAAGTTCTGTTTTTACTCAACTAGAAGAATGGCTAAAACTTTTACGCAAATGCAAATTAACTGCACATTTCAAAATATTCTGTGGGCTACTTCAGAAAGTAAGGTTGAAATATTTTGATCTCCGCTCAGGCAATAAAAAAAAAAAATATTGCATAAAATTATTATGCAAGGATAGAAAGCCATAATTTTCCTTGATCTGCATAGAAATACTATCCAGTATCTTCTAAACATGCTAAACTTTAATCACTAACAATTTCATCACTAGTTAATTAAAATGTGTAGTACAAGCATCAGATAAATACATTTATGTATGTGAGATCATTACATTTAGAGATCAATACACTTATAATTCTGCCATTCCCATGATATACACATGGATACTTTGTTTTATTGCTAACATGTTTATTGTGCAGTTGTTTTTTTATTATTTGTAAGAGTAATTGCTTAGTATTGGAAATATGAGAAAACACCAATTATTTTTGTAATGGTTTCTAAATATTTTAATACAATATTTCACTGACATTCTGCTTAATATTCATGTTATTAATATACAGATATTTCACGATTTAATAATCTACTAATTTGGTAAATTCACAGTTAGACGATGTTAGACTGATTAATTGTTTTTAATGTCTCAATTTTTTTTGGCATGTGTAAGTCTAATAGCGGAATGAGAGGGACCACTGTATAATACTTTTTGACAATATAACTCCTTGCTATGTACCGACCAAATGACATATGTGTTTTATCACATTTAAGCGATTCTTAAATGCTCTGACCCCCTCTGATCAGCAGCCACTTCACAAGATACTATCTTTCCGTGGCTTTTTTCACATTACCACCCTGAGCCACCACTAAATGCACCTGCTGCATCTAATCAGAGTGAAGAAAAAAAAAACTTGTGGCACAGTATTTCCAGTTTAGATCTCACTGGATAAAAACTGATGACATTTGGTAAAGGAAGGACGGCACTGAAGCACGGTGAATGCTGACCTCAGTGGAGTTTAGTTTCTAATACTCTTTAGAGCTGAGAACTGGCTCACTCACCTCTAATCTTTAGCATGGTTCAGCAAGTCATGAGGTTCTTTCTGGGTCGTCAGAAATCAGCAGTCAGGGCTTCAGCATAAGCTTGATTTGCCAAGAGACATCAACAATATGAGATACCAAGTGTAATTTCAAAACACAAATAGACAATTCTCGCTAATGCAGAGACACTTGTTTAAACATGAAGTATCTTTTGGCCAGCACCTTAGTTCAGAAAGTTTTTTGTGCACAAATGACATTTGGATCTTATATACATGTTTGTTGAGATCTCTGTTGTCCATGTTTATAATTATTGTAGCTGTTCTTAATACACAGGTGGAGCTAATAATAATCCTGTCACATATCACATAATCTTGCATTAGTATGTTGTGCTGTTTCAGCCATTTAGGAGACAGAATTGTATTTCTGAGTATCAACCTTCACTTTTATTGGAGGCAAGAAATTACCCATTATGTCACAGAAACCTCTGGGAAGTTTAATAGCAACCCGAGGTTGACAGAACTAATATCACCCATCATTATCAGTGTGTAGCAGTCTCTTGACAGAGAAGAAAAAGAAAGTATACATGAAAAGAAAAGATTTAAAAATGATGTTTAGATTGGTGTTTGTAAATGTGGAATCTATTAAGAATGTAAATAAAAAGGTTAACCTTAAAGTTCATGGTGATGAATTCAGCTGTAACAATCTCCATCTTCACACGGCTTTAAAAAAATCTGATACAACCATGCATGTCAATGCTATTCAACTGTACTGTAATGCCGTTAGTAAGCATGGTTATGACCACCTTTGTTAAAGGTTAATACAATGAAAAATGTGTCTGAAAGGTGCTTTAGTGATTTCCAAAGTGTATTTTACTGATTATTATTGGAGCCCTGAGGAAAAGTCAATTCAAAGATTTTTATTTGATTTTTTTTTTTGTAGTTTTGTTATTGATAGTGGTGTTGTACCTCCATCTACAATAAACTTAACATGATGAATATCCTGTCTAACAAAAAAACCTTTCCACCTTCAGCTGTGAAAACCGAGTTATTTCTGGACAAAACTGACCTGTTTAATTTGTATATATATATATATATATATATATATATATATATATATATATATAAAAGCTCAATTCACAAAATTATGTACCATTGTAAAAGTATAGCAAACTTAGTAAATTGCAGTAACCCTTATTGTAAAAACCTGGTCAGGCCAGGACGTATGGCACAGTAAATACATACAAGCAGACAAGAAGCATGGTAAACTTCAGAATTACTTTGTCACATGGTCCATACATTCTGGAATACATTTGGTAGGTAGGTATCATCACCTGAGTTAAGTGACATGTCTTTGAGAGACATATTACAGGAGGGAATGTTCTGTGGCAGTATGATGAATCATATCAAACTATAAGATAATCACGGTAGTCATTACGAGCTGAAAGTGAGCTCTAATCCTGGACAGTGAGGAGCAGGTCATTAAGCACAGTCTGCAGCTGATTACATTTGCAGTGACATGACGGTTATATACTCTTTTAATGATCACAAAGAAACCCGTTTTTGAGCCAAGATATTTGAAGGTGTTTCCCAGGAGGCATTCAAGTAAAAAATACACCACTTCTATTATTTCTCTTTTTTATAGCCGCATTCAATCAAATTGTCCAAAGGTGCAGTATATTTGATTAAATTCTTATACAATGTTAGCAACCTTTTACCACATTCGAGAATACAGTACTGTGGAAATGTTATTGCTAATGGATTTCAATGCAAAGTGCTGTTGTATTTTTTGTCTGAATCCACCAATGACAGTAATAGGTGATATTCCATGAGATGGTGTCTTTTGGTAACATTTAGCTGTAGTTCCAGGTAATAAATATTGTCTTAAAGGTGTCTTGGAAACTTAGGAGTAACCCCAAATGGTAGAATGAGAGAGGTTTTCAAATACTCAAGCAAGTAAAACTTTGAATAAATCAGCTTTCAAACAGAAGTAAATGGTTAATGAATTCATTTTTTGTTATCACAGATGGCACACCATCAGATGTGACAGTTATAAAAACCATCTGGACACTTTATAATGAGCCACTTTACATTCCAGCGAAGCCCTGTCAATGTCAGATATCTATAAACGTTATGAATGTAGTTAACCGAATTAAACAGCACATCGATTGTATTTCAATGTCTAGTTCCTTTGAAATCAGTACAAACTCTTTATTATTCCCAGTGTTCCTAATCAATCAATCAATCGGTCTTGATTTTATATAGCGCCTTTCATAGTGGACCACCATCACAAAGCGCTATTGTTAAGTGCGTACGGTGGTAAGGTATTGAAACTCCATTGTGTAATATATTGTGATTTTAGCTTTTAAACATCCATTGTCCTGCAGAGCTATCAGATTAATAAAAGGTTATTTTACCTTCGGATAATTTTGTAATTTAAATCAAAATTACATGAAAGATAATCGCTCCTGCTGCATGATGGATCCTGGGGCAAAGGGTAACCATGCATGATGCCATCAGACAGATAACAAGCTGATTTTAGAGATGTTCCAAAGACACTCCATATTTATTGTGTGTTATTTGGTTAATCTGGTCCCCGCATATGATTTGAGAACAGACCAGATCAAAAGTAAACGATTGAGATTATATACAAATAAACTGTTTCTGTACTACCATTAGGTTTTTGGTTTCAGGTTTTTTAACAAAGATGACCCTACAAGTATTACATTTTACATGATCGACTAAAGCATAAATAAAGTGATTAAGTACTGGTATATACATTATATGGCAGTGGAGTTGTGGCGTTTGTCAGTGGGAATATCCTGGTACGTGTTATTTCCAACAGTGCAGGACTCTTTATGAATTACATTACTCATGTATAAATGGGTAATTGTATGTAAAAATAATGTGATATCTGTATAATGTGAAATAATGTGATATCTTGTAACAATTATAAGTCGCCCTGGATAAGGGCGTCTGCTAAGAAATAAATAATAATAATAATACAAAGCCAGAATGCAATTATACGCTCTCACATGTGCTGAACTTAGTGAAAATGGTTCATATTTATTGCGTTAGCAAGACACAGTCATCTGATTCAATGTGTCTGAGTGTATGGCAGTTTCACCTGTAAGGACAGATTCAGTAATTAGACCCAGTGATAATGTACACAATGGCTCCTACACCCTACAGTATGATTATAATGCTAGTACTGTTATCTAGTGCGCTTTATGTGTATGCTAAAGCATTCCATTCACAGAGAAGTGAGGTGTGATAATCCGGCAAATGCTTTGCTTTTAACTGAACAACAAACCCCAGGATGAAAAGCTGTATACTGTACAGTGGGGGATGACTTACAGCAGTAGCAGATTGAGGACCACATGCATTCTATATTGCCTAAAATAATTGTCACAGGGGGACGAACCACCATAAATGTAAACGACCAATCATATTATCAAAATGCTGAAGGGGCTCAACGGAGAGTCTAGCAGGTCGTGGAAGAGAGTTATAACTAGGATTATGGTTATTAGGGGCTATTAAAATAATTGGAAATCCAGGGTTTGGGAATAACTGGTGGTGATGGTCTTTTTATAGTCAATGGTGCCAAACAAAACATCACATTCTACAGTTCAAAGTACACAAGAGATATAAGAAATCTTTTTTTTTTGGTTATCTTAAATACCCAAAAAGATCCTGTCAGTGAATAACACAAATTACTTTCCTTGTATGTTCAAAATACTTTAAAATGGCTACCATATGTCTCAATATCTATAAAAGGTTAACCTTTTAATGGGACTTGTAAAAACATTGGATTGGTTTTATTTTTTTAATCCCTGGGGCCACGAGATTATATTGGGTTACTATCTGATACACTGAACTCGAGTTATATAAAGTAACCACAGCCACAGGGTAACTCTCAGTTATTTTCCCAAGAAAGAAGTGGTTTGAATGCTATGTGTCTCTATAGAATATGTCTGATTATATTTATTGTTCAAACATGTTCCCAGAATGCAATGTTAAAAATAAATGCATTTCTTTACAGAATGTATTTAGCAGAACTGTCAGACTGAATGAGAACTGAACCTTTAAGTAACATCACTAGTGCTGGGTGATCTACTGGGAATCTTCCAGAGCGGAAGGTGGCGAGCTTTGCAGGACTATGGATCTTGGGTACGTATGGCCTGAAGCAGTGGGCTAACAAAATGAAAGAGCTGCGCTTGTACCTACATTCTGGCCTGGATTCTATACCAGCCAGCTCATCGTTCTAAGCAGTATGATATTTCCAGCATTGCTGCCTTCAAGGTGAACAGCAAGGAAGGGAGCTACTTGCAGATGACATAACAATGAACTCTCATTTATGTTCCGCTGTCTTTTGCCTTAGAGCTATCATCCTGACAAATACATTTTGCAAAATGTATTTTCCCAGAAAATAGGGTTTTTATTACCGAATGTGTGTTGGGCACTTATTTATTTTTTTACAAATCCGAAATGTTTCTGTTGACAAACCAGATTTTATTTTGCAGTGGGGGGGGGGGGGGGGGGGGGCACATTTGTGGAACCAACTCACTGATGTGTTTTGACACTGTCATCCTATCCTGTGTGGCTTGTTTAAAAATAGACCTTCTGTTTGTTCTTGTTGTCAAGCTGTAATGTTGCAGCAGATCCAGTGTGTTAAAAAAAATATTCTGTCATTTATCAACACATGTGCAGTGAAATCAGACAGAATCTGTATGATTCTGATTGCATGGCAATTCTGAATGTAGTTTGCAAGATACCGTAAGAAGTGTTGTATGTTAAATTTGGATAAATCATACCCCTTTTGCTTGTTTGCTTACAGAATATGTTTAGTTTTTTTTCATGAAAAGGGTCTGTCTAATATAATTTTGATGTTTCAATCAGCTTTTAAAAAAAGGAAGCTAAGGTAAAGTACAACACTACATCTAAATACCACCATTATAATTTAGAAATACCACCTTAAAACATCCTTATGTCAGTATCTCATGTCATAACACATCTTGGCTAATGACAATAGCATCATATGGTGACTTATGCCAGCAGAAATTGCTACCATTTCCACAAAGCAAATATTTTAGATGCCTCTAGTTAGTAACGGTGTGAAAAAAATCTATCTAAACCTGTACCAGGACTGACAAACTAGACTTTGGCATACAGTTTCTTCTTCCACTGAAAAAATGTTTCCTTTCATAGTGCACACCAAACAATATGCCCAGTACAGGTATTCATATACTATTATTCTATGTATTTTGACAAATGATGTTGTTAATGATTCAAAAGTCAAGGCTGGCCATGGTGGCAACCCATAAGAACCAGCACACTTTTCTGTGTCTCATTTTGGTTAACTGGATAAAGCATGCGGCAACAGAAATCTGAGGTTGTTTCTATGCAGACGTTGGTTGGAATTGCTAAAGGAATCACAATTAAGTTACAACTGTGTGGGTGAGCATCTAGTGCTAGCATTTTGTATAGCATTCATTTCCAGTACAATGTTGAAAGATGGAAAGGGGGTATGGGTGTATAAGAAAGATGGATATATAGCTAAATAGAGGCTATACAGTATTCAGGATATGTCCACGCATGATTACTTACTGGAATTGAGATAAAATGTTATCTCAGGTGGGATTGAAAAGCTGGATCAATAAGAACCTGCATGACAAGCCAAAAACAGAAACTGACAAGTGCAGGGAAACTTTGGTGGCAGCTTTTCCCCACCAGAATACTTTCATTGACACTGTAATAAACAGACAGGGATTCGACCTCTTCCGAGGTGCTACATAACCTGAAAATGGACACTGTAGGTTTATATACAAAATATATCCATACTGCTGAATAAATACACTTACTACATGCTTTGAGGCCCACGGTGTTTTTCAAGGCAATCAGTCTCACAAAAGCAGATTTTCAATAAGATGTGTTCACTTTGAATGTTAACAGTCCATGTGGGCACCAGTAACAATAGTAAGGTAAGTTTCATTGTGTGGACTGTAAAACTGTGAAGCGATGTTTGTAGTTTGTTCAGGGTCTTGGGGATCAATCAGTGTAGCATCTTGACTACAGGGCATGTACAGTAACAAGGAATCTGGGCTGTCAATTCAAGCCTGATAGTTGTATTTCACACTAGTCAAGCTTATGCTGCAGATTCATGAACCGATGAAGTTTTTTTTTTTTTAATGATCTTTCAAGGACTGCAGTGAGGAGCTGAAGTGAGTAAAAGAGATAAGGCACACCCATAAACTTGAATCGAAAATGTAAAAAACAGAAAGGAGAGAAAATACATTATCATGCAAAATATATTCTTTATAAACTAATTAAAGATTTGCTGGGTTAGCCAGAGACATACTCAAAACATAAAAGTTCTTCTAGAATGTCATGTTATTTTTAGAATTCCTGCTTCAAGCTCTGATAAAACTAGCATTTAACACCTTGAGTACAATTTTCTGTTCTTATCAGTTAAATTGCAAAGTTAGAAGGGCAAATCCTTTCACAGAGGGAACAAGTGAAAGCTGCCGAGGGTGATAAGAAACTGAATTGCTTAAATAATGAATAGTATCGCAGCTGAGTGTTATGTAAGGAAAGTAGCCAATATAATTATGCATGTTATAACAGTATATACTGTACATAGTTCCAACATGGACTGCACATTTTTCATTTTCAAGACTGGTGTGAAACCAATTATGGTAAAAAAAAAAAAAGAATGAATAATGCAGAAAATGTTATGTTTCACTAAATTACAAGTGTGTAGTTCACAGTTACACATTAATTGCACTGGACTTGCTTAGTAAAATGTGATTATATATTGCTGTATTTTTAGGATTCAAATTAGAGACCGCAAATAACGTATGCATATTTATAATAAATTATTAGTACCGTACTAAATAAATGTGTGCTGTGCATAACTACTGTGTAATGTATGACCAGTTACTATTAAAAACAATATTGTATTTAATTTATCAGTGGAAGTGGGTTTGTTAATTTTATATCACCTGTACTCTCAGTTGAGTTTTTTGTATATACATGTTTGAAGCTTGATGCAACTATCTTGCTGAAGACAAGCAATTTATCCCAATCCGGAATAAGGACAACCAGTTCAATGTCTTTGCTTGAGTGCGGAAGAAATAAAACCTGGGTCTGTTCCAAAGTAAAAATCTGAAATGGTTACTTTAGAATCACGTTATAAGTCAATGGTTGGTTACAGGCTGCAATTACATACACTGCCTTCTGTGAACACCACAGCCATGGTTCTGCTCCCATCTCTAATGAAAATCCTAATTATTTCAGACAAAGCGCTGAAGTGACACTGCAATCTTTTAAATGAATTGATTCTGCCTTTGTCTTTCTGTCTGGGAAGTCAAGAATACAGCACAGGAACATCTCCCCAAGGGGCAGCTCTGTCACACTGACAGGAAATGTGTCAGGTAATCTGTGGCTGCCAATAGCTTTCCACTGCGCATCTGGTAGCATTTCCTCGAGAAGGGTTCTACAAGTTTCAGGCTTTTTTTAACAACAGAAATAGATTACATTTGAGTCTTGTATAAGTGAATAAAAAGCAACTTAAAGGCCAAATTGGTATTGGCATGACATATTAGAATGATCTGAACGAAGGCATTATTTCTGTTGCATAATGTACACTTAGGTTTGGCACACACTCATGCAAGTCTGGGAGAGGTGATGCATTAGTGATTGGGCTTTTTCACACATGGTAGATCTGACAGCTAGAGCTGGCAGTTATCCCCAAAATGTATCCAGGTGTGAAGATCAATCCCCATATTTTTCTTTTAAAACAAGGATTCAGCACCTTGGTCAGGTCCCGGTAGAAATCAAGTACTGCAACCATACAGCTTTGAGACTATTTGAAAGTGTTCATTGAATTATGAAATGAAGTATTTGGTATTCATCTTTCCTTTTTTTAATGTGCAAACACTCTTAAAATGGGTCAAGAGCTTAACTATGTATGATTTCTTTTTTTTTATCAACAATTGAATAACTACAGAATAAAAAAAATGTATTGGAAACTTTAAAATACAAGAATAATACACATAATAATTAGAAGTATCATTCAAAAAGCCAAATCCATTTTTTTCTCTTTTCACTGCTGTTTATAGTCATTAGAACTGAGCTCATTCTTGTAAGAGGGGTTTTAAATTGCTTCAGAGTTTGAATATTTAACTTTTTGTACAGCATCTAGGTTATATCCAGGTTTTGTTGTAGTTCTTGTCCAAAGCAGCAGCTATTAATTATATTCCATTATAATAATCTTAATGACAAGAAATTGACTTACCATTTCTAGTTTCCATAGTAACAGATTCTAATCCCGTAGCAACTGAATCCTTTAGGTTACTTTGTGAATAGGGCCCATTCAATGGAATGTACTTTGTGAAAAACACACTTTTAACAAACTGTGGGGTAGATATACTAAGATGGGCTAGTCGCAGCGCAAACCATTCCGCAGTTTGCATTTTCGTTACAACATTTAGTCGTATGTACGAAGAAAAAATATGTTAATGAAGAGGTCCGCAATATACTAATTTAAATATTATTTGCGTCATCTTACAGATCTCTAGTGAGAGTTGTGCGACATTTTTTCTAATTCTAAAGGGAGCAAATGTGCAGCAATGCTTTTTGTGTTGATCAATTCATTTTCTTTTATTGAGCGTTATTTAAATTGAAATGACTTCTAGAAATGTAGATGTATTGCCACTTTGAATCTTCTCTAAACATGGCCATCTATCTTGCTATATTGACTTGAAATGCGCTGTCAATAAGTTCAGTCTCACTTTCTACATCAATAAAGCTGAGACTGTATTGGCCCATGCTAAAAAATAAAGGTTATTGCAATTTCTTAAGAAGAAAAGAAACAAAGGATAAGCATATGAAATGGACACCATTTCATGGGAGCATTACATGCTGCCAATTGCAACAGCATTTCTATCCTCTTTGTAGCAGATTTATCCCTTGTGGCAAATGTCACTCCTACTGCTTTTCAGTTGGTCAGTGATTCTTCTGGCCTTTTTTTTAAATGCTGTGGGATTTCTGCCAAAAGACCATCTGGCTGGCAAATGTTTTTTACACCTGGTTCCTCTGGTAGGAGCAGAAAAATGCATTTATTTAGCATTTTTATATTCCCACTGGCAACAAATTCCATAGATAAGCTGCTCTGGCCTGAAAGGTGCGGCCTCCCAAATTAACTCGAGAGAAAAAAGGAGGAGAACTATGGAGGGAACCATTTGAATGTAAATTCCTGGTATTGATTCTAACAGGAAGAACAGCTTGACGATAGGCTGGTCCAACTCCATTTAATGCTTTATAACCAGTGCAAAGGATCTTGAAATCTATTCTCTCACGGACTGGGAGCTAGTGTAGTTCCCTCAGAACCGGAGTGATGTGGGAGCACAGCGGAGTCCCAGACACAAGGCGAGCTGCCATGTTTTGAATCATTCTATTAAGCTGGACCACAGGAAGGCCTGAATAAAGGGAGTTGCAGTAGTCCAGCTTTGGGCTTAAAAGAGTTTGTACAACTATCTGAAAAAGGAAACCTGGCAAAAATGGTTTAATAACTTGTAAATTACGCAAGAGAAAACTAGATGAACTAACCACCTGGTTAATTTGGGGGATAAATGAAAGGTGGTTATCAATAATCACTCCTATGTTCCTAGCTTTAGTAACTACAATAGGTGTGGATCCATTAATAGAGGGATAAAAGTATTCTCGAGCTTCTTGAGAGTCGCTGTCGATCCCAATAGTAAAACCTCTGTTTTTGAAGGGTTTAGTTTCAACCAATTTAAAATTAAGCTAGGCATCCACCTTTGACAGGCAGCACTCCAGATCAGCACTCAACTCCTCAACACTGCCCGAGACACGCACATAGAGCTGTGTGTCATCACCATACTGGTGGTACTGGAGTCCACATGCCTCAGTGATCTCCCCCAGGGGCTCTATATAAAGATTGAATAAAATGGGAGAAAGAGTGGATCCTTGAGGAACCCCATATTTGACCAACGACAGCGATGATACATTGGACCCTACTGACAGCCTACTGGTATGGGTGGTAAGAAAAGACTTAAATAAAGACAGAGCTAGACCAGTAATACCAAAGTGGTTTTCCATTAGGTCAAGTAATGGTGTTGAAGGCTGCTGAGATATCAAAGAGGATGAGAACTGCAGTACACCCAGCATCCAAGATCTTCAAAAGGTTGCCAACAACACGCAGGGCTGTCTCAGTACCATGGAATGGGTGGAAACCGGACTGAAAAGAACCTAGAAGGGAAGAAGAAGACAGATAGTCCTGAAGCTGGGACCCAATCATATGTTCAAGAACCTTTGCTATAAAAGGTAAATAAGAGGTAGGATGAAGGCTGGAAAATTCTAATTTGTTGAGGCCTGGCTTTTTTACAATAGGAGAAATCAGCTCATTTTTTAAAGAAAGTGTTGCGCAGAGAAATAACCAAGTGTGTTTTATTAACACTATGTTTAAAGTAAAATATTTAAAATTACCTGTAGTTTATATTACCATGTCTAAGAAGGATAAAAGAGTAGCAAAATCATAATGCTAATATCTCTTGAAAATATATTATTTTCTAAATACAATCTCATTTTATTCCTTTTAACATAGAACTGTTAATCTCAACAAACAAGCAAATGCAAAAATGAACAAAGAGAATTATGACGGAACTCATATTTACATTATGCTATGACAGCCTCCCTGTTATTATGGCTTTTTTATCATCAAGGATTGTTTGTCAGGTTACAGCTGGGTAAAAACAACAAGCGAGGAATGTTCTGTCAGGCTGTGAATATGTTGGTCCAAAATAGTTACACATTGGCAGCAGGTACAAGCCAGTACAATGGAATCCTGGCAGCCAACTCAATCTGAGGACATGCCTGAATATGGGATTTAGTCTCTGCATGGCAGGAGTATCTGTCTTTGCAAATGCTCCCCCTACAGGTCTCCAGGACAGAGAAGAGAACAAATGTCAGCGAACACATGGAAGTCAGCACTGAAGAGAACTATGGTTTGCATCACCTTATAGAATTAATATTATAAATATTAATATATAGCTCATTTCATAGTGGACCATCATCACACAGCGCTTTACAGAGGTAGGCTGTGAACTGTGCATTATATGCAGAGTCATTTACAATAGGACACTAATTTAACATCTCAGTTGCAGGATGGAGCACAAGGAGGTTAAGTGACTTGCTCAGGGTCACACAGTGAGTCAGTGACCTTCTGGTTACAAGCCCTGGACTTTAACCACTGGACCACACTGTCTCCATGGTGCATGAAACCAGCTGAATAATGTTAGGTTAACATAATGAATTAAATACTGCTTTGTAGTTTTCCATACGTCACGAAAAACTGACAATTGAAAAAAATGTGACGTTTTGAAATCCAACATGAAATACTGTACTACTATTATGGCTTCCTGTAGACTTGTGCAATATAATTTTGTAGTTTATTTGATTACATGATGTTAAATAAAATATCTAAGTTATGTTCATTTCGGTTTTTTTTTTTTTGTTTGTTTGTTTGTTTGTTTGTTTGTTTGTTTTTAATTATGTCTCAATCCAAAAATTCGAAGTGATTCTAGGTACATTGTGCACCTCAATGGAAATTTGGAAAATGTTACTCAAACTGCAGTTATTCATAGAAGGCTCTTATGTATATGTAATATTTTACAGTTCATATTGATGTGTTGTGATATATACCAGATGTGTTTAACTTTCCCGTTTGTCATGTCCATGATGAATTTCGTCTTTGATGTAATTACCAGATTATACTCATTGATCATCCTTTTCTGCTGAAATGGGAAATGTCAAAACATCTTATGCTGCAGGGCATGAAATAAGTGTCCAGAAGGAAATAAGTGTTACATTACATCTGATTAATGTCATGCATGATGTTATTTATCACCCCCAACACGCCTTCCTTTTAGCCTTCAGTTACAAAGGCTGCCATTGATCTGTTATAAATTTGACAGTTGTGTTCCCTGAGTATCTTGACCCAAATGTAGTAAAAGCAACATTCAGATCAATCAAAACAGCTGAGATCACACAAAATCTACCAATTGAAACCACTACTGTGGATAGTATCAGTGTGACACTTTAAATTACACTTATTCAGGAACAGGATTGGGTAGGCCATACTTTCATTTGATGTCATATAACTGAAACACATGCCACTTCATGAATAGTATGGACCGATAGAAACTAACTTGTAAAATGCTGAAAGTTTAAAAAAAAAAAAGTTCTACTTTACTTCTAACATTTCAAGTATCTTTTGAATCATTGCCAGGCAGGGTTAGAGGCCCAGATAAAACTAAAACATTCTAAAACTATAATTTAGCTACATATCCATTTGCCTCTGACATATCCGGTTCACGCCAAGTCCCAAAACAAATAAAAATAAAAGAAAAACCTAGAACTAAAATTTATAACAAATGATCTTGTATAAACTGCAGCACTGCACATTAATCATGCCTGGTCAAAACATTCAAAACACTTATATTTTTACATTATGATCAACATATTTAAGATTTCATATGTAGGCCATGTTAATTAAGCATGTTCAGCACATGAGTGACAGTCTTGATAAAAGGCTGCTTGTCATATTTTGACTCAGCTGTACTTTAAAGGTGGGATGCAATGACATATAAAAAAGTAATTGTTGAGTCCAGCTAAACTTTCTATACATGACTTGTTGTGTTTTGGCGAGTGGTTTTGGTGAGCGGTAATGCAGGAAAGCAGCCGGCAGGATGGCAAGCTTGTCCTGGTGTGACGCGTAAATTAGCCGCAGATTCGAGTGATCTGGACTGGATCTGGAGGTGTCAACTTCAAAGTTGTTTTTTATGCACTTAGCATTAAAACCTATACATTAAAACTACACCGATACTTTTATTGACCTACCAGCAGTACTATAGAAGTGAATTCTGAAAACAATGAAAAATCATTGCACCCCACCTTTAATTAAACGTCTTGAATTTCTGAGCTGGCAACACCATTAATTGAAGATTATTTAATATTTATAAATTCAATAGTAGGACTATTTTTATTTAGCAAAATTACTTCATGCCTTCAGAAGTATCTCTCATCTTCCAATGATGGCCTATTTGGCCTTTTGTGCCAGGGCCTCTAGTAGGTATGCCCCCAATTATGAAACTCTGCACCTGGATTACAGAGATTGCCAACAGGGCTTTTGATCA
This sequence comes from Acipenser ruthenus, assembly GCF_902713425.1. Lineage (NCBI taxonomy): Eukaryota > Metazoa > Chordata > Actinopteri > Acipenseriformes > Acipenseridae > Acipenser > Acipenser ruthenus. The sequence goes on from NC_081210.1 coordinate 26,472,488, forward strand.
CTATTAGCCCTGAGCTTGTTTGATTTGTTATGTGCTCTGGAATGCGTGTTCATGAAGGGAGCTATATAATAATGGTATGGCATGGTATCTTACTAGTTAACATTTCAAAATCAAATAATTTCTTTGTAGGTTTTTGCTACTGCCAAGTCTCTGGAAGATACATCTACACTTGCTTAAATAGTTTACAAAACATGCGCCTTCTTCTCGTGAATTATTTACTCACCAGCGTATGAGGGCGTATAAGGACTAATGTGTCGCTAATTAGTGGGTTGCTGCTTTTTTAATTTAAAAGCTTTAATACTTAACTTCTTAAACAGCTATTAACCAGACAAGTTTTGCTTGATTGTAGTGACAGCTATTCTCCCACCCACACACATACCTCAATGGAACATAAAGTGCTTTATAACTCTATGGATTCGCTGGTGTGCTAATCCTTTATGCATACAGCCCTATATAATCTATGACGTCTACATTTAGACACCAGAAAGTAACTCTACTCCTCCAGCTTAGATTTAGTGCTACCTAGGTTTCAGAAGTTGTGCATAAAAATCTACTGAATTGTAGAACTGAATAAGCATATTCCAGACAGTGCATAATACAGTGCTGATTCTAGTCTAATCTTTAGATTTGTACAGTAATGGTAAACCACATAATGAAAAAAATGTGGAGAAAACAAGTTAGGCGAAAAGGATGATTACTCCATTGATCTTTCAGCAGCTGCCCAATATAATGTGTTATTTCTGCCTTGCAGACAGTATTATTGTAATACTGTCTTACCTTTTGTGAACTTTCATTCACTATATACTCTACCGTAGGTCTGAAATGTGCATTTTTCAGCAAATGTATTTTCATTTTAAAACATGACAGCTGGTACTACACTAGATTAAAGAAATCTATTTTTACAAGCCTTACTTTTGTGTACTTTTAAGCTTCCTTGGTTATTTTAAATAAAACAATCGAATTCAGTATTTTCTTTCATATCTGCTGCTATCTCCAATCGCCTATAAAAGAATGTGTTAATTTGGCTTGTTTCCTACGTACCTAGTGTGGTATATTGTTACTACTTTGCATGTGTCAGCTGCTTTAGAGTGGTATGTTTTAGTTATGTAAGAGGGTATGAACTGTGATTATAGTTAATCAAGACTCCACATAGAAATCTGTAATTAATTAATTAATTAATTAATTAATTAATTAATTAATTAATATATTCATAAAGACAGACAGACAAAAAAAATGTGTTGGGACATCTTCAACATGAACATATTCTGAGGAAATCATCCTAAGTGTGAAGCATTAAAGAAAACCAGTGAAATAGCACGTTATCTGTAAGGATTCAAATTAATTTCACACTTTGAAAACACAAGAACAATCCATGTAAAATGCTGGCAAACAGTTGTAGGTAGTTCTTGTGAAGAGGATGTAGAAAACATCCTGGCAAAATTACAGTTACCGGAGCAACAGATTTTATTTTAAATTTTTTCAGACCCTATCTATTTAATCCAACAGTAAAGGATCATCCAGGCAAACTAAATTAAGAGACTGGCATGTGATTAAAGCTTGACGTGACAAAATAACCATTTTTCAAGTGCAGGGTCCTTGGAGGTGAATGGTGAGAAAACAGGACCCACAACAGAAGTCCAGTAGCACAGAGCAAGTGCATTCAATGAGAGCTACTGTACTGAAAAAAAAAAAAAAGATAATTAATAATCCCGGTTATCGGTTTCTCGCAAATTATATCCTGTAACACTTAGTTTTGCAATCCATTGTGAAACATCTTCAAACACTGTATTGAAATATATTAATGTTGATGACTATTAACAAGTAATAACAAGTAATGCTGATTGGAAGTAAATGTAGTACTAACATAAACTGAGCACTAACTAAAATAACTAAGGAATATTCATATTTAATTTGGAACATACACCAATTATAATGATGAAGAATGACAAATATTGACTATAGTGAAATTAAATTAAACTTAAGTGCATGTATTATACTGTATATTGTAAATAGGTGTTGTGGCAACTTGTGGCACTGAAAACCACCCCAAAAAAACTATAGTGTTGTCCAAATAGTTTTATGTTAAACATCCACAGACTGTTTAGGGGTAGCAGTTCAGTTTCAATTGTCATCAAGTCCATATGGCAGATGAGAAAAATGTTTTTCCCTAAAGTATATTGAAACCTAGGACTCCAGGGCTGCACTTTAGAAAACATTTACAAAACTTAAAAATGAAGTGCCTGTTAGTTCTATTTAAGGCTAACACAAAGTAAAAAAATAGCATCTACTTTTGTTTTCCATAAACTAATAGCCCTTTTAAAATATCCAGCTGAATTGGCATCTGAGGGAATATTTGTGGTGTCTTCAGTTCATTAAAAATGGATAGGCATCAGTAATTCCTATTATGCTATTCAATTATTTATACCAAGAATTATCTTAAAATAAATATGTATAAAATATTTACCATGTGGCCACTTTCCAAAAGAAATGTACTTTATTGCCTCTGTGCTAACTCCAAACCTCAGTGTTCCATGTACAAGGGGACACATTACAGTATGTTAGTAAATGAGTGATTCATTTGAATTAGCACACTGTTACTGGCAGGAGGCACCGGCATGTTGGTGGTAGTTTAGTTTTAGAATTTGCTGCACTGCTAATGGACGCTAGATAGATAGAAGGTGTCCTTGGAATCAGTTCACAATACATCAACAAACATATCTTACGACTTTTCTATTGTTTCCTTTCATATCTGACAAACCACGCTGTAAGAAGAAAAATTGAAACACAACCAGATACACCCCAAATCATCCTTCAAATCAGGAAGAGAAATGTGCTGTAACGACCTGTGCTTTTGCAGTACCGATATAACAGTCTAAGTACATATGATCATACTGTTTCTTGTGTAGATAACTCTGTTTCCCTTGGTAATACTCTCTATATATTTGCATTATTTTTTAATAAGAGCAGTTTATCTTCCCCTTCAGATAGCAGCCAACCCTACATGGCCAGGCAATCCAGAATTCTCCTCCAGAATTTGAACTCATGATATCTTAATTAACTAGTAAGTCACATTGTTGATGGACTGGTAATCATTCTATTTAATTAGGCATGGGTTGATCAATGCATTACCATCATCTTTTACATCAAATCACACTGCATCATCGATATATAAAACATATCTTCTGCTTGAATTGTATGCTAAAGAAAAAGAAAAGCACTGGTAGCCTATAACATCAGTATATGCTGTCCTGGTAGCTAACAATCCAATCCAACTTCCTAGAACCTCAAGTTTATTTTTAATTAAACCGCATGCCCAAAGAGACCTACCCTTATGCATGAATTTAAATTATTTGATTATGCAGCTATTCATGTTTAATTTACAGAATATTTTAATGTCAAAAGATACATTGCATAGTCATGAATATTAAGGGGCCCTCTGGGTGCAGAGAACTTCCTCTCAACAAGATCAAAAATAAAATAACATGCAGGCTCACAGGCAGGGTGCCAGAGTGGCTCTGATGCTCTTGGTGCAGTAGAATGGAATATTAGAACACTGGTGGTGTTTGTCAAGCCCTCATATCTGGGGTTGGTTTTGTAAAGAATGTACTGTACTGTGTTGTGTTGTGTTCTGTTTTGGATGATTCACACTTGCTTTTTAAATCCATTGTTGTGGTGTTATACTTTCTGTTTTATATATAGCCATGCAAAATGAATGATAAAATAAAAGCAATAACAATCGCTGAATTTGCATGAACTTAAGATTTGAAAACTTCCAGACTGCACATACATCCGTTTGAAAATATTAAAAAAAATAATAATAATAATAATTTTAATTAAAAATAACATTTTAAATACTTGCCTGGGCTCAGTTTCCATGTCTACCTTGATCAATGTCTAACAAGATATAAGTTAGCATTCTGCATCAATGGGGGAACCTTTTCTGTATTTACATTATGTTGTATAAAAGATCTTAACTGTTGATAGCAGTCTAAGCATTATAATAACAACTTTTGTGGCAAAAGGCAAACCCAGAGTCTGGCCTAGAGAAGTGAATTATTCAGCACATAGCAGAATAATGATAAGCTGCATGTTTCTAAATGGGACACAGGTTTTACATAACATTAGGAACTAACATATTGAAAATCTGTTTGAGATTTTTCTTAAAGAAAAAGTGTGTGTGCCTTGATGAAAAGTTAGGGCTTGATGGGTCTGTGCATGCCCATTTCATGAGCAATTCTAACAGATGTTTTATTTTTGTTTTTCATTGATATGTTAACCGAAAACATTGATGGATGTTTAAAATTGCCCCCCAAAAATGGGAAATAGCTGAATCTCAATTAGTGGTTTATTTTTTTCGACTTTTAAAGTTACTGTGTGAGGTTTTTCTGGGCGTAGACTAACATTAACTGGAGTGTAATACATTTTAAATTGAAATGTATGTGTTTTCTGTAGCCCCGATATTTGCAGAGCTGTAGTGATAGTGAACTTCAAGACAAAGAAAAGAGAGATACACGAGAAGATATTCATAAACCCTGGGTACATTGCACTGCAAGACTGCATTCAAAAGAAGTGAATAAAACATTTGCTCCCTTAATAAGGACACCAAGGATAGGGATTACATCTAGCACTGCCATTCCAATCCCTTTTTTAGTCAATGGCTTTGCATGCAGCTACATGCCAGTGATCAACTCAACCCTTGAAGGCATAGGCGAACGTGGTGAATAGGCATAACATTGATACAGTATTAGATGTGAGCTCATACAAAGTAAAAATCAAATCTGATCTAATACCTGCTGCTATTTTTTACACGGCCCACAAATTCGCTACATCTTAATTGGTCAGAATCAAAATAATTTCTTAGTGGAGCTTCGTGTGGTTTATAGCGTTCTCATTTTAGCAATATCTACTGAGACCTGAACTAGCAGATTTATCTTAAATTGCTAAGGATGACAGATTGCATGGTCTCCACTGTGAGTTAATATAAAGTGTTTCTTATACAGTATCTGTCTTTTTCATGCTAATCTCTGTGGCCTGCTCCATGCCCCCTGCAGCACACATTAAATATACATTTTTACAGCAACAAAGGGGTAAATTCAAGGTCAGTTGAATAAAGAGTGTGGTATTAATATTCCAGTGTCAAAGTTCCCTGCAGACTTAAGACTTTTTCTTTTGTATTCCATCAACGCCCATGGGGAACGCCATTAAAATATGCCAATATCATTGTCCCCCAAGTCTATGCCCTCATAATATAAGCTGTTTGATTTCTTTTTGCTTGGTAAAAGTGACACCACATAACATAAGATCATATGATGTAGAAGCCAATGCCTTATTGTTGCTATTCTTTAATTTGTTGTTGTTATTTATTTTAAAAAATAAATACTGTTTGCAACACAGAAGTGATGTCTTTATTATACTTTTTTTTGTACCCAGTGTTATACAATTGCAGATATGTTTAGCTAGACAGTTGTAATGTATGCAAGTATGGCTACATTGAGGAGAGGTGTTTATAATCGCTTAGTATTCGTCTCACTTAAGGTCAAAAGGAAAATTAAAACAGATGCTAAAATAAACATGTGCCTCTCGCTGCTTCAAAAAGTGAATGAAAAGACACAAAATAATGCACTCAAATATAAAATCGAGGGTTAAATATCAAAATCAAAACCTTCAGTTATTTTTTTACTTTGTTACCACCGTTGCAGTATGTTGATGAGCTATTTTCCATTTGCCAGGAACATATTTGAGAATGGTAATACAGAATGTTTTGCCGTTAATATAACTGAGAATCTGGAACAGGAACTATTACGAGGGAAGCTGGCTGGTGATACAATGGCAGATTTGTCTTGAGATATTTAAAACGAATACAGAAAGGGCATGTAAAGTGAACTGCAAAAGCCAGTTAATAAAATGAATAGTTTCTGAAAAGATGACCCAGCAATACTTGTGTTACTTCTGATGCTTCTGGGAGCCTACATGACAGAACCTTCCGGCAGCAACTGAACCCATGGTAAGATGTGTCAATAAGTTTATACAGGTATAATAAAAATTGTGTTTTACTCAACAAGAAATTCTTAAGAAAATATTTAATTGGTAATTAAAAGTCACTTTTGCCAAAACTGGGACATCTGGCACATTACCTGATATGTAATGTACAGTAACATTTTTTAAAGCAATTGGAAAGCTAAAGATTAAAAAAAAAAAAAAAAGATCCCTGTAATGCCTATATGTTTAAAGTTATTATTGTGATTAAGGCAAACAATATTTAATTCAGAAATATATTTGTTTTCTTTCATTTCTAATGAGGTATCCTACTCCAACAACACATGTTAGTAAAGTAAAACGCATGCTTTTTTATAATGACTCTGTTCACAGCCAGTCACCTTCCGGAAGGCTCATCACAACCTCGATTTGTGTTGACACAACAGTAGAAACTTTATTTTGGGTAACGTATTGACACAGAAGCTTAATGCTTTATGACAACAACCCCAGGGATCTTCTGCTGAAATTCCAGTTCCAACATATTCTAAACAGGTGATGAGATTTTTACTTGAGGGAAATTTAGTCACCTGAAAACCGGACTGAGAATCTTTGAAAGCAAAGGACACACAATGCCTGCAGGAATGTACTGTAGCATTCAGTCCTTTCTACCACAAAATATTAAGCTTGTGGTAATACAATAAGCCCAGGGAACAGATTGAGGAAACATAATCACAAATTCTGTTCAAGTTATCATAGATATACATTGTGTCTGAGGTATTACATAACCCTATGGAATGTGTCTATTTCCTTTTCAATTACAGTTTAAATGCTACTTGGCAATATCCTTTCTTCCATGAAAGTGATTTTCTTTATTATGTCGTAACTTTTCTTTCTCTGAAAAATAGTTCCTATTTCAGGCTTAAATTTGAAAGTGGAAAAAGGTAGGAAGATTAGTTAGCTTTCCATCCAACTCTTTCATGTTTTTTTACCTGGGTATTTCTATCTGTTATTGCATTATTACCACTGAAGTTTAAACAGGAATAAAAAAATAAATAATTGAATTTGTTTTTAAATGTTACAGTACTCAAATCCACTTCTGACACAACTGTGGTACCTAGCCTAGTATGCTGTCATTGGCAGACATTTTCTATGGGTATGCTGGACAATATCATTCATGGGACCTTATTAGAATGAAATAGAGATGCTACAGTATATTGGACAGACCTCAAAGACAAGTGTTTGTTGTTGTTCAGGGTACAGCAACCACTATAGACGGCATAGCCCATCTGCGATGTGTCGGAAAATAATTACACTGCACGCCGTTGTCTATTTTGCCAGTGTACCGCGATTTCTCTCTGTTTCTTGGCAAGTCACCAAATACAAGCCCCCAATGTTTCAAAGGCTTTTGAAAATACTATTGAAAATGCCACACAAATTATCCAGTTGGAGTTTTTTGTCTTGACTTGGGTCAAGAACTTTACAGTTTAATGATGCCTACTTCCTTTCCGAAGAACAAGTGCAATTGCATGCTAGACATGAAATCATTAAATGGGTATGAATAAACAACAGCAATATGTGTCCCTCATTAAGTAGTGGAAAAAAAAGAAAGCCAGAATTGATCATGTTTAGTTAAGCTTTGATACTGTTAGTTACGCTTTATCAAACACGTTGATAATGGACGGAATCAATTGATGGTAAAATAATAATAATAATATCCTTATATAGCACCTTTCATAGTGGTCCACCATCACAAAGCACTTTGTAGAGGTAGGCTGTGAACTGTGCATTATATGCAGAGTCACTTACAATAGGACATTGATTTAACATCTCATCCGCAGGATGGAACACAAGGAGGTCAATTGACTTGCTCAGGGTCACACACTTGCTCAGAGTCAGACTGGATTTAAACCGGTGACCTTCTGGTTACAAGCCCTGGACTTTAACCACTGGACCACACTGCCTCCTGTGATCATTCTTGTAAAAAGCCCTATTCATACCTGCCACTGACTTCTCCATTGTGCAAATAAATTTAGTATATATTAGAGTACCGCAAGATATCCAAATGCTGTTTATTTTACTGCTTGCTTTTTGCATCCATTTACTACTTTAAACTGCAGCTATTTCATCTTTAAAAAGAGCATGTCAGCGACATAAATCCCTTCTTTAAACAGATTGATGTGGCCTTGTCCAGACTGCATCATTCCTTTAGCATCTGTATTCTAAATATCAGTGGTGCCACTTACTCTAAGGAAACCTGAAGGCTGGATTTGCATATTGATGTCATCCCTGTCTCTCTGGTGGCTGTTTTTTGCTGCTGCAGAATACAAATTGAAAGTCTACAGCCCAATGATTAGAGCCACAATGAAAGCCACATTTTAAACCTGTCAAATAAATTGAAGTTGGATATGACTACTATGAGTACTACTACTACTACACTACTATTATTATTATTATTATTATTATTAATAATAATAATAATAATAATAATAATAATAATAATAATAATAATAATAATAATAATAATAATGGTGTTGTTAGTATCTACAGTTTGGTTCTGCTCAGAACAGAACAACAGTTTGAGCATTGGTCCATTTCTTTTGCTGTTTGTGTTATTTAATTACAAGACCTCCACATACTGTATATTCTGGGATTAAGGTTTATTTTATGGAGCAGCAAGACAGTTCTTTCTTGAAGGGGGATCACACTTGCATCTGAGGTTTGGAAATGTATCGAAATTAATAAAAGATACATAATATTGGGTCAGCTGTTCACAGTATTGGCTGTGTGTATAAACTCATTTTAAAAGAGAAATATTGCATGTAGGAACGAATGAGGGAAACAATTCAATACATACTGCAATACAATTGCAGGTTAATTAGGAAAGTGGGTTAAATTTTATATGAACCTAGCAATAGTTACCAGTAATCTTAAAGAAAAAAAACAGCATCATTGTGATAAAGTTAAGGTTAGGGCTTAGACTAATGATAGTGTAAATGAAATAATATTAAATCTTTTAACGAATTGATAGTAATTGTTAATAAAAAAGTTACCAGTAAATGTAAATTTTGAACAGCTCCATTACTTCCCTAATGACCCTTCTAGACAACATAGGATTTATAGTTTCCAGAAGGAAATACCTATTGCAGTGGTGGCAGCTATAGCCACAGCTAAGCATCTGCCTCTTCATTATCATATCTATCTATCTATCTATCTATCTATCTATCTATATATATATATATATATATATATATATATATATATATATATATATATATATATATATATATATACAAAAAATGTAAATATGGAATAATTATTGGGCTTCAAACATGAACTGTTGGATGATGGTTTGATTGCACTGACAGGATTTTTTTTTTTTTATAATGAACTTGCCACTACCATGCATTTACCAGCTTAGATCACTGTGAGGGATAATCAGGGCTATTTGTCTAAACTTCTCACTATTGATGGCAATCCATTCTGGCTGCAACCTAGCCCTTTCAAACTGCGCAGTGCTGACATTAAACTGTCAATCCAAATCATATCATAGGTTTAATCAATACATCCATTCAGTAACTTTAAATTTGTTCCTGATAGGAATCTAATTTAACTTACTTTTAGTGGACTATGCTATGCCTCCACAAGCACTGTCAATGAGATAAGTAATTCATTGCACACTGTCATCAACATCTGTAACTTAATAAAAAAAACTTTGAAGGTCTCTCAAGTTGGTGACATTCAGAACTTTTATCAAAGGAGGGTTAGAACTAGAAAGAGGGTTTACTGTATTTCTACAGGCCCTGAGTGCTTTGCTCACTTTTGTTTGTTGTAACACATCTATAATGTACTAATTTCTCCCTAAAACTCAAACTCATCTGTGTTTTCATCACTGGTTAACACATTAGAAACTACAATACAATGTACATAACTGGGGCCAGGGTGGTAAAGGCAAAACTAATTGGTATATATGTTAAACAATGTGGCAAGAAAGTTGTATTATACATTTACTCTTTCGATAAATGTACACGATAAAAACCTATGAGAGGCAACTTTTTAATTGCCTTTGATTCATCTCCATGAATCTACACCCAAAGATCTTTGATTGAAATCTGTGCATATCCCGGGGGAGATTCGTATCCGTAATTACAGTGTGCTGAGAGCAACAGGAAATGTATTTTTACATCTCCCTTGCCACAAACCCACTCACTCTTTTGTTCAATGCAGGTTTTTCTTTCATATGGTTCCTTGGTTCATCAGAAACCTGACCTTTTTGGCTTTCCAATTTGTTTGCCTTTTAGTAACTTTTAAAGAGTACCAAATAACAAAAAAAAGGTATGTGTGTGTAAGGTTTCCGTAATAATGTTGCATATAATGTAAAAGCCCCCAATGTTTTTTTTTTTTATCACTGTTTGTTGTTTGTTTGTTTTGTTTTTTGTGTGTTTGATATTTTAAAACCACTATAAAGACAATGGCGCCATTCTTCTTAAAAAATGTAACATTAGGATTAATAAAAATACTTATCACAGGCATACTTTGTTTTTAGAAAGAAAGTAACAGATATTAAGTACTATGTAAGGACATAGCCCTTACACGTTAGTACAATAGTAATACATGCTGTATGTACTTACATAGCACTACCAAGTAATGAAGCATGCCCAAAATTATAGAATGTGCCCTATGTAGATAGATGTGAAAAGGTATCTGAAATCGTTATAGCGAAAATACTAAAATATTGAAAATACTAGTTTGCAACATGTCATAAATATTACCTACATAAAAGATACAAGCACTGTAAAGTTGTTAGAGTTTGGACATATACTGCAATCCCTGGGGCACTAAAGTGCCCAAGATAAGACGGTTCTCGAGGGAAAACGTTAATCCCAAGAATATTACTGCTCTCCGGTAACTCTAGGAGCTGTCTAAACTAACAACTTACCACTTCTTTGTTATCGATATTCAGAACTGTAGGTCTTTCTGCAGCAGTTTGTATGTGTGTGTGTGTGTGTGTGTGTGCGTGCGTGCGTGCGTGTGTGTGCGTGTGCATGTGCGTGTGTGTGCTTTTTGGAGTATTTATAAACTGCTTCACTGTTCATTTTCTTTTCTTTGTTGTCATAAATCAAACTTTATCACAGCAATGTAAAACTTGGAGCACTATGCCTCTGGTATAGAAAAATATGACAGTGCAGTTCTTATGTTTCTTAAACTACAAAGATTCACTTATAGATTTAAACTCTTAGGGTTTGTTTCACAGACCCCATTTAGCACTAATCTTGTTTTACAAGTGTGCTCCCCTGGGGGAAGGCAGGTTCTTTTCTTTAAGAGTCATGTGTGTGGCCTATTGCGGAAATGACACTCTGACATCTATGAATATCTCGTAGCCTTTCCTAGAGCTATATTCATCAGTGAGGTCAGTGGAAAGTACTATAGTTCTGCCCTGCCGTTTGTAAAAATAAGCAGGGAAAGGGAAGTGTGTAGGTTAAACATGCTGTGTATGAAATAATAGATTTGAGCAGTCAACATTAGCCTAAAGTATTAGATAGTGTCTGACCATGTCCAGCTGTCTCCTGGAGACTTCAATAGTTCAGTTCAGTGACTACAGAGACAAGTCAGTGCTTTTGCAGCACATTGGTTCATTTTCTCCACTATTGTTTAGATAGATAGATAGATAGATAGATAGATAGATAGATAGATAGATAGATAGATAGATAGATAGATAGACTGTAGATTGTAATATCTTTATATAGGATCTTGTATACATGATTCTTATTCTCATTGTGCAAGGTGGCCATTAGCTTGTATTGCTGTTGCACTATATCTTACTTTTTCAGTGTCAGTCATCCCCTGTACAAGACACTGTAAAAGAGACATATATTCGTTCATGCCAGCATAATATGCGGTATATGTACATTTAAGAATTTCTTAAGCCCAATACACTTTATTTATGAATCCTATTCAGCTTTTGAATAGAAAACTGTACACTTTGTTTTCTGTTATCGGAATGCGAAGATAATCAACAACTTGTGACACCTTCAGGAGTTGAGAAATCACAGTGTAGAAGCGATGGGAAAGAAAATCTCTATTCATTTACCCAGCATCAAAGGTGACATAGCAGCGCTTTGGCATTAAGGAAGATAACCTAAAGAATATTTAAGGGTTTGAAAAGACGCATGATATAGTTTTCTGTCTGGAAAAAAAAAGAAATGAGTTATATAAATTGCTTTGGTACAACGGGGAAGAGATATGTACTGGGAATGATCAAATATGATAGCTGTGATTTAAAAGAGGCATGCATTGTATTGAAAACTGTCTGCAATGATGTGCAAGCCAAATTCATTCTCATAGAAGCTAAAATGACTTTATAGCTTAAGAAACAGCAGTCATACATGATCCAGAAACTCAAGCTAAAAAAAAGACTATTCTGATACTGGGCACTTACATGCATTCATTGTAATGATAAATATGATATATATTGTAAATATAGACAGTACGGTCAGATTGCACTTTTTAGAGGGTATGTTACAGTTGGTGTTTTATTAGTGATCTTTGAAATGCCTTAATGAAATACAATAACTGTTTTCCCTTGACTGATTTTAATATTATACAATAATGTGTACCTCCATGTGAGCCATTTTCATAAAACATTTTCCTGGTGCACCTTTCTGGCATTCTAATGCTCCAATTTCATGACTATAGCGCTATATCTTTATATTGTTTCCAAAAGAATAAAGTAGAGAAGTCTGACAGCGGAAAATAAATGAGTCTCCACATCAAAAACTGCACTTCACAGGAGTCCCAAAACTAAATTGCACTTCACAAAAACATTGTGGACGACTCTGAGGTCATTCTTAAAGCTGCAACGCATCTGCTCTCTCTACACATGAAAATGCATCTGGAAACGTTTTAGTTTGAAACAGTTCTGCTTCAAACGGGAGCTGAAACTGAAGCTGCCAATTTTGTAAAGTCAGTCAGATATGATTTTAAAATCTAACTGACAAATTGCTCGATTAAGCTACTACATTCGGCAATAACAGAATTAATTCCCATTACTGCTGCTTTCTTATGAACACAGTTTGTGATAAACACTTCTGGATGAACCAAAGGACTTGGCTCCCTCTGCTGGAGGCTCTAATACTACACATAATTGGAAGTCAGTAACAATACCTGAGAAGCCTTCAAAAAGCTGTTAAAAACGTTGCCTTTAAAACTGAAAGCATTTTGTGCATGGCTAATGCAGCCCATCTCTATGCTTATAAGTCTCCAAAGAAGGTATGGTAGCAAACATACAGTAAACAAGCAAGCCTATCTGTCATGTGTTCAGTCATTTCAGAATAACCAGGTATCGTAATGCGTGGACAAATCCGGGTAAGCCCTACTATCTATTTAAGATTAAGACCATTTAGAATGGGTTTAAATATCAGCATGCACTTAAAGTGTGTTCATTTCATAATGTTCCTGCATTGACAGCTACACACACACACACACACACACACACACACACACACACACACACACTAGTATTTTCATTGGTTTATTATTTTAAGATTTAAGAATTATGGGGACAACTAAGGACATGATATATTTGATTCATATTTGATTTAAACCCTGAGCGGATGAACAAATAAGTGACATGTGTGAAATTGCATGAAAGTAGTTTGATTGGTAGAATGCTGGTGGTAGACCAATTCATCTTGAATTGTCAGCTTGAACAGGTGAAGCGTTTGGGTGTTTTAAAGTTTCTTTTAATACAATTAGGTAATTACAGTCAGTGGAAGAGCAAAAGCACACACAGTTGATCACTGGAAAGTTAAAAACAAATCTATTACTTTCATGCTCTGAATCATGCTCAATAAAGTGTACAGTTAAACATTATATCTTCATAAATATGCACTACACAGCTTCGGGACAGTGATTTTCTGTGACTGGACGTGCCGAATGACTTTAGGATAGATAGGAAAGTATTTTAATTAATCTCAATTCAATCGGTGTGACAAAGCTTTCAGAATAATTCGGGGATTTACTTTTTAAAAATCATTTAAGTATCAATTTCTTGCATTAACATTATCTCCAGTAACTACATTTAGTATTCTGGAAATCGTTCACTGTGCCTGGTAAGGGTCCATCAAATTTGATCTGCAAAATAAGATTATAATTATCACAGTTTAGTGGTAATAGAAGCAGGATGAGCTAACCTTCTTTTATAGGGAAGTCTGGCGTTTTTGTAAAATTGTCTGGAGGCAATAAACTGAATTGTAAAGCCTATGAAGCCCGAGAAAAAACAGACTGCTTTTATGGCAACTTTTCAAGCAATTTAAGTAGTTATCAGGGACATTTTAACAACTTCCCCATCAATTTAGATTAAGAAACTTGGTGAAAACAGCTTGAAAATGTTGCTTTAGAAGTTGCCAGAAAAAATAATGCCTGAAAGTTTGCCTTGTGTTTCATGCAATTTAGGATGTTTTTTTTTTCAATGTAAAAAGACAAAATGCATGTAAGAGAAAAAAATATGCTTTAAGGACTTAACTTGCCTACCATACTGTAAGTATCACGGTTTATTTAAATAAAATTAATAGATACATATTTGTTCAGTAGTGAAAAGTGATGTATGTGAGTTACTAAGATTGTGTCTCTATCGACACTGTAATTACACTGTAATGTAATGTCTGGTTATAATAATTACATTGTATATACACAACCACGTGTGTAAATAATACAGTGTAATTACAAAAGATGCTATGAACTGCATTTTTCATTTCATCATTAAGAATGGTTTTGTATTGTAACTACACAACCAGGTGTTACTACAGCGTAATTAGAGACACATGATGTGTAACACAATTAAAGAGTAATTTCATGAAAGTATCCAATGCTTACTCTGAAAATGTTCAGAAAACACTTTTTTTTGCATGTTGACCATTCTTACTGGGGAAAAGTATAATATGGAAAGTTAATGAAAAGCTTTCACAAGAAGGTTCCGATATCGATTCAATTTATTATTATTATTATTATTATTATTATTATTATTATTATTATTATTATTATTAGTTTGTCATGTTACAGTTTTCAAAATAAATAAATAAATAAATACATATACATATATGTCAGCACTCACATAAAACCCTATAACATTTTGACTTCAGTGACGGTTAAACACATGAGACGCATATCTGATTATTTCATTTTGGCCAGTTCCAACCCTTGTCCATTTTTCAGGGAACACAAAAAATATACAATGTCTAAAGTACATTTAGATGTACTGTATTGGTTTTGTTGGTACAGTACTATATTTTCAACAGAATAAGTATTTTAATTCAGAACGATATGTTTCTGAAAATATCACTTGCCAAAAGAGATGACACGTGGACTGTAATGTACTCTTAGCTCATTAACGACCCAACAGCAATATGAAATCAAAACGTTACCCATGCGCAGAACTGCGTACAATGAAAAAAATAGTGCAATTTAGCAAAAGATTTAAAAAAACAACACAGTTTCCACAATTAAAACAGTATCCAAAGTCAGCATTCAGTTCACCTGCAAATGAAAATGCACAAAAACAACTAAAGATCACAGATTTAAAAAAATAAAATGCATCACGGTATCTAAAACTGTTTAATGATTCATTGTTTTCCATTACCGTAGCTGGTCTCGTTCGCTTTGTTTTGGCTGCATTTTCGTCAGGTGAAACTGGAGGAAGCGCTGTGTAACTGCACAATAAAAACAGACTGATTTGGCATACGAGAAAAAAAAAATGCGGGCTGAGATGGATATTTAAATAAATTGTAACAATGAAGAGATGGGCTTTGTATCAGAGAACTATATTATGGTAAAAGATAGAATATCAGCAAAAATGTGATAATGCTTTATTTCTGATATTTATGGTAAATTTCAAGAATAACCAAGTGCCTTTGGCTAATGACCGGATGTCTAGCTTTTGTGCATTGTAAGGCTTCAGGAGTCCTGTGTAACTCCATGCGGCCAGGGGCTTAATTGATTCCACCAATCATCCAATCACCACCTGGCCACATGCCACACTTTTCCATTCAAACTTCAATCATTAGATTAATTTGAAAATTCAAACATATATATAAAATGTAAATGTTATTGATTAAGTCAAATACATTTGAAAACACTGATATAACAATGCCTGACAAGGTCATTCTATTTCAGCCCTTTTGTTTCCTATTAGCACACTGTTTCTTGAATATAATGTAATCAAATCTAATGCATAGCCAGTGCACTTTTGCAGCAAGCACACACAGTCTATTATACTGACAGGCTACACTAAGGATTTACAGTACAACAGCAACAGAGCTGGAATTACAAAGCACAGCAAAAGAGTTGGCGTCCCTTTTAAAAAATAATGTAGTTATTGCACCAAACTATCCCTTCAGGTAAAACATAATCCTTGACATTTAATTATTTATACATTTTTAAAGTGAAGCTCAATATTATTCACTGAGACCAAGGTCTAATTTACTGTGAGGTCCCAGGGAAACAGGCCACAAGTTACCGAACAAATACACTTTCCATATTTGACATCCGTAGACCTTATACAAGTACAATATAGAAGTACAATAACGCAGATCTAATCAGTTGTTTCTCAATAGTCAGTGCGAGCATTCTGTATATTAAGAAAAGAAAAACATTTCAAAATCAAACAGCGATCATAACAAAGTTCATTCTATTTTAAGGAGCCAAAAAAAAGAAGTTCAGCATTTTCTGTGCAACACTTCTCAAAGCATGTGTAGATACAAAGTGATGTACAGTAAACTTTAAGCAGAACACTGAAACCATGTACATATTGTATAAACCAGTGGTTCTCAATATGTGTGGTCCGTGGACCACTGATGGTCCACCGGCTCTCTTCAGGTGGTCCATGGAAAGGTTACATAATTACAGAAAGGAAGTTGCGCGTAGTTTATAGATCCCATTGCAAACATTTGAGACTTTTAAAACTCAGATACAGAAGCAGGAAGAAAATGCATACATGGAAAATATCTCAAAGTTTTATAAAGGTCTAAACTCTCCATCATATATACTTTTGGAGTGTCTGAAATGTATTCTTTGCTAGTGAGTTTTCATGTATTGCGCTTACATGAACTCGGGTGTGCTTTGTGTTTGATTAACATACAGCTGTAGTTGGTTTGTTTTGTTATGTTAGCCTCCGTGCTGGTCTCAATCAAATCAAATCAATAAAAACACCAGCTGCCCAAGAATTTTAGTTTTCTTTGATTTCATTAAGTTGTTGTTTATTCTTTGTGTCCCTTGGTTTTGCTTCTTGAAATTCTAGCCATTCTACTGCCATGTCTCCGAAAAGATCAAATGTGATAAAGGAATGTCACTCATTTATAAAAACTTTAAAAGACATCACAACAATGTGCATATTTATGGCGAGTTTAATATATTGTGTATTGATAATTTATTAATTGAACTGTGATAAATGGTTCACATAAACACATTTCTATTGTAATTATCAATTTTAAAAAAATCTGTAAATTTATGTTAAGGAAAAGTAAACTAGAACTGTTCTTTAAAACTCAAATTTTAAAGTAACTTTGCTCACAGAAACAGGCCCACCCATCGCATTAAAACATAGAAAGGTAAGTCTACGGTTATTCTTAGTATTATAGTGCTTTTTTATGTGCTTATTTTTCAGGCAGCTATCCTGTTTATTATGTGGTCCACTGAGATAAAGAAAAATCCAGGTGGTCCATGAAGAAAAAAGTTTGAGAAACACTGGTATAAACCATTGTGCCATACATTTATTTTCCTGATTTACTCAAGCAATGCTCCCCTGATTAGTAGGCATTACCATCTGACAGCTGATGATGATGGCAATGGAAAAGTAATCAACCCTACAAGGTCAACAAGGCAACGGCAGCCTGATCAGCATTTCTGCTATTAAAAACATTAAACTAGTCCCTTACCAGTTCCCTTTCTTTAACATTGTCAGGTGAGTTATGGATGAAATACAAGAGGGGCAGGGATTCTATATGTGTATGTGACAGTCAGATCATTAACAACTGATAGTGAACACCAGGCTCCTCTGAGCTGTCTGTCTCTTCAAGTATCCCAATCTGCAGTGCAAGACTCTCTTACCTCTGCTGGGTCCTAAAGCCTTATTTATTATATTGGTAATGAATTGCAAAGCTTTAAAACATGTTGAAATGTATCCTCTTCTAGTGTGAATTTTCCATTGAAGCTGTCATTTACTCTACTGAACCCCTTGAAAATTCCATAACTACATGACATCCTGATTCCAAGTTCCAAGTGCTTTATATAATATCTAGTTTCTACCAAGGAGATTGGGTATGGAGTTTCCTTGATTTGCAGTATCACTCCATTAGATTAGCAACCTTTATTCAACACAGTCATTTTCTGGAGATTCGTTTATATTTTAAACATACTCTGCTTAGTGTAGTTTGCTATAGGCATTAATTCTGTTTGCTGGTTAAATTTGAAATGTCTTACTTTGTAAGCCAGATGATTTACTTATGAGTTTTGCTTAGTGAAATATGTTCAACAATTTGCAATAAATCAGCTTTGGTCTAAACATTGTGCTTGTCTGAGCAGGTACTGTAATACAATTTGACACTGAAGTCCTTTTTTCATAACTGTATTAAAGTGACTACAGTAAATTAAAATAGGTATATTTTACATATCGGTATACTGAGCTATTAGCTCAGCAGTTTGTAAATGCATGATTGGACTAATGTGACTAAGAATAAAATGGTCAATATAAATTAACAAGTGCAGTGCTTGTTACTCAATAAACTCCAGGTTGTTAAATACTAGCATGAGCCAAGACCAACTTGAATGCCTCTGTATAGAAAATTTTAATCTGATGTTAGGCTGTGCAGCATACTAGAGTGGGTTCATCACATATTCTTCCCACTGTTTCCAGCTGTCTGCAGTCGGTTTTATATCCACAGAGTACAATCTAAAGATCAAATTGAAGAGATGAATGCTCTGGTGGGCCTCTGCAGAACACACATCCTCTCTCTCACAAAATCAAATGTTATAACCTTCAACCATGAAGACAAACCTCTTTTAGCCATAAAAAAATAAGAGAAGTAGACTCTTTCACACTGAATCACTTTTGTTTATTATGGTACATAAGAGATCATACAAATTGTAATTAATTTTAAACCATTTTTGTTGCAGTTAATTGTTTAACGTAAATGTACTGGAGCATTTTTGCCCAAGCTAAAGAAGTAGTCCTTTTCTCTATAGACACATATGTCCTTACAGTATTTGTCTTCTCAGTATCTTTAAAAAGTATTTTAAAATATATATCTGTACATTATTTGAATGAAAATATTCAGTGCTTCTGCTAACATAGGTGTTAAATATTTATCAATTATGTTCTGCAATTGCAAGGAAATCTTAAATACTCTGGTAGTCCTAATCACATTAGTGAGGAATGAGTTAGTTGCTACAGGCTTTATCTTAATTAAGACATTTCCCTTGGTGATCAGTTGGACAACACAGTCTGTGCAGTGCTGTTCTTAGGAAAAGCTGCTGTACACAGATATCCAACTACTAGACAGACATGTTAAATAAGATTACAGAACTCAGTTAAGGGATTCTTTCTAATTCTTAAAAAGCTTGTCCTGTTCATTATTAGGTAGCAGATTTGTAGTTTATCGGGGGAAAAAAAAGCACAGAATAAATAACTTGTTTGTAAAATGATACCATGTCACAAGGATTTCATTTTTACAAACAAGTTATTTATTCTGTGCTTTTTTTGGCAATGTGTTTATCATCAGGCTGGGGAGTAATTTACCTCCATTTTAAATCCATTTCACAAATACTAGAGGAATGGTACTGTTTGTATAGAATTTTGCTCATTCGAAAACTTTCTTATTACTTTATTTCTGTCGATTTTTTTTCTGTTTACTGCTATTTTCTGATTTGGCAGCATGCTAAGTAATACTGGATGTTTCCCAGAGTAGACCAGGGGCTTTATTATTTCACTATACTACTACTATACTCGCATACTAGAAGATGATGACCTTTGATGGACAGAATGTACAGGATAGTTTTAGAACATAAGATGTTGTTTTTGTTACTATGGTTTCTGTGTATTTTCTTTTTCTTCTATTGAAATTTAGTAAGTTCTCAATATAAAGGCAAGCTTGTGGAAAGTTACTGATAAGGACACACTGCTTATTTTTAGGTATGATGTATGGAGGTTGTCGGTGTCCTGTACTCTTCTGTTGTAAACTCTTGTAGTAATATATCTTATTAGCAGGGTGTGTATGTTAAATGTGAATTGTGAGTATGTTTAGTAGAAAGACCCAAGAGGATACCAGAGTTGTAATGGTGAACATTTACAAAAGAAAGAATTGGTGAAGAATGATGTCTCCACGGGTTAGATATAAAAAGGCTTGTTTATAGATCCTTTGTTAGACCACAGAAGAAACAAAGACTGCACAATCTGTTGACTCTGAACTTGATAATTATGTGCATTTAATGCCTTTTTTGTATTGCATGCTGATTCTGAAGTTGAATAAAGCACTAATAGTAAACTGACTAATTGTTGTATTGAGTGAATCATTCAGAGTTAATCCATACAATAAGACTCACACCAGTGAGCCAGTAACAATAGCATCTAGAAAAGGTAGCACATGACTAGGTATATGTCTTGCCGCTCATTTCAAGACCGCTGTTTCCTGGAAACAGAATATATTTTTAAAAAAAAAGGATTTGGAAAGTAACAGTAAAAGGAGGCATGCCAGTCTGCTTGGAAACCAATCAATCATGATGAAATGCTGGATTAGTTCCCTGATCCATTTTGCTTATAATATAACAGGATTGTTTGTCCAGTTTTAAATGTAGTGTGTTGTAATTGATAGCTAAGACTGTCCAATAAGTACACCTCTATGCTGTATATGCTTACCATGGCTTTACTCAAGTCAGACTAACAGCCTATCATTCTGCTTCTAAAGCTTTCTTGCAATGTGGTACATAACTCACAAAACAACACAGCATACTTTCTTACTTTATATACGTTTACTATTCAATACGGGTACCAAAGATCTAATTAATCCCTGCTTTCAATGACAAGTTAGCTTTGGTATCTTACAGAAACTAAGGACGTACTGGGAGCCTGCATTGAATCTGTGTTTTCAAGTATTGGAAATGTAATACACAGCCACCTCTTATGTCCACTTGTTTACAACAGTTTAAATGTTTAATAAAAGGCATAACATATTATAAGTCTTTAAATCTATTTTACTTATGAAGGTCTTCTAACTGAAATTGTTATATCAAGTCGCTCTACTCCAATTATCAAGACTAATGTTTGATGCTGCTGGTTGAATACTATGAATAGAAAGGGTCATACAGATTTAAAAACAGAGAGGTTGTTTTTTTTTCATAACATGAACTCATGATCCTTCAATCGCAGGGCTGCAAAGCATCGCTGCCTGTGTATAATAAATAGACCTATGTTACAAAGTAAGCTGCCACCAGCAATGATTGTATTGACACAAGGTACTACAGTGTACGTAGGGCTTTAGGATTTCACAGAGCTTGAAAGAAGCCATGTTTCAAAAAAACCTTATACAGTATGTGCCCTAGGGACACATCGTTTTACTGCACTTTGCGTTGCTGTTAAAATGCTTTGAAAAAAAAAAACTTTTCACAACCTAAAGTCACAAAGTAGACACTTTTGGCACAATTTCATTAATGTTTAGCTATGAAGGCAATGTTCAAAAAGTTTGTCTACATTTTAAATGATATGATACACTTTTACAAAGGGTATCTATCAGCCATAGGATCATGTCTTCAGATAATGTAACACATGTTTGCTTTTTCATTATATGCTATGTACTGCTTCTCAGTTTTGAAGAACCAACTGTAGTTAAAATTATTATTTTATGAAAATTAGATGTACTAGATTCACATTCAAAGCTCTTATAGAGGTTAAAAATGGTATATTCTCTTTAGAGTATATGATGCTCCTAATATTGGCATGTAAACTAAAGCGTAGTAAGTTTTTGCAAGGATGAGTTCAACAAATGTAAAATGCTGTTATTTGTTGATTTATACCCGATTCAACAGCACAGAAACTGAGAAGTAATCCAGTGACACCCCATTGTGCAGTTTTCTCTTCCCTCTACAGCACATTCCACAGAAGATTAATTAAGTTGAATGATTATTTCTGTTTCAATGCAATAGCTCAATTGCTCTACAGCTGTATTGTATTAAACAGATAATGAACACACTGCTTGAGCAATGTGTTCAAATAAAGGCGTCGAAAAACATTGGCGCAGCATAACAGTGAAAACATTTCAGGCAGCTTTATTATTCACGACTGTTGGCACACTACTACTTTTCTAGATGTTTAGTCATCAAAAAAAAAAAAAAGTTTATCCAAAGGTTGGATAGCTTGGATATTAATTCCAAGCTTTCATCTTTCAAATGAAAAAAAAGAGATTTCTCTTATCCAGGTGGTGTAAAATAATCAATACAAGCTATACTTACTGAACCAAAGCTTACATTGTTACACATCTGAGCATATTTAGGCATACCATTCTTTGCAAATAAACAGTATTCAGCAGTTTGGTGTCGTGGTATAGAGGAGTGTGCACTTGCTCTGAGACGAGACAGGTATCCACAGGTGCAAAGGTAGGATTTTGGTTTTGTTTATTACATGTAATCAGTTGCAGTTGTGACATGTTTTGCTGTAAGGTTGTTATGACCTGTCCTATTATACAAGCTGAGCCTATTCGCATCTTTAATGTCCTGCCCCTCACTGAAATTGCATTGCCATTTAATAGATGCTAACCTCAAAGCCTAAATAACAGTAAACTCTATGAGAATAACTCCACTAAAGCAGATTTCAATTATGCCCATGCTTCATGTTTCAAATGAATCAATGCACCAGCAAACTTGGGTTTATTATTGAATAATTCAAGATTAGTCTTGCCTTGAATGAAAAGCAACTCATCAAGTTCACAAAATGATACTTTAAATACCAATACTATGTGATGCAAACTACATTTCAAATATAAAGTGTTTCTCGGATGTGAAATGCAATTGTTACTTTTTAACCAGAGTTGAAGTTTTATCAATGCACAAAGAACTAACTAAACACTGACATTCACAAAGCAATTTTCTTGAGATGGGTTCCTGATTGTGGCAAAAAAGACTATGAATACAAATAATCCCTGCCCCTCAGCAGCTAAGCAGTTTCAGGTTTTGTATTGATTCTCAAGTAATATGTTTGTCAGAAACTCAAAGAGAATCCTTTCACTGCAGTAATACAATGAAGTTTATATCAAACAAACTATGGAGAATGTTTCAATTGGACTTTTATTTGAGAGCGTACAAATCTTTAGTAAGCCACAGCTGTACAGTATTTGGTAACAAGTTACATGACGTATATCTAATGAATGCGTATTTACATAGTCGTTACTTAGTAAATAGACATGTAGTTACATGTAATTACAATGTGTGTGGTATAGAAACAATGTTAAACTGAAACAACTAGGAACAACATTGCAATAAGGGGTTAAACATCAAAAAATAAAATACAAAATAGGTATATATATAATGTTCATGTTATTTTCTCTTGTTCCACGTACAGTACTTTGCAAAGGATGTACAGATGAAAAAGACACGAACCAAGTTGTTGCTTCATTTGCATTCCCTTAATCTGATGCTTAACATATTAGTCTGATGAATGATTTAATTATTTACCCTCATTGTAATTCCAGCCATATTGTAAAATAATAACAGTTCAGTCTTTTGCATTTCAGCATTGTACAATTCCCCTGAAAACACTATCCAGGACGACTCCCTCCAGGATGATTATTTAGCACAATTTCTTACTGAGACTACTAAAACATAGGACTGAATACAAAATGCTTTGCAAATACTAATCCTGTAAATGACTCACAGGAGCATGCAGTCACAAATGGCACAGCCAGGTTATGAAATGCATCATTTCTATTCTGTTCTATGAATGCAGCATGTGTGATGGCATGTTCTTCTATAATGGGGTTGAAACACATCCCTTACTGTTGTGTGAACTTTAATGCACCTAACAGAGAATGAGATCTGTAAACATGGTCTGTATTAGCAATGCCTAACAGAAGAGAGTTAGTGCTATTCCTTGACAACTCCTTGTATAATAACAGTTACTGCTCCACCTTCCTCTTATACAATGCAAATGGGTTGCTTCTTTGAACTCTGATGTTAATATTGCAAATTGATTATCTGTATTTGACTGCAACATATTGATTCGTCCTGATACTTCGGCTTGGATTATTTCCCAAGTCACAATTCACAACCAGACGGAGCAGCTCAAGCAGTGTCTGCTGGGGAAATAGTTTAAATGAATAAATAATATCTAGTACCGTTCTGGTATCACAGTAGTGTGGGTTGGATATTTTGTTTTACCTATTGTTTGCTATCAATTGTTACTCATCTTCCTAAATACACAGCCTTTGCAGCAGTCTTAAAATTACATTTTTTTTTTTTTAAGACTGGCACTAGTTTGCTTTATATTATTGTTTTCTTCTTTATGCCTCATCTGGACAGACTGAAGCCTATGCAGTCACCTAATATGTTTTTGGAATGCCATTGTGATGCAGAATAAATGCAAATCAATATTGATATAATTTGGAAATGACATTAACACAACCACGTTCACACAGTTTGCGATTTGCCTAATTGCATTTGAATCTCATCTGTGTACGTAACAGTACCTGAACAACAGATCCACAGCAGCTTATCCACTCTGGATACCAGGCTTTCACTCCAGTTCAGGTAACACGCTTTCAGTTTAGTCCGATGTGCACATCTTTTCTCATCTTAAAATCAATACACAATTCAGCAAAATTGGGCACAATTACCAGTACTTGGGAATACCTTCGCCTTGAAAGCTGAGCTGGAGGGCTCATTTAGGTGAATTTGCTGATCTTTTCCACCCTGTACCAGAACTGGAATTAGTAGGGTAGAGAAATGAAAAAAATAATTTAAAACATTTCAATAATTAAACACCTGTGCTGTTTTAACTCCTTAGTCTGTTTTAGCTGTTCATAAATATATATTTTAATGTTTGTATTTTATTACCTATGAATTAGTGGTGGTAAAGCCTATTATATATATATATATATATATATATATATATATATATATATATATATATATATATATATATATATAATTACAGTAACAGTAACCATTGGTAACTACTCAGCGATTACAATATAATTACATAGATATTCAAGCACTGGATAGTAAAATGCTAACAACAATTCATATTGTTGATTCGAATATCTTTGACCTGTTTTAATTTATTACATCACACTTTTATTAAGGCAATTGAAATTAAGAGAGCATTGTCTGTGGCAGTCTGTTTCCTCTTGCTTCTACTTAATTTTTTTGTTCATTATCATATATGGGGCTAATGTAGCACACTGGATCATCATTAGTGTCTGGATGAAAAGATGAAGTCACATTTCTCTATTTTCTAATTGTCTTCAGTGACGTCTCTGAAAATGGTCTTCTGTGACTTTTTACAGTAGAACGGATTCATACAGTGACACAGGTAATTGTAATGCGTGGAATATATCATGCAAAACCTAAACTAAACGCGCTGTCAGGTCCTAATGAGGGATGCTTTAAACATTGTATAAATAATGACCACAACTACAGATCAGGAGCACAAGTTGTTCCAGGATATATTATTCATTATTCAGTGTTGTCTCCATGGGTTATGTGATGTAGAACTAAATCATCCTAAAGGTCCTTTGTAGTGGAATGTCCAATAAAGAATGTTAAATATTTCTTTGCATACAGGGTGCTGTGAATGCATTTCTGAGTTAATTAAGTGATAAGGAAAAGGTATTGCAAATGTTTCTCTGTCATCAGCTGATGTGGTTACCACTCTTATTTAAAGAAAAATGCTGCCACTCAACAATCAGAGAATCCTTGATGTTGTTCTTTTTACAAAATATTCCCTAACAAACCAAAGTGCACTTACATTGCAATATGCCTTGTGCTAATGCTATGTGCTCTCAATGCAACTTTCCAACGATTAAAAATACAGTTTATAATGCATATATAATTTCAACACAGCACAGCTAAATGTGTCTTACACTTAACTTAGGCAAAAGATAAGTTATTTTACTGTTATTTTGTGTTCCGTAAAATGAATAAAAAATGTGATGCATTCAACATTTAAAGTCTTTTTACGGTTTTAAACCAAAAGGGTGTTACCATAGTTACGAGAATAAAGATGCCACTTTTACCGTAACAATGTTTTTTTTGTGTCAGCCGAGGCACATGTGTATATGTTGGTGTGGGGAATATTGGGTTGGCAGGGAGGGGGTTACATTTCTCCATGTCAAAACACGTGGGAATGTGGCTGGAGACGTGAATTGAATAAGTGATTAAATAACACTGTGTAACAATTTTTTTTTTTTTGTTCCTGGGTAGTAAGTGTTATTTCCTAATTGCTTATTATTATTATTATTATTTTTATTTATTTCTTAGCAGACACCCTTATCCAGGGCGACTAACAATTGTTACAACATATCCCATTATACATTGTTTCACATTATACAGATATCACATTATTTTTACATACAATTACCCATTTATACAGTTGGGTTTTTACTGGAGTAATCTAGGTAAAGTACCTTGCTCAAGGGTACAACAGCAGTGTCCCCCACTGGGGATTGAACCCACAACCCTCCGGTCAAGAGTCCAGAGCCCGAACCACTACTCCACACTGCTGCCCTTATGCCTCAAAAGTATAGAAAATGGCTATCATTCCCCACAAACTTTGCTTTTGTGACCAGGACAGTGATATTTTGAAATTTACCTATTTTCCAGAACATTCCAGATAGAGTCAGTGCTGAGTAAACTTGGAGTAACTTCTAGAACTTTCTAGAACTTTCCAGTAATATAAATAGTAGTATAAATACAGGGGCCTTAAGCCCACCAGTTCAGTTTAGTTCCAGCTGCCTAAGTGGATACATATCTGCATTTTTCTGAGATGGCATCAAGGTCATAGGAGACTTCAAAATGGTGGCATTCCTGATGGGTCTCCAAGGCGGTTTTACTAAGTTTCCCTGCTATCTTTGCCTTTGGGACAGCAGGGACACCAAGGCGCACTACCACAGGCGGGACTGGCCACAGCGGACTGAGTTCTCTGTGGGGAGGAACAACGTCAAGTGGGAGCCACTGGTGGACCCCCGGAAGGTGCTGATGCCACCACTGCACATCAAATTGGGCCTTATGAAACAATTTGTCAGAGCTCTAGATAAGGAGTCGGCAGCCTTCAAGTACCTTCAAGACTTCTTCCCTAAGCTGTCTGAGGCAAAGGTCAAAGCCGGTGTCTTCATCGGACCACAGATAAAGAAGATCCTGGAGTGCAATGAATTCCCCAAGAAGCTCACTAGTAAGGAGAAAGCGGCTTGGAACAGCTTTGTCGCAGTGGTTCGGGGCTTCCTGGGCAATCACAAGGCCGAAAACTATGTGGAGCTGGTTGAGACTCTGGTGAAGAACTACTGCACGGCAGGATGTCCCTCAAAGTCCATATCCTTGATGCTCATCTTGATAAATTCAAGGAGAACATGGGAGCGTACTCGGAGGAGCAAGGTGAGTGCTTCCACCAGGATATACTGGACTTTGACCGTCGCTACCAAGGACAGTATAACAAGAACATGATGGGAGACTACATTTGGGGGCTGATTCGTGAAAGTGATTTACAGTATAATCGTAAATCTCGAAAAACTACTCACTTCTAAATCTTCTGTAGTCATTTTTGTATTATTTTAGTATAAATACATGTTAATTTGGATTCATATGTTGTTTTTTTCTGACTTTATGTGAACGAAAAGACACAAATTCGCCCGTTTTCTCATTGGAAATAGGTACATTTCAAAATATCACTGTCCTGGTCACAAAAGCAAAGTTTATGGGGAATAATAGCCATTTTCTATACTTTTGAGGCATAAGCAATTAGGAAATAACACTTACTACCCAGGAACAAAAATTGTGTTACATAGTGTAATTAATTAAGGCTCCAGCCACAGGTGTATAAATAGGTTGATCACAGGTGTTGGTTAGATGGAATGATTCGAGTTGATGTTGGTGTTAGTGTTGGTGTTGGTGTTGGTGTTGGTGAAGGTAAAGGTACATTTAAAGGTAAAGGTACATTTAAAGGTGAAGGCGAAGGTGCAGGTGAAGGTGAAGGTGCGGGTGAAGGTGGAGGTGAAGGTGCAGGTGCAGGTGAAGGTGAAGGTGAAGGTGCAGGTGAAGGTGAAGGTGCAGGTGAAGGTGCAGGTGCAGGTGAAGGTGCAGGTGCAGGTGCAGGTGCAGGTGAAGGTGCAGGTGCAGGTGAAGGTGCAGGTGAAGGTGAAGGTGAAGGTGCAGGTGCAGGTGAAGGTACAGGTGCAGGTGAAGGTGAAGGTGCAGGTGCAGGTGCAGGTGCAGGTGCAGGTGAAGGTGCAGGTGCAGGTGCAGGTGCAGGTGGTGCAGGTGCAGGTGCAGGTGCAGGTGCAGGTGAAGGTGCAGGTGCAGGTGAAGGTGAAGGTGCAGGTGAAGGTGCAGGTGAAGGTGCAGGTGAAGGTGAAGGTGCAGGTGAAGGTGAAGGTGAAGGTTAAGGTGCAGGTGCAGGTGAAGGTGCAGGTTCAGGTTCAGGTGAAGGTGCAGGTGAAGGTGCAGGTGAAGGTGCAGGTGAAGGTGAAGGTGAAGGTGAAGGTGAAGGTGAAGGTGCAGGTGAAGGGGAAGGTGCAGGTGAAGGGGAAGGTGCAGGTGCAGGTGCAGGTGAAGGTGAAGGTGAAGGTGAAGGTGCAGGTGCAGGTGCAGGTGAAGGTGCAGGTTCAGGTGAAGGTTCAGGTGAAGGTGCAGGTGCAGGTGAAGGTGCAGGTGAAGGTGCAGGTGAAGGTGAAGGTGAAGGTGAAGGTGCAGGTGAAGGTGAAGGTGCAGGTGAAGGGGAAGGTGCAGGTGCAGGTGAAAGTGCAGGTGTTTTGTGTTCCGCGCTGTCCCGTATTGTCTGTGTGTTTACGTTCGTGAGTGTTTTTGTAGACCTTTTGTTTTGGTCCTTGCGGCTGTTATTTTGTTAATGTGTTTTGTTAGTGTTTGTTTCTGTGTTTTATTTGTTAATTAAAGTGTGTGTTAGCGCCTTTAGCTTTCTGTGAGTCTCTTTACTGCCATTACCATCTATGATTGGAAGCTAGTGCGACACAGTCACTCATTGAAATAAGTTGTAATGACTTTAGTGAAGCAGACTACTGTATGACTTTGATGGCTTGTTTCACAGATCACTAAAAACTGTTTGGGTGTCTGGCTGTCATCAGCACCAAGTAACACTAGCTTTCTCTAAACAAAACCATGTACCTAAACAAGCCTGGCCAGGTCTGGATCTGAGAAGCTACTGGAAGAGTCTAAGATGACAAAATACAGTATGACTAGCAGGAAACATTTGTTATATAGTAGGGCAGATTCAAGAATTAAGAACTAGAGTAGCAAAGTAACTTCTTTATCACGGTACTTCAGCAAATGCTGAGCACAAATAAGCATTTTATTCCAGTGAATAATAGCAACTATTCAATTATTTGAAAATATGTAGCTTTTCTTGCTCATAGTCCCTGAATTTAATTAAATAAGTGCTATGATAAGCTAGACAGCCCATTAGCTGAACAATTAATTTTTTTGCAGGCATACTTCGGCTCGCAAAATGGCTGGCAATTAATATCTATGCAATACGGCTGAAAGTTTCCCATGGAGCATGTAAATGTCATACTGTCACAGTAGTGAAGTCAGTATCTGACTACAAACGAAATTGTGGCTAGGGTTGAGACTGCAAATTGAGAGGAAGCACAGGGATATGCAGTAGGGAAAATGCTCATTCTCAACAATAGCAGCACCTAGTGATATGAGCGAGAACATAATGTGAAATTGCTTTAAAAAAAGGAATAAATAAAATAGCATTTCAACCCTCACATCCAAAGTCTTCCTTGCATGTTCTGCATACCCTAAAGCACTAGAGCAGTTCCTTTCATGGATCTTTAATATTCTGCCCTGCTCTACCAAAAGGTAGTTATTATTATTATTATTATCCCTATAACTCCCCTCCAAGAATACATCTATAACTTCAAACACTCGATTACATTTTTTGTATTTTTGCCCTTTTTGAGCATATAAAAAAATGTAGCCTGGAATTGGTGCATTGAAGAACACATTTGCACCCAAAGTCATATTTTTACTTCCTTCAATAGGAAAATACATAGAGTAGTGTGCATTTTGTAATCTTCTAATCTTCGGATTATCTGGTGTAATTTACCTGTGTTGAACAAACCGTACTGAGAAAAGAAAGCGTTGATCTTTCTGAGAAAAAAAAAACATATATATCTCCTAATTTGTGTTTCACAAAACTTTACCTTTAATAATGTTTTCACAAAAGATTTGATTTCATTGAAGCACAACTTAGTGTTTAATCATTTTGTATTATTATTGGCAGCAATGAGCAAAGGAAATATGTCCTTGTGGGGATCTCCAGAGCCAGACTAGAAGCTTCAAAATGCCAAGAATGATAGCACATGGTTCTTCAATAAGGGACATTCTGTGCCCAGCATTTAATAACCTCCTTCTGTTAGAATGAGGCTTTCTGACCAAGTATACTTTAGCAGCAAGGGGTAAATACAGTATATTGCGGGAAAGGAAAAGGAAACTGTTTTAAAATATGGTTAGTTCAAAGTGTTTTTCAAGGATATTATACGTGTTTTTCTTAGTCCTAAACTTCATAAATGGTTAGGATATTAAAAGTTTTCTGTGTTTTATCTTTTAACAGCAGGTTGGTTTTACAGTTTATTAACGTTACTACAAAACTGTCCTACAAATATTTGTTTAATAAATGGTTAGGCAAAATGTAGTAACATATTTACAGACTAGTAAAAACTAGCTAAAATTGTTCAGCAAACATCAGATACTTTCTTTGGTATTATCAACCCCATAAAAAAGGGGTTACATTTGCTGCAATAGACTTTTGAAGAAATTACTGAGGTAATGTTATTTTATTATACTTTTTTATTAGTTTGTAAATAGTATTTTTTACAGTAGGACAATAAGCTTGTAAACAACAGTTAATAAACTAAAAAAGGAAAAATAAAATGTCACCTTTTTTAAATGATTGCTTAATGCACATAACTTCACAGGCTGAGTTAAACATTTCCTAAGTTAGACCTTTTATGAAACCCTAAACATGTTTTGATTTAGAAAATGTTATTATAAAAAATGTGTCACAAACAGCAAAATGGGGGGGAAAAAAACACGTATTGGTTTAAGTAGCATAATATTACAAATGACAGTTGTTTCAGCTGAAAGAGACTTAAAGATATAGATTATTCAACCTTCAACTGTCATTGTTTATTAACTGGAAAAGTTTTTCATATGAAGAGTACAGGAGTGGGGAGATGATGCTTGCCACTAATTTGTGTACTGTGTGTGTCGATCTAAGCCTTAAGTCCAAATGGTAAACTGATCCTGCAAGGTGCACATTAAGAAGTCCCACTGCCTGCAGGACACAATTTATCAGATGGCAGCTATTCAGGGTAAGATGCACATGGAATGTAAGTGGGGTCATTATGGCTGGCAGCATCGCTTCCTTTATAAACCTTTGCCATGGTGTGATAATGTTGCAGTTAAAGTGCTAAACAGCTTTGATCATGCTTTGTCATACAGGGTTTTTTTTTTTGTTTGTTTTGTTTTGTGATTTACTTTGTTCTATGCTTGTGTTACATTGCATTTTTACTTTTACTCTGGTGTACTGCAGTAAACTTTTCCTAGCATCCTGATTTAGATTTTTCTGACCTAAACTTATTTATTAAAACATTAAAGCATAATATGATGTAATATACAATACCACTACTGTCAGAGCATGATTGATACATTTCTTTTCAGGTGGGCTCTGGGAGTGCAAAGTAATCTTCTGGTTTTATATTATTGATATTTATCTTATTTTCACTCTAAATGTTAATGAAGTTTAACCATTCTGTACAGCAAAGAGGAAGTGCCAAGGCAGGTTTAAACCCTACCATGGGACGTCCAAGAGTCAAGACCTTCAACTTCCAATCACCCAGAAGCCCAGAATGGTGGGAGGGTGTGCTGTGCTGTAATCATACCTGGTCTATTTTGTGGACATTAAATGGATCCCAGAGCAGTGTTAAACACAATTGCACACAGATATTGTAGTGTTTGTTATTTGGTCATTTATAAGGATATTGCCCACCTAATGAAATGTAATTCTAGGACAGGTTTTCACAGTAGTAGTATATAATAGAACCCCCCACGTCCTTGTCTTTTTCCTACATTGTGCCAAAGCTGCTTAATGGAGAATGCTTGGGAATTAAAAATAATAATAACAATAAGTTAAATCATGCTTGCTATTATACACAACCTAAAAGCAGAGGTGCTCCAGTTGACTGGTTTTCCAATTAAAGGTGATTGTTGGCATGTCCCAGCTATTTCATTAAGCTTCAAGTGTAATTGATTATTCAAGCACTTGTGAATATTCTGCATTTTAACAGTTAACAGAAGGGTTCTGGTCCCTGTTGACTCTGTGTTAGGACATTTAGTTCCTGGGGACATCTGTGATAAAATGGTGGACTCATTTATGATTAATTCATATTATTAATTACATAATCCTTATCTAACATTTCTGCCTCCAGCTATTTTTCCTTAACGTTAGGGCACTAATATCTTAACCTTAAGAAAGGCAGACCCATACACAGAGGTAGAGAAAAACTGTTTGCAACGAAAAAATGTTAACTTCAAGTAACTTCTCACAAATAGGCCTACCTGTGATTTAAATAATTCTCTTTAAACTGTCTTTCTTAAATTTCCCATTGTGTTAACTTACCAAGTTTCTATGGCAACCATTCCAGATTCTGAGATAAAGGCAAGATTGGAAGCTCAAAGGAGAATGGATTCTTGTCAGCAGCTACATACTGTAGAGCTACATGTTGAGAACAGAAATAGCTTTCATTAGTTTCTCTGTGTTTTGGAGGGGGTGGTCGTATGGTTGTGAGACTGCAGAATCCTTTTGAGGTTTTTCAGCAACATTTCATTAGATTGCACATTGTTATAACTTGACAAAATGCAGAAAAAATATTTAGCAATTGTCTGTAGCTTTTTGTGCCCTATCAAAATTCATAATTGCATTTTGAGAATCAGTTATTTTTATTAACAACAACAACCACTTAGATCTGATATGTGTATTGTACTTGACTAAAATAAAAATGATTATTTTATACTAATTCAAAGTCTTTGAATGCTATTCATGTTATTTATCTGTGCCAATTTTTTTGCAATTTGTTAAAGATTTTTTTAAAGAAAATGTCAATTTTGCAAAACAAATAACTAAAAGTTATTTGTTTGGCATAAGACCTTGATAAATTGCTCCCATGGGTCTCTATAAGATAGCTCAGGCTTGCACAGCATCATAATCAATATGTTGACTTAAACTAATATTAAGTTTTTGTCCAAAGAATAATATGTAGTTTCATAATGACTTTAGAAGAGTGATGGGTCAGTATATAATTATTGACCAGCATTTTGAATGACTGTTTTTAAATGGAAATAGGATTCTGATATTAAGAATTTCTGATCCTGGATCAATGCGGAAATGCAGACAACAGTTAATCAATTTTCTGTAATGAACGATCATGTTTATTGATTGTTCTTGAAGCGCATGGTATGTGCTCTTCAGAATGGTACACAAATCATGGGAACATACGGCACCAGTTTGTTTTTTGGGTTACTTGTTGCACTTTTTTATATAACAGATACACTTTGCCAAGCATAATATCGGCAAAACATGAAAGGTGTCCCTCTACTTATTTATGGGCACCATATATATCCTGCTAAAGATCACGTACAAGAAATCAACAAACCATTTGTCAAAAATCCAGTGTTCTTCATCTTATCATGTGTCCATGTGTCCAGTGTACAATCAGAGACAGCCTACACACTGTGCATTCATTTATAGTGCAAGGTTAAGTATAAGAACCAAATGCTTCTTCCAAGGGGGTTACCTGTGTGTTACTATGATCTTTATCACTTTGGTTTCAAGGTGTCACATAGTACTAAAAATAAATAATAAGTAAATACTTCAGTAAAGTGTCATGACTTTTCATTATCATCATCATGTCCTACAAAGACAAATAAGTGCTTTGACAAGTATAATGACACATCTGGCCCTCTCAGGGAATCAAATCATCTTTAATAAGCAATAGATTGCAACAAAATTGTCTGTTTTTAACTCTCAAGTACTTCATGTTTGCCTTACAGCCAATGCACTTTTCTACATGGTTAAACACACTGAATTTAATTCAAATACTATGAAGCATATAGCACAGCTAATTAAGGGACAGTTATACTTGTTTAACCTTTGGAGAACTGTACCTAATTTAATAAATATGAAACTGAAGTAGTTGAGTTGTCCACTGGTACATACAAATGGTTTTGTAAATGCTCGATACTATAAATGGGTACTCATCTGCCTCTGGGGAATCACTATTGTCGTAATATTATATATTATGAGGAACCCCTTGAGAATATTATAGCTTAAACTTGAAAAACAACTGCTATCCCTCCAGCAAAAGAATGCTGCAAAAGCACGTGTCTGGTTTGACAGGACTCTAAAGGATTAATTAGCAATTTTTCTGCATAATTTAGAAGCTCACTAATTTGCCCCTCTTACTAAGAAATGTCACAATGGAGTCCAGGTTATGTAATGTAATATGACAAGCAATGATAGCCAGAAGGCTATCTTGAAAGAAGCAACATGATTGATCAATAATTCCACAATCTATGTTTTTGTGTTTTGTTTTTTGACTGCAGGGTTCATTGTCACTGTTTTCCCAGTAATCTTTAGGGGATCTTTAAATTACCGCCCAGCTGCTGACCCTGCTACAAGTGCCATGACCTGACTTGACTAATGCACTCATTAGTTATTATGCTGTTAACATCGCATACAATTAACAATGTTTACTAAATGGACCATTAAAAGGCTGGTGGAAAAATGTAATGTCAACAAGCTTACCCTGCAAACATAACAAAAGCATATGACTCCCCTCTTTGAGATTCAGTGACGTGAAACACTGAGGGGTATGCATAACTCTATGTGCCTTCATATCTAAAATATAAGTGGTATACTGCAGCTAGGTCAATGCTAAAAAAAAATCTTATTTACAGAATAGCTGAGAACTGAGATGCAATATCTTATCCAGTCTTTTTTTTCTTGACCGTTGACTTCAAACTGTTTTAACACCTTGCTTGGAATGTGGCTTCTGTTTGACGCACTTTCTTGGAACATTTGTAAATGGAGATTTCCATTCTCTGCATCTAAAAACACGAGTATGCTGTTCTTCACCGCCTGACTATTATGTAACCAGGAAAAAGGAATCCATGTGTTGTAGATATTCCAATGCCTTGTCATTGCTTCTCCCTGCACCTCACTAAGACCATCCATGACCTTTAAAACCATAGAGAACAAAAGGTTATACTGTATTCTAACATAGAAATATATCCCTGAGACACTTCATGAGAGAAAGAACATTTGCAGGTCTCCCAGCCAAGATCAGGCAGACTATTTACACTTTTTTTCTATTTGTTGGCTGTATCAGCCACAGGCCTTAAATGTGGTTTAAGATTAAAAGTAAAAATGATTTGAGGCACATTAGGAGATAGGGCAGCATTGGGGAAAAACATCAGGAACTGTCTTGTTCTATTCCTGGCAAAGACACCTAATGCAAGCTCAGCACGTATACCTTCAGATTTAATTCTAGATGTCCTTAACCCTCATTCACATGTGAATAAATAGGGAAATGATTTCTGTTAACAAGATATCTAAAGTCTGAGCTGAAATGCAATCATTGGGGTTTGCGAGCATTGTGTGTACACTTTCTAACTCAATTGTCCTTGCATTATTTAGACATGCTTGGTGTTTAAACCAGAGAGAAAGTCTTTCCGTCCATATCAATTAACCTACCTCAGCAACAGAGTCTCATCCATGTGTCCTTGAATTCCCCCTTGGTTTGTGCTATGCATCTCATTTGAATTAGTTTGACTCACTGCCCAGGAAGTATTTGTAAAGTTAAATTGTCTTCATCTAGCTAGGTCTCTATTTTCAATGGTCTGTGATTTCCCCTGGGTTGGCCTGCATGCCTGTGCACAGGACATCATATTGATTTGTTATTCGCTGTAGTTACTGATATCTTTATTTCTACCCTAACCTACCTCCCAACAAGTATCTTGTTAGGGTTCGCTGGAGAATACCAAAGTTAAAGTGAAAAGATAAAGGAGCTTGCCTTGAAACTGTTTCGAAAAGATATGAGTAATTGCGGAGCGTTACAAAATTAAATAAAGAGTGTCCTGTTCCTTTTAAATCTAATGTTGTGCAACCCTACTGTGAAGACAGAGAGATAGAGAAGCACGTTCTTTCCAGAATGCATGCATACTAAGATCTCTAAGCTGCCTTCAGTTATGGCAGATGACGACAATTTGCCCTTGGTGCAACATTTCAGAATGATAATTCCCAGGTGATTCATAACAAGCTCAGACATAGTTAATAATTCACATGTTAAGTTATGTAACATCACTTTTTTTCCTCCTTTCATAATGAATTAAAAGCACACATTGCACCCCCAGAACAAAGCTGCACAAAATAGTCAGTTTGGAAAATTGTAACAGGAGAGTCAAATCATTGAATAAATGTTAAAAGTGGCCACCCTGATCTAACCATTTAGAAGCTATTAGCTGCACATTGGGAGACTGGGCTCAAACTGTAGCTTATCTCTGTATATAAATTGTTGACTATTATCGCTGTGCTTGCTCAGTATCGTCTTGGTTTGGCAAATACTGGATCAATTACTTTTTCCAATAGATAGAGACAGGTCAATTTCAACTGCAGACTAAACTTGCCACTTACACTTTACATGTATATTTGTTATATTGAAAGTGCAATGTGTTATGATGATTTAAAAACAAGTTCTCTTTAGTATTATGAGACAGGAGAAGCAACAGATTGATATTTTAAAATATTCTTATCTCCAATTTCATGCTTTTCTGACTCCAAAATGTGTTTCTTGCTGATAAATCCTATTTATAACAAGTGCAGCTTTAACAGAATTTATAAACAGGAATCTGACTGTGATTTCTGAATTTCTTATCATGGAAAGTTTGGAGGTTAATATATTGAATATATTTATTCAAAGTAGCCCAGTGAGATGTAACATTTCATTAGCACTGGATCCCTGAAGCTGGCAAGGATATTAATGCAAAGTAAAGCCAGAAAAAAAATATTCTCTGGTTTCATACACCAATAGACTCCTGACTTCCACAAAGCCTTTTTTCACAATGCACTTATAATGACCCTTGAGATGCATTTGGAGTGTTTTAATCACCTATGACCATAGAGCTTTCAGATCCATCTACCTCAATCACAAACCAATGAGAGAGCCATTGTATTGGTCACCCTATATTTGGTGTATGCATGTTGACCCATTGTGCCAGATCAAATAAAATCTAAGTGTTTTAACCAGGATAAGATGAACTACACATTGAGGGGGTCCTAGTAGAAATATGGATCGATGTTGGATATTTTTTTGCAGTTGCATGCTGGGATTGTTGTTCTGGGGTCTGTTGTAGCAGCGGCTGTCTCTCTCTTGCAGGCACTTCTGCTTACATTGGAGGATTTATATATTTTCTGAATTCGGGTCTCTATAACACACATAAGCTACCAAGTTCAACAGCACAGTTACAAACTCATCCTGAACTCCTCCACCAAGCAAAGGATTTTGCTACCTTTACATACATGTGGCCATTCCCCAATTAGCACTCAATTGCCTGCTGAGAGAATGGCCACATTCCCCACGTGATTGTTGGCAGAGATGGATTTAACCGCATCCCTGCCGAACTTACATTCAACTGTTTGTTTAACAGAAAACATACACAAACACACTATTTAGATGTGCAGGGTTTCTGTCCTGCCTTATTTCATTGGGTTTATCAGATGGGCGCCACCTTATTTCCAAACATTATTATATAAGGTGAATATGTGTTGTACAATAATCTGCTGGAATAGAAATTACTGAAAAGTTATTCATTTAAACTGATGTTGCCGACCTTCTTAAGGCGTGCAGCATCACTTTTTCTTCGTTTTTCATCAAGTAAATTGCCTGAGGTAACACAGCACCTCACTAATTTTCCGCAAGTTAAAAAAACTACATTAAGTGAATCGATATGAATTCAGCATCTCTTACAAAGGCTTTGATCAGAATGCTATCATTGAGATTAAAGTGCTGTGATAAATGAGTAATTACATCCACTTCATGCTTCTGACAGTAGCCAACACCTTGACCATAGTAAGAAGAAAAAAAAACAGTTTCTATTTATTTTATTCAATGTAAAACACACTACAGTAACAGACTAATATAATACTTGTATGTTATTGTAATTATGAATCCTGGTATTGTTTTAATTAAATTTGTATTACATTCAAATTAGTATGGGCTGTGCAGTGACTTAGATTTTATGAGTAATTCACATTTTTGTTATAAATTTAAAACAGAAAGAAACATGTTAAACATATTAATTGCAAAATGAGAAACTCTACAATGCAATCAACACATTTAATGATAACGACAGACCATATTACACAGACCATGTGATTTAATATAAAACTAGCTAGATTTCTGGGCATAAATAACCATTATTTACCATGTAATAACTTGGTAATTGCCAATGGGCCCTGCTCTTTGAAATTACATACAAATGGATTTGGGATGTAGTTACATTGTAAAACCATCACAGAGGCTATGTTATTACAATGGTTATGTAGGCTATCAACATAACAGCCTGATGTAGTTTAACCTGTTAATAGCACTATTTTTTATTTTTATTTACTTGTAAGCTTTCACATTGAGTGAGTGAGTTTATTAATTTATTTCAAAACATTATTATATTGTTTTGCAATAAATGATTGTTTATATAATATAATTTCAGATTACTGCATGTCACATAATTGCCCCCTTCATATTTTATAACAAAAACAAATGCATTTTTAATAACTGCAATTCATCAAACATCACATCAAACACTGAGTATCTCTCAACAGCTTTGAACAGTACAATATTAAAACTGATTGATTGAAGGTTATGTCACCTATCTTTGTACAGATTACACTCAACAAGAGTACATTTGAATTAATTATTTACTGAGGCATGAAAAGAAACTAACTATGGAACTCTTAACCTTACCCGTATTATCGAAAAACAATAGATATATTATAAGTGATTTTGTTTTCCACAATACTGTTCATACAGTAGATATTTTGATAAAAAGCACTGCTGTCATGAAAACAGTGTTTATACATAAAGCTACTGAATTTTCTTTTTTGTGACATGTTACTGTTATACATCTTGTCCATCAAGTGTAGCTCTCTGATCATCTGATATTAAGCTTGCCAGAGCACTGTAAATACACATTGCATGGGAGGACTGAAGACTCCCTAGGAATAAGACCATTTAAAATCAGAGGCACTTTAAACAAATACTGCTATTAGATCTA
Source organism: Acipenser ruthenus (assembly GCF_902713425.1). Lineage (NCBI taxonomy): Eukaryota > Metazoa > Chordata > Actinopteri > Acipenseriformes > Acipenseridae > Acipenser > Acipenser ruthenus. The sequence goes on from NC_081210.1 coordinate 26,512,058, forward strand.
TTTATTAGACATTGCCTGATGTCAGATTACATTACCTGTAAAGAAGTATGGTGGATGGGCAGTGGTATATTTCAGGAGGATTTTGAAAGTGACAATAAAACCTGGAGAGGTTTTATGTGATGTGGTCCGGTGCAATGAAAAATGACAGAATTGATGTTAACGTGGAAATACCAACATTTAACAAATGGCTTGAAGTATGATCTTCTCATAAGGAAGGTCATTTCTGAAGAGTTCTGTTTGGGTTAATATATTATTTGTTGACCTGAGTTTGCAGAACGGTCTCTTTAGTTTAAGCATTTATTGATGCACAAGGTTCAATCCCTGCTGGCAATGCTTGTCCTTCCACAGTAATTTAATTAACGATTACTGTCTGCTGCCTGCCAGTTTGAATACATATGTGTAGGGTTTTGAAGTTTTCAGGTTTTATTTTTTTATCACACAACCTTGTAAACTTATTATGAGCCGATTCTGTTTCACAATTAAACTCAGAAAAAGCTGTTAATTATAAAACAATGCATCTTGTTTTTACCTTCATAACTTGACTGAGCATGATTCTGTTTCGCTTCATTTTCATTTCAAACAGATGTGGCAAATTACATAAATTGCTCATCGCTGATCCTAATTACATTTCATTCTTGCAGTCCCCTAGTTTATCGTTGTGCTTTTGTTATTTTCCCCACTTGTTTAACAGAGTTGTCCTGACAGATTTTCTTTTCAACATAAACTACCCAGTATGGCGTGTACACTGATAGCAAGTCCAGCATTTAAAATCTCCTTGATTTGTAACAAAGAAAAAAATAATCTTAAACCCAGTCTTTAATTAGTAGTTTTCTCTTTATTAAGATGCAGTGACCACTTAAAAACTACTAATTAACATTTAAAGGGAGGTAGAGATTTGGAAAATAAAAACCGAAAGGTTCAATATGTGATATTTTAATACGTCTGAGTAGCCTGTTTTAAAGCAGTTTGTTTGTGTGTAAAAAAGTGTGTGTGATGGAAATCAGTATCAGAACAATGTGTCGGTGTTACAAGGCCTGGGCTAAAACCATATTCACCTGAAAGAACCTCTTACCTTTCTGACTGGCCGATGACTGATGACTGGCCATTGCACCCGCTTGACACAACCCCTGTCTAGGCAGCTCTGCAGCTGCTGATTCATGAAGTTAAACTGAAGACAATCATTCTGGATGAATACTATACATCATCTGCTCCTGGAACTCATTTTTGCCAACAACATTAACACCGGAAGTTCACTTTTCAGAGTGAAGGTCATTTAAAAAACATTACAGCAATATGATATACTAGTTTGAAGAAGCATGAAACTTACACTGGTTCCTACATGACTTTAAAACACTCAATTCAAATGCTAAGCTATAACTGTGATATTGCTTTAATTCTTATGCACTGGCTCCCTTTCAGACCTTTCTTGATTTACACGAAAGATGCTCAATAAAATCAAGATTGTTGTTGCTGTCTAGAATGCCAAAGTGATTCAGTGAATTACTTGCATCACAATCCAGTGGCTAGCTTTGCAAGCAGCCAGCAAAAAGCAGAACATTCTATGCTACAAAAAACATACAGCTACGTTTGCGAAATATCAACTAAAAGGGCACCAAACAAAACAGTACACCTTTCTTTTGCTCTTTATAATCCTAGAGAATGGATATAGATTACTGAAACTTGCTAATTAGGGAAGCAAACCATTGTTCAATATGCAGCACTTTGTGAGTGTCAGCACTGTATTATGCAGTTATTGAGAATCTACAACCCTGTTGCTATGGATACAACAAACTCCCCCCTGTTGGGCATTTTGTCTTTACTTGACATATTTAGAGCACAAGGAACCAAGAAAAAGGAAAAAAAGTAAACTTTAGGAGAATTGCAGATCAAGGTAAGGTTATAAGGGCATTAAAAGAATTTGTCAATTTGACTGCTTTCACTAAGGTTGTAACACAGTCTCTCCATGCATAGCACTATTCCAATTCTTAAATTCACACTCAAAGTAGTTTTGTGGAATACATGTGCTCAACTCCTAGAAAAAAAACTGCATTTGCAGTACATTATAGAAGTCTATATTAAATAAGGATGGTATACTGGGATTACTCAATACAATTACTTTCGAGGCACTGATATTTTGAAGGGTTTTAATCAGTGAATAAGAAATCCTTTGCAACAAAATAAACACATTAAATACTGAAAACAATGTGAAATATAAATGACCCTGCAGATGACTTGACAAGGATCTTATTACATTTTATACCTGTGCTTCAACTAGCGGAACAGTGCTCACCGGGGAATCTGAGATTAGCTTTAATTTGCTCTTCTAGGTGCTTGTAAGTGAGATTTAATCAGATGCATGCTGTTAATCCACCAGCCAGATGAATGATTCCTCCTGTTTATTAGAGTCTCTCACTCTCCTGTCGAGAGAAGGCATCAATACTTTAGTACAGAATCTTGTGTAGCTGGCAGTCTTATGCCAAGACAGAAATTCAATTTACGAGTTCTCATACTTTATAATAAACCAGGAAACATGCTGAAACAGGTTGTATTAAATAACACCTACAGTAAATGGGTACTGTGCTAGTTTCATTACAGGATTGACTTTGCTTATTTTTTTAATTGTGAAGTTTACACCAAATCAAGAACTTTTGAAATAAGAAAAACACAATGCTTGTGTTTTTTGCTGTACTCTGATATTCTCTGAATATAATCCAACTAAAACATCATTAAATTCAAATCCACAGACAAAGTCTGAGCTAGGAACTCACTTCAAGCCAAATAAGGTTCAAAAGACTCCCTAAAGAACAGGTCTGAGTCCCTCTGCATTCTAATTTCCCACTTGCTCTCAGAATCCACTGAATACTTTATGTTAAAGTCCATGCCATGTTTTCTTGATTCACTTCCCCAATGTGTTTCTTTTAATAAGGTTATGAAATCGGATTTTACATTTCTTTTGCAGAAACCATTTATTTCTAACATTTAATGAGTGTGTTTAATCTTTACTCGCGAAAAAATAAAAAATGTAAAACCTACATGAAACCTTCTTATTGAATGGAAATTATTGTAACGGCATACCAACCTAACATTACAAAAGATGAAAGCTTTTTTCTTTAAAATATTCCTTCTGTTTGCTGCTGCTTTAATATTTTCCCCATAGTTACATAGATATGATGATATACAGATAAAGATGATAACAAGATAAAGGCTGTCAGAAATTGCAATTTCTGTAACTCGTTGCTATGGGTACTTTCTGACAAAAAAAAAGTATAATATTCCCCTTGCAGGTATTTCTACATAATGCAATATTGAAATAAGTATCGAAATTGGAAACTTTTTTATACAGCTATGGCCTATGCCAGGCTCCTTTGCATCCGTGGTTTTTGAGCTTCTAACCTCATCTCATCTCACCGACAGGGGACAGGACAGAATACGTAACTGCAGTGGATCACACAACACTGCCCGTTACACCAATTTCCTTTTTACACCCAGGAGCTCTACAGCAGATGTTGGAGAGGTACCGGAGCCTGGAGGACAAAAGTACAGCCCTGCAGGTGTCCTTCATAGAAGGACCTGAGCCAATGAGACGTTCCCTGAGGAATTCCCAATGAAGATAAGCAACTTAGCACAGCCAGGATGGAACCCTGTGTTCCCCTGACTCTGCAGTATGACCCATGCACACCGTGAGGCTGGGCATTTACCAGGTGAACCACACGGAGACTCAGTCTGACTTTTGTTTTTAATAATAAATACTGTACTTGTAATACAACATAATGAATTTGATAAAACTGAGCATCTTAAATAACATTGGTATAAATAATATCAGCAGCAATGAAACGGTAAGGAAATACCTTTTTTCTGTGAAGTGTTGTTTTAACAGAGACGTATTATGTGACAAACTGACATCATCTCAAGTGAACAATGGTATAGGCATCTGAACATTATCAGTAAAGGGCTTTATCTATAAATCATCTGCCATCCTGACACACTTTTTTTCTTCAGCATCACCCTCCCTTCATTATCAACATCTTCAGAGTACTGAGCGAATATTGTTTCCAGGGCTTGATGCAATTAAAATCAAAAGCTGTCAACTTTGCACACAGCTGTTCCTGATTTATTTATTTATTTATTTTTTATTTCAGTCTCATTGAGCAAACTGAATTCAATATTTAACCTAATTTACAGAGACAAAAGCAGGCAAAACATATGTCCAGCATATTTGTACATTTCCAGAATTGCTTTTTAATATATTCAAGTGTTGCATTTTAATAAATGTATTTTTTTGTTTACATCTCTAGATGTTTAAATAAAAAGTCTTCTTTACATTATGAAGCTTCATATTTTGCCTTCCAGCTACTGTGTTGTTTTGTGTGATCAGATAATTGGTGACACAATTGGTGATAATTATCTGATTTTGTGTGAATCAGATAATTGGTGACACCTGACTTCTTAGAATAAAAACACAGTTTTCCGTGTGTTAATATTGGTTCTTTAAAGCTGTAAATCAGATTTTAACTTTGAAGCTATAGAATTATCTTTAGCTAAATTGTATCAACATTTTTTTTTTTATCGCAGATATTGTTATTCCTTATTTCGGGGTGCTGTTGATTGCCAAATGTTTACAGGATGATTCCGTAGAAAAGACAATTCATTGTTTTTATTGGGCGCGTTAAGTAAGTGAGCCGCTCAGAGTGAGAGCGCTCAGAAAGCACACTGAGCAGATTTAAATGACTTAACGCTCTGCTTCAGGAGAGCGCTGAGCGACTTTTAAAAATGGCAAATAATAATTATTTGCTTGTTTGTGTTTCTGAGCTGATGGTAGATAAAATGGCCCCGTGTGAAGTTACTGTCCCCTGCTGTACCTCGCTAAGTTCGGCAATCTGTTTGGACTGAACCTCATATCTGGCTGTTTAATACCGGCAATGCAGACGTTAATAATGAAAATTATGAATAATATTAATACTACAAGCCTAATAATAATACATTACTAACTATAAAACAGCTCTACATTTTAAAAAAATGAAATTAAATTATACAAATTCGAAAACAACAATTTTTACCATCTTATTTAGCCAATTTAATACATAACTTCATAAATCGAAACCAGTTCATCGTTCTTGACAAACGTATTTGTCAATCCTGCCTGTGATCTCCACTTGTTTCCTGCAGGTATCCATTCCGTCCGCTCACTCTGATCACTGATGAGAAATGCTCAGGAGCGCTCTGAGCGGCTCAGTGGGAGCGGAACTGAGCGAGTCGTTAAGTTGGTTCTTTTACTGAGCCGCTCTGAGCCGCTCACTTACTTAACGCACCCATTATTAAAAACACGACATAAAGCTTGTTTATACAACAGTTTTAACTGGAGGAGGCATGAAGAGACAACAGCCTTGCTTGTATGTTTACACAGTAGTTACTTAGTAAATACATGTGTACTTACACATAATTACAAAGTTATTGTGCATAGTTACAATGTACCTAATGTGTACATTATTTTGCATGATATAATCCTAACTATAACCCTTTCCCTAACCCCAACTCTAACCCTAACCCTTTTCTGATACAATTGTGTACTTACATATATTGTGCAAAAATAAAGTATAAGTACACATGTATTTACTACTGAACTACTATGTAAATACACAGTAATTAGAGAGGCTTAGTGTAAAGTGTTGGCCAACCTTTATTCTGTCTGGGATCTCATACACTTGGTAGACCGTTACGTGTACCTTGATGTGCCTTGTAATTATTTAAGGAAACGGTATCTCACACAACGACTAGGTAGATATTCAGGAGTGTCAACGGTTTGAAACAGTAAATAACATACAGAAGTACAGTAGGAGCCAGGATGGCACCTTGGAACAATGTGAAGAGTGTTCTGACACTTTCCAAAAGAGCATCTTCATTTTAGAGACCTTATAGAGTGAGTTTTTGTGCTTCGGTATTAAGCATGCAGTTTTACACATTGAGAAAACTTAGGAATAGAGTAATATGACCTTTGCTCAACATTCAGCCAGGGGAACATGGTATGTTTCCATTTTGAAACCCCAAGTGACTGTTCATATGGACTTTAGTACAATTGTAATAACTGAAGCAATGCCGTTTCTGTGTACAGTTAAAAGAAATAGCAGTAATGCTAGTTGTTCTTTAAGATTTGCATCTTTAATTAATGCACTAAAATGACTTACTCTGAAGGAATGACCCTTTGTATGTGAATCTACTTTGAAATGAATGGAAGAAAGCATATGCTCTAAGTATGATAAGGGGTACTTCTTAATTGTGTAGATTTGGAAGAAAAATAGAAGTAAGTCTTTCTGCTATTTAAGAGTGTGCTGATTCTTTATGATTTGATAGTATGCATGTGTCATTGAGGGTCACTCAAGTCAATTAAAGTTTTGCCACATAAGCTTACATTCTCAGTAATTGAGTTTAATGAAGTTTTGTACTTCCAAGTTTTCAGAGCTTCATTCAAATTTCCAGAGTTTAACCCACAATCTTAATCTACAGGTTTAGTGCAGCAGTACCTATCATAAATTTAACTTTACAGTTTTTACTGTTTATAGTTATAGTCTGTTTAAAAGGGAGCCTCTGATTTACCTATTTTAATATAGCTCTCAATGTTACAAAATAACAAAGGACATGCAATTATAGAAGCCTTTACTGGTTGACAGCTTGGTTGTTCCGAGGGATAATCTCGCTTCTATCTTTAGCTTGTGACCCTGAATCTCTTAATGTTCTTTTGAATGCATTCTTGATTCATGTTTGTGCAGAATTGAATAATTTGATAACACCATTTACATTTCTTTAAAAAAAAAAGATTATATAATCCCACCTGAATACTGGATGTAGGAGTAAAGTTTCCGCTTGAAAGAAAGTGTATTTCTACTTAAAGCTCTGCATATGACATTTCTTCTTATTTATTCCTAATTATAAAAATCATAATGTTGAAAAGGTGTAGCGTGTTGCTAAATGTGGCTGCTTACATAAACGTTCTGCAATCGTCATTTGCATATATAAGAAGCCTACGTGCAATCTGGAATCTCGGACAAATTGTATAAATATGATATACCATCTGGTGACATGTGACATTTGAAATAAAACAAAGTAAACATTATATATATATAGGTAGGCCACATTACTGCAAATTATTTCCAGTGAAGAACTCTGTGATACGCAGCTGGACGGTCTTTTTTTGCAAGTATGGATGTCAAAGTTTGTCTGCGTTTTCTTAAAAATCACAGTTCAGCTCTATATCCAGCGGGTCACATTTTTCACTGCCATCCATATTACATCAAAGCAGGACTGAAATTCTTTCCTTTTCTATTTCCAGCCATGCTCGCTTGCTTTTGCAGTCAGTGCTGTTTTTTCAAACTGTAAACCCAACACTGTGTACAGGGATTACAGTACAGTACAGTAGAGGGGTAATCACTCAGTAACAAGGTGCAAACAGCTGATTGATCGATCTGTCAAGCTTTTACTACAGTAAAGTGCTGCCTTTTGCATTGAAATATATGTGAATGGCAAGGTAACAAGGTGAAAACAGCTGATTGGTGGATTAGTACGAGCAATTACTACAGTAAAAAGCTGTGCGTTTGTTATTTAAATCTATGTGAATGGCACATAACGAGATCCAAGGTATAAACAATGCCTTTGTTATTGAAATCAATGGGAATGGCAACCCGCAATAACTCTAAATGGTGTAAATGGCGGATAATACAGTATACAAGCAAGGATAGACTATCCAGTTTGGCATTATACATTTTAATCATCTTCAGGTTTTATTTTAAAACTTTAAACATTACAAAAATGTATGGTATGTCATTTTATACAGATTGTACACCTTCATGAACTGATGACTTCTGTGCCCAAAGCGCTACTCTGTGACACAGACAAAACTAAACACTCACTGTTTAACATCCATCTTACTGGAGCTGCCAGTGTTCATATTGCAGAGAAATGGAAGTGTACATGTGGGTCATTGCCTGAAAGACAATACTAACAGAAAACTGTCGTTTTCCTTAAGTATCCCCACACACACACACACACACACACACACACACACACACACACGCATCAGACAGTGTAGCTGACTGAAAGGAAATGGCCAGGGTGCTCAAAGGCAACCTAGCTTTTTTTCATGTACAACAATACAGTAAGCTGGTCTGTGTCATAAATATACAAATATTTCCCTAAATTTGAGTTTCACACAAGCATAAACGAAGCATTACAATAGAACCCAATACATACTAATGATAAAGCAGCAAATGTACTGAGGATACATGTAGAGCTACCTAGAAAAATGAACTTTTCTTCTTCTGGGACTAAATGAATCCACTTCAGTGGTTAGATAGGACTAGGAGTACTACAGTTTGTAATAACACGCAAGCATTCTAGCTAAAAAAAATCTTAGAAATTCTGAGAACAGAGCTGATAGTTATGTAGAAGGTGTTAGAAGACTAAATTTCTACAAGTCTTGTGTAGTGTTTTTTCCTATACAAGTGCAAGGAAAAACTTTGGCAGGCATAGATTTTAATAACCACTGTGGTATGTAAAAATCATTTGTTGGTGTTATTTGTGATTGAAAGGAGTTATAGCAGGGAATAAGAACATTTGAGATTTCAACCAAAACACCATAAAAACAGTAGGCCGCTGTTCAATTTCACACATTCAACCAATCAAGTAAAACGCCACTTTGTATTCAAATATGGGCAGTGCCCTTGTCAGGATGGTGTGAAACCGCCTTCAAGTCTCAAGGACACTTATATTAGGCAAGGCCAAATTGCACCAACCATGAGCAGAGGTGTGAGGCAGTCCAGTCACACAGAAATCACAGTCCAGTCACACAGAAATCACAGTCCAGTCACACACACCTGGGCCATGTTCACTGCTTGTGATCTTGAGATGGGAGAGTTACCCGCACACTAGTATTAACAAAATTAGATAATTTTGAGTCTGTATGCTTGTTTAAACCAGGAAAAATGAAACCTTGTGTCATTCTGTTACAAAAGGTCATTTTGATATTGTTCTTCCTATTCCTTTAATTGAACAGATATTGAACAAAAGCAAATTATTTCTAAATGCAATTGCCTATTTTATTTAACACACCGTCTTATATAGATTGCTCTGATCACGTTAATTATTTTTTCATTACAATATCATATTTTTCTTTAAGTAATGCACATTTGTATTTAATATGTAAAAGATAACTGGACCCTATGCCAATGTGTTCTATAAACCTAAAATAGTGATGCAGATGCAGAATATAATTGCATGCAGTCCTTTCCTAAGAAGGAAATTCAATTGTAATGCTATTGAAACTTTGATCTTTTGCTGCTAATTATAAATGCATGGTGCTTGAGTATGTCATACTTAATGAGATATTTCAGTGCAGGAAGACAAATCAAGAGGAGAGAAACAGTCTGCCAAGATAGTGTAAATTTATAAGCACATCAAAGCTTTATTATATGGCACAGACTGCTCCCTTACTACATTTTATATAGAAAGCAATGGGGAGTCATTCAAGACGGGTTACACATATTTGATGAGGTTTAAAACTAGCTCCTCAAATCACCTTTTTTTTGGTGCAACATCCTCAACAGAGGTTAAAAATGAATTTTGCATCACGGTATCTATTTTAACAGCTATGTCCCTTTCAGAAAACTTTGTGTTGAGTCAGTAATGCCATGACACATAATTATGTTTGGATGTTTATTTCTGCACAGTGCTTCTGTGAGGTTTAGCTCAGACCACATGTAGTAATTCTTGGTAAGGATTCATAGGTAGTTCACTCTTAAGACTGAGATTATTCATTGTTGATTTAGGATAAAGACAGTGTTCTTACCATCAAACGTGTTTCTTAAATCCAAATCAATCAGATGCAAAAGATAAGTCCCAAAGCATTTTTGCCTATCGGTCAGTGTATTTTCTGCACAGTATTTTCTTGTGTCTGGTTGCTAGGGGACTCCTAAAATGCAATTTTAACGAGCGAAAAAAAAAAGACTGCTGAGATTTAATCAATAACTTTAGGGGCGGTTAAGTGTACAAGGATATAACCAGCTCCAGAGTAGATAAACTAATGAGGGAATTGTTTTTTCTCCCAGGTTACACTGACCCAGCCCTAAAGTTATAGATATTATGTGAAATGTGTTTTTAATATTCCATTTGTTTAAAATATTTATTATATCATTACTTCATGAAACATGTTTGAGAATAACTTCAATAGTCAAGTGTCAACAACCCCCAACAACTTTGAATAAATAATTAACATACATCAGGTCTCCTTTAAAATTGTTTAAACATATATATAATGGCCATTTCTTTATTCAATGCCTACATGCTGGTGAGTAAGGCTCATGCTGACAGAAGATGCAGACACAGTCATTTTCTCTTGAAATAGGATAGCAAATCATGCCAAATAAAGTGTGTGGAAAAACTACTTCAATCTTTTCTGCAAGTCTTGGGTACTGCCACACAACTGGTACAGACATTATTCTTGAGTCATTGAATACAGCTATGGCCAAAAGTTTTGTATCATCATTCATACCCTATAGAATGAACTCATTTTGCTTCATAAAGTCGAATAAAGCCTGCTGAATAATGTTGCATTAACATATTGAATTACATACTGCTTTGTAATTTTCCATATACTTAACGAAAAACTGGCAAAATTAATTTGTTATTGTAAATAATTCGATCAGATTTTGAAGTCCTTAAAAACATCTGCTGCACTTTTCCTGGTGACTATCCAGGATTAAACATACAGTAGCTGTAGAACCTGGAAGATAAAGATTATCCATTAGACATCTGCTTTAACAAGTTCTCCCATTGAATAAATAGCAAAGATGTTTTATTATTTTAATCAGCAGTTTCAAGAATCCCTGACTGACATTCAGATTAATCTTGGCTGGAAATTTAATACGATTTTATCCAGAGAATCTAAGATCATCAGTCTATTTCCATTATATGGATCCTAATACAGCAGCCTATAAACCTGCTATTTACTAACTGAATTTACGAACCTCATTTTACTGTATTTTTGTTGTATGTAGTAATGTTAATAAGTGTGTTAACAGGTAACAGTTTAGACCCACCAAAGTTGTAATCATTAAAACAGACTTTCATGTGTTAATATCATGTAATAATGATCTTTATCTACCATTTGAGTTTCTGATTGTGCCATTTTATGCTGTACTATTCAGTGTAAAGGTTTTGCTTAAGGCTTTTGTTCTATCGCATCATTACTCAATGATGATAAATGCAGCCACTTTCCAGTTGTCAGTTTTATGGACAGTTGATTTCCTACAGCAAGAATACCAACCATGCTTTATAAAATAACATCCACCTTCCTAAAACATAAATGATGAGTTGAGCTTTATTTATCAGATGAAACGGTGGCATACAGTGTCTTGGGTAGGTCCTCTTGCTTATACAAGCAGAGCAAGGAAAACTAAACAAGCAAAACTAAACTAATTTAAGCAGGTTGTAAGAATCCCATCAGGATTAAATGCAGGTTGAAGATGCATGGGAAAGAGCTCCCAGCTTCTATACAGCAATTGATCTACAGTATTAAGCAGATCACTACAAGTCATGCTTGGTGATGATCAAGTGACGAAGGGGGAAATAGAGATTTCATGATCAAGCATGGAGTTCAAGGGAATTAATATTCTGTTGTCCTTGGAGAACAACTTTCCATGGATTGAGAATGTTAAGCTCTATACAGTGAGAATTTTTTTTTCATACCACTTGGGCGTACTCCAAGTGTTTGTAGTTTAAGATATATTTATGATGAGATAATAGCATGTTTTAGTTTGCTCATAGACAGAAAAACATAAATACTGCCCAGCTGAAGGATCAATACAATATTTTAACATATTCAGGGAGGTTTGAATTTCCATTACCAATAGTTGCATTACCATTAACAGATATGAAAAGGGTTAGTCAGAGCACCTCTTCTTTGGAGATTTCTACAGAGGTTGTGGCACATCTTCCATGACCCAGTAATAATTCTGAAGATTCTTTACTGCACATGATGGAATAATGCCTGCATTCATACACAACCATACCCTCACCTCTGACCCAATGCCTGCAACACTGTTTGAGGGATCAGTTGGTTTAGTACAGTCATTTTACTGTACATAAAGATACATTTAAAATGTTTGAACCAGAGGGGAAATCACTACTGTCTCTTGATGTATGTTACTTTTACATTTTATCATCAGAGTTTTTAATTTGATTCCGTTATATAATAATCATAATACTACACAATGACAATGTTTGTACATGCATGTGTTTTATTAGTATTTTTATTTGTACCTTTTACAGTGAACAATTAAACTGCAGCTCTAAGACCACAGGTGTACAGTATATACATACATATGGCAAGGCGCAGGTGTGTAAACATGGTGTGCTATAGAAGCGCTTTTTTTCCCGCTGTGCATGTTTCTTTTGTCAAAAAGAACCCCCCCCCCCCCCCCCACACACACACACACACACACACACACACACACACACACACACACACTGGCACCAGTATTTCTAAGTGATGAGTAGGGAAATTCTAGTGTTGATGAATACGATTTTGCCTAGGCAGTAATAAATTGCTTTTTTATGAGCCTCTTTCCCACTTTTATATTATACTGTCCTTGTCAGAAAAATCTGTCCTGACAGGGACTTAACTTGGTTATTACAGATTTGAGTGGTTTTCACTGCTATTTTCCAGATGAACAATTCCATCCATACCCCAAATATAACAAAATAAACTCCTGCTATAAAGTGGCTGAATTCAAATGAAACTGTGACCTTTACTACACTACTGAGCGAAAGCTCTCCCTTATTAAGTGTTATATGTAGCTTGTGAACTACCACTTACTAGAACAAAGGGGCAGGGAGGCAGCATGTTCCAATTACACATATATGTGAACAGATTGTTTCTTAAAGCATTGAGGAAGGCAGGAGGAAAAGGGCAAAGAGGTGAGCGTTATATTGTATATTCACAACAAGCATAGTCCATTATAGCTCAGTGTAGTACAGTGGTGTTAAATCATCCTCTTCCAAAGCAAAGGACACATGCTAACACGTCACATTTATCAGTGGGTAAATTGCACACTTCTTTACAGTTCTTATTATTCATGCTGTTCCGTTGCTTTGCTTCTACTTTTTCAGCAAGAGGGTCAGTGGGCTCTGCCTGTTGAAATAAGAAACATTTATTAGCATATTTATTGGTCGGTAGTTTTAGCTAATTATGTTCATTTCATTTCAACAATTTAATGGCTGCTAATTGCACTGCATTATTGCATTATAAAAGCTTGTAGCAGGGCTGAGATCTGTGCTGTCTCTGCTGGCGTGTTCACAGTGCTGCAGGAAGAGGGTAGCAGTCGTCCAACAACCGCCTGTCAGTCATGGCCGTGACACTGGGAGGTGGGAGATGGGGTGTGTGGACTTTCCCTCTCTCTGAATGGCTGGGCGGGTCTTGGGGTGATTGTTGGCCCTATAAGATAATGCTCTACTGTTTCTTCAGCTCTGCCAGATTCTAGTAAATGGGCCAGCAGAGACCCTACGGACGGACAGAGCGGGGCTGGGAGAGAGCCGCGCGCAACTTGAAAAAAAAGAAAAGACAACGCCGAAAGAAAGAATAAGTGTAGCGGGGAAAATAAATGGGCAGACCCCAGAATTGTATAGGGTAGTGAGGGAACAGGGTGAGTGTAGGGCGGAGTCCCGGGCCGTGCGGCTAGCGAAGGTTGGGGTTTGTTTTGGCTGCTGAGTGCAGTACCTTTATTTTGTAGATTTTTGGTATTTGTTTTTGTTTTCTTTTTGCCTTCTGTTTTTATATGATTTATTGCAATGGCGTGTGCGCTATAGGTGAGCACTGAGACACCTTTACCATCGTTGGTAGCAACGGTGTCTTGTGGCAAGAAATAAATAGTGCACCCAAGGGGTGTTTAGAAACCCAGCTTTCTGTCTCCGGTGTCAGTGATTTCCCCCACCCTTCCACATAGCTGTACTGTTTTTTTTTCTTCATTGTCTAATTTTTCATTTCTTAAAGAAAAGAAAAGGCAGCTGCAATTATACAAGAATACAAAAAAAAAGAAAACTCTTAACCTCGTCATGTATTGTACCAAAGCTGTGAATTGCTTTTATTTGTGTTAATCTAACCAAGCAGTTTTAACACCATTGGCAAAAACAAAAGAAAAAATAAGAACTTTTTTAAAGAAGTTATAGAATGTAACTTCTCCCTCGAAACAATATATTCAAAGTATGAGGTATATAAACTGAAGAAGGGCCTTGGTTAATGCACTGTGCCTGATTATGAATTACAGGCTGGTGAATTCATGAAGGCTCTGAAGCGTATGTACATTAAACAAGTGTTAAGTGAAAGAATGCAGATGCTTTGCTTCATTTACACAATCACTTCACCCATCGCTTGCAATTCCTTTTCTATTCTTAAATATCTTGTGTTTCTCCCTTTAGTCCAGATCAATGATTTTCAAACCTACCTTGACATACGCTCATAAATCATAAAGAAGAGCCAGTACACCCCCTCAGATCACTAATTTTACTAGTTTTTTAGAGCAGATTTAAAAATACAGGTGCATTAATAGAACTGCATTTCCTGTGCAACTTGGTCACACTGCAGTTCCAGTTTTCAATATATGCAATTACAACCAGAAGAGTGACTGCTATGAAACTACTTATTAAAAAGAACATGCAGTTCTTTTTTGCAGACAACTTTAAATAAATAAAAAAAAACTGAAAACAGTAACACTTGAAAAGTTATGCTGCTGTAACTCAATAACAAAAGTAGATTTTTTTTCTTTTAATACAGAAGCTTGAATCTAAAAACGTTTTACTCCAAAATAGATATTAATACAACATAAAGGAAAAATGCACCAAAGGAAAGTTACTGAACTACTGTAGAAACTCAGACACATGGTTAAGAGACAATAAGTATTATGGAATAAAAAAGCTCTGACGGTCTGGAATCAAACAACAAAGATAAAGGCTATAAGTCCCTTGTTTGGGCTGAGCTACTAAATACATATTTTAAGTCTTTTTTAAAACACTTTCCCTTTAAGATGTACAGTAACTGCTTACCAGTATAATGTGGTGGCTGAATATCATAACTGCAATTGTTTTTTGTTTTTTTTTAAATAAAAGAGCAGGTAGAATCTAAGTTTTCTATAATGCCACATAATGCAGTGAAAACCAGTATTTTATAAAGTAGGAGTTAGGATCTGGCTCTCTTCTAACCTTCATTTATTTGCAGCGAATACCTTCCATGCTTATCTGTACAAATGCCACAAGACTTTCTCTTCAGCATATAAATCATACAAAAACAATATTGTTTTCCCCATAGTAATTCTACTTATCCAAGGCCATCCTTTCGAGTAAGTGGTGGCCATTTGGCTCCCGTGGTCCATTGTGAGTCACCTTACAGAGACCCTTGTATTATCTTCTTTCAAAACCAGCAGGTCATGTTGGGTAGCATCCATCTAATGCAACAGCCTACAGCCACAGTGGAAGCAATATAAACTTCTCTGTAATCAATTGGACCAGTTTAAAGAACAATCATTGGAAAGGTTATCAGAGGGACCCTTTGAGATCCAGAATTCTAGGTGATGCTGGCATGTGCTATTCTTTATTGTGCATCCTTTCTGGGTTCCATAAGCTAAAGTGTCCACATTATTTTACTTTATAGATTCTGCAAGCAGCTTCCAGCCTACCAAGGAAGGATCACCCTCTTACATTGTTAGGTGAGAGAGCAGAACTAAACAGGATTCCAACCCAAGTGAAAGAATAGTGCTAAAGCCCACTGCACCACCTTACAGAAGCCCCCAAGCAAGGATAAGGTTGTTTCCGGATGTAAACCTGTTGTGCTATTCAGCAACATTTGTTTGGGTAATGAAGCCTCACTATAACAAGAGTTAAAACAAATAAATGTATAATCCCTGACCATTTTAATATTTAATCAGTATGTTCCTAATGAACAGGGGACACGATAGTTGTTTTAGTGCATTCTTCTTTATAACCGTCAGCATGTTTTCAAATATGCAAGTAGAAGTGCATTCGAAAGAATTATGTAACTCATCGGTTATTATAATGTTGCTGTATATTAATGTCAAAACCAAACAATGGACCGTGTGGATTTTAATGAGGCCACACATGAGTTAAAAGACCCCTCTGTGGATGATTTCATTTAGAGACAGTTTTAAAAGGATAGTGTACATTGCACTAATAAGAATCATTAAGCCCTAGCTCTGTGCAAAGACAACAGGTATGGCAAAATAACTTCCCATGTACTCTGCCCTGTTATGTAATAAACATGCTCATTTTAAGTATCTAAAGCATATTGAGGCTAACTGTTTGCTGTCAAGTTGAACCTGTAAGTCGGTTAGTCAAATTTCCTGTCTGTAAGTACTTCTGATTAAGATATGGTAAGTAATAAATTACCTTTCTTGTTGGATTAATTAACACACACACACACATTGTAATTACATGTGTGGTTACATAGTAATTACATTTTAAAAATGCAGTGTAATTACAAAAGGTTGAATTCTGTAATTCATTTCAGGGGAACGTCGGGGTTGCTGCATATTGGTTTTTGATTAATTCACACAGTTAACAGTATAATAATGCTTATAGAGTGCAGTATTCAAGCATGTTACATTCAATAGCTTCCAACAGTACTCCATAGCTGGATAAATGACTTTTCAAACAATGCAATACATAAACCCCTGGTGGTTAAAAAAAAAACAGCTATTAGAAAACCTATTACCTAAAGCCCTTTTCTAACAAACAAAATGACACTTCCACTGAGTTTTCAGTCTCTGAAAGGTGAAGCAGCATAAATAAATTTGAAATGCATGCAAACCCAAATGACCTTTTCAAACTGCATTTCATCTGAAGGGAACTTACCTGTAAAGGCTTGTACAGCATGTCAGCGAATCACATAAAAAGAACAGACTAGACTTTGAATGAAAACACCAAGTATGAACTGTGATTTAATATAGAAAATGGGATGGGCCTTTTTTCAATCTTTGTTCAGACAGCAAATATACACCCACCCAAAGAAAAAATTGTTCTATAAAATCGCCACTCACATTTATTTATTGTATAGGTCTCAAATGTGTAGGTTTGAAAGAAACACATTACAGCAATCATGAATTTTCATTTCAAAACCGGGTATCTGCTTCTACAATAGGTTAAAGAAACTCTGTTTGGAGGCCATGCTTTTCCACTGTTTTGTACTTCCTAGATCATTTCGCCTGGAGAGTGATCTTTTTAAATGTCATAGTGTTACTTATTTGCACAGAATGTGTCTACATTTTTACACTCCAATCTCATAAATGCATATCTTTAATTGCTAAACAGGAATGGTTACTGCTAGCTGTTTCAAGCATGATTTTTTTTTCTCTCTCTGTTTCACTTTAAATATTTCTTTGACCTTTTGAGTACTCCATACCATTCAGGGGTTCGTAATATTCATGTTTTCACATACGTTTAATGGTAAATTCCTCAACATGGGAAATTACTTGGGTCTTTAAAAAGTAATGAGAATTTGAGAGCTCGATGGACGCAATATATATCAATTTCTGGGAGACAACTATAATAAATGACCAGCACGGAGCAGGTGAGCCTTCTCATCTGCTTTCCAAAGGGAGACAGCGCATTGATAATACATTTAACTATTTTGGAAACAAAAACACATTCAATACACAGACATTTAAAAGTCAGAACAAAATAGAATGAATCAGAAACAGAATTCTTTAAGCAGGACATATATCCGCTGCTTACTGCTTACTACTAAAATTCTCCTGAGACAAAACTAATAGTCCTCCTACAATCAATATCTGAGCTAGACTGTACAGGAAATAACATCATATCACCTTAGCAAAACTGATGCTGACACAAGGAAAACAAAGTAAACACATCTTCTAAAATGGAAAAAGCCTTTTGTTGGAGCCAGTAATGGGAATTTAAAATGAAGCTATGCTTTTACCCTTCAGAGGCACAGTTTTGTAATTGAATTTTCTTTTTGAAATAGAACGCTTCAATTATATGAATGTTGGGCCAAAGTATTTGATGTTCTGTTTCTTGCATCATAGAATATACAGTTAGTTATAATGGAACCATTCTAAGTAAGGATTAAACAATATTGTAAGTTATACCCCCATTAGAACCTTTTAGTGGCAAAGAGACATACATATGCCAAAAGTGTAGTGTACTGGGTAATGAGTTACCATTTCAGCCCATTGAATTGAATGTAAAGGCAAGGGATAGATGAGAACTGCAGACAATACAGTTTGAAGATGATCCTTTTACCATTTAACTAAAGAATAAGCTCTATAGACAAGAGGTAAGTACAGGTCTTGTGTTGATATCAGTATTATTAAGACACCAGCTGCTGGGAGGAGATTCGTTACAACTGCAGAAAAAAGAAAATAAGATTCTGAACATAACATTCCTTGTCTGTTTACATAAATGCCAAGTGGAAAATGGAAACAGCTAAATTTGACTAAATGTGAAAGTTAGAGATGGTTTGGCTATGCAATACGAAATGCAAGATCACTACATTCATCTTGATATTAAGCTGAAATAGATTAATATCAAGACTATAACAGCCCTTAATATTCTTTAACTAATTCTATTTTATTTCGATAAGCTGCAGCTAGATTGACATTATGTGTGAAGTTATCTCACCAAGGAGGATTCCTCAGCTTTATATCCCAGTTTCACACAAACCATTAATAAGATATTCAAGTGCAGCGCACCCTGGAACAGCTTAAAGAGTAGAACCTTTTTCTGAAGTCCTAAACAGAAGTTATTAACAAGTCAACCTCCAAGGATTAATGGAATCAGTAAATCCCTAATCCTAACAAATCTAATCTTGAAGTAGATTTTAATCAGCTATTACAAGATGTGTCATATTGCTTCTTTACACCTTCCCTCAAAACAGTACATGACTTTCCGAGTCACATTGATCCCACTGTCCAGGGTCCTCCCGGAGATGCTTCAGGAAGTGTACATCTGTCAAGTGCATTCTTCTTCCGCCCCAGGGCACTCTTTCTTAGACATCAAGCCCGTCGCGTGTAAGAAGAAACAGTCCACTTCATGTTTTGTCTTTTATTTCTTTGTGTTGACCTTGTGATGAAACAGTTTACAGAATGGCAGGTGACTGACACCCTATATATAGACCAGTCAGAGGAATGGTTACACCAATGTGATCAACCAATACTGCATTTTTTATAGCATTGTACAGTACAAGGAAATCCATCTGGGTTGCTTCCCGTTTTTTGAAGGGTTAACCACAGGTAAGTGGTTGATGAAACCTAGGGTGACTCACCAGTGCAGTAAAATGCTCTAAAATCCAGTCTTATCAAAGGAACCCCAATGTTCCATCAATGTATGAAAACCAACCGGTCATGTGTGGACCACATTCTAATGTAATATACAAATAACACAATCATATACAGCATCTAGTTTTATTATTATAATGTATTCACACATTAATCAGTATTAAATCAAAATTGATGCTTAAATGGTTACAAAAAAAAAAGCAATATGCTAAAACTTACTAAGTGTAAAATGCATGTGATTTCCATATTTACAGGAAATGCTGTATATACCATCAGTGCATTATTATTGTATAATATCATGCATTCATGAATAGGTGTAAGTGAATAGTTTGTGGATTTTATTTAAAGATTAACTCGATTTCTCCTGCAATTGATGTGCACAGTGGAGCCTCTGAGCTCCATACCAAGGTCATATTTAATGCTTTATTCAGTCAAAAGACATGAAATGTCAGCTCAGAAGGAAGCCCTTCACAGATAATTAGAGACATATTAGCTGGAAAAACTCGCCGGTGTCTCTTTATTGCCTCAGAGAGAGATTTAATTGCTATCCATATGCAGAGTCTGGGCTGATTGGAGCCCCATGCTGCTAACTTGACTGTGTTATCCAAAATGAACAACTCACATGGGCCATCTTCACCTTGATCTACAAGGGTAGCATAACATGTTTGGTCACAATCGAGGTCCTCTCTCGCAAAGCCTCTGGTATACGTGACACACATAAAAGTATCACATCAATATCCATCACTGCAGATGCGGGTAGTGCTGTTACATTTTGTAATGAAGTCGCATACTGTACCTGATATAATATGTCAAAAAATAATGTTATTCAGAGCAAAGCATTTTACCGTCTTTCATTTCCAGTATACATATATAACCATTCATTTAGTGAATGTTTTTCATTCGTTTGTAATTATTTGAAATGTGTTTAGAACCAGGCGGCTATAATGAATATAATATCAGACTGCACAGCCCCATTGCAGGACAATATCTTCAAAAAATTATAGATTTTAAGAGCCATAATGCTTTCGTGTTGAAAATATTAAATATCTGCAGTCCTAGATAGTAAATAATTGGAACTCCAACCATAAGAAAGCACTTGAAATAAAGAGAGTATACATATTACCCCATACCACAAATTAAAAATCTTTAACTCTACAGACTAAGAAATAAACGAGGAACAAGGTGAAAAATAATTGGTAATGATACCATGTTTCAATGTGTGAACTCTTTACTTTGTAGTAATTTTGTTTGTGTGGTAAATTCGATTTTTTTTTTTTTTTTTTTTTTGCCTAGTAGGGTAGAATCTCCATATAATTTAAGTAAGCTAAATAATACAGTAGCTCATTTTGACTTGAGGTTGTTCTGTACAAGTATCCAGCCAATATGTCTCTAATTGGATACCTGTTGACATCACTAGTCTTAATGGATATGCATGGTGGCATCGCTCTTAATAGCTATGCATGCTGGGATCACTCTTAATAGACATGCATGCTGGTTAGCTGGGATTAGAAGTTAGGTGGGCAATAGTATCTTGCAGGTTTGGTTGACAGTTGCATTGCTTATAGGCTAAAACACATGCAACTTGTTAGAGCAATGGTTTCAATGGTTGGGAAATCATTTATTGCATGTATTCCATTTGTTGTACATAACAGGATTAATATTTTTTCCAGCTGACAAGTCATTAAATGGGGACCAAATAGAGAAGTTACACGATCACAGTGGTCTGCAAACCCTTAAGGGTTGAGCTTCAGTGAACACTCAAGACAGTCTTCAGGGGAGTACACCAGACTGTGGCTCAGTCTTTCACTGCTCAGCTTGTTTTAACAAAAATTCTACTCAAACTCTGGTGCCATGTATTTAAATTTGCTTTGCACATTTTTAATGTTATGCAAATGTGCATGGGAAGTGACAGAAGAAATACTTGGGATATTTGGGATATCCAGGGTTAATAAAGAAAAACTGTTCCATGTTTCCCAGGAAAGGACTACATAGCTATGACAGCAATGCCAAATTAAAAGCGCAACTCAATAGAAGAAATGTTTGAGTATATTATTTTTATTTTAAGATAGGAATAAATAAAGGGCATTGGTATTGCAACTTGTAATTACAAGCACTTTCTGTAATTAAAAGCTGTAGTTCCCTAATGAGAAAAACAAACGCATCTCGCTTCTGACAACGAGTAGCTTCAGCAATTGGAAAACACGTAAATACACACACAAGGTGTTTACTAACCAGTTTGCATTTACTAAATAAGATTTTAGTTGAGTGAATTCCCCCATGTCCAAATACTAACTGGAGTATCCCTCCTATCCATCAATCTCGCTGCACTATTTTAAAGTCTTCACACACCTTCATGACCCATAACCTATCATCACATCTCAAAGAACTGGATTAATTTATAGACAGGACAGAGCAGGTTCCCTTTAAAAACAAGTGCAGTGCACAAGGGTCTATTCAAACAGCACCAATGAACACCTCATTTTGTAACTGAAAGCAGGCACAAATTCATTCAAGACTGTGTTTGTTTTATTTTTTTTTATTTTTTTTTAATCTTGCATCCAAAACTAGGTTAAATATTGGAAATGTTCTAAATGTTCTAAACTGTGTGCTTTTTGAAGTGCACGTCACTCCAGTTTATGATGAAAGCCATTTGGGTTTTGCATTCATAGTTTCAGATTGCAGGTAAGTCTGCAAATGAAAACAACCTAATGGGGCCAATTCTTAAATATTAGGGGAAACAAAACTTACACAATGCAATACAAATAAGTCATTCATTTGTGCAGGGCTGTTCATCAAATAATAAATAAATGACGGTGCTTGGTGCTGAAATGTAGCTTTCAAAGAAATGTTTGCTCCCTACATAGGTATCCAAAAGCCTCTGCATTGTGCAATGTTATCTCCAGAGTGCTGACCCATGCATTGTCTACTGTTGTTATTTCTGCATGCCAATTTACTTTTTAAAGTTGCAGTGACAGAACTGTGCCCAAATTCCTACATTTATTAAATAATAAAGCACTTGAGCAGCCATTACATCGCCCCCTGCACTACACGGCAATTCCTGGACATTATTAGTCATACCATTTTCAACGCTTGCTGGTATCATAATAGGAGAAACTGCTTCTCAGCTAACTGGAATACGGAAAAGCCAATGTACATTGATACCTAATACCTTATTCTTTTATAAATGGATGATATATTAACCACTACTTACTGTAAAAGCCTGTAATGTGTTTTACATTGTTTTATTCCCACATACTCCGAACTTTGTAATTATAACACATGTGTCAAGGGGTTAAGTCAAGGGGGTTGTCTAACACTATACATCTAAGGGTCTGTAATACTTTTTGTCTCTTTGTCTATGGGCTATCAAAAGTAAACGAATGTTGTCATTAAAACCACCATATTGTTAGCAGCACTCATAGCAACGAAAGCTACCTTCAAGGCCTGCTAAAAGAAACAGCGAGGTAAGGTTTTACATGGTATATATTAAGTCTTTATGGTCTTCATACATACAGCACTCCATGTGCTAGTAAACAAAGACAGACAACCCCAGCCTTTAAACTGTTACTACTATTTTATTACAATCATACCTACTACCCCACCACAGACTCACCAATAACATAAAATATGTCTGGTCTTTTATTGAGTTTACTGTAACTTCCATATGAAAATGTCTGGATGTTTAAACAACACATTTTAGTTGTTAGTTGTTGTTGTAGCACCTAACCATGTAATAGCATGGTGATAACTGGGTAACTACAAGGATTTCTACTCTTACATGGTAACTATTGGTGGAACTACAGTATATGGGGAGAAAGTGGTATATTTAGTTATACTAAAATAAACAGGGAAATAAAATGATATGACAAACGTATTTTTCAATGTCATAGTAATATTTGCAGAAAGCCCCACAGATAATGACAATTAATTCACATAAGCCCATAGCGAAGGTTCTGAACTTACATGTTGGACAAGTAAAGGGTATCAATGTATCACTGCAGGTCCAGAGGTCTGCTATGCTAAATAAAGAGAAAACTCGCTTGAATCTTTAGTCCTCATGAAATAAAACAGCTGTGGAAATAAGCATGCACTGTAAAACCTTAGGTTAATGATGCAGCATAAATTAGAGACAGCAAAGTCAGGAGATTTTACACTGCAGGAAAAATGATTGTGGACACTTTTATAGCATTTGTGTCCATGCTTCAATGGGTTCTGAGTAGCACTAGTGACAGCCATACAAATGAAATGTCACCATTGGCTTGTGAAAAGACACATATTCTACGGGGGTTTTACCTGATAATACACTCTAATGTGTGCCATTACTAATATCACCTCCAGAGGTGTCAAGGTAGTCCAGGAAAAAGGGAAAATCGGTTCAAATAAATATGTATAATCACAAGCTGTCTATGAGGAAGCCAAGAAAGTAATTTATTACCTGAGTGCCTCTTGCGTACAGCAGGTTATTGCTTGTGTGACATACTGACGGCCATATCCCACTAAAAACTGTTTACAGTTTATGTAGAGCAATGCCAGCTTGGTGCTAAATGCTATAGGCAATGCAAAGTAAAGTCCTGTGCAGTGTTAGACATCGGTATAAGTGCAATGTAAAGTACGGAGGCCAGGTTTTGTTTTTTATTTCAGGTTGTTGCATTATGTCAGATGTGCATTTTTTAAATGCATGTAAAAGTCTAGGATGGAATTTTCCCCAAAGGAAAAACATTTTATTTTGCAAAAACATTAGGAATAAAGTTAGAAGCAGACGTCAGGCTTTAAACTAACGTTTAGAGGGAGTTTATCCCCGTCGGTCACATATTTTTTATTACATAGGAATCTTGACATGGTACAATTGTGCACACAGTGACTGAAGGAGATGTTAACAGGGCATTGTGTACTGTGGCTCTAATCTGAAAAGTGTACTTGCAAACTTGATTTGATTGAAACATAATTATGGAAAGATGTGCATTTTTTCTTTCTTTCTTTATTTCAAAATGTATGTAGGTGTATAAGATTCACCAAAGTGGGCTGACAGCCTTCGTGCTATATCTTAACATTATTTCTTTTATATATTGTTTTATTTCTCAAATAAATATGCTGTGAGTTTTTCAGCTTTGGCTGTGAAATGATCTCCTATTGCCCCCTTTTGGTGTTCCTGCTCATCATTATAATACTTCTCAGTATGCGCTCAAAATGTTATTGTGTTAAATGAAATCCCAATGTAATCAATAAATACTTTTCCAGCTTAAATAATACAGTTGGTGATTACATTATGTCTTAAGCTATAGAAAATGAACTGGTAACCAGGGGATTATGAAGGTATTGGCATTGCAATATATATATTTGTTTTTTTAAATAGACCATGCTTAGTGGATTCTGTCTAATCGTATTAAATAAGAATTGTTTATTGGCTTTCTTGCACTGTGCCTTCAAAGGTATCACCTCAACAGAAATCTAATAGAAAGTATAACAGCATCTAAAATGCTTTCATTTTTAAAACAAAGATAAATGCTTTACAGGTGGTGCTAACGGAGAGGAGGTTTTGCTCATCATAAATATTTGGATTACGTGGTTGTTTTTGTTGGAATCGAGGTATTGGCAGATGAACAGCCAGGGAACATCCATCTCAGTTTGTGCTTCTGAATGGTCAATAGCAGTGTCTCCCAGGACACAGAGTGCTACTGCTTGGAAGGTTACAATCTGTAATCAAAGACATTCAATGCCATGCCTTCTTCAAAATCTAAGGACAATTCCACACATTGGTAACTGGCTGCACATTGAAGTGGAGTTGGAATCCTGCAGTTATCCCAGAGAGTTTTGGGTTCATGAAGGGGTCACAAGACTTGGTGACTATGGTAATGCATGGAGTGAAATAGATTTTCTAGGCATTAAAGACTGTGGAATTATTTTTAATGTTTGTAGAAAAAAATAGTTATTTATCAGTGGGCCACAGAATACATTTTGTCTTCAAATCAATTTGCTATTCAGCAATACTTTTGGATTGCAACGGAGGTTTAAATTATGAGCTTCCTTCAATATTTAGTGCACAGAGCAAGTTATTTCATCCATTGCTTCGGCCATGAATGCTATTTTATTTATATCTAAGCACAATTAAATGAAAGCAGGCTTAACATATTTTGAAAAGATCTGTTTCACACCACATATTGGGTTTACATTAATAAATATAGAAATTAACCTTTTTATTAGGCTTATTTTATTTTATTTTGTTCAGAATTTTGTTTTTACAACCTCTACTTCCCAGTACTGATCCTGAGCACTCCAGTGTAAAAAGCCTACACTGTGATTAGCACCATCCAGAGATCTGGTCCGAGCTTACATTTCAGCAGCACACTTGAAATATGTTTGCACAGCAGAAAGCTGTAATTTTCCAGCCTGTCAAAGTGCTCCCTGATGTGCCTCGGTTCTGTTTGCTCTAAGAATGGACCACAGGTGCACAGAGCTTCCTGACATGCTCGGTACTCGGCTTTGAATTTCAAATTTCCCTTCTGAAGAAGAATAGAATTTTTAAGAAAGCAAGCCGTGCTTCAGCAGTCTCAGTAACCCTTTACTTTGATGCTTCTCAATAAGAAACACCGTTCCATATCAGAAGGAAAACTGTTTTTGTCCTGTCTGTCGTCCAGCACTATACCAGGGTTAAAAGGAATATAAACCCAACCCTTGAAACACATAACAAGTGTCTGCCTGTTACTCTGGCTGTTCTATGCAGGGGTGAATGACAATGACACAAGTTTGGTTTAATTGCATTTTTCAATTGATCCATTTGAAGTGTGTGTTACTAGTGTCACTCTGAACCCTTCGATTTGTGATATGGTTACATTTCAATTTCCCCATGTAAATCCAATACCGATACAGTATATATATACCAGAGAACTCATTGAGGTTTCATAGTTCCAAGAAATGTCCTTTTATTGACTCTTTATTGGCTTCCATATTTATTATTTTGGGAATATGGGAATTGTTATAGTGGACATGGACATAAACTGACAAAACCCCTCAAAGCTCCAGCAAATTGGTAAACGTATTAGACTGATTTTAGAGGTCCAGTTATTCTTAATAAAGGTGTTTTATTGGCATTAGAAAGAAAGTCTTTTTTTCATTTTACTGTCGATCCATAACTGCTTTTCTGCAAGTAACTGTGACGAAGTGCCCGCCCCTGTGTGTATTTTCTGTTATATGTTGCGTGTGGTGTGTTAAATGTTGGTGTATAGTCATTGGTACACGGGATATAAACGGGTCTGTGTAACACGAGTGTTCAAAATGTATATTTGTATTTAGGCACAAGGATTGCACAGCACTTCACGTGCAAGTAAAAATGTAATATGTGAGCACGGGGAATTGCACTTTATTAATTCATGTGCAGTTGTACCGCGACTCCAATTGAATGATTGATTAGCAGTCGAATCTCGGTACAGCTGCATAAAAATAGCATCTTTTCATATACTCGGGTGGTGTGTTCGGTGAGTGGAGAACGGGATTGGAGACGGAGGTAATGAGAATAAATAATAAAATAATAATCATTAAAGAAGCTCACTGTGTTTTGTTTAGTGATAGTCCGTTTTGTTTATCTCTTTTGTTTGGCGAATGTGCCGTGTCCTTGTGTTTTTGATTGTTACCACCGTTTATTTTCTGTTCTGTTTATTTATTAAATGCTGAGCGAAAGCATTCGCTCAGCTTCACCAAACTCCACATCTCTCTCTGTTTATTTTCCTGTTTCTGATCTGACGCCACCCACTCCGGCCGTCTTTGTGACAGTAACGCATAATTACCATAATTATTTTAAAAAGTAGGACTTTTAGTAGCACATTAGAGATGGATTCACAGAGTCTTTCTACCATGATAAATGTGTCATAATATCAAGGAGGTCAAGTCGAAGGGGATTTTGAATCATGCACCAGTATGAGATCATAGATTTCAGGTGTTCCAAATAGCTTTTTATTCTTTGCATCATAAAAAGTAACCATATAACCTTTTGGAGCCTGTTAATTGGGAAAGGGCCCTTACTTATGCTTTGTAATTGATTCCAGATAGTTCCAAATAAGTCCTGCTCTGAGAACTGTGATTCCAGAGCACTCAAGTAGGGCATTCAAGCCTAGATGTATAATAACATTGTAGTAAACACATTTTTATTTGTATTTGTTTTGTTTTATACAGCAGCAATCCCAGGACAGCTGTTCAGACGCTTATTAAGGAAATAGATTCGGTCAAAAAGTATTAAACATCGGTGCCATTATAGAAAATTGCCTTGCAGTGTGTTCTCTAAAGTAATTTAATTGAACCTAAACGTTTTGTTGATACTCATCGTACCTACTTTCAATTTATTATCTCCAGCATACATTTGCAAGTTTAATTATTACTTCATTATAAATTTTTGCTCTTGTATTAGTTTTTTTTTTATCTCAGCAGAATTGAAACAAGTTTCTAGGGTACCAAAAAACTGTACATGTAAAATTCAGTTGCCATAGGTTACACAAATGCTAAGGGGCTGAACAGAACACAAAAGATCCTTCTGTTCTTTTCTGTGTTGACAGAGCCGGGTAAAATGAAGCTCCCGTGTATACTTCATGATCCAGCAGAAATGTACATTTGGTATTTGTTGTTCATGTTTTTTCCTGTATTAGAAGCCATAGATAATAAAACAGAGAAAATGTTGAATTGCATCACCAATATGTTTTGAATGAAGGTTTTATTCACTGTAAAAGCAATACAATAAACTACTGTATATAAACTGCCATTCTTATTCGTTATGTATGTTGTGCAAATCCATTTTCAATGCCATGGCCATTTAGTAATGGTGTCATGGAGTTTTCATACAGGTTGTTGGCCTACTAAAATGTATTTGTTTTTCACAAAATTATGTATTGTGAGTATATTAAAGTTACTTTTTTCCCCAAAAGAGACTACAGGGAAATGGCTCACTTGTATACTCAGATGGGTGTTGCAATTCTACAGTAGGTGGATGGTTTCTTTGTGTGTTTTTCTGATCATCACATGTTATGTTTTCCCCTTCCCTAACATTGCAAAGATGTGCTGTTCTTCAGAATCCCAAGCCCTCACTCTAGCTGTGTTCCCATCTCCAGGCTGTGCTATGTTCACTTTATACCTGGGTAAACAGAATGCTGGAAAGATAACACCAATTAACAAACACCAATGCTCCTACAGTCCTTATTGACAGAGATCCTCTCAAGCACTGTGGGATTTGATGAAATGTATGCAATCCCTTTGAGTTACCTGGCAGACCCAATATAGATGCAATGTTTGGGATAACAAAGTTGTTTTATGATAGGTCATTCAATGTCACATGGTTGGAAAGGGATCATCCTGAATAACTTTTACTGGTAGGAACCTTCACACACAGAGGAAGTATGGCTTGCTCAGGACCACACAGCTGGTAGGTGGCCGAGCATTGATTTGAAAGCAGGGCCTCCTTGCTCGCAGTTATTGAATTCTAGCTGTTAATAGAGTATGTTGCATCGCAAGAGCCTTGAAAGCTTCGCTCTACTGGAGAGGTGACCCCTGATCTCTCCACTTTTCAACACATCTGGCCTTGAGATAATGACTCAGCAAGAGCACTGCTGCTCAGACTAGCTCTAGCAGGCATATCCATGGAAGGAAGTGAAATGAATCATTTCTTTTGTCATGACATGGTTGAACTGACAGTACTAATCCAATCAAGATCTACATTATTCAGCCCCTCACAACACCCTGTCATGCCATAATAAGTATAATTACAGTACAAGCTGTGAAAATAGCAACATATCACACAGATCATGTGATGTATTCTGAACTTAAAGGCTATTCCAATCTCTGTTACTGATTTTTTTTTCAGAAAATAGCTTATTAATAAAGTTTATTAACCCAATGCATTCAATGTGAATAGCTTTCTTTCACACTACACTTGAAAGAATATTTTTCTTTATGTGTATTTCCCAGTCAGAACCAGTATTTGCGATTACAGAAAAACAGGGGGGTGAAGTGGATGAAGTAGCACAAATAATACAAAGGAAGAGTAATGTCTGACTATTTATAATGTAAAGGATTAAAGCCCATAGAACTCAGACTCTTACATAACAGCGAATGAAGGACTACTAATGTAAGGTAAGATTATAATATTGTGCACGTCACTGTAGCCCTTCAATGCTTACTAGTACTTAATACATTGGAGTGGTAGCCTTTTATTGGTATTAATGGTAGCCTCACAGAAAATGCCCCCCCCCCCCCAAGTGCCTTCACTGTACAATGTTGAATTCACCCCCAGAAAAAAATCCTCAAGAAATTTCAGTTGAGTGTTGATCAATGGCTAGCATGCTGTTTTATCTTCAGTCGGCACAACTGTTGCAATTTAAAAAAAATAAAAAATAGAGAATAAAAACAGCTGACATGGACCAATGTTTTGACTTGCTTATGTTGTTGTCGCTCGATGTTGCCCTTCAGGACACTTGATGGTTTCTTGTAATTTGTATTGACATCTCAGAGATAGGAAGGGAGGCACAGTCTGACTGCCAGCCCCTGCTGGCGAGGTGGAAGTTGGAGAGGAGGTAAACAGAGTATTGGACTGGCACTCAAGGTTGACATGGGAATGACCTCTTTAGTCCAATGCCTACTTGATTTTTGGTGCTAGGTTGACTTTTGTTAATTGATTTTCCTGTCAATAAAATAATCGTATCTGTAAGTGTATTTGGAGTTTACTGCCTGAAACTTTGAATGTATTTACATAATGTGTGATGTTATGGGTTCACAAAGGTTTGGATGGATTGAAGTATCAGTACATTCCATACGTGCAAAACTTTTCTACACTATTGTTGACGAATCAACCAACAATTTAAAACAGTTTTCCGAATGTTTCTTTTTGCCTTAATGTAATCAAAACCACAATGAGTGCATGTTGTCCACCTTCAGCAAGGCCATCACATACAGCAGTATTAATAATGAACTGCAGGATAATAACCAACCAAGGGATTTGAACAATGTTCATTTGATTGTTAACCCAAAGGAATATTGAAGTGTTTTTTTGGTTTATTTTTTTTGATTAAGTACAGTGTGCTGTGTACTTTTATCAAGTAATGAAAGGATGTGCTTTAATAAAGTACAAATTTTAAAAAAAAGTTTACAATATAACATGTGTGGCTGGCTAAAGGTTAAATCACATTGAACGAGATAAAGTAACCGTAGCATAAAAATGAAATACATTGTGGGAGAAATTCGCAGTTGTACTTGAATGTACTTTATAAAATGACATTGTGATGTTAATTAAGTTTGTCTTCCACCTTCCTTCCCCCATAACATTCTAGATACTTCAAAAGACTAGATATTAGTAACAGAGGTTTGTAAAAATTTAAATTGGGGAATAATTGAGATTACCTACTGTGCTGATCTTTACAGGCTGGTCTAAACAAAGATAGCTGATTCGTATCTGTTAATTAAGAATGTCTGTCTGAAAGACAATATACAACTTTCTTCCTATAAAGGGTTAAAAAGTGTGACACATGGTGGATACGAGGTGCCATGACTTTTGCCCATGAAATAAATTGTTACCATGAAACATGGAACGTTTAAGTGAATAGAAATTCCTAATTTCCTTATTCTAAAAGTTAATTGAAAAACAATCCTTTACAAGGGTATAATATTGACTTGTTTAACAATCTCGGGGTTTAGATTAACAAAAACTATGAGATTCAAACGTAGTTTGACGAATAAGTAACAACTTAACTGATTTCAATTAATTTTAGAATCATTTTAATAACAAAGTTTAAGAGTTGTTTAAGTATGTTTCCCAATGACATTCATGTCTATTGTGTTTTTTTCTTAAATTATTTTAATGTAATTTTTGTATAACGTGTTTTATATGCTTCTAACGGTAATGTAGTCAGGAGAATGGAACTGAAATCTATATTCTTCTATGATCAATACAGCTAAAGTTAGAACAAAATGAAGTTTTGTTTTATAAATGTTGTTTTTCCTGTGTCCAGGTGCTGAAATTGACGTGGAGCTGTCCAGGTGCTGAACGCGGTTGCTGTCTCCCACAGAAAGAAAGACACCTCATTTACGAAGCGTTTAACGTAAGCCATAAGGTGTTAATGCGACACTGTGATTTATTTTGGTGTAATTGTAAGTAGACTAAGATAAAAAGAAAATATGCTGAAATAATTTAGTTTCAATTCAATATAATATTTTATTATCTACGTGTCCTACAACAATTTGAAGCCTACAATGCACCAGCGCGATTTGTTTTGTATTACATGTAGGATAGACAACAAAAAAATTCCTTCTAGGTATTCATTTGATTTTACTGCTGTACTGTTTAAGCCTATTGTACATATCTATACTTTTACAGAGAACACATCAATGCCAGTTTAATATGCCGTAGTGCCATAGTGCTGACTAAACAAACAGACCAAACCGACCTTTATTTCCCATACCTTACAATAAACACCTATCTTTATTCTTAAAATCACCCGATGGGATGAAAATGATGCACATAATAAAAGCATAAGTGAGTATAACACAATGCTATTTGTTTGACACAATGTTACAAGATCAATCACAGTTTTAATTAAACAGTTAGTAAAATTGTATACTAATTAGAATTTCTTTAGGGAAATACATTTTAAAGAAAACACAGCTCGTTTTAGATTGGCCTGATCCTCAGTTCATCTTTTATTTCATGATTAGAGGATTTCTGTATGGCATACATACTGTATAACTTGAATCTTTTGACTTTTGACCCTACCTTTTAAGAGTGACTGTAGTTGGCACATCAGTAGATTTAAAATATTATCTCATAATTGAAAGTAGCAAACGGCTGACCTACTTACAGCATATATTTTTATAAGCAGCACTCTGATGAAAAAAGGAGGCTGCTGTGCTTTCTCAATTGACAAAGACTCTTTATTAATCAGAATATAACAGATACTATTAAAATAGTTTCACTTAAGGTAAATGCTATTCTGGAGTTATATCTGGTGTTGCTAGGCAACCACTAAGGAATCTCATAAGAGCTAGTAATTTATAGACTATGATATTTTAGACTTAATTTGTAATTATTCTAAAGCAGAGATGTAATAGGTGCATTTAAATGATTAAGTACCACAGAACCTTGTTAGAAGTTTAATTAGTTTAATTGGAACTAAGGCCTGGACTGGAAAGGCAAAAGTTGCCTTCTCCTGTATATTTGCCTTAATACAGTGATCCTTTCACTGTTTAAAAATTATGTTTTTAAGAGCTAAAATCTTTTTGGAAATCAATGCAAATATATTGATATATATTTTAAAGTGAGTTTTGGGTCCTGCTAATTGCAGTTGTTATCTGCTAGGAATATTTGTTTGAGGGTATAATCTTGGCTGTTCTACATTAAAACGAATTAGCTGTGAAATAGTATGTCTTCATAATGCTACTTGGTCCATCAATTATTGTTCAAATGATTCCTTGGGATATTCAAATTGGGTCCTAAACTGAATATATGATATCAGTGATTTAGTTAAGAAATATTTTCAACTGAATTTATCTTATAATAATCAGATGTGCAGGGTTTTCAAGATGTCTTCAGTTTCATTCCTAAAAGCCATTAAGTAATAGTTCTTACTATGCAAGGGACTGTCGCCAATTGGTTTTGAAAGTATTATGTTGTGCATGTAGTGTAAAAAGCTGTCCAACATTCATCCTAATTTATGAAACATTTATAAAATGACTTACTGCTAGTAACACTGAGTTTAGAAAAAATGTTGCGCCACTGACAGAAATATGCTCAAAGGAGGGGTGACAGTACAATGTCTATGAAAAGAAAAATACAGTACAGGGTCAACTACATGGTAACTTATGTAAGCTCTTTTGAAACAATTTATTTTCTGATGGTCACTTGCCCTTATAGAAAGAACGAAATCAGGTGTTCCCTGTCAAAAGCTTTACCTTCCACTCTGAGTATTTCAAGTTCTGCCACAGACACATTCTTTCCATCTCTCTACCCATGATAAGGAAAGACACATGCCACAGGTAGCCTAGCTATATGTTTGCTAATGCAAGGCTGTCTAGAAAAATTGTGTATTCCACAAAAAAAACAGAAAACAGGACTTTTGTAAGTAACCCATTTTACAGCAAACAACACAAAGATGATTTGCAGTTAATCTAAGGGAGAAGATACAGAAAAATGAAATGATGTTCTCCGCTTCTAAAAGAACAAGCACACGCAAAGGTTACACAGCAGATAAACTCTTATATACAGCTGTCAGAACATGTTGTTCATTTCTGACTATGGAACACATTTTGTAAAAGCAAAGCAACCATACATTGATTTTTCTACAGCACCGTTTTTAAAAACAGTAGGAGCGTTAATTAATGTTCAAAGATAGGTAACAGTGTGTCCTGCCGGGCCAAGTTGACAAATAAACTGAGATATTAGTACGTCACGTGTAGAGTGTTGCTTGTTGTTGTGGAAGATGTCATCTGGTGCAGTTTGGGGTTCTGGCTGCTCAAGCTGTGCAGAATGACGTCTCTTATTATAAGACGGACACAGTAGACACGATTTTATAACCTCGTTGTTAAGGCTGCATTTTTTCCACGGTGAACACGGATTTCACAATTACTGTGAAATTTGTTGTAGTATAACTATAATAACTCAATTTTGAATGTGGCAAATGCTATTTTTTCTGCTGTAATATTACGCTTGATTGTGAAATATCTAAGTTTGTATTTGGAAACTATTAAACAAAACAACAAAGTTTATTTGTTTAATTTTTTGAGCTGTGCACTCTAGGAACTTCAGTCCACAGGATAGAACTCTGAAAAACCCTTAAAGGTGATCAAAATAATTGTGCAAAAATGCCTGTTCAAAAGGGTAGAATCTGAAATAATAGATCCAAACTTTGGAGAGCAAACTTTATTAGCCCCCCTCTCTCCTGCTACCATCAGCTCATGTGACCTCTCACCCTGCAGGAGAAAAGATTCATTCACACCAATCCCTACCCCTGATCAGCACAACACTGTGCAGTATGGATGGCAAAGGACTAAAGGTGTAAATAGCTTAGAGCTCACTTCCAACCCACTAATGGTGAAGGATGCTTGACACCAGACAATAGAGAAATCCAATCTGTCCCATTGCCTTCACAGCATAAGATGCTAGTTGCATTAAAAAGAACCTCTGTAGCTCTAAAGCTGTTTAAACTAACGTCAGTAAAAGAGAAACTGTCATCACAGCAATGGAGTAAATAGGCTAAAAGTAAGTCATGCAGAGTCACAGAGGCCGAAACAAATGTACCAATGTGCTATTGGAATTATTTGAGAGAGGAAGTTGCTTCGTCTAATGATACTTTTGTTTTTTATCTAAAATATCTATGAATTATTATTTTATTAAAGCAGGTCCTGTGTTGCGTGAATGTGAATGTAGGGAGATATACACTGAAGGCGAGGTTTAAGAACATATACATTCATGTTTTCCACTCCCCTTTAACTAAAGATCCATATCTTTGCATGTAAACAGCTCTTGGGAGCTGGAATTATATGAAGGATTCAGTGCTTCTGGGTATAGAATTAATGAATAAACCAACAGACCTCATGATTCATTTGTCACTCATGACCCCCAGCAAATGCGTTTCCTTGATTTTGTTCCTTGATGTATTAGGAATGTAAAATATCACCTGCCTGCCCCAAATACAAAGTTCTGAGTTTAATCATTTTGACATTTGAGTAAAAAAATGTAAAAACTTTCTGTTATATTGTGAAACCAGGTTTAACAGATTCAGACTGGCATGTGCACTCATTTTCAACTGAGGTTTCCAATTTTCCTCTTTGCCCCAAGATAAGGCTCTCTCCTCCCCTGCTCATATACCAGTAATGTCTTCTTCCAGCACCTTATCTACCCAGTTCAACTAGAGGTTTCCATGGAGAAAAGCTCAAATTGCATTCGGAATGAAGTTAAAGAAAGATTTATGTTACAATGATGTCCAGTACTGTTAATATCCTGATTTTAAGAATTATCCAAAAATGGCAGACCAGTTAGACAATACTAGTATTCTCAAAATCACTAATCCTTTTTTTTATTGTTGAGTTCCTGGTAAGCAGCGACAACAAACATAAAGCATATCATGAAAGAAGCATTGTTTAGCTAAAGGCATAGTGCAGATGGTAAGCTCAGCTCAATCTTTTTTTGAAAACTTGAACTTAAATCATTAAATGACCCTTTTCAGACGGCAATGTTCCTCTGAACCTTTCTCCCAATGACTGTGCTGCAGAAAGTACACAGTGACAAATCTCAGCTACAGTGTCACTATCACGTGAACACTGGGACAATCACACAACAATATATTGACAGAAATAAGTGTTGTGGGTTTTTTTAAGGGATTAGAGAAATATATTCATGGTTAAGTCATGTTTTTTACCAGGATTTATCCATGTAGAAATGCGTCCCCAAACAGTTCATATACCCGGCTACCCTCAAGAAAGCCTCAACATGTAAGTTATATTCAATAAACCTAACAACACTTTTCTATATTATATAGGATATTGAATATGGCACCAGTAGTGCTTTATTAGGTATTAAAATAACCCACTCATAATCCCCACAGTGTGATAGGCTACTTACTTTATTGCCACTATGGGCTGGGCACTCCATTTCATTAGCATTTCAATCTACTTTCTACATCCACAGTCTTTATACTCCCTCACATTTAATAGGATTCTTAATATCTATGTGAATGCCATTGGTCACTATGATTGGTCCACTGAAGTACTGTATAGCACCAGGGATATATATTTTTTCTAAGGGCAATATGACATTGTTAAGCACAACATGAGTAATACATGTATACAAGATTAAATCTTGTTCATAGCATCTATTCCAAACAAAAACTATTATACACAGTATGCCTGTATTTATACCACAGCTTACAGCTGTACTGGGAATATTTCAATACATGTTGGTACTATTGATGGGAATGTAATGTTTATTTTTTTGTTTGTTTGCTTTTTTATCAGGTGCAGAATTTGAAACAATTGTCATTAAACATGAGAGATCGAAACATCCTATTACCTTATAGTGGCTATTGCTTATAGTGCATTTCTTTCTTCATAAGAAAGTAATATAATTACTGCACACATTTTTACCTCATTTAAAGAAAATATATCCCTACAATGCTTTAAAGGTTTTTATAAAAGATTAGTCCAAGAGACACAAAGCCATGTTAGAAACATACACATTTAACAATATGCTAGCTAGAGACCTCATTTAGTTTAATGAGAACCATGATAATCAGCACAGTAGTGCAAATTGCAATCTGTTTACAGCCAGCACAGACCACCAACAGGACTGAAACCCAAGTCAGTAAGCCAGCTTGTTACTGCAAACCTTAAGATGCTATGCGGTTTCAATATGGTGTGTGAAAGACCAGACTCTCAGTTGATGAAGCAATGGATAAATACATCCATCTTTCTCTTCTGGAGGTCTGTTCTCAAAACCATCACAAGTGCAATAAGTTTGGTGACCTTGCCCCAGTTGCTGGTTGAGTGGCTGTGGAGAGCTTTCAAGTCTATATTGATGTTCAAAGGCAGAGCTTTTTCAGAAAGCTAATTTGGGGTCAGTCCAGAACTTTAACCAGCTGTAACAAGCTTACCATCTCTTCACATCTCCATTTTCATCAGACCTTAATTTCCAAACAACAACACAAAGAGGTGTGTCTTATTTAAACAAAGTCATCGCTTTATAAATCCGACAGCAACGATTGTCTGGAAAAACGTTTCTGATTTATCAAAAATCTGAAAATCCTACACCATATATCCACACTACCTAAACAATCTGTGATCAACACACTTTGAAACCATGTGCTTGCCATACAATTCATTCACAATCATGTTTCCAAAACATGATGATCGCCTATTACATAGGTAGTGTGAGTAGGATATCTGTAATACTGAGATATGAGGCAGCATCAGCTGACATGTTAATTAAATTAGCAATGCCCAGAGGAAGTAACATCTGTTTGTGGTGGGTGCAAGCTGGGATATGTTTCATGTCCTCAGACACTGTACTGAGCAAAGTAATTAAAATATTCAGGGCAAGAAGAACTTGCTCACCTCACATTGGGTCAAGCTGTGTAAGTGCAGATCATAATATTCTGGAGAGAAATGATACCGCATTATACTGTGTACTGTAGTCTACAAGACAGCCTTGGTCAAATCTTTTTTGTTTGGGATTTTTGGCAGACTTAGGTAATTATAATTCATTAATATAGTATAATGTTAAACCTAATACAAGTATTGCAGTTTTGCAGTTTGGCCCATACTTCTGAGTCTTGAAATAAAGTACTATTCCTCTGGGTATTGCCAGGCTGTTTATATGACTTTCTTTACCTCTCAATTGCCTCCATAATTGTTGATCTTTGGACAGCAGGAGGCATAAATCGATCATCTGCATTGACCTAATTTCAAAGTGCAATGGCCTTTTTATCTTGTATCCATGTCTGGTTGTTATACTTAGATATACTGTTTAAAAGTCAAAAGACAACATTCTATGATGGGCTGAAAGATTACCAATAACAAAACATGAACTTTTTATATAATTTTTTTTTTTTTTAATATCATGTTGTGACACACTCTGTCTAATATTGGTGACACTGGATATTGATTTGCATTTTTCTTTTAATGAACATAGCAGATGACACTTACTAAATTGTGCTTTACTTAACTCACAGCAGGTAAAGGCACCGAATTGCTCAAATTCAATGACTACTGGAAAGCAGTTATTTCGTTTCCCAAAAGACCCAGTAAAAATGAAATAAATGGGTGGTTAATTGCCAGCGAGATTTTATACCTAGCAGATGTTTCAGATTATGCGAGGATCACTTTGAGGCGAGCCAGTTTGAAGAAATCGCAGTCCCCTGCAGGAGGAAAGAAGCTAAGCCCAAATGCTATCCCTGCAGTATCTGATGTGCCTGATCCACCTTCACCCATCCCTATGAAAGAACTGAAAATAAAATTGGAAAATGCTGATGAGATGACCCTTGACGATCACGGTTATGCTTGGATGCAACAATGCAATGAAACCGGAGAGCCTGAAAGCAATGTCTGAAAACAATAAAGAACATTACATCTGTAGGAAGCTTGATCAGTACAAGGCACATTTAGAACAGCAATATCTGAACAATGCTATACTGCAAAGAGAGAGGTTGAAGAAATGCATAAAATAGAGGAAATCCTGCAAAATGTCCTGATTGAGGATCAATGGGCCCCCTCACACTAACAAAGTGCTCTAGTCATGCTGTGTGGTCAGGGAACATGAGTTTTTAAGAGAATTAGGCTATCCACTCCCTTCACTCAGGACTCTGTGTAACAGAATTTAACTTGTTATTTTAGCACCAACTGTGGTACAAGAATAGACGAGATTTGCGCTGAACAATCTCCTCTCACTTTCCTGCCAAGTTCTAGCCCTGCTACTTTTGCTGGGAGTTAGTGGTG
Organism: Acipenser ruthenus; assembly: GCF_902713425.1. Taxonomy (NCBI): domain Eukaryota; kingdom Metazoa; phylum Chordata; class Actinopteri; order Acipenseriformes; family Acipenseridae; genus Acipenser; species Acipenser ruthenus. The sequence continues at coordinate 26,550,856 of NC_081210.1, forward strand.
GTAGGATGATACACTCAATCTAGACTTAGAGCCCTTAAAACACTGTTTTTTTTTAAAGGCAGTTTTGATTAAGAGAATAAGGTTTTTGATTAACTTTCTTGGCTGTTTCAAAGAGGCTGTGGTTTATATATGTGTTTTAACTCTTTAAATAGCTTGGCACCTACAGAGTTACAAAGAGAAAAATACATACAAGTGAAATTATGTAACATTGTGCTGTTGCTGAGACCTCACTGCTGCTCATGTTTTTATGCTAAGCTTTTATTTTTTTCTTTTATTGTAATTACTGTCACATCTTGGCTTGTGGAAATAGCAATGGATTTTTAAAGCTTAGCCATCTGTAAGTTAATATGTACAATTTACCCTGTCTATTATGGGCTGTTCTGTCGCACAGTGTTCAGTATAAAAAAAAGAAGTTAGATAATAAGATTATAAATGTTCCTTAAGAAAAACACAATAAACGTGTGGTTAGAAATGTAAGCTGGTTTGGTTTTTTTTTTTTTTTTACTGAATTATTCAGTTCATCTTCCTATGAGAAATGGTATATCAATGATGAGATATGGACAAAATATATACTATCTATCTTGCAATCTGTGTAAAAAAAAAAAAAAAAAGCAGGACCGTTTGATTGGATGAACTTCAAGCAATACACCTGATGGGCGTCAGAAATTATGTTGTGTAAAACAACTGTGTATAACTTACTTTTAGAGAGAGAGAGAGAGAGAGAGAGAGAGAGAGAGAGAGAGAGAGAGAGAGAGAGAGAGAGAGAGAGAGAGAGAGAGAGAGAGACTGGAAAATAAACTTGTCATTGAGGGGAGGCCTGGTTTCATCCTGGTTTCATTACGCTGTTAACAGTTTAAACACAAATTAAGTAATGTAGAATTACCAGCAAACAAAACCAGACCTTTGCACAATATCAACTGAGGAATAACTACCTTTGCTTGCAGGTGTACTGCCCTGTAGATCTTTGCTGCAGTAGAAGGTTATCAATGGCATATAGTTCAGCTCTGTTATTTTATATTTATTATATCATTGCTTGAAGTTATTTCTTTCTCAAACTTTTTTTTTTTATTTAGAAACATGGTTCAGATTCTTCTCTAGAGCTTTAGGCACCATATCTCAAAATGCATTGTTAAATTTCTTTCAGTGTGGGGCCTTTTGATCTTCGACTGCTGGAGCAGCAATTAATTATTGCAGTTCAAACTTGTGTCTGATTTAAATTTGATATTTTTTCAATTGCATCTGGCATTAATGACTGTCCACCTAAACTAAATGTTATAAATCAGTGAATTCTTCAGTGAAAAGGAATTCAAATAGAAGTAATAGTACATTCATTCGCTGAGATAATATAGTAACTTTTGACACTGAAATGATGCATACCTTTTCAAGGTCCTCTTTTGGAAGGATTATAGATGTGGATAAATATGTATTCTTAATCTGAAGCTTGAAGAGTTCGGCAGCAGCCAGCTTTGCTGCAGTTTAATTACTACTCTGCAGACTGTGCTAGGTATGTATATCTGCTCTGACTTATAAAATGGTGTTTTAAGTAACAGTTTTCTGCATTTGAAAAAAAAAACATTTTGGAAGAGTTTTGAAAATGGAGCCACGTTCCTCCGACTGAGGTATTGAATCAACACTGCCACCCTCAGGCCATATTAGGTACTGAAATGATCTCAAGGTTAAGTAAGAGAAATTAAAGGCTACACAGGACACAGAGATACACCTGTGCATGTAGTTAAATGAGAATGTGTAGGTTTATTTAGCTGTTTAGTTGTTAATAAAATGTATTAGTTAAGTGTTCAGCGCTACCTGCTGTACTTAAAGGTGTGCAGAACCTGAATCTAAAGGTTTAAGCAGGCCGAAGTAGGTCTGCTATAGGCAAGGTTTCAATCTGTGATTTTACAATGTCAGCCCAATCTGAACTGCTGTACGCAAAAGCATGTTCACTTGATAAAGGCAGCTGTGCCTTGCAATCAGTTTCATTGAGGTGTTTTCATCTCCGTTTCAATTTGTTTTGTTTAAAGCTCTTTTTTTTAAGCTGCATTAAGGATAGCGACACAGTAATTGGGATATTGCATTCGGATGTGATCCCCTCAGGATGACTAATTTATAAATGATTTGCTTAAACTTTTCATTCTCTACTGTTGCAATATAAGCAGGGTACACTGGTACGGAGCAATAATGGATGTTATTTATAGTTAATGTTTTATAAAATGCAGTCTTCTGTGCAGTAAGGATTAAAATGCTTACTTACAGATAATTATGCAAACCACCAGCAGCATATCATTCCTAGTAACTGTTTTCTCTTCTGTTCATTAAATGCAAACAGGATCAGAATTATAGCAATGAATCTGCTGCTAAATATACTTCTTAATCCTGCTTGCCTCTGCAGAGAGAAACAACTGTTGAAGTGATATTGCTGTTGACTTTTAAATCTGCATAACTTTTCATTTGGGCACTAACACTAAAAGGGCACTAAAATAAAGTGTTTTCATCTGTCACAGCTGATAAGAACATTAAACATCCCTTAAACATACATAAATCTGCTTAATGGCAGGTCTTTTTTGTAGCTGCAGTTGCAGTGCTGTCAGTAATCTTGGGGTCTATTCAATGGATCTCAACAGTGGCCGATTCTTGTTAAAAACCATCACTTATGTTTTCAACGATATGAAGTCTTCATCAATGTAATTGTGTATATGACTAAATAAAGCATTGGTTCAAGGTGCAATAAAAACTGAGGATGATAAACAAGTTCAGTTTAGAGCAGAACTGTGATGGCGTTACTCCACAGGTCCAAAATGTTATACACTGTGAACCTATCAAATCAAGTCTTAAGGCAGAAAAAAACAAAGAACTTACAAGGTTTCGGTCTTTATATTTACACTCCAATCTGCTATTCATGACAAACACTGCTGCAGATCAGAACTGTAACACCAGCATGAAGTTTATATAGAATTGAAGTACACTCGAAAATATTAACAGGATTTCACATCACTGCACATGCTTAATGGTTACAGTAGCACAACATTTGCCCACCAACATGTGTTAATGATTCCACTGATGAAATAGTTCCATTGACACTCAAAATAGAACTGAGAGTGTTAGAAGATAAAACTGGTGTGTAAATTTTGCAAGTCAAGACTTAAATTGACTTTGATCTTCATTTTCCAAAAAAAAACTGTCTATGATACTGACCAACTATTTTGTGACTCATTTTCACACATTTATGGGGTTGACAGCTTTAGAGAAAATCCTGTTTGTCTACAAACTGTACCCAAGGTGAGACTGGAACTAAACTTGTTTGACAGTGTGCAGTTAATTAGATTTTAGTTTAGGAAGTTTGGTTAATTGTCCAATTGCTGCCTTTGCTTATTCTTAACTTGATGATGTAACACAATATATATTTTTGGCTCTTAAACATGACATTTTAAAATGGCTTCTGACATGTGGTCTGTAAGGATTATTGCACTCTCACAGCCGTTTGTGAATATTGTCTTTCATCTCTTTAGTCTTTTATTGCGGCTTCATTCAGTGTTCATTTAACTAATCATATAATATTATTATTGTTTATTTATTTTTTTCATATTACACATGTACTATTATGCATTGCTTTTGTTTGTTTTGCCATGTAAGGCACTATAGAAAAGTAATGTTGTTGTTGTGAAGCACTGGGTGAGTCTTGCTATTGAGAGTTTGCTGATCCAATCTTCTAGGCACAATTCACCTCACTTTGCTACAGTGACCCCCGCTGGTCAGATGACCAACGAGCCTAGCAGACTTCCCAGACTGGGTCTTGTATCCAGAGGTCACTAGCTTTTGATCTGCAGCCCTCCTAAATAAGTAAAAATAGCAATCAATATGTAAATAAATCAAATTAAATCCTGGCCAAACACATGCAGTTTTATGTATATGTCAAGTTTTATCTTTATAAAAAAAAAAAAAAAAAAATGCCCTTTTATTTTCTCAGAGAACATTTTGGAGGATTAACAAAATCCATTTTAATCCTGGCATTGTTAATCTTTCATAAAGGCAAGATGAAGGTCAAGAGTGAATAATTAGCTTTTGAGTGTGTATAATGAAGACTCTTAAATCAATACTGTTAGGATTCTTGCTGAGTTTCAGTCATCACTTCAGGCAGTAATATCCCTGGACCTGATTGGCTGATGATTTCGGGGTGCTAGTCTGCTAGGACCTGGTGTACATTATAGGCTGAATTTACTGTTGGAAATCTGAAGTAATCTGAAGGCACCTTTTAAGATAATGGAAATAATTTGCTGACATACTTAAGTAAAATCACTATCTGAAAAGATGGCATGCAAACTGAACTTTCTTTAATCTAGTACCAGAAAATAAGGTGTTCGTAGGAGCTATTAAATTAGTAAAGTTCTTAATTAAAGCCATTACTTAACTGTTTTGTAACATTTCTATATTATTATAATTTTGTATTTAGTTTGTTCACAGCAGAAACAAACAGCTTTGATCGATATTTCACATTGGACATCCTAGACAGGAGCCCCAGAACATGCATGTTTAGTACAGCATTTACAAGGTATTGAAAACCACATCACCCAGGTCCCTTATGTCTGGTTTGCATATTAGCAATTGTGGAGGGAGCATTGTACATGAGCTCAGCAGGTAAGAGATTTGGGTTGTGATTGTTGGTGGAGGCTGTGTGGTCCAGTGGTTAAAGAAAAGGGCTTGTAACCAGAAGGTCCCCGGTTCAAATCCCAGCTCAGCCACTGACTCATTGTGTGACCCTGAGCAAGTCACTTAACCTCCTTGTGCTCCGTCTTTCGGGTGAGACGTAATTGTAAGTGACTGTGCAGCTGATGCATAGTTCACACACCCGAGTCTCTGTAAGTCGCCTTGGATAAAGGCGTCGGCTAAAAAAAAAAAAAATTATTCACATTGTAAAGTATCTGTGGCTGCAGCTGGCTCACAGAATCCTAACTTCTAAAACATTCATTTGAAAATGATTACCAACTCATAGTTTATTGTGTTGTCATTTAGGTACATGTTGGAGACAGATTTCATAGAAGACAAATAGGTTAATGATGTCACAATTTGCTACACACAGCATACAAAAAGCTTTAAAAACTAAAACGTTTATGCATAAGCAGAACCATACAATGAACACACACTCCCATCCCCAGTATATGTACCAATATTACAAAGGCTTATCCAGCAGGAAAAATGAAAAAGATACCTTCCGGCTGTTTAGACCAGATTGCATTTCCCTTACCACTTTTCCAGAAAAACAGAGTTAAAAAAAAAAAGTGGATGGGTGGAGAGAGGTTGACAGAGTTATCAGAAAGTGCAACCTACTGAGCATTCTTGAATAAACTGACAAGTGACTGAGAAGCAATCAAAAAACACTTAGAGAGCACTGCTGCAATACAGCGTGACCAAAAGGAGGACCAGAGGCTTTGAGCTGCATTCATTGTCTTTTACAGTTTCAACGCATTAACACCCCTTGTGGTATCGGTTCATTTGTTAATAAGAAACATCAAAATGACTTTCAGCATCCTGCAATCAAATTCATAATTTACCTGCAGATGCAACAGGAAAAGACAGCTTCTGGTCACTTTTTAAATAGCTGCTTTATCTTAGTGCCATCAGCTCCATCTCCCAACAGTTACAAAGTGGAGAACTATCCTAGCTCTGCTCATGCTGTATGTATGTTCTTGTTTCCATAGCTTTCTCTTTATCTAGTTCCTAGTTTACCCATTCATATGTTCTGTTGGTTTGCCTTTTGCTCAAGCGTATATTGGAATACACATTCAATATTCGAAATCTCAGAAACACATTTTCAATCAGTGAATAGCTCCAAGTAGTCTTTTACTTGTTTAAAATGTTATCAGCTCTGAGTCTATCACCGCCTGAGCAGCTTCAATTGAAGACAAAGAGGAATGGAAGTAACATTCAAAGGTACTGGAGAGCCATCTGCTCAGAATTTAAATGAGACCATCCGGCACAGAAGCAGCGGCCACTGATCCAGTATCGCCACTCACAAGAAGTGTCCAGAATGTCAAAAGATCCAAGTGCCATACCTGGAAAGTGAAAAACCTGTATTTCAAGTTTAGACAGCAATTAAACACAAACTAACAGAAGCATCTTTGATACATCTGTAAAGCTCAGCATGAAGCAAAACCAGTTAGAGCTGCTGGTGCTGTTGAAAAAATTACAATTCAGATACATTCAGAGTACAGTCAAAGTTACATTACAGATCCACACAGAAACACGGTGCATTGCACAACAAACTAGACCCAAAAAAATGTTAGTTGTTTGTTTTATTTGTGTGTTTGTTTGTTGTTTGTCAATTAAAATGCCTTTTTATGCAAAAACCAGTTCAATGCTTTCCAAATGTAAATACAGTTGCTTTTTTTAGAACCAGGTAGAATAAAGCACTAGGATCAACAAGTTGCATTTTTCATGTTAGTCTTCAATATTGCACTTCTCTTCTGGGAAAACTTTGCATGGCTAAGATATCCTGACAGAAAATAACCTGACCACACAACTGTGAAAGAGCATTCCTGATCAGATGGGTCACTACAGAGCAAGCCAAGCAAATAAGAGTTCACCCAAGGCAATATAAGAAGGTCTGTTGAGTTCAAAGAGCAGCCTTTGAATGTGTGCATTTGGGTTGTTTTGATGAGTGCACACAGCTGAGTGTTGTCAGATCAAAGCATATAAGGATTCAGAATCTGATCATTTAACACATCCATGTTTTTGACAGGTTAAATACTGTTTTTGCTGTACAGTATACATACAAATTGAATAAACTCTTGCAACTCATCAGTTTCAACTGCTTAATATTTCTATCCCATACAGAACTGGCGATATTCTGGGCAATGAACCCAGAATATCTATATTGGTGTTTCCACTCCAGTGTTAAAATGTTTTAATCAAAACCAGCAACTTTCATTGCATGCTACCACTCAGGGGAATAACATTAATGGGCACTATTGCATATATATTATATTGTATAGTTTGACCAAGGGTATCAAGTCTCCATTTATACAATGTAATTACAGTAATGGAAAAGTAAAATACAGGTAAACCTGCCCAACATGCTGAACTAAGCGTTTTTTTTGTGGTGCTCTTAATGGAAAAGGCCCTGGCATCTTCTGTCTCCATAGGCAGTTACCAAGATGAATGCTCATATTGATGAGCCATTAAAGGAAATGACTGTTAAATAATCCTTATTGTCAGTAAATGTGGCATGCTAATCATTTTCAAGTTAAATCAATGAACACGTGAACCACTAGTTAAAACACTACTTAGAAAGAAATATAAACCATGCTTCCATATCCAGGATTAATGGATGCATAAAACATATGCAAGCACAATGCGCTTCAAGTCCCCCTGGGGGACCTTGATCTTTTTAGATAAAGAATTCCTGTAATAATGACTGAATTAAACAGAGGAAGGTTATATGGGGGCAGACTTATGACTGGTATAACTTCAATGATCGCTCATAAATCTGTTTCTTTACAACACACGGAATGGAGCTTTAAAACTCACAGAATTGTTTTTCTAAGGTATTGAACACTGAAAACCGATGAGACATTGAAACAGCTTTTGTAACTAGGATGTTATTTTGAATATCCTTCTTTCTTTAACATATTTGTTAACTTCTAAGTATGGAAATATTTTTTACTATAATAAACACTCATTTCTGTCGTAGCCCGCCTTCTCACTCTTTCCACAGTTAGGTATTTTTTCCTCTTTGAAGGAGCTCGAAACAAGTACTTCCTGACGTTTAGTTTTGCTTAAAATCCCTTTTTTTGTAACATTGTACAATAATACTTGTACTATAGGAGGCTGTGTGGTCCAGTGGTTAAAGAAAAGGGCTTGTAACCAGAGGGTCCCCGGTTCAAATCCCACCTCAACCACTAACTCATTGTGTGACCCTGAGCAAGTCACTTAACCTCCTTGTGCTCCATCTTTAGGGAGAGACATAGTTGTAAGTGACTCTGCAGTGGATGCAGTGTTCACACACTCTAGTCTCTGTAAGTCACCTTGGATAAAAGCGTCTGCTAAATAAACAAATAATAATAATGGGCCTAAAGCAATATCACAAAAAGTATATTTTTTTTAAATATGAGTTGGTGCGTTTATTTATTTATTTATTTATTTATTTATTTATTTAGAGAGCTTTTTATTTTTGCTGAATAAATACAGCCAACTTGGAGCTTCTGTATTTTTTTATTTTTTTTTACTGTGAGAACCCTGTTGGCAAATATAAATGAGTAAAGCTTTGAGAATCACCCTCTGTGTGTAGAAAGAAGCGTGGCACATGTTACCTACAGTAAGTTACCTTAAGCAGTAGCACGGTATTAAAGGAAAATGGAAATCCTGATAACACTAGAAATGATATACTTACAACAGAAATAACCCTAATATGGAACAGGCAGTGTTGTGTGATGCACTAACGAAATGGATTCTGACCCCTGAAAGTTTGAACTGGGGTTCAATGCTTAAGTACACAGGTAGTACAATGGTACAATTCATAACATTTCCTTTTAAAAAATGCCATTAGAAATACATCACGCTATTGTAATTGCTCTTTCTCTGTATATTTTAATGGTGAACTACATACTGCCCCTTTAAGGAAAAGTTTCTCCTTAACAATTGTTTGCTTATCAATTCATTGGAAGCGGAGTCTATTCATATGTACTGTAGAAACTGGAAAAGAAAATGATAACCTTGTTTAATCTGCCAATCAAACCATTGAAACAAGCCATCCTTCACAGCGATAAAACGATGAAATGTACACTCGATTTGCAGTTTAACGATAAACTGCAAGAATAAAGTTTCATAGCTGACCCATACATTTATGAGCTGGTTCAAATTTCTTCTTCTAGCGCTGTTGAATTACTCTTTTTACTTAAAGGAAAATGGAATACACTGTTTGTAGAATAATATTTTTGGTCTTTTCATCATTATAGAAGTGATGAGATCATTCAAGAGTTTGGGCAGTCCCCTCTACCACACCACCTTGATGACTTACTATGAATATATATATATATATATATATATATATATATATATATATATATATATATATATATATATATATATATATATATATATAATGGTTATATGGATAATTGTGTAATATCATAGAAACTCTACATGGAATGTTGACAGCAAAAGCTGCCTTGCCCAGATGCAGTTTACCTTTAAAGTTATCTCAGGTTTGTAACATGAAGGATATGCTGATCCCAGCCCTGTCCAGATATATTGATCTATTGATCTACTGTATGTATTGTGCCCATTAGTTTTATTCCATATTCACCTATTAAAGCTATTAATAGGAGGCTGTGTGGTCCAGTGGTTAAAGAAAAGGGCTTGTAACCAGGAGATCCCCGGTTCAAATCCCACCTCAGCCACTGACTCATTGTATGACCCTGAGCAAGTCACTTAACCTCCTTGTGCTCCGTCTTTCTGTTTAATGACCAGTTTTATAGTGAAACAACCATGGCACACAATAGATATTCCTCATCCTAGATGTGAACTGTGCAATAACAGAGATTATTCCAATTTGAATAATCTTGTTGTGAATGTGAAAGCATGAGCACAAACTGTAATTTGCTGTAAAGGAGTTCATTTCTCTTTCCACTGCAATGAAATCACAATGGGTTAATATGCGAAAGAACATTGGTAAATCATCAAGTAAGGCTACAGAAATAATACATACACGCAGTTGGTGCTTTGCCTTAGTAAGATACATGTACTAGGTTATATTATAGCGTATCACCACAGTAGCAGCAATGCAGTAAAGGCATCAGGTATAGGATTTGATTAGTTTTGCCACCAATGTCGATTAGGGATCAACCAAGGCCAGGTGATGGAGGACTATCGTCTACCCAAAAGTGAATCCTGGGCAGTACCGTGAGAAAACACAGTGAGAAAAAAAACTCTGGTGATCCAGACCTTTGAGTAATCACCAGTTCATGGTTCATGGTTCAAGGATGTGGTGAGGAGGTGGAGGTGAAAGACTTTTAAGATGTGTTCAGACTAGGCTGAAAAAACTCCAGACCAATCTGACTGTTCCGACTGACGTTCAGATCATTCTGAGTCCGGTCTTAGATATAACAGTTTCACAAGATCACTTCAAGAAAATTCTGAACAGACAGACCAGTTATATAGTAAATACCTGTCTGCGTATTTCAGCATATTCCTCTTTCACAAAGAAATACAGCAGACCATATTATAATATGAGCAGTTAATACCCATTTTTATGGTGGCTCATTTTTTGTTGCCATTGAAATGACAAGAGACAGACAGATTGATTAAACATGTGTGACCTTAATAGATCTGAGACTGGTCTCATCAGAACCGTTCTCAGCTGAACTGGTGTGAGATCTGTTGTCATCTGAACACAGCATTAGAACCTGTGGGCTTGATCCTTGTAAGTTTGGGTAGGAATTTGTAAAGGGAGCTGATGGAATAATCAAGTAGCAGCACTTGGTTACAGATGGAATATTTACACAAGGCCAGCATTAGTAAACACTTGTCATTGGGGCTGTAGCATAACTGCATGGCTATAAATACGCATTTAGCAGTATAGCAAGGTTGGTGTACTCTGGGTTGGGCTGGCTTTGCGGTGTTGCTACATAACACATAAATGGCTAGCTGTGCTCTGATTAGCAGAAAAGACATTGATTGTTGCCTATACATAAATAATTTTACATCTACTTTACTCCACGTGTCATTGCTTATGTATCTTAGTTGTTTAACATTGTATAATGATCAGTCATGCTGGATATCAAACTGGCACATGCTGCAATAATGCTGGTCTCACAGGGCTCCAAACCTGACAAGGCGTTCTCCAGGTTGTGTCAGGGAGCGTTAAATTTGAAATGTGCAGCTGAATGTAGGAAGCTGTCTTGAGCAGCTCTGTTTGTATTGCAGCATGTGGCTGTCACTGCTGCTTTTCACCACACGTTATGCCTCAGCGAGCCTTCAACATGTTAGGTCCCTCTGGAGCACATGGATAGAGCACAAGTTCAAGCCATGTCACTTGAGGCACCATTTATAATAAATGAGAAAAAGGAAAATACTGAATATCACCAATCAAGAGATCAGATATCTAATATTCTGAAATACAAATGGAAAAACTCTGTGTGCCAAGAAAGCTGAAACAAAACAAAAGAAGCATTCCAGTGGGGATGAAAACATTTACAAGAAAATAGAAAGCTGATATCTGAAACATATCCTTATATCCTTCAAATATGTCCAATGCGTTTCAAACTGTACTGAGCACTACGCCTTTAAATCTGGTCTTGGTCAATGATGGTTTCTTAAGGACGACAATGGCAGAATGTAGCTCAGGAGTTGTCTTGTGTATTGCTAGTTGTAAAAAGATTCAATTTCTTTCTTTCTTCCATTCATTTTATTATTCTTCTGATAGTAAACATTAAGATTGCACTGTGGTTTATAGTTTTTAGTTTTGTGTGTCGCTATGTTGATTTGCAACTGCAGTAACTAATTGTAATCATGTCAGAAACCCCATAACACTTGCATCTTGCGCCTGAATGCACAAAAGCTATTTCCATTTTAAACCATTTAAATTCACAGAAGTTCTGAGTCAACGTTAAAAAGGAGGTCAGTGGCCTCGAAGCTTGACTTAAACCACATCCGATGTTAATGAGCGTGGCTCATCCATTTAATTACCGCCATACTCCATCGGGAACTCTCTGTTTTATGAAACACCTGCTTTATCTATATTTAACTGGGGGGGGGGGCAGTGTGTTCATAATTAGCAGCAACTCATTATGAACGGCTTAAAAAAGAAAGGGTAATAAATAATGCATTTATTTGAACTTCAATGGTATTTAGCTGTTAAAAGTTATTTTGGGTGAGCTTAAAACAAACTTCCAACCTGACACATAAGAAATAGACAGGTGATCATCCATCACAATGTGAAGATCCTGCAGTAAGATTGCTAATGCTCTTTCATCACCTCCGGCTGAAGCAGCTATCTACTCCCTGTGGTCCAATGACAGCACACTCAAGGTGGTTAACCAGAAATGCCCTCATCTGACTGGCTTCAGAAACAGCATGTACTCTAATTGACAGTCACTCAGTGTTAGGTGAATCATATATAATTCATAAAACAGCAAACTCGTGAATAAGGAATAATAGTCAGCCGGGTGACACAGGGTCTTGCAAACAGCTGACGGCTCTTTTTGTTAAACAGAATAAGAATTAAAGGACGTGGGAGGAAGTGCTTCTATCACTGCACGGGTTTCAGTAAAATGATATATGTTTAGTCCCCACTCAACAGATGGGCAAGCGTTTTTAAAATTATTTATTTTGATTGGCTTTAATTACACTGAAAGAGCGGGCCAGAAATGTCCGATCTGTGCTCCGCTCCAGCAACTACCCCGTTGAACTCCCCTGCTCCATATAAAATTGCTGCGCTCCGCTCCCCACTCCTCTCCACTCACACTCTCTGTTAGGGAGTGGTCAGAAATTTAATTGGGTGGGTGGGCCTATGCAATTCTGTTTTAATGTTTATATATATATACAGTAGGTTATTATTCTACAGTACAGGCACAATAGGGTATAGTTTTGTATTGTATGTGTCTATAATTGTACATATTTTTTAAGTGAAAAATATGTGCACATGTGGTTTCGATGAACTCTTTGAACTGGAATATTTCTTGATTACACTTCCTTAGTTACGGCACCTTTAGGGTATGAGACCCCATCACTCCCAGCTTTTATACCAGGTGTATGGTTCCTTTTTCTGTCTTTTCAGAACCCTGACAATTGTTGAACAGCTGCTCTAACTGCATGGCAACACTGAATCAGGCTGACGTTCCACCACATTGAACAATTTATCAAAGGCTGTGTGGCTTGAGGGAAGACACAGTAGATACTGCACTAATGGAGCTGAAGGGTTGAGAAATCCTGAGCAACCTGTCCACATGAAGATCATTCATTACAGTATTGTCCAATCAGTACCTAGAGAGCTGGGGATGGGATTCGCTTTTGAAACCAGATCGGTCTCCATTCATGCTGTAAAAGACATATCCCACCCAACTCTTTGCAACAGTTTGTTTTACTAATATATTCTGTGGATCATGGCTGCTCTTTATAGCGATTTAGAGTTGTTGGTTTTCCATGCAGTCAGCTGATTTTTAAATTTGCACTTCAATCTTTTTTAATGCTGTTATCCAGATTGTTTTTGCTGGTTTCCCACTCTTGTGATCTAAGCCCATGTAATGTTGCGGAAATCTGCTCGGAAAAGTTAAATGTCAATATCATGAACCCATAAACATAGTAAAACCTTGACAGTGTACCATCCCTGGCTCAATAACTTGCTCAGAAACAGTTTTATCTCTCTATAATATTTTGTTTTGTATCTAACGTAATTGCTGTTACATTCTGAATGGTCTGGTTCTCTGCATGCTACATGTTATGGTTTTCCTATTGGCAACCTTTTATTTTTCATCCGTAGAAAAGAATACAACAGAAACTTTTATAAAGACGGATTCTGTTTTAAAATGTCATGTCGGCAACCAAAATGTAGAAACAACACCCTCCCTCTTTGACAGCACTCTAATTGACTCGAACCTTTCACTCCACACCTTGGGCTTGATTTGAAATGCACTGGTTAAAACATTTAACTTGGAAGCAACCTATTGAAATTAACTATATTGTCTGCAAGGGTAAACTTGTACATTGCACTCTGAACTCCCATCTCACACATGCTCATTATAATATTAACTATTCTTTTACATGAGGGGCAGTAGGATTCAAAACTAGCTGATGCCTCATAAACAACACATAATAACCCATTCACTGCCTTTTAAAATTGTCAGCTTATTTTACCTGTATAAAATAGTAACACAGCTTTGTTTTAAACAGATTGAAGCTTACATAACGCTTTTGCAGAACTTAAAAGGTTAAAGTTGTGTTATAAATCATAGGCTAAGACTTAAATTATCCCTGGCGAGACATATGCCATTGCTGCCATCTACTGAAAATCATTTCCAGTGCTGGTTCACTACAGAGATTAAAGTCCTCATGGCAAAGCTTTTAAAAACCAGCCAATACATTTTCTGCAAAATGCAATTTTAAGCTTGAAAGCCCACTTTTTTTTAATACTTAAAGTGCAATATTGTAGGCAATAAATAAGCACATGCTTCTAAAAAAAAGGGTTAAATTGACAGCAAAATATGAATTAAAGCCTTTAAAAAAGAATTGCATATACATGGTTCAAAATCCAATTATTTATTGAGTGTTTTAAGTTTGGAAGCATCTGTGTAGGAATTAGGAGCTACAGTACAGTATATACATTTAACTCTCCTTTCGAAGTCTTTGTACCAAGCTGAATTCACCTGCCCTGTGGACAAGAGTATCAAATTACAAAGTGTAAACTAAAATAATGCCAGTCACTAAAATAAATACGACAGCATGCTAATCCAAAGGGCTTGTTTGCTAACTAATAAGTATTATGTTTGGTTCAACTTCAGAAAAGCTTTACACCCTTACAAATAGTGTCCAGCTCATAAGCATCTTGTGCTACTGATGACATGTAATGTAACATCATCAATATTCACAGCAGCAAGTGGCATTTCAAAAAAGCAAAACGCCTGATATGCCCAGATATACAAACTTGAATTAGTGTGACCTCATGTCAGTATCAATGTTCTCAAAGGAAAAGGAAAATACACAATGTACTATGATATTTTTTGGGCTCGATTTTAATCGCATGCCAGTGTCCTCATGCCAGAATTCAGCATGACTGACACGCACCTATCTGATGAAAATCAATAACAGGAAAATAAGTGGTTTGGCACACTGTTCAATGAAAAGCCAGTAGAATACATGCTTAGTGTATATTCTACAAGCCTTTACAGAAATTAAAGGATCTAAAATTTGAGAGGATGCAGACAAGTTTACATGATATAGATACAACATGGATTTCAGCTTAAACTGCTAATTAAATAATTTCATCTCGGTAGATGGTGTGGTAGTGTGGGGTATTATTCAGAGCCAAGCACAGACAGACAGACAGACAGACAGACAGATGGCCCTGGTTTGTAACGTGAACTCAACTTCTGACTCACTGTATCACCCCTGAGAGCAAGTCCACAGGTACACAGTTTTAAAACATATGTCAGAAAGGAAAGCTAGATTTATATTGAACATGCTTCCGTTTAGACCCTGAATGTTCATCATATTTTCACTACTGCATTCCAGGACTTCCATTTAATAGTATATTTGAGTTTTTATATTTATGTACAAAAAAATGAATATTAACACAGACTTATATTTATATTTCTAATCTATGAAAAAAAAAACTATGCAGAAATGTTATAGTGTTGAAAAACAAATAAACCTACCTGTAATGGAACAAAATCCTTAACAACCATGAAAGATACAGCTTATTAATACCATAAAGTTTATAAGGGCACTAACCTTCTGGCCCGTATGCCACTTTGTATTAACACAGCTTTATGAAGAGGCATGTCAGGTTTCTAGCCTCAGTCACATAACATCAGCATCGCAATTATGCTTGCCTGTAAATAAAATACATATACTGTACCTACGACTTCACATTTTACAATGTCTGTGCGCTATGCACCATTAGCACTTTCTGATCTATGAAGCGACGATGTTGTGAAACTGTAGAGAACAGTGCCAGCAGGTGACCTCGTAATTAGTTATTCATTCTGATTGCCTGGCGTTTCTCTCCTCTTTATAAAAAGTTTTAAAAAATAATAATAATCTTTACATTTGGTTTGATATTTCGAAAGAAAAGGAAAAGTTTAAAAGTGCTAATTCAATAGAATTTTCTTTAATGGCCATTGTCAGTTGGTGCTTGTTTAGGTTTTACATCGTGGCACAAAACCTTGTTTTTATTTCTAAACTATTAAAAGCAACCCATGGCACTTGGGAAGCTATTCTTTTACCTTAAAGTGTAATCTGCACCAGTAGTAGTGGTTACCAAACAGGGCATTAGCGGCCATGTAATTACATTGTAATAACTGGATAACTAACAATGGCTTTTTCCCTTACAATGGTAACCACTGTGTGATTATAATAGCATGCCCATGCAGAGATAGATTTAAGGATAAGGGTTTAAGAATAGTGTTGCATAAGGCCGTGAAGTGTTCAAAGAATGATCCGAGTTTAAAATACTGTAGATCTATATACAGCATTTCCACTTAGTTGAAATGGAATTTAATACATTTCATTTTATTAGCTGTATGACTTTTTAAACATGTCCAGTTCTCTATAATATTGTAGTTGTGGGCATTCAGGCATTTCAAATGTGTTTCCCATTCCTTCAGTAAATGGATAGGTTATTCCACCATCAGCACAGAAACAGTTAACCAAGTTAATATTACCTTTGCAGTGAAGCAACATTAGATCATATGTGGGATGCTTATAAATTAATAAGAGTCATTTAAAACGCCTACATATTCCTTCTGTTTCATTGCTTTGTGCTAATGGTTTCAGGTTTTAAATGACAGTAGTTAAAGTAGTCATGGTTTTCAATGATTTATTAACAGCATGTACTCTGAAACTCTTAAAGAAACTTTAGCGATTGTGAAGACAACATACAGTCAGCGTTTTCACTGATTGTATGCACTGACTGTATGTTGTCTTCACAATTGGATCCATTAAATATTCCACATCGGATTGTAGATAATAAAAACATGAGGATGCTGAATAACATAACTCTTAGAGACTGACTTACAGAGTGATCTTTTGAACTGGGTTCTAAAATGAAAAAAAACCTGTTACATCCAATTAAAAAGACAGCTAGAGGTAAAAAATAAATAAAAACCTTGCCAGATCTGTTGGTCTGCTAGTTTTTCTGTAACACCAGACCCAGTCATACCTGTATTATCATTTTTTGGGGGGTTTTGGGTTTTGTTTTTTTTTATAAATATCGTCAACACAAAAGGTTAACAAATGGATCATGTGAATAGAAGAGGAGCTTCAGAAGTTGTGGAAATTTCAAATCTCCAAGAACAATTCGCTTTAATATTCCTTGTTTACAATTACCCACCGGTCAGAAACTTTAGATCCCAAGTTAATTAGCACCTCAATTTAATTAGATGACAGAGCTCTTGGGAGTGAATGTTTAATTACCTTGCTGTCAACAGGGTGCTGCCAAATAGATGCTTGTTTCACCAATTCAAAACTGTTGATAAATGTATACAACTTTATTGCAGGGGTTAACGTAACCTTTTTTTTTTTTTTTTTAATATTCCATGGGTGGCTGATCACACACACAGAGTGGTTTGTGACACCAAACAATGCTCGATGGTATACATTAGAAGACAATTATGTTCATGAAACCAGGGTAAGTAATATTCTATATGGCTCATTAAGTTAGAAATCATATCTGAAAGTGATAGGGACCCAAGAATTTTGGCAGTGATTCAATGTATTATTCTCAGTAGATAAGGTTTGTGGTTTAGTAGCATCTCGGTCAAGACTGAAACAGCAAACCCAGACATGGAAGACTGCAATTCAGCTCTTTCACGCACTTTTATTCTTTAACTCTCCAACAAAACAAAAGCAGCATCCAATCTGCGGATATCTAGGTGCACACACATGGAGCACAACCTGCTGCTCCCAGCCTTCTCTCTACACTGCGCTCATCCTTCTCTGCCCAAACAAACAAAAAATCCTGACATGTCTTCTCAGGTGGCTAATTGACTGATTGATCAGCCAACCAGGAATTGCGTGCCTAGCATTCTCGGGCTGATCAATCAGACAATCAACCTCCCCAGAAAGACACCACACCGAACCAGTTAACTCAATTACCATGTGGCAGTGCAGAGGATCTTAGCTCCAAGATGTTCCTCCCACTCCTGAGCCAAGATGGCTGCCAACCACAAAAACATATATTTTAATGTGCGGGGCCTCTGTCACAAGGTTGTATGTGCAGGACACTAACTGCTCATAATTTATGGAAAGGTCATCTTATAGCAGACCCCACAACATAAGGTTTCAGACATTTCTAGAATATAATTACAGTGTTAAAAGGCGTTAAAAGATAGCTGTCATTCTGGGGATCACACAAGCTCCTCGAAAAAAGGAAGTTGATTACTTCCTTCACAAGCACTGCATCTGTGGCTCACTGCAGCAAAGCAGAAGGTCGAAATGACTTCCAATCTCAATGCTGTTTAAAGATGCAGTCAGGTGTCCAAGTTTTGATCTATGTGATGGGCTAAAAATTCTCTTGAGGCACAATTGAGGATTATAACAGATCCTTCCCCATCAATCAGGCAGCTAGCTGCACATTTGAAAGAAGTGGGCAAGCAAAGGTTATAGAACAGCCAGTAGCTGTTCTGCAACAATAGGTCGTTCTTGTACTGCAGTTAAGCTACAGTAACCTGTAACTTTGGCATGTCCTAACTGGAAAGCCTGTTGTTTTGCAAGACTTTTTTTTCATTTTATTTTCATGCCTAACTGATACACACAGAGTTATACAAGTCTAAAAGAAACGTCCACCCTCTGCAAAACAGACATAGCCCAGTTTCAATGAAAACTGATAGAAATACAGTTTAGTCTTCTGGCGTGTTTCTGACCTGTCATTTCACAAGGCAGCAATGAGGTGTATTCCCACAGACACATTGCATTAAACATTGTTGACCGGACATGATTCTTTGGGTAGAAGGTAGGCTATAAAGACTCATCTTCAGCTCAAAGGGAAACATCCTAATGACGTATTCCTCTTCCCTTCTGAGCCCTGGGCTCTTTGTTAATATCTAATGGAAATCAGCTGCAAAATTTCTTTCCAGATTCGATTTATAATGCTACTGCTGTTTAGTTTCTTTCTCTAATTTAAATTTAGCATATTGGGGTCGTACCACATTCTTAGGGATGTTGAAAGCAAATGCAAAACCCTGAAAAACATTTTAAATGGTGTGGAGTTGGATGTCACAGTGCCCCTTTTTTTAAAGCTGAAGTGTTTGGACGTCTTTCTAACTGGCTTATGTGACAACGAGAGGCTAAAATGACTTAACCTTTTAACAAAATGACAATAACAAAAGATTCTGTCAGAATCTTGGTAATAAAAAATCGATATCTGGCAGTAATTTGCAAATCACCTCAGGACAAACGAGAATGAACACCTGAATGCAGCTGCAGATGGAAATGTTGTTTCTTATAAATAAATGTTATGCTGCTGAATAGGTCTTCTGACACACTGGGATCAATATCCAATAATGCAACAATCACCGTTATTGTCATTGCAGGTGTACAGAAAATGTGAAGTATTCCTTTAATTAGCAGTTAGTTTAATGTTTGCATGTGAAAAGGCAGGCTATACATGTAACAGGGTCAATACTACCCCTGCTATCTTTCATGTATATACTGTATTTGTCAGTTGTATCTTTTGTTTTTATAATTTTACTTTTTGATTTGATTAGTGCATGTTTTATATGTTATTGATTAACACCTTGTAATTGATTTATCACTTTTTAGTAGCTTCTCCACGCCATTCACCTTTTATGCCTTATTGGGTACTGACTAATTGAATAAATTACAAGAAACATACTTGTTGTGTGTCTGGAATTAATAAATGAACAAGTTGATTCAATTTGAGGCAGATTGAACAGCACTTTATTATTTTTCTCTATACTCTACAAAGTGTTTTTTTTTTTTTTGGAAACTCCATAAAGAAGCTTTAAATTAGATGTGTACCTGCAATCTTTGTAACACAAGTAATGTTAAAACTCGCTCATTCTAGTTAATGAAGTTTAACCCTAATATAATAATATATTACATTATTCCCAGACACAGTCTTTCCCTTTCTAAAGGTCCTGGAACAGACAGAAGCATTGCAACTTTAAAGAAATAACAAGTCTTTACTTGCAAGGCAAATATTGATTGGCCTGGTTTCTGGTAAGCAGGGCAGGTTGGTGGTTTTAAAGAGACACACAACTCTCGGTGGACAAATGGGAAGGAAAGTAGGTTAAGATGCACATAAAAAGAAAACTGGGAGGACAACTTGTCCTTTAAAGAAAGCAAGGTAAATTAACCATACAGTGTCACCTATTGTGAAGGTCTCCTGATTGCAGCTGAAATGTTCTGCAGCAGAACAAAAGGATTGGGCTTGATGAGTTTCTAAGACCTCCAAAATGGAAATAGAAAAATGTTTCTTAACATTTTTATAGCAACACTTCAAAATAAAAAAAGAAACTCCAGTGGGTCTATTTGGAAGCAAGTGGGAAGAAAAGGTTTTCAGTAAGGTAGAAAATAATATCGACAGTATAAATCTTCACTAATTCCTCCTTCCTGAAAGGCGTTTCTACCGTTACAGAGGTTTTATTTCATTCAGAGAATATGACTTCGCATTTGCTTCAAAAAAGGTCCTGTGTTAATTTCACTTTTGTTTCGAGTTTACTTATTATTGCTGTATGTATTTATAAAAGCTGCCATCTGAATTCACAGGAGCACGTATGTTTTGTGGATGTTTTGTGCTGTGACTCCCAGCAACTGCTACTGTTTAAACCTGCATTTCTACCACTGAATGAGCCTTCTCAATATTCAATTCAAATTGAAAGCCTACATCTAAAGGAAACAGTGGGTACGTGTTTTGCATAATAGGGTGATGCAAAGTAATACTGAGAAACACTGAATTCCTTTGAAGCTGTTTTTTCTTAGAAATAGCCCAAAGTAGCACCGCAGCATGGTGCATCAGGTGCATGTTGAGAGCCATCCTGAGGTATTAAGGCATTTGCTGAGAAAAGAAAAGGCACTGCAATATCAAAAGCAGTGCACGCTTACCCTGGGTGCCTAAAATACAGAACGCCAAAGTTTGCTTCCAAATGAATTAGTCTCTTCTCTGCATGCCTCCACATCTTCTGCATCCATGTGGAATAGTTTCATTTTCAACCTTTAGATTCTTTGGACCATTTATAAATATGTATTTAGTTTTATGCTGCTATATTTTTTTATGTGGTTATATGACATTAAACAATAAATCATATGGGTGACACATACCTTTTACATGCCATTGTGTGGGTGCTATCCATCTCAACCATATTATTATGTTTATGTATTCAGCTTATCAGATTATCAATATGGATGTATTGCATATTTCATAGCTAGTACCCAGAACAGGATTTAGATTATTCAAAGCTGTATATTACTTATGCATAGGCAATATTTAACTCCCCTTTTATTATTATTATTTTATCGTTGTGTAATATGTTAGAGAGTAATGGGGGCAAAAAAAAAAAAGAAAACATTTTTTTTTCTATGGGGTTTCATTTTCCCTGTTTCTCTGCATGAAATTTCTTACACATCTCCCCTAATTTGTGTCAGACACTGTCAAAACCCTACAAACGCTATGAATTGTAAGAGCAATACCATGCCTTTTGAAGCGGACAGCAGTGTTAGACCTGACCATTCTCTTGTTCACATTGCACTTCATTAAAACTGTATGGGTCCACTAATGGACAGACCCTGTTCTTCAGGCATCTTTTACATTAGGGCATCGCTATTACAGCATGACAGCCTCCAGGCTACAAGCAATAGCTGTAGATTTGTTTACATTAATTTAGAAATAGCTAGTCAGGGTGTCAGTGGGACAATCAGAAAACTTTTGGCTGGAGAGACCTGGGTTTGAATCTTGACTTAGTGAAGCGAGTATAGCAGCCTCAATCTTTAATACAAAGCTGGCACACAATTTGCCACAGCTGACATTGGTCCCCTGAAGGACAGACCTGAGGCCTGCATGAGGGGAAGCACACACTGAAACTGCTTACACTACTGTATCCCCTGCTCAAGAGAATCAAATACATCACAGCAATATATACTACATAAATAGCTTCCCATTATAACAAAAATGTACTTCTGGGCATAGTGTGGTGGTTATGAGACCAGAATATGGTTGAATCCAGTTAGCGTATGTAAGATAAGAAAGACTTTTTATTTTCTAATTTCTGCATTGCAATTATTTCTATTTGCAGTACCTAGAAGGACCAGATCATTTCTGCCCTGAGCTCAGCCACATGATTTTCAAACCTTCAGAGATCAGCATCTGAAAGTAAGCTTTAAAACATTGAAACATTTTAAATACCGTCCAACATGGCTCATCAGTCATGAGAAATGGTAAACTTCTAAAAGCTATTATTTGATGTTTTACATGTTCCAGATGAATAGTCTTTAACACTAACTGTCATATTAATTGGTGCGTGGTGCGCTGTGAGTTTGGCATTATCAGGCTAACAAGCTACTTGTTTAGCAAGAGCAGATTCCTGGAGCAACACTGCCATCTAAGTACTAAACAACATGAAGAAGAGCTGACGACAGTGGAAAACATTAATAAATAGTCCATTTAAAGTGTCTTTTTCCAGTATGTTTAAGAGCAACTTAGTATGAGTAGCAAAAATATCACAGTTAACTAATCTATTTTTCTTGCTTTGTAGAATCTATATATAATTTCTATAATACTGTAGACATGTAAAAAAAAAGCAAGATCTGTTGATTGAAATTTAAAGAGTGAATAATATAAAACAGAATTATGCTTTTGCATAAATACTCACCATGTAAAAACAAATATAGGAGACTAAACCCTATATGATTCAATTACAGTACTACAGCAAACTCCAGTATTGAATACCACTCCAGTACTAAATACCACTGTGTTATACATTGAATGGAGCATTTGATATTCAAGAATGATGTAATGGCTATCCTTTTTGGCTCCAGTGATATACAGTAGACACTTACTTCTCAAAGGCTTTGCGTACAAACAGCACAGGCTTCACATACAGACGTGCTCAAATTTGTTGGTACCCCTCCACAAAAAACGAAGAATGCACAATTTTCTCTGAAATAACTTGAAACTGACAAAAGTAATTGGCATCCACCATTGTTTATTCCATATTTAATAGAAATCAGACTTTGCTTTTGATTTTTTATTCAACATAATATTGTAAATAAGAAAACAAATTAAAATGGCATGGACAAAAATGATGGGACCGCTAACCTAATATTTTGTTGCACAACCTTTAGAGGCAATCACTGCAATCAAACGTTTTCTGTAGCTCTCAATGAGACTTCTGCACCTGGTAACAGGTAGTTTGGCCCACTCTTCCTGAGCAAACTGCTCCAGCTGTCTCAGGTTTGATGGGTGCCTTCTCCAGACTGCAAGTTTCAGCTCTTTCCATAGATGTTCGATAGGATTCAGATCAGGACTCATAGAAGGCCACTTCAGAATAGTCCAATGTTTTGTTCTTATCCATTCTTGGGTGCTTTTAGCTGTGTGTTTTGGGTCATTATCCTGTTGGAGGACCCATGACCTGCGACTGAAACAGAGCTTTCTAACACTGGGCAGTACGTTTCGCTCCAGAATGCCTTGATAGTCTTGAGATTTCATTGTGCCCTGCACAGATTCAAGGCACCCTGTGCCAGGCGCAGCAAAGCAGCCCCAAAACATAACCGAGCCTCCTCCATGTTTCACTGTAGGTATGGCGTTCTTTTCTTTACCTTTACCATGCTTGTCTATTATTTTCTTTCTGATCTCCTCAGACACATGTTCAGTGTGGTGCACACAATGATACCAAACAGCACAGTGACTACTTTTCTCCATTTAAATAGGCTGAATGACTGATTACAAGATTGGAGACATGTGTGATACTAATTAAAGAAACTAATTAGTTTGAAACATCACTATAATCCAATTTTTTCTAAGGGGTACCAATAAATGTGTCCAGGCCATTTTAGAATAATTTTGTAGAATAAGCAATAATTCATCTCTTTTCACAGCTTCTTTGCTTTATTCTATGACATACCAAAGGCATGATTGATGATTTCCATTACACGAGAGTAGATGTTAAAACTTCATGCTGATTTGAACTCGGCTCTCGCCAAGATAAGCACCAACTAAGACGTAGCTTTACAGTAAACTAATGTGATCCATATGTGTCTCCATCCATTTACGTTTCCTTCCATATGATGATGTAGATATCCTTCTGTCTGGTGTTAATGGCTGAAGTGTAATGCTGGCTCCAGGGATCAGCTTATTTTGCCTCCCTGGCGCATCAGCACACACAACGGCTGCGATGCTGGCTCCGGGGATCAACCAAAGTGCGGCCTCCCCAGCGCATCAGCATGACAACCGTCTGGATTGAGCTAAGTAGGGTACATCTCTGGGGTTTTCAAGTGGGCACCTTCCATCCTCAGTGTTTCGTCGACTAGCCCACGACACCTCAAGAGGGCTCGACGGTGATTCTGGCGTCCCAGCATCACCCCCCTCCGTCCCCCACTCAACTCAGCCCAGCTTACTTACCTGTCCCCAGCCAGAATCTTTCTGTCTCAACCACAGCCAGTTGCTGCTCCTCTCTGCTGCTTCAGATAAGTTCTTCACTGTGCGACGCAACTCTTGGCCACTGAATCCGACGTCTCTGAGAAACCGGGTTGTAGAGTGTGCCACAAATCCTCGACAACCCACTTCCACTGGGTAAACCCGAACTCTCCATCCTCGCTGTTCCGCTTCAGTGGCTAGTTGAGCATAACGCAGTTTCTTCCTCTCATACGCCTCATCTACAGCATCCTCCCATGGCACTGTTAACTCTACCAGGTGAACAAGGCGTGCTGATCCAGACCACAAGACAATATCTGGTCGAAGGTTAGTGGTGGCAATCTCAGGTGGAAAAATAAGCCGTTGACCAACATCTGCCAGCATATTCCAGTCTCTAGCAGCTTCCAGTTGTCCCGGGCGAGGATTGGTTTTAACACCTTTTCTTGGTGGTTGCTCTCCTGGGCGGAGGAATGTTGTCTTTTGTGTGTAATGTTTTGATGGAACAGGTGGCAACTTATTGGTCTTGTTACGCTTGTCTTCCAATGCTAAGGCCAAACATCGCAGCACCTGGTCATGGCGCCAAGTAAACCGTCCTTGGCTAAGAGCCACCTTACATCCTGTCAAAATGTGCCTTAATGCAAGTTATACATGATAAAATAGCTTTTAATTTCATCACTTTTCAGGAGGAATGAAGCATTATTTCAATGAGCTGTAAGGGTACCAACAAATTTGAGCACGTCTGTATATCTCTAAGGGATTCAAGTCTCTGACCTCATCTCTTTTTTTATATATCGAAATCATGTTTCCTGGAAATTCCAATTTAAGACGGATCTTGTTTTCAAGAGTGTCTTGGGAGACCTGACTGTTCAGAGCAATAGCATTGGTGAGGTTGCTTTATAGGTGCCACACATATAAAAAGAAGAATCATCCAATACTCTTCCTCAAACACACTGCTGGAAAAGTGGAAAAATAAATGAATATATAAAGGTGAGCAGACAGCTGGAGAAATTCATTTTGAACAAATAGAATCATTATTTATTTATGAAAACCTTGGAAATTCCTTGACCTGCACAGACACTTAAAAAAACACCTCAACAGAAACATATATGACCAAAACCATTCCTGCATGTACAAAATGCAGCCGATTTGGAATAAAGGGATCAGCCGTGGAAAGATGTGATGTCTAAAAGAGCACAGAGTGGCGAGGGTACACAATGGGTTACAAAGCCACTTTGTCGATGCTGAATCGTTGGGATCCTTTAAGATCCGACTTGACAAACTTTTTGGCTGAATCAGCTACTAGGAACTGGGTGAACATTGATGGGATGAATGGCCTCCTCTCATTCGTAAATGTTCATATGTACTGCCTTTGTGGGGATGAAATCAAACAGCCTTTCAATGTCTTTGCAGGTTCTTAGTGTGTACCTTTAAGCACAGAGCAGTTGCCAATGCCTATTCTTAAGTTTATGATGACCCCTACTGGCAGCAAAGATGTTGACCCGATTTTTGACTCCAGTGTATAGCTGTTATACCATTTTGTCTACGTAACTAAACTAATGGAAAAAAACTACTGAAAAGGCAAGTTTAAGGGTGAAGTTGTGATAGTTTTTCTATTGAAATGATTTTAATTAGTCAAGGTTATCCCAGAATATCCCCTGGCCTACTGCAACATTCAGGGAGGGCATGTTGTAACTAAAGCTGTTCCACCAATTATTCACCTATCAAGAACTGTGTTAGAAACAGTTACAATTATCAACCCATGGAACAAAATATCTGGTGACATAAAACTGCTGGATTAAGTGGGACACTTTTTTCTTCATGGAATATAGAAATGTAGTACCTCTACTTTACCACTGGGTGGTGCAAGTAGATCTTATAAACGTGGCCTTTTTTTAACTTAGTTTTTTCTCTCCGTTTATTTCAGGACTTTTCGAACAAATTCGCTTCTTCAACTGTGTAAAGGGAAAAGTAAACACCGAGCTGTAAACGTGTTGTTTTATTTATACCATATATTTATTTTATAATATATGTAATTTTTTCGGAATGTTATGCAAAACAAAGTGAAAACATGTAAGACATAATGTATTGTCATAGCTGAAATATAATCGACCTTACAATACTAAACAACACCTTCTGCAAAGCTACTGTCTGCCCTCCATGAATGTTGCAGAAATCAAATTATTTGCACAAAATGGAGCTTCACGTAACGAGTTCATTCCTGCGTCTGTCAGACGCCTGTGATTTGCGTCAGCACGCTATAACGTCTGTTTGTAACAACAGTACGTAGAAAAAAGTAGAAAGTGGAATGTGAGTTTTCTTAGTCATAATCGACTCAACAAATTGGTAGAAACATATTAAGCGGTTGTACGGAGTCACTGATTAGTATTTGTTAGCGTTTCCTTTTAGGAAGCGGAATATTTGGGTTCCAGCCGTTAAAAATAATTGGCAAAACAAAAAAGAAACTACCGGTATGTCTGTTCATTTTGATGAAAGAAGCGGTGTGATTCCTTGTAAAACGCCATGGGGTCTGTGGTACCAAACCATGGAGGACGTGTATATTGAAGTTAATGTCCTTCCAGGAACCTCTGCCAAAGAAATCAAATGCAATCTGGGCAGCAAACAGATATCACTTTCTGTGAAAGGACAAGAAATGTTCAAGGTAGGGTTTTCAATCTCATATACGTCATAGTAATTGTCACACCAAATACCAATAGTTCTTTGAAACCACATTCATATTCAGAACTATAAAGACGTCTTCTCGTATTTTATTTATTTTTATTATTATTTTTTTTAAAAACATCCATAACTACGCTTCAACAAAAACGAAAAAGTATCGGTACCATTTGTGTGTTTGGCTTAAAATGCCTCCACCCTAACAACGTTTTTCACTGGACATCGACAGCCTGTCAGAGCAGGTCAAAATGCAATTACCTAATGCACACTAGAATAGATCATCATGTATCACATACGCCACAACGTGTATTTTCTCTTGTTGTTGTTATTTATTTATTTATTTATTTATTTATTTATTTAGCAGACGCTTCTATCCAAAGCGACTTACAGAAAATTAAACAAGATATAAATGTATATAAATTACAGGAAATAAACAAACACATATATACAATATATACAAATTAATTCTAAATAAATACTAAAAGCTAAATAAATAGGAATTTACAAATAAGTTAATTGATAAAGTGTCATCGGAACAGCACAAGCAACCTACAAGCATTATATACTAATGTGTCACAATAACAAACAGCTTTCAATATGATATTTCAAAACTCGTTTTAGCTGCCAAACAAATGTCTAAACTCACATTGTACTTAATTTCCCAGGGGAAACTATTCGGTTCAACTATCGAAGATGAAGCAACCTGGACGTTAGGTAAGAACTAAATGAATACTACTGGGGTGTTTATTTTCATTTTGTAGTCGTTTTCAGTTGTTCATTGCAGTCTTGTTCATATTATTTCCCTACTACCAGAGGATAAGAAGCTTATCCGCATTTCTTTAATGAAGACCAGCCGAGAGGCAGGTAACTGTTGGACATCGCTTTTAGAAGGGGAGTATTGTGCAGACCCCTTGGTTCAGGAACAGATGCAGAAGAAGCTCACACTGGAGAGATTCCAGAGGGAGGTAAGTGCTGGATACATATTATATATAGGTTTTACTGAGCATCATGTAATAGTCTTTCGGTACACTCTTGCAAACAAGATTATTAATCTCAATGAGATTCTGCTGGTGAATTATTATAACATGCATATGTAAGATATACTAATCTATATATGCTAGATGTAAGGCATTTGACAGTTTCTTTTTGTGAACATGCCTTTTTTGTCATTGCAATCTTTTTTTTTTTCTACACAGAATCCTGGTTTTGACTTCAGCGGTGCCGATATTTCTGGGAACTACGCTGGAGGTGGACCTGATTTTTCTAATTTAGGAAAATAGTTGTTTTTAATGGAGTAATAACCAAGACTTTGATACTTGTTGCCTCTCCATTATTTTAACAACAAACCCCACCTGCGACTCGGGTAACTTGGGAGCTTTAAAACATGTTTCACAAACAAACTAATCTACAGCACAATGAGGAGTGGTGAAGAATGTAGATGCTTTCTTTTAACTCTTTAATGAGTGTAGGTGTCATGAAACAGACAGGTTCAGAAGACATTAAAGCAAAATTATTAGCAACTCTAGCCTGCCTCTGTGGTTTCTGGGTCTCGTGTTTCTGTTGGTGCAAGAATATCATTGCAAGTACAGCGCTACAGATAAACCCACTTCATGCTGACCCACAGGTTTTTAAACTGTTTTAATTTACTGATTTACCCGAGTTTTGGTAAATGTGTTTCGCACTGGAAATTGACCTAAACTACCTTCAGAGAGGAAAATTAATTATAAATGGGATGTCCAATTGTGGAGCAAAGAAAAAGGTATGCAAGTTAATAAAGATGAAGTGTGGCTAGTAATTTACTTACCAGGTTTTTGCATTTGTTTTTAGCTTACAAAGATGCCTTGTGCTTTCATTGGTACAGACCAATTTGGTTTCTTGCGTGGTCAGATTTATGTCTACTCTAAAATAATAAGCAGATATGTTTAGAAAAGCAGAACCAAACAGTTCTGTTAGCAGGGAGTCGATCAATCTAACATCCCTGCAGCGCAGTACTGAATCTTTCCAGTGCTAACTTCCCCGAAATCAGTCAGCCTTAAGAACAGCAGGGAGTTGCAGGTAAGTACAACATATATACAGATTGGGTGTGATTTGATCTGGTTTGTATTTATAAATTCTCATTGTACCAGTGAATTGTTTGTTTTATATTCAATGTGTTTTCTTCATAAAGAACGCTGTTTTACAATCAGTGCGTCTTAAATGTGTAATTTTGTGCTGGTATACTTTGAGGTTGAACACAGAGAATCATTCCACTTCCTGCACAGGTGGCTTTTCAGGATACAGCTGTGGAACAGAACGGGTGAGAACCAAGGATTTTAAACATTAAACACTTCCACTAGCTGTTCATTATTGTAGTGACTCTTTTCAGAGTTAGACCAGACAGGCCTACAGTAAGTCTTGCTTTTTAAACATTTTACCAGGGGAAAAAAAAAACCTATACAAAAAGTATTGCAATGAGCTTCCTGGTGAAATTGTATGATGAAATTCGATTTCGACATCACAATGTTCTTATCAGTCAAATAAAGAAACAAAATCAAGGGCTCACATTCCAATATTTTTATTGAAAGGTCACAAAAAAAAAAAAAAGCTTTATTAGTTCATGGCAGTCTTTACCATGAAAACAAAATAACTTCCACAAGTCTGCCACATTTCTCAGCTTACTGAACATAAATCGTAAAACTTGAATTCAACATTGCACCTCTTTCTAAATGAGCAAGACACCAGCTTTCTATTGTTTAAATTTTTCGTATTCTTAAATTGTATTTAAAAGGAATACTCTGGAATTTCAGCAAGATTAAGGCACAACAAAAGCATACATAACGTTTCAGTTTCATGTCTTTGTGGGTGTGTATCTTTATTCTCCGAATGCTCTTCATTCAGTAGGAGCCACAAAAAATTAAGTTTAAAGGCCACAGCATACTTTAAAATGCTCTTTGAATACTTTGATATTTTAAAATATTGTGCCAACAATTCCAGATCCTTCAAAATACAAAAACACTAAAAAGAAAATGTGCATAGCTCAATTAGTTTTGGGAAACAAACATTAACTTGATTGTAAAACCAGGTTTAACGTAAAGTATTTTATTGAGTGACTGATTACACAAAAAAAAAAAAAAAAAAAAAAAAATTGCTTCTAATGGCGTTGATCAGTTTCTGTGTAAACCAATTTACTATTCATCTTTCTCCAATTCATCATTCTATCCTATACAAATGCAAAAAAGGGGATTTTTAGCAAGATACTGACTAAACTTTTTGGAGATATACTGTACCTAAATTTTCAAATGTTAACAGTATTAATTGCAATAATCATCTAAATATAGATGCCTCTAATTTTATATTTCATAGTGGTAATGTAGGGGATAAAAAAAAAGTTAATAAAAAACACTCTAAGCTAGTCCGGTGTGACTAGCGTGATCTAGATAGGTGTTTAGATATGAGCTTTATAGAGGCATCACCGCAACATCAGCAGTATGATGACAATGCTTAGCAACGTGGAAAATAAAAGAAAACAAACAAAAACACACAAACAAAAAATGTTAAATGAATAGGAGAGTCTGATAGTACAGAAACAAGACCTAATCATAAGAGGCCCTTAACATTTTAGGATATTTAAAAGTTGTGTTTTTCATGTTAAACAAATGCAGGTGCTATTGTTTAAGCCATGCCTACAACTTGAAAACATGTAGTGTTGTAGGAAATAAGAAAAAATAGGTTGTCAATCATTTGGGGCACCAAGAAGAAACCGTTAGAGCCCATGTCACTGCTCTGTGCCCCTCATTATACCACTCTTCTGAGTGGAGTATTTCATCTGCTGTAAGGATCACAATTTAAATAATACCTTACATTGTTATCTTACCTAAAAGATAACTCGAACAACTATAACCTTGGGTAGGAGTGTGTATTAGGATTGCTCAGCTACCTAGGGTGGAAGTTTAAGGGTTTTGGGTTCAATTTTCTTGGTTTCCGATTTTCTGATCATTTAGCTCACAAAACCCTTCTTCCTCCTCTTCCACATAGTGGACTGAGGACCTAGGTGGTTCATAACTTTACTGCTCTTAAACCTTCACCAGTGCCAAAGGCGATGTAACCAAGAACCATGGCACGGATTAAAGTGAAAACATACACAAAAATAAAAGCCTTCAAAAATCAGTGAAACCAAAAACAAGGTTGAATAAATAAGCTATACCCATCACAAAAAAAAAAATTCTGGCCCAATAGTCTATTTTAATGATCTAAACTGCAGCAGATCCGAACACCGTCGCTCAAACTGCCAGAACTGCTCTATGGCAGACCTTTTTTTACTGTACTTTATGCTGTTATTAAAAGGGGTCAATTATAAAATCGCCATTGGGGGGGAAAACACACCTGTTGCCTTACAATATAAAAATGACAGTGGCATTTAGATCTGCTTCAGTGTAGATCATTAAGAAATAAACCCCAGTACAGCACACACTAAAAGAAAACAAAACCTTAAATATGACATCATACTGGAAAAAATACTTTATGAAATACTTCATCCATTTACTGCTAATGTTCTGATTTTTTTAAAACTAAAACCAACCTTGTTCTTCAATTTACACTTAATGAAGGCTTTACATTTAAAACAGCGAGCTTCTTCAAAAATTATATTTTAAAGGCTATTACCAGAGAACAGGCTTCATTTTTTCACATTTAAGCTGATGAAATTCATCCGAATATATACCACAGCTCATGGCTAAAATGGCCCATGTGCTGGTGCAGTATACAAACAGAACTGAGACTCTTTGTAGTAAAGAGTCTAACCATCATCTATACAATGGTTCTTCATCACAGCTGTTCAAAATGCTTAGCCCTTTAGTGGTAGTAGCCAATCTGTAGCATAATACAATAGTACTCAAAGTGCAAATACTGCAAAAAAACAAAAAGCATGTGGACAAACCAGTTTAAATTTCAATTCACTTAAGTTAAACTTCTGTGTCGTCAAACAGTTTTTTTTTTAGGAAGTAACTTTAAAGACTTTAAATTAAGAACATGAAATTTGCATGTTATGGAGACCATTGGATGTCACAGCTTTTAAAGGTAACTATCCAAGAAGTGTTTCACATACTGTAGGTTTATAGGGTGTTACTTCAAAATAAAAATTTGATAGGATGTATATTTTGGCACTTCTTGGCTGCATCAAATATGGCCATAATACCAACTTCACCATACACAGCGTTATCCAAAAGAAAAAAAAATGCAAATTCCTAATAGCTGCCTGTATTAATAAATTGTTCTTTAACAATTTCATTTACTACTGTTTTTTTTTTTTTTTTCTTTTAAGAAATGAATCCTTCAGGCATCAAGTACCACCACATCAGCACCTACAAAATAAAAAGTACAGTACCTATCAATACACAAGATGTTTAATATAGTGCTCCCTCATTCATTAATTAAATAATCATATTGGTAGTAAAATGTACATGCACCATTTGTGTCAGAGCTCTCAATATTTTGCCATTTGTTTTGTACAAGTCAGACAGCAAAATAACGAGGGAGCCATGTATGTATTTAGTTATAATATGCGTGCAACATTCAGAATACTTGATTGCGACAGACTGGGCTCTTTAATAAGAACCACAGAGATCTAGCATGCAGTGAAATGACAGCACTAAAAATGAGATAGTTCAGCAGCTAACCTTTCGATCTACCTATCATTAGCAGTTCAGCCTTAAGGAACAGCTCAGGGATTCTCTCTCAACCTGCAGTCGAACCTGCTAGGTAATTCTTCCATGCAAAAACTAGTACTTTTAAATCATTGTATTGTTTTAATAAACTTTTTGCACGCAGTGTACCGATTTGTGCAAGACAGGTTGGGATCTGGGGAGAATGCTGAATGTGCTTGGATGTTGGCAGCTATTCAAGGTTGTGTTCTGGTATGAGGAGTTATAAATCAAAAGGTCAGAGCAACCAGCTGTCACCTGCTGCTTCTTCCCAGACAATATAGTGCTTGAGGATGAAGCAAGTTTGGAAAAGAGTTAATGGAATAAAATAAGGTCAATTGGCGAGCAGGACAGTGAAGCTCGTGTACCCACAGGAAACATCAGGAGAGGCTACAGCCGCCCGACTTCCCAGGAGAACGGGTAAGATCTATTCTATTTGATTCTGGCTTAATAGTGTCGCTACTCTATTTCAAGTTAAGTAATGCAACATTTGTTGTTGACTACGATTGTGTTGGTGTCTTGATTATTCCCAATACGTTCCGGGCATGTTTTTTTTAACTACACGTTGGTAGTTTGAAATCTTGCAAGCGTGAATTCACTTTTTGATTACCAGGTATTCAGGCTGGTCCAAATTGATTTTGTTCATCTCTAATATTGTAATGGAGTCAGAAGGTACCTTTTTTTCTCTTTATTAAGCAGCCTCTGGAATCGTTGGAAGGTGCGCTATCCTGTAATAGCTGTGCTTCAGTTGCCGAGCAGTCCTCCCCGATACGATCCACCTCAGTTTCTGATTGTTTGGCTTGGCACACTTGGGTGAAGAGTATTCAGCAAGGCATTTAGCAACCAGCTCTCTCCAATAGAACAGCTCTCGGCATGAAATCTTGAAGAGCAAAGACATATACAGCAGCTGAACACTCTATCCCCAATTTACATGATTTTATAAAATGCACTGAAGACTGGCGAACAGGAATGTAAGAGACGAACATTGTAATATTGCAAGAGTGTTGAGTTAGGTGCCGTAAGTGCAAGAAACATCCAAGGTAATCCGTTCTGAAGCAATACCTTTTGTGTATAAAGACTTTAAATCGTAGACTATCAGGAATTGATGACCAGTGCTTAGGTGTCTACCAAAAGAGAACTACATTATTCTAATCTATTTAAAAGTTCCATCACTTTAACTTCTGGGGGAGGTCTTAAATAGTTGCATGGTATATATTTTACCAGTCTTTGCAAGCCTGGGTGTAAATCAGACTAGTCTCTGCAGTATCTAGTTTCAGACAGGTATGTCTGTTCCCTACAATACTTACATTGGACTGCTGCTGGAGACTCTGCAACAAATCTGCCAATTCATGAAGCTTCTGCTCTTGGATCTCCAGAGCCAGTATAGCCAGAGCTAGCACAGAGGGCTGGAAAACACACACACAGTTAGACAGAAGCATAAAGCACAATGACCATTTAGCTACTTCCATGTTGCATTCTAAAAGCATTACATTCTATGTTAACTCACACTTCAGTAATGGAAATGAAATTCGTTCTTTCTTACCTTTGCTTTTGAGAAAGCAAAGCGACAGTGGCATGCTTTTAGCTGAGCTTCAAGTCGTTCAATGTTCAGCAGCGTCTTGCTGTTAAGACAGGGTGAGAAAAGCAAAGCTTTAATATTCAAAACAGAGAAGTTAGAATTCCCACCTCGATTACTGCAAATATTTTGGAAGCAATTTGTACCCTCAAATGCCATTCAACATACCACTTATTTCCACATTTAATTGACAGTATTAGAGTGGACACCTCAAGGTTATTTTGGCTTACCTTTCAGAGACAGATTGCTCAGTGATGTGCGAGTGATACAGCCTCAGCAATTGCAAGGCAGTAGTAGATTTTATTTTCCAGTAGAGTTTCTCTATTATGATCTTCTCCATTCTCATCATGTCTGAAACAGTGAATCTGCGCTGGCTGATTCGGATTAAATCATTGGCAAGCGGGACATTCCTCTCCTCCTCCAGAGATTTCACAGCCAAGTAAAAACAGCATAGCCCAACACAGGATAAATGCTTTGGTTGCACCTGTGAAAAACAGAAATCGATCCATACGTTAAAACTAAACCAATGTACTGCAAAATTACAAGTTGTGGTAATCAATTTACAACTGTGACTTAATAACGATAATACTTAATATTGCCTTTTGAATTTGTATTCTACGTCCAAGTAAGAAAGCAGTACATCAATAGTGCCTTGTGCAATACAAAAGTCAACTAATTCTATTTTTAGGTTTACTGTAACACAGTATGGTTACCTACCTTCATTTGAGCCAAGAACCGATCAAGCAGGTTCACAGCAAGCGAGAATGTCTCTGCACTAAAGCTGAAGAACCGAGTTAAAGACAACAGATCTCTGATTTCAAAATCTCTCAGCCTGGCCGTCATTCTCAGGCCATTATCGTTGGCCGATTCAATTAACCTCAAGCCACACAGTTTGGGCTGGTATTTTGCCTCTTGATCCAACAGGGCCTTCAGCTGTATAGAGAACGGCAAGGCTTCCGATCCTGGTACAACTGTATCAATCATCTAAAAGGAACAGAAAAAGATACATTGAGAATAGCCCTGGAATTATTTCTGGGACCACAGTTCAGAAGGTTTCTGAAAACATGTTATGATCTGGAGTTTGTGTATCCTCGCAGACAGACTAGAGTAAACCGATTCTCTAACGAGATGGATTTTCGTACACTCAATCGGTTCAACGCGTTATGTGAATTATACAATGGACCTGCCATACTTGCTCGGACAACTAACTATTTGTTACAAACTAACTCGAATACAATAAACATTTTAATACATTGGACAATGTAATACGAAGTGGATGCGCTTCACGGCTTAGAGGCTGGGAACTTAATTTCCCAACGCATCCGACTGCATGTTAACTGAATGCGAGACATGTCTAGACTTGCCCTCGCCCATAGGAATGAATGGGGAAAGCGTATTTCAACTAATATGTATAATCAACTCTTAAGAAATCAACCAACACACCTAAACGACACAATCTAAACTGCTTATGTATTTATACGATATAGCACACTGTCAGGTTTTTAAATAAGTGATATCAATCACAGTGTGCTCGAACACTAATGAAGTTAACTTTGCCGATTCACCGGTATTTTAACTAAATTGTTAGAAGATGCAAGTACTTAACAAAAAGCTAGAAATCGCGAAATGAACTTACCTTTAAGACCACTGGTGAAATTGTTTTTAAAAGATGAAAACAAAATATAAACTCTTTATAAATAAAACAAAAGTTTAATCTTACTTTTTTTTCAAGAAGGTTTCTTAAAGAAGCGATCGCAAACTATGATTAGTATTAAATCTATAAATGTTTTAAACGTGTAAGTATATTCATCTAGGTTAAGCAAACTTGTTCCTTTTTTTTCCCCCTAACACACCACCCCGTACCCTTGGCTAAAAGCAAAAAATGTCGTGTTTGCACAACTATATAAATGCAGCTATAACAAAGCCCAACCTCTGCTGGCCTGTGATTGGTCACATAAAGTGAACTCTACAATTTTGCAGCGCTTGTTTTAAACCTTATTTGTTAATGGAGTTATCATTCAAGTTAGTGACCACGCCTTGTGCTCGAAGGGGGCGGACCTGACCGAGCGACATTCTCACGTGATCAACCACCGGTTTAAAGCAGTACAGACACTTTTCAACAGACTCTGACACTGCCAGTCTTGTTGTACTGGACTAATTTAGATTGTACTGTACCATGCTGTACTCTATACTATACAACCTGTACTCTGTAAAGTCAAGTAAGGTATACTACAAATTATGCACACAATTGACAGTATCATAAGTTATAATATATATGTGTTGTTATTAAAACAATAGCATGCATAATTCTTTATTTAAATCAATAGTGCATTGTTATTATTATTATTATTATTATTATTATTATTATTATTATTATGGAGTAGAGAAAACGTAGATAGAGACCAATATGTCGCATTGTTGGCACCCCTAGGTCATTAAATGACCACCAATGAATTGTGTTGTTTCAGGGGCGCTGTAAAATTTCAAAGTTCAAGTCAGTGTTGTTCACACATAAAGCGAATTGCTGTCGTAGTGTGTTTGTACACCAGATGGGTATAAGAAAACACATCTTTGGACATGTTTACCGACGTATATCTGGTAGTGGTTTCAGACACCGATTAGCAACTAATCTTGGCTTGGACTACTAAAAGTAACATTGGATGGTCAAGATTAGTGCTATTTGGTGGTCTGTAAAAGCAGCAACAGATGTTTAACCCTCACCTTTAACACGGCCTATCTGACCCATTAAAACAGTTTCAATTCTGTGTTTATATATGGCAGCTGCTTGATTGGTGTTCCCGAAACAACTCACGTAGCCAAAGTGACGTTGAATTGGAGGAGGAGCTGTGGGCTTTGAAATTGTATATATATATACTGTAATACCAAGAAAGAGAAACACCAAAAATATGTTCAACATCCTAGTTTGTTTTGCGCTATATTTGTTTTTGTATTTCTATAGTTTGGACAGCTTTTTATGATGACCCCACTGTTTTCGGTTGGAAGTGAATACAACGAAATATCGAATATCCTTTTTTTCATACAACAAAGGTGTTTTTTTTTGTTAGTTTTACCTTTGTTTAAAGCATAAAAATGGAAGAAAAAATGGTGTCCAACCTGATTTACTAAATGTGTCGTAGGTCAGAGACACTATTCGTGTTTTTGTACGTGGAGGTAAGAAGTTTTCTTTATTAAAGTAACAAAATATTGCATTCATTTCCTAAACTACTCTGTACACCGAGCGAGGTGTCCCGCCCACTAGCACTACATTAAAAGATTTACAACGGTTTATGTAGCTCATTTTGCGAATTACAAATTGTTTATTTTATCTTTTACTTAACTTTTAAATGTAGAATTTTGATGCACTTTTTTGTTTTGTTTTGTAAAAAAAAAAAAAAAAAACTACTAACGTCATATTATTTTGTTTTCCTGGCTACGTTGTTTCGCTTTAATGTTTGTTTTCCTAAATTGAAAGTAAAAAAAAAAAAAAGTAAACACAATTCCAAAATTCTCAGTTTCGATATGCCAGCAGTTTAACAGAGCATATTCATTATATGTACTATTGTTTGTGTTGAAATGTCCTTGCATTGTGAAATCTTTACCGAGTAATGAATTATTTTCCTACATGGGTGTTGCTAAAAAGTTTTATCGCCCAATTCCGTCTGACGCAATATACACATTTTAATAATATCAGTATTGTAGCGCTCCGATGGTGTAACCGAGTGTGTTAATGTAGTAATTCATTTTACAGTCATGTGGGGGGTGGAAATAAAATAAAGTGCACTTTTAAAGTTCTGCTAGTTGTGCAGTTTGTCAATAAAGACAAGTAAGGTTTAGGATTACATACAGTGCAGCAAACAATCCATTACAGGTTGTGAAATTAACAAAAAAAAAACTGTAAATTGGCTTGAGTGAGTACTTGTGCAACGCGGACGCTGAAGACGTGATGTTTTTCATTTACGGGAGGGGTTACGAGGGGGGGGGAGAGAGGTTGGAGATAAGGTTTACTCATGCTTTTATTCTATTCTTATCTATCGCTGAAAAGCCACTTGTTGCAAAGCTCATTTAATCATTGTACTGTTTACATTTTTTACTTTCAAATAAAAAATATTGTACACAAAGCCTGTGCAATATAGAACATACTACAATAGAGAAGTCAAGTACACATGTTTAGGTTAAGGCCTTCATCAGTGTTATGGGTCAAACTTGACGTCATTTGTTACCCCAAAACAGTTTTTCAACTTGACTAGCAGTTTATTGTATCTAAAAATACACACATTTTTACTTTTTATTTTTGCTGACATATGTACTATAATTTATTTTCCAGGTAGCGGGTCCCTCAAAGGAAACTGGCCAGTCTTGGAGGTGCTATGAAGTGTCCCAGGTTAGTGGAAAGTCAGAAGCTGGATTTCCAGCTGGGAGAGGCCCTGGCCAGGGAAACACGGCTCTGGAAGGCAGTCGTCTTCAAGAATGGCAAGATTCAGGTAAAACCAGATTGCTTTGTTTCTCACGGCTTCCCAGTAAAACCATGACAGTAGAAGCAGCCAAAAACAGGTTGTGTGATGCAGAATGTTTTCAATGAAAGTATGACTCAATCTTAAGCACCAAATGTCATGAGATTTTTGTTTTTTAGACTTCTGACATGTATACTGTCTATTCTTATTGTCATTAATGAGATTATTTGTGTTTCCTTATTAGGGTACAGATATCTCTCCCACACAGCATGATGAGGTGGTTTTGTGGCTCTTGGAGTTGTGCTCCCGGTTTCATTTCTACCC
The DNA here is from genome assembly GCF_902713425.1 of Acipenser ruthenus. NCBI lineage: Eukaryota > Metazoa > Chordata > Actinopteri > Acipenseriformes > Acipenseridae > Acipenser > Acipenser ruthenus. Next base: position 26,589,853 of record NC_081210.1, read on the forward strand.
AGAAACCTTTGCTCTTGCAACCAGCATTCTCAACAGACTTCTGGCATCAGTCAAGGTGAGAAATTCACCCAGGTATTCTGGATGAATACCTATTCATATTTGATATTGATGATATATAGCGATTGATTGCTAGAGCATGTCAATTGTTAATTCATACAGTATTTAAATATTAATACATGTTTTCTAGGCACAGCTGAAGTATCTTCGATGTATTGCCATCACCTGCTTGATTCTTGCTGCAAAATCCAATGAGGAGGATGATGTAAGTTTTTAAATGAGAGTGTGAGGCAACTTTCTTATTTGTAGAGACCACTAACTCATAACCATAGTATACAGTATGATTAAGTTATGATTGTGCATTTAATACAAAAGAAGACTGCGGTTTGATGGAATCTGGCTTAGCTTTATTGTGTGTTTTTTTTTTTTTTAATATTTTTTTGTAATAGATGATTCTGTCGGTCAAGGACCTTGCAGTGCAGAGTGGATGCAATTGTTCTCCAGCTGAAATTCTGAGAATGGAGAGGATCATATTGGACAAACTGCACTGGGATCTTTACATTGCAACAGGGGTTGACTTCATCAACATTGTAAGCAATACAAAAAAAAAAAACAACTGAAATGCTAAAACACATCAAGGAATTTCAGAAGTCTGCTTTTAAATAAATGAAACCAATGTGGAAAAGCCACAGAACTGTGTTTATATAAAAACAAAAAAGGCAATTAGCTAGGTAGTATTTATCAGTACAAGCCAGTCTACTTTAATTGGGCTGTAAAATTTAAGTATAAACCTATCCCCATGGGGAAAATGACATCTCTGGGATATTTCCTAATGAAATATTTAATTAATTAAATAAATAAATAAATAAATAAATAAATAAATCAAATATAAAAATAAATTATTTGAGTCTGCTATTTTGCACTCGTTGAATATCTGTAACAACCTAGCATTTCTCACAACACTTTTCTTGAACCACAATTAAGAAATAGAACATTTCAGTGGAAAATATAGTTCCTTCTAAAAATCGGATTTCTTTTTAAACCAGAAATTTACAATTAAGTGTAATTACTGTGGGGATTTTTTTATGGCACCACCTACAGTATAAATGCATTCATTACATCATTACACCTGAACACGCTTCAGAAGCCACCTTGGTCTCTCTAACAGCATTTTTTTTTTATCACACACAAGAATGCACTAAGACACTTCTAAATCCTTTTAACATCTACATTCCTCATGAAAACAGGACAAAAGAGATGTTACAGACAGTGTTCAAATTGCCATTGTGGTAATGCCTACTCTAAAGTAAACATGATAAGGACATTGAGACGAACTTCCAGTGGGTTGAGTTATGGGCATCTGAAGTCACTAAAGAGATTAAAAATGACCATAATGGTAAAAGATTCCTGCAACTATTCTCTACAACTTACTGGTCCTTTTTCAATATGATCCTTAACATGTTCCTTATTTGTAAACATAACCCTTAATGGCTCATTTGCTACATAGTAAAGCTTTCAAAAGCTGCTAACAATGTTGCAAATACAGAACAGACAGCATGATAAGAGAAACAAGTTTGGCAACGACAAACAGGCTGATCAGCAAGACCATGTTAAAACCTCTTCCATTGTTCATTACAATAACAGTCTTGATTGGTCGATTCATATAGCAAAAGGGAGGACTTCCCAACAGCCCTGATATTTCAGTGTTGGGTGCAAGACAAGGAGCAAGCTTGGTGCTGATGGCGGTTCTAGGCGGTGGAATAATGAGAATCTCTGTTTGTGTTCCAGTTCCATGCCATGGTGATGTCCAGCCGACCCCATCTTCCAGACCTCCTAGTTCAGAAGAACCCTTCCCTCCACGCTGCGTTCTTGACCAGGCAGGTGCAGCACTGCATGGCCTGCCACCAGCTGTCACAGTTCAGAGGCTCCATATTGGCCTTGGCAATCATAACTTTGGAGCTGGAGAGGTTGGCTCCAGATTGGTTCTCTGTTTTTACTGATCTGCTAAAGAAAGCACAGGTAGGAGTGTATCTTAACTTCAATGACATTGAACTTGCACAAGATGAGCATATCAGCCTCAGTCTATTTATTTATGTATGTATTTAATTTCTATATTAAATCTGTGTCCACCAATATGTTTGTTTGATTTATCATTATAGGCTATAAAGCTGGAACCATACAGATTTAAACCAGATTTAGTTTACGTTGGGTCCAAGACCAAAGTGTACACAAAGGTATAAAATAAAACATATTATACAATGCACTCATTATTTTTTTTTTGTATTTTGCATTACAGATTGAAAGTATTGAATTAATCCGATGCAAAGAACTGGTTGACCATCATCTAAGCAGCCTTGAAATGTTCCCACCAAACGCTGTGTACATTTTCCATCCAGCGAATCAAGACATCATGGCCCACCAGATGTATTTTCATCCAAACAAACAAGACCTTGACCAGCCAGATATCCGCAGTGCCGTGCTGCATTCAGGGCTTCCAGATCTCTCAAGATGCCAGCCTGAAAAGGTCCAAACGAGTGGAAAAGCAATGGAGGTTGATGAGTTTTATGACTGATGTCGGATACCTCTGGAGTGAAGGGATTACATCTGAGGTTGGAAGAAGCAGTGACCATTCAAATGATGGTGATGTGTTAAAAACCCCTCTTTTGTAATTACTTTATATACACTTTTTAAAAAAATAAATACATTTGTATTTTTGTACAATTCAGAATTTGGTAGCTTTTAAAGCTCGTCATGTTTTTATATATCTCTAACTTTTTTTGCACGTTTATTTATGCTAATAACGATAATGTTTAACATTGCAGGTCTTATTGAAACTTTCAGCTTTAGCATTTCTTAATCTGCCTGCAATTTACAATTATGGGAAACTGATGTCTAGCAAAATATATAGTCTAAAATAAGTAGCATATACTGTAATGAGCCTTAAGTCTATAAATTGTATCTTGTGAAGTCATTGTACATGCTCTTAGGTTTCCCATCATGCTGCATAAACACATTTAATGTGATGCTAAATGTACCGGAGTGTCTTGATAAGCTAAGCCATGCAGACAGAGTGAATTGTGGAAACTCTGCAATGTGTTGTGTTTGTACGTGTGCAAGGTGTTTTTTAAATGGCAGCTGAAAGCCTGTTGTACACTTGGAAGACTGTACTATATTACCTCTCATAAGACATTCTTGCAGTGCATTTACAAGAGACTAATTTAGCAGGTCAACCTTGTCCATTAATTATATCGAAGTGTCTTCTCTTTGGGGAAAAAAGCACTTTCTATTTTATTATATTACTGTGAAACTATTACCTGTATTTAAATGACAGACATCGATGTTGTTTTACTTTGTTTTTTTACTTGTCATTAAATACAAATTATATTGATATACATTTTTTTTTAATGGTGTCACTATTCTCTCAGCTCTTTTGAAACACTGGTTTCAATATGTACACTTTTCTTTTCAACTTCTCTAATCATTTCAGCATCATACACTTGGTGCCTGTTGTGTTTCTATCAAAGGGTCACCAAACAGGATGTTAATGGTTTATAAATAGCTATAATACAACTAATCTCACCTTTTCCATGAAGAAAATTATATTATTCCAATAGAAAATCAGCCAAAATGTACTAATTGTAATTACTGGAAGTTTTGAAATGAGAGAATGTCTAAACTCTTTCTTTAAGACACTGTGCTGTATGCCATTATTTTAAGATAAACCAAATACAATTGAACACAGTTTAAAAAAAATCTTTATTGGTAACAAGCAGGTGTGATACAAATCTGTACCATATTTTTTTTTATCATTTAGTAAATGTTGGCTAATATTAGAAAGGAAACAATGTAGATGAAAGATGCTATATTCTTTTTTTGAACATGTTCTGTAATAGTTTTTATTATTTTATTTCAAAAATGAAAGTAACTTCTACTCTTATCTGGGGCTTCAATTTTAACTATACAAAACACTAAAATAGCAAATACTGTACGATCTTCATGTGGGGGGGGGGGGGGGGTGTGATTTAAATAGTGTTTTGTCAATAAACCTTTAGAAAAAAAATACAGCATCTTCAACAGAACAAATTAATTTACTATCACCTACAGACAGTTCTCTTCAAGAGACTTCTCTATCTACAACAGAAAAATCAGATCAATGAAGATTCACTTACAACACAGGTCTTAAACAATCATCCAAAAAGCTTGAACTAATGAAAGTTATTGTCAATTGTGTACAACAAATATACATATATGTAAAGTGCTTATTGCTCAGGAATGTTGGTATATTAAACAGGTTTAGGATAAGAAAGCTTACATCTCTACTGTTACAGCGCAAAACATTCTAGCACAAAATGAACAGCAATACAACAGCTTTAGCAATCAGTATTTAAGAGAGGCAACCGCTAAAGAAACATGTTAGCGTAAGCCAGTGTATACATTAGGAGTCTAATGCATTCCTAATAGGTGCTTGTAAGATCAAGCTTTAGATACACAGTTAATAAAACATTTCACAGCAAACTATATGTTGTCATGCATTAGCTTGCTTATTAGAACTGCAATGGGTTTGGCAATGACACAGCTTAACAGAAACAGCTCAGCAGCCGTTGTGCAGGATGCACTTAGAGTTTTGTCATGTAACACAAGTTTAAGTGGTGACTTTTGGAAGCATAAATTTGAAAGCACCAAAAGTTAATCCTTCTGCATGGGGTGTTTTGGCTTTTTTTAAATCTTCTAATTAAAATGTCTTCCTGATGTTAAGGAGCACGCACTCGGAAGACTAAAGAAGCTACAGAAAAAACAAAACAGCAAGTCAATGACTAAGACAGTGGTTACAGCTTGTTCAGTGCTAAACTATAGGTATCCATGGTGTATGTAGTACTTGATGATTAAATGCATGCTGATGTACAGGGCAGTTCATGTACAAAAGAACCTAAGAAGCAAAACGCTAGAACAGAACATGTCTTTTGAGTTTCAGGTTTACAAGTAGACAGTTCTGGTGGACAGGAACACGTAGAGTGGATGTGTGGATTACAGCTGGCTTGTCTTGTAATCCGGGTCTGTCAAAGCAGTTAATAGTATTCCTATATACAAATTATAGGCATAGTACTTGTAATATGTCTTCCAAAAGTATCCAAATCACAACACTGTCCAATTTGAACATGTTCTGTAATAGATTTTATTTTAATGTGGTGCCTTGTTTATGAATCGCCTGTGTGTGTGCATCTTTTGAAGGATACATTAAGAACTGCATGCACACTGTATCCATTGCAGGCAGGATATGATGTTGTGAAAGGCTACTGTCAATGCAATCTCATTGCAGGTTACAAAATTGCAGAATGAAGTTGAAATGCCTCGTTTTAACACTAATAGTTACAGTACAATCAAGCACTTTACACATAGTGATTTTCCGTGCTTTCTGAAGTGTCATACTTTATTTGACGACTTGTAATTTAGAAAGATGCATTGTTATGATAATGTTTATAAAGGCAGCATGGGGTTTTAGTAATGCATAATGGCTTGCTAATTAGCAATTTGCAAATGAGGCTATAAAATGGTGATAAGCAAATGTAGTAAATGGTTAAGCAAATGAAATGCCTGCTTTGGTGGCAAAAACAAATTGGTATTTCTCTTGTAAGTACATAATAATATGCACATCATCTGACAAAGAAAGGCTTTTGTAAATTCATTGTCTAGCTGTAAAGAAAAGTGTTAGTGGGTACCTACAAATATGTTTTAAAAAAAAATGGATAGATAAAAACAAAACACCATGGAGATCGGGATCAAAACATTTTGGTTGTGAACCTCCCGACTGTAAAAGAAAAGCACCTTCTCATATTCTTTTGCATAGTAAAGGAAGCCATTATTTCTCAAGATCACTTCTAACCCTTCAAGGCAAGTTACGTGGCTGTTGAATATAGCTGAAAGTTACAGCACTCAAGTATTTTAGTAAATCATGGTAACACACTTTCAATACATTTCCTTTAAATAGATAATAAGGACCAAGCACACCTTGTCAAAGTGAACTAGTTGAACTAGTATAAAATCATGGAATACATTGGTGCAATTGCATATGTTTAGTATCGGTTAGGTTTAAATTGTAAAACTAGCCTTTGATTAATACAGTGGATCAGCTTTGAACTGATAGGAGTAGACAGGCAGTAGCCAATATATGCAAACACACACTGGAAAGCACTACCATAGCAAAGACTGGAGATGAACTGGCAGAGTCGCTGCTTTTATAAAGACAGCCTGCATGATTCCACAGTGTCATATTAGAGCATTTGCTTTTATCAAAGTGTAAAAGGCCTTGACTTAGGTAGTGTCAACGGACTGGGTGCATTCTGTAAATGAAATCCTGTTGGTTAGGGGTATATTGTGTTTTTAATTTTGTTTAAAAATAACAACAAGCCACTGCAATGGTCTGTAATCTGGAGACAGGTTTTTAAACAGTTTCAGCAGTATCTAATGAACAATGCATGAATCAAGTTGTTCTTTACATTGCAAAGGCAAACCTGCAGTATAAATTGTATAAAAATGAAATTCGCTTTGTTCAGTCGCAAACTTCCAACCCACACACACACACCCACCCAGACACACACACGCACCCACATTACTAGCATTGCATCAGAAAGCAAACAGCAGTGAAGATGGATGAAACGATAACAAAACACATGAATGATTTATTCCAATGGGTGGTATTGTACAGTGACTGAACTTCTCACGATGATGAACCTTTACAAGGCAAATGTGGAAAGATGTTAAAATGTCACAAAACATCCATGAATGTATTGCTTTAATATCAAAATCGTTACATAGAGATGATTTAAAACAGTAAAATGGTACACAACAATAACTATTCATGAAATGACCATAACATGCACGACATCATGTATACACATTAAAAAGGCATATAAAACAGAGGGTTTTTTTCATAACATGAAATTGTTTTAGACTTTCTAGATTTTCAAACTTCACTGTATAATACTACTAAAAAAAAACAAAAAAAAAAACTTTGTGAACATTAAAGTAAATGAATGGCTATGAAGGACATGATTATGCCTTTTCAGATGATGGGGTTTCAATGACAAAAAACAAAATGCAAAAACTTTTGAAAAGTGGACATTAAAATACACCCCCCCCCCCCCCCCCCCCCATCCTCCCCCTGTACATCCTACAATAGAATACTGTATACAATAGACTATTACGAAAGTACATGATATAATGTATTAAAATGTGGTAGAATCTGTGCAACTAATTAACCCTAACCCCACCCACTCACTCTAGTCCTTCATCTGTAGACACAAATATGTTATTATGTTGCGATGACCAAGAGTACTTTGCTGCACGCCAGCACAAACATTAGGTACAAACGTCAACTGTGCCTGCCCTTGAGAAGGGGCACAAACCACACACTTGCAAAAGCAAGGGATGATGTTGCAACAATATTTGAATCGGTAAGATTTTAGACAGGACTGAAAATCCAAGATATATATTAGGAATGGTTTAATATAAAAGAAAAGACATACAGTACTTGAGAGTTTGATACTTAAGATAAACACCAAGACTAAGATTTTAAAAACTTAAGGAGCTTCGAGACAATGCATGTCAGCTTTATTGTTTTTGTCTTTATTCACCCTGATAATAGGGACGGTTTAGATGAAACAAAACAAGCTAGGTTAACTTAATACGATATGTTAATTATTCAATGATATATAACGCCGCACTTGTGATCAACAACCCCTATAAATACCATTTAAAATATATAAAACACTGCTATACAATTGCATTCTAAAGACTGAAGTACATTTATGGAAGACATACTGTAGTTTTGCTGGATGATTCCCAGGTTTGTCAGTCCTCCTCTGCCAGATAAACACTAAAAAAAAGAGGGATCCTAGCCATGATCCTTTATCTGCTGTACAGTGTTCATTACATGCTGGTCCGCTATGGGTTTGGTATTGGTCCTGTACTGATAACACTTAAAGGGCACCTTCCTTTTTTGACTACCTGAACAAAACTATTTTGAGAAACTACCTCCAGCGGTACTTGGAATACCTGAGCATTGTGTTCTATAATAGCATCGACGACTGCAAAAGTAAAAAAGCTGCGACAGTTGTGGAAGACTAGTCAAAATATTTTTAAAAACGTTTCTGTCCTCCTCAAGGCAAACCTGTATGGTTACATAATACTTTCAAAGCGAAGCCACTTTCATTTTCCTTTATAAAGTCAATAAAAACAAAGTTTAGTGTAATAAGGAAGCAGGCCATTTCTACAGTCTCAGAACCTTATATAGCAAAGCAAGCCAATGTGAGGTGTATATAATATGTAACTCTGGAAACGCTCACTGCCGTGGATTGTGTACAATTTGTCACGTACATCAGAATATAGACGTTTTATTGTCTAGAGAAACATTTACATCTGTAGTGGTAGTAAAATGTATTTAAATTATTCAGGTCTTCATTGGCTCAATTTAATTACTGATTACTGCAATTACTCAGGAGCTGCTGTTTAGTTTCTGTTGGAAATACATAGTTTGACTGGCAACTAGAACTGAACGCACAGTGAAAACACCGTAACACCATCGACAATAAAATCAGAAACCCAATTTGAACAAATTCACTGCAAGTATCTTAAAAAGGTAGAAGGAAAGGAATATATATATATATATATATATATATATATATATATATATATATATATATATAGTTTTTGTTAGAGACTCTAAAATACACCTGACCTTTCACTGCTAAGCACTTTATACAAGCACACTATTTTTATACAAAAGGAAATTATACAGATTCATGTAAAAGCCTAACAGCGGGCAGAATATGCACAACTCAAGTCCTTTATAATCAGTCATCGGCTGCAATATAGAGAGAATCAGGATTCAGCTACAGCAAGTAAAGTAGATATGGCTCTCTCATGAAACTGTATGTCCCTGCTAGTTATTAAATAAAAAAAGCAACCACATTTATTAAAATGTGTTACATGGACAGCCTTCATAAAACAATCCCACCCTCTTCACTGGTTTTTCTTTGGTCCACTTACAAAATGTCAAGAAACAGAATTCATGGTGATGGAAGAACAATCCTTTCCTGCTTCCCTGAATCATTAATTAACTGAAAGAAAACAAGAAAAATAAAAACAAAATGTAAAAACAAAATTCATGAAGGGAAATGGTAAAAATCAATGGAAAAATCTGGAGTGTGCAAAATAAACAGATATGAATTTAATGAAAATGGATTTGTTCAGTACTGCAATGTGCAGAACACACTGTTGCTTTTTACACACTCACACAATTAATATATAAAAATAATTTAAATAAACACATATATATAAATTATATATAAAAAATAAATATTTAAGTTGTTTGAAATGAAAATGAATTTTCTATACTTGGAATCTTGCTCTGTGTTGTAGCAGTTCTTCTCTGAAACCAGCCACCAAACAACAATGCTAAAGTCTCAGAATCATACAGTAGATGGCGACAAAACACTTTGGACATGGCAATAATTAAAAGTCTACAACGTTTAATTAAACCACCATGGTATATTATCTATATTACACAGTCTATAATTCAAGCAACACAAATCACCCAAAAGAATACATTTGTAAGAAATAAGGACAGCAATTTCAAGAGTGACACAATTTGAAATAGCTTAAAATATTTTAACTAGTGGCTTCTTGTTTTATTTAATTTATTGTATTTTTTCAGGTCTCTTCTGCCCAGTTTCCCTTCGCTTCCTGTATTCTCTCATCAGTCTCTTTATTCCCTAATTGACTTCCCCATGTTTGGCTCCTCTTCTCAGTTCTATAACTTGCTACTTTAGAAAAATAACTTCAGAAGACTACTTTTCTACTTTGGGACATATCTTATTTTGAATGTAACGCACCATGCACTGCCTATTAAGAATCGTTCATTCAAGGTAAATCTATTCTAGGCAACAAAAAGCATTTATTCTGGATACTTTCCAAACCAAACTTTAGGACAGCCTGCATAACAATTTTTTTAAAACAATGCAGAAACAACCTTATGCTTTATCTGCAAGAAAACTCTGACTACAAAATATCTCCAAACCTGGACTGTAAAACATGAATAAAACAGACTTCTGTAAAGAACACTACAAACCCAATGTTGTATGCGCTGTTCCGTACAGTAAGTGCACCAAAACACACTGTGGTTCAATACTTGAATCAGAATTTAAAAACTAAACATAAATAAAAAGCTATTTTTCCATTACATGGGAGATGACGGCATGCCACATGAAGTACCACTAAAAGCTACTAACACTAAACATCTGACTAAACCTGTGTGTTGAAGACTGGGGAATAAGACGTGGTAAAGAAAGGAATGAAAATGTAAAATCTTACTTTTTCTTGTCTTTGTCTTTTTTCAGCGGCTGCTGCGATGCAGCCTGTAGAGACTGCGCCTGGAGTGTTTCTGCCGCCACCTTCCGTCTGTTGAAGGCGTTCATCTCTTCCTCCAGGTCTCGCCTCTTCTCCTCCACCTTCCTCTTCTCCTCTTGGTGCATCCTCTTGAGCTGCTCAAACTTATCATGCAGCTGCGGGATGACAAGTCAACAATATGCCTTAGTGCAGTTACAGCGTGGGTTACTTTTAAATACCCAATATACCTCCCCAAAGGCCAGGACTCAGCCCAATCTATCCAGTCAGCCTGCTCAATATATCAAGAGCCTTCACTTTTCTAGCTGGCCCTTCATATAGTAAGGAAACACATTGCTCATCCAATCCCTGTTCTCACCATTGGACTGCTGCCAATGGTGTCAGCTCTAGCTTTTGCTCAGGCAGTGGTTAATATAACAAAACAGAGACCCACTAGTCCATAACGCATTTAACCCCCACCCCCATATCTCAAAACCCCTCTTGTTTAGATTGTCTTTATCATGATCAGCTAAATCTAGGATTGAACCCATGATGCAAAGCTGTAAGAAAATGACCCTTTTCACTCAGCCCTCCCATGCACAAGGCATACTTTCTGTTGCACTCTCACCTCTCGCTCCTTTTCCTTCAGTTCGGCCTCTGTTTCTTTGACCTTGTTGACAAACATCTGCCTCATCTCCTCCTCCTTGTGCTGCAGATCTCCCATGAACTCCTTCCTCTTGGCCTCATACGTTTCCTGTAGACTGGATCAACACACCAAGTCTTGAACATCAGAGTCCAGGGTTTCTGTTTTTAGAGCACGGTTTTTAATATATGGCAATCGGCACAGAGAAAGAGGCTGGAATATTTACCTGAACGGTTGGCTGTCAGGATCTGTGTCTTTGAAACCCATCTCCTCCAGTTTGCAGCGCCTGTACAACTCGTAGTGGCGAGCGTGCGTCTGTTCTCGGAGATCCTCCATATTGACCCGGATCAGCATCTCCCGCAGTTTCACGAAATCACAGTGACTCTCGTTCTCCACTGTTTCAAATCAAAAGAAAGTCAATGATGTTTTTACCATGCGAGTAAGATCACAGCACATGCAAAGCTGGACAGCTTGATGTTGGAGAAGTTAGTGGAGTTTCCTGGTTTACAAGGCAACTTGTGAGGACAGCCCATTTAGCTCAATGCCTTACATTTAAACAAAAAGATCAGGGATACTACAGCACTTTGTGACTTTATGAATCAGTAAACCAAAGGGGAATATAACTTGGCCGACAGATGGCCTACTGCAGCTAATGGATTTTCCAAGGTCCCAGAACTGCCAGCAGCTTTGGTGGAATCTCTGAGACATTTCCTGATCTTGATCTTAACAGGCAGGGATCTTTAGGGTTAAACTCAACGTTTGTTTGTTTGTTTTCCCCTCTCGCTGAAAGATAAGAAAACAACCCCTCCGTTCATTGCCAGCGTTGTCGGACTCGCTGCAGCGACTGGATTAGACTGCATAGAAACGGCTGCTGCTCTACCAACCTGCCTCACAGAACCAGAACCCCCACTGTGCTGATCAGCTGTATTTATTAATGGCTTTTCACTTCTAAACTATTTTAATTGGCCCACATTCCAGTGTCAGGAAGCAGAACTGTTTCCTGCTCAAGTTATAAACAAGTTCAGACAACATGCAGCAATCCACCTATGAAAAGGCTATCTCACAAGATGACATTGCTAAACTGTAACTTTAAGCAGTACAGTAAGAAATGTGGTGCCCAGCTGTGGACTATTAAAGTCTCAGCCAGAAGTCTGGTTTCTATGATGGTATATACGTTAATGGTAAATCTATTAAATAATATAATGCCGTATACACTGAAAGCATCTGGCTTTCATTTATTTGTTGACTGCTTAAGGAAGATGGTGCTGGACCTTTCGGGTCAGGAGACATCATCTTCTGGTTTTATGTTAATGTCGGAGAAGTGCCTCACATGAAGGGTCTGCTTGTACATGTGCAAAAATGACTTAGTTGCAATGGCCTAAAAAAAGCCAACATCACTAGGTCATTGTAGTCACTTGAGATTTAGTTGACTGTATTTTCGTAGTTAATGTCCTTTATCTCATTGCTTAAATGAGTTTATATTTTAAAATCATATCAGCACAAAGGTAAGATTACAATTGAATCACGTATGCCCCTAATTCTGCGACGAGTTATACTTACCCTGAACCACACCCCAAGGGTACTGTCTGGCTCGAACCAGTTTATTGCCCACTTTCACTTCTTCTGTGCTTCCAACAACAGCAAAGGGAAGATGGGCCTGAAATTAATTTCAGAAAATGGTTACAATTACAGATTTTAATATACATTGTAAAAACTCCCTCCGGCCCGCCCGCCCGCCCTCACGAAACTGAAGAGTTGTATAAATAGTAAATCTCTACTTACATTCATTGAAGCATTGATCTCTGTGACGGCCTCGTCATCAGTTGGAAACTGATAGATCTGAACTCCATTGCTAACAAGCTCACTCATTATCTTGATCTTAAACTTGTGCAGCTCGCTCTTAGAAATAGTATCAGCCTTTGCAATAATTGGGATGATATTCACCTAGGACATGGGGGGGGGGGGGGGGGGGGGAGAATCCTTTAGATCATCGTCACATCAGTAACAGATATCTTAAAACTCATTTGCCAGGACATCTTTATTCAGACAATGTTCACACTCATATCAATTTTTAAGCAAAATATGGTAGTATAGTTTCCATAGCTTTGATTGACAAAATAGTCATTTTATGTCCGATGATGTGAAACCAGGAGCCTGAGTCAGCTGCTTTAACATCAGCTTGGGCAAGACTCCAGCATTAGTGACAGAGGCAAAAAAGCTGCTTCATTACTGCAAGTGAATGAATGCGTCAGTTTGTTTGCCTTTGACAAGCCTACCAACCAGGGAATCAGAGAACACAATTAAAAATCAAGCTGCTGCTGATGCATCCACAGTGTGAAGCAGTACCAGGCAGTAACACATTCTTATTCACAATGGCCAAGTCCCATCACTCGACTCACTTATTAATCCAATGCCGAGTCCTCTTATTACATCTCCTATTTAGGGAAAACAGATTAACATACTTTGGATTTAAGATTGGATTCCTAATGCTAAAGGAAACGAGTCTGCAAACCATTCTAGACTACCTATGCTGGTCTGATTATTCCAGAATACAGACCAATACGCAGCAGCTTCATGTCCATACATTCTTAAAAGAGGAAATATTTACTTTTTGCTGCAATACAAACCTCAATTTGGCTGTGCAGCACAACATATAACACATCAGTAGCACACTCGTGATTGGTGCTACACATTCCCTTATTTGTTCTCTAAAATATATAGTCCTAACAGAATATGTGTTTCAGTAGACAAGTTAATGATCGTTATTCACAACAGACTTTACTTACTGAAATGAGACACAGGCCTGGATTCAATAAAAATGATAGCAGCGCCATATCCATTAGTACAGCTACTGCACTGCCATGAGCCTTGACTGCATGCAAGCCACAGACTGAACATCTCTCTAGACTGCCTCCACATGCTGCCTCAGTTAGTGTCTTTTTACACAAGAAATAATAATTCAGGCAAAGCAGCCCAACTGATTGCCAATGTGAATAGCTTGTATTAAGGATTTTAACTGTACTTGGAATCTATTTGACCATTTTAGTATTCAGCTGGAACCAAAACCACAGAACTGTAGGTGTTGCCATTCAACTAATGTTGTGTAATTTGACTGCTTTGAGCAAACCCATCATTTACACATAAATCTGCCCACATTTTAATCAGAACTACAAAATCCCTTGAAGAATTCAGAAAAGAGGACAGAATCCTCTAGCTACGGCAGCTCCATAAACTCGGATTAAATTCAGGCCAGGTTGCAGTGGAACATGCCACAGCAACAGCCAGTGCCCGCTATACGTTTGTTGAAAAAAATGTGCTCAATTTTCATACCTTGCTATCCAGCTTTTTCATGGTAACTAAGTCCAAGGATTTGAGGGAATGTCCTGTTGGAGCGATGAAGTAAAGGCAGATGTGAATTCTTGTGTCATGGCAGTTAAAGAGTGCACGCTTGATCTTCAGTTCTTCTTGCAGGTAGTTTTCAAACTGTGTGTCAATGTAGTCGACTATGGGCTTGTAGCTGGCGAAAGGAGAAACGTCATGAGAAATAAAAGCAGCTTCATTTTTACATGGCTTCAAATGCATGCACACAGAAAAGCTTTTAGGAATGTTTATACCAATTGCCAGGGATGGAAAATAAAAGTAACAGCTGGTACAATTAGCCTGTGCCTAATGACCAATGTAACTCAACCTCAGCAATCAAATCTGCGCTGTTTCATAAAAACATTATAAATCATCAGAGTCTACAAGTTCCAGGCATTTTAATTTTCCATTCTCTATCATACTGCCAACCACTTGGCAAATGAAACTGAAAAATATCAGATATCAAAAGCAAACTCCAGGCAAGAGAAACTCACAGCTACAGCTACCCACAATCCTGTTTGGTCATGTGATAAGACATCAGGCTAGATGCCGTAGATCATGGAAGAGAGCTTCTGATGAATAGATACAGTAACTCGCGCAAAGGTACCAGTGTTGCAGCCGTGACTCACAATGTAACCAAATCAGCAAGCATTGGAGGGCCCAGTTGTTTTTTTATTTTATACTTGAGACGGTCACAAAGCATAGCCAGTATAATAACAGTTATATCTTTCACTTTACTGTTATTCGGGTCCCTCAGTGGTTTGAGATGCTTTCATGAAATTCGCAGACACATCAGATGTCTGCTCCTTTTATATAACCATAATCGAGTCACTGGTACAACATTGGCCATGTTTACCCCCTTCATAATGAGGGCTTCTAAACAAGTGGTGGGTAACAGACTGCACTGTTTGAAGCTGTACACTTCAGATAAGCGGACTAGAAAAACAGAGCAAAATAGATAAATGTCTGCTGATGGAAGGGTACCCAGGACTTGCAGGGTAAGGACAGTGTATGGGGGGGGGGGGGGGTATTGGTATATTCAAATATATAAACTAGTTTGGGTAGTATTGGTAACCAATACTTTTAAAAATCCAACTTCACAGAGTTAATAAATGACGCAGGGAGGGAATTGGTGTGCAGAAAACGCTTCTGTATATGCGTTCCATAATTTACGGACTTGTTTTCCCCTTGTCAGTCATCCATCCCCCCCAAACAATGCAGAAGAAAAGGGATTATTCTTGTGAGTGGGATTCATTTTCCTTTCTCCTCGTTCTTTGCCACTCCTACTGCATTTCAATGGGAACAAGAACAATAGCACTTTTGATGTTAATAAAACTGCAGTTGCACCTTGATACAGGCTCAGTTTTGAACCAAACTCAAAGTTTAATTGCCATGTTAAAACTACTGTTTTGCTTGTCAAACATAATTGAATTAAAGGTTTATGCAACTACAGCTGCTGTTCTGTTCCTCTTGCTTATTGTATTTTACATAAAATGAGATGAGTTCACATTGATTACTGTTCATTCTTAAGACCCACAGGGAACATTGCTTTATACCAGAGATCTCACGAAATTTACTTTAATCAATATGACAATTCATTCAGACGTCTCAAGACAAACCTGTTATCTTTCTAATTATACACACACATATATATATATATATATAACAATATCTTTATAATACGTTTGTTAATTCCACTTCTTAAAAGTGGATAAAAGTCATGTAAAAACTAGATTCTCTTTTAAGATCAAGCCCCGTGTTTTTTTTTTTTTGTTTTTTTTTTGACTGACCAGCAAGTTTTCCAGTTCCTCAGAGATAATTTAAAAAAAAAAAAAAAAAAAAAAAAAAGACTGATCGTAATGGTCTCTTTGAATATCAAACTGTACAGCTGAAGACAGATCTATCTGAATATATATTTACATTTTTACCACCCCTGCTCCTTTCCTACACTCAATTCAATTAAGGAAAGCTAATGCATTAAAAGGCCAGCAAAATGTTTGTTTCCGACTACAGAATTGAATAACTGTATTAAAAGCACTGCTTGAATAACATTTAAGAAAGATTAACCTAATGAGATTTCCTTAAATTCATTTAACTAAAAGTATTAGCCAGAGAAAGCCACGGTTCCATTCAAAACCACCAGGAGAACAAAGTGGTCAAGGGCTCTATCCGTTACATTTCTTCTTGTGATCTTTTGTTTCACTGCCCCATTTTAAATTTACAGCTCCTAAATACACACCTCTGCTCTTTGTTGATCTGATCTCCAAACCCCACTGTGTCTACGATGGTCAGCTTCAAGTGGACGTTGCTCTCCTGCAAATCGTACGTCTTCGGGCGAAGGTACACCCCGTTTTGATAATGGCTGGCTTCTTCATTTTCAAACGTTGTGTTAAAAAGGGTGTTCATTAACGTGGACTTGCCGACGCCAGTTTCACCTGAGCAACAAAAAACGGAGCTGCGTGGTCAAGCTGGGAATTACATTGCACTTGTATACTGCCACTGAACTACAACTGCCTCCAGAGCTACAAAGACTCTGAAGTACACTAGAATAGAGAGGAGAGCAAGACTTTCAAAGGGTCCTTATGATCTCTTGTAATTTGTAAATGTAGGCTTTGCTTTTAATACGGCTCAGATTATTTATAGGCCGCACACTTCTAATGCTTAAGAAGCAAGAGAGACGTCTACAATAAACTAACTTAACACTAACAACATCATCATAAAATTACAACTTTACAGGTAAATTTGTCACAGCTATTTCCAGTACTTCAGTAAGTGTTGGGTACTCACCTACACAGAGTATATTGAAACAGAAACCCTGTGCTACTGATTTACTGACCAGCTGGTCAGGAAGACTGTCGAACCCGACATGGCCGCCTAGACTGAGATTCCGCTTTTCTTCATTCTGTTGAGAAAAATAAAACAATTTCGATTTGCATATATTTTCACACAATCTGTAGGGGTCTTTAGAGACTTCATGTTGTTTCGACTCACCACATTCCACGCATTGTGCAGATTACAGCAGAGCATGTGAATCAGCCTGTAATCACACAGTAATACGGGCACAACTGAAATGCATAATTCATTTAACTCAGACAAGCTATTCTGTTAAAAAGGAAAACCAGAAAATAAAAATAATCTTTGCACATAGTGAGAGATAGTGTACAAGGACTTGAAATAACAGGAGACAAAAAAAAACAACCACTTCCTCTAAACATGCAGAACTCATTATGCATTTCATTCTCACTCTGTATACTTGATGAAATCTCTTTGTGGCCCATAAACATGAGGAACAGCATTTCAGTCTGTTTTCATTAAAACATGAAAGACTGCACTGCATCTTCTAGCAAGCCATGTTTCCCCACTCCATTTTAATGACACACAGAGTGTATGAAACAGTTTGCATTCTTCGTGGCTGACGTAATGCTCTGGGCCTTCTGCTCGCCCGGTGCCTTAGCCGCTACTGGACCCATCAGAGTTCATTCTTCAAGAATATTCAAGATTTTTTTAATTCATTGTTTTAAAAACAATGTGCACAAATATTAGAAATAAAAAGGTACTGCAAGAAACTTAAACTATTCATTGACAAACATTTTGAATAATAATAATAATAATAATAATAATACCACCATTAAGCGTTTTAAAGTTGTGGGTGAAATACAGGCAGTATCAGTTTTAAATGAACGACTGGAAGTTCGAAAAAGCAACAGTACATTTTAGAGCAGGCAGATTTACAGGTATACTAAATACAAAACAAGCCAACCATTGCATGACCTGGACTAATTCGCAAGCAGGTACTGTATGTTGCATGGCCTAACACTGGTCCTAATACAACTTATTCACAGGTGCATCTATGCTAGCAAAACAGCAACAGAATGAATTGTCACAGACATGTCATGAACACAAGGTTTGCACTGGGATTATAACGGCAAACACTGTGAACCTTGTGTGTGGAAAACTGCTTTACAGAACACTCTAGACTATAAATAAAGGCATTATCATGAAAATGGTATCATGCCAGCAGTCTGGGAGCCTGGAGGATCTGCTTGGGTTGAGCAATCAAAAGAAACCCAAGAAAGATATTCAGCTGTGTTGCTCTAAATGAATGCTTTTAACCTGTTATTCAGTCTTCCCATTTCACACTTATTACACTAGGAGTGGCAATGTGTGTGATGAATGCGGGAAAGATCTGGGTATGATTTGATAAAGCTCAGGGGACCCCTAGGACCCATCTGCAGACAAGAAGGGTGAGGCACACAATAGGGCTCCTATAGGGGACCGATTAGGGGCTGAAGAGGACAAGCAAAACAAAAGAATAACTGCACTTGACAGACCTCCAGCACAACACTGCAGTTCAACAAGACTGCTAATTTCTCATGTATGAATTCCACCCTACAATTATCGCTTAAATAATAACCTGTCACTTGCACAGTGAGGGAGTGAGTTGGCAACACAGCCTCTGGCTTGCGGTCGGTCTCAAAAGCCTTCTGATATCCTGTTGTGCTTTTTCGTTTGAAATATCTCTCTCTGGCTATACCTCTGTCTATGCGCAGTAGCAAGAATAAACAGTGGTCAACGAGTGGTCATACTTCCACATAACCTCCGTCGCCTCCAGGGATGCTCTCAAGTTGACTCGGTAGACCGTGTTTTTTATATCTCATTTGTTCAGGATCCAAGAAAATATACCCACTCCACACAATACTGTGGCCTAGGGAGTGTGTCTGTTGTACTATTGCAGTGAATATTAATTAAAATTATACATAGAAACTATAAAAACTGACCTTACCTAAGGTAACAATAGGTAGTCCAATATGAGTGCTAATCAGGGTCAGAGAATTATTCACATTATGTGAAAAGGTAATTCACAAGAGAAGCATTGACAGTACAGGAGACAGCAGATATGGCACACACATACACATACAAGTTTGCAAGTGTGCCTGTTACCACCTGGTTCAATATCCAAATGTGTCTGAATTCTGTGCGTCTACCACGTCAAGTCCTGCCTAGAACGTACTTCATGTCAAAAGCAATTAAGTAATGCAGCACACTTCTTGATCTTAATCTCATGAGATGCAAGGGTCACTCTGGGATGAGATAACCCATTCCCAGAGGAATGAAGCCTGGCCCTCTAATCTCGCTCCCAGGACACAGCTTACTGCTGCCACTTGGGAAGAGAGCTACTCCACACCAGTACAAGCCACTAGCACCAAACATAAAGACCTTCCCCAGTCGAGCTCAGAAGGGCAGGGATCCAGTAAGCAATAAATTATTTAAAGTGTACTAAAGTGTTTACTCCAGTCTTTAAAAATGTTCTGGCTAATGCCTTCATCAGTGATCCAAAATGTTCATCTGCTTGACCTTGTTACTTCTCTGAATTGATGACTAGGTTTTCTGCAAGGCAAAGACATTGACATGAGAGACACATGGATTCCTAGTTCATGGATGGAAATAAGACTCCCATTGCATAGCAGTTTCACCCATTCCAGGTTTTATAGGTAACAAGGTCAGGTGTATCTTACTAAACTCACACCAGGAGTGGATCAAACTGTTACACAATGGGAGTCTTATTTCCATCCCTGCTAGCACCTACTGCATTTCACTGCATCCCCAGTCATCCTTGGGATATGAGAAGACTGGTGAAGCAAGTTTCTTTTCACAGTTTGGTCAACACAGATATGGCAGAGCATTCATTTTCATCGCTGACTTGTGTGAATGTACCATGTAATTGTTGCTCCAACTACAATTAGCCAACATATGCAATAAAGTGGTCGCTGGAGCTGAAGGAACAGGTTTCCTGGTTGGTGTTCATGCACTCCCTGTTCGTGCCTCATCTATTGCTCAAGTCATTAACACACACCCTGGGCACATTTCTTTGTGATGACAATACACTGTACAGTACTATTACCCATGAATGTAACAGTACAAGCTCAAGCGATTTCTAATCAACAGCATCAATGAACAAACAGCATTTTATTTGGGCATTTAATGTAAGCTGGAAAACACTCACTCGTATTAGGTCAGCTATGTGGAATTAATATGAGAAACTTGAGGCTTGAAAATTCCTCTGCATTATTTATTGGTACAGCGTCTCCATGCAACTTACTGTGCACATCTACAGCCTAAATCATTTTAAACAGTTGCACCTTACAGAACAATTATTAGTCCCTGCTGGGGATGCATATCCTAGGCATACAGTGCAGGTGGCCATACACAGGTCTATTTCACGCTACCATATCTACATGCATCTAGAGCACAGCTTATGAAACTTGCTAAGGGTTTCAGAACAAGTTTTTCAGGTATCAGAATCTGTGGGTATTTGGTGGCGTTCTGTTTATCCACACTGTTGTCTGTTACACATAGATGTTTACATAACTCCAAAGAACCAACTGTGATGAAACATGCAAAGCCATGCTTTAACACAAGTTACTGAAAGCATCAGAACCTAGGTGATTCGTGGGCATCCATCTGTCTGTCTATCAAAGTGGCAAGCGTATACGTATAGGGGGCATACCTATTTCCTTTTTTATTATGAGGATTTCTCTGATTTTATTTTTTACAGTCCTGGGTTCAAAATAAGAATCCGGCTCAGGTCCTCAGGTAAAATAGTTTGATGTCTTTGACATTAGCCATTGTTAATCCACACCCAGCAGGGGTCTCTGCTAGGTGTATCTTCAATGGACATTAAAGGTGCAGAGAAGTCAACAGTATTGATTTGGGCTTATTATTACCATCACTTTGATCAGCTTGTAACCATCACACTAAAACTTTTAATACACAGTAAATCACTTAATCTAATTTCTTAGGAATTGGGTATCTGGGACGCCAGAAGTTTCAATGTGACTTCCACAACAGTAATGTAGGGCAGCTCCAGGCAAAAATAACACACTTGCCAAACCTGAGCTAATTCAGCATTAAACAGAGCATATAGCTAGGACCGAAGAGGTCCCAATTTTCTACAGTTCCCAGAATTCAAGAGTGACAAACCACATGCTTACAATACTGTATTCAACCATATAGTGATAATCACAGCAATGTGAATTACTTGGCAGCAAAGCCAATAGAGATGTGCAATATTTTATCACAGTGCCCTACCAGTTTAATACTATGAATTTACAGCCATCACAAGAAAAAAACAGTCATCAGTTTCAATTGAAGCATTAACCTTAATCCAGTGCTTTTGAACCCTAATATGATCAAATGTTATTTACTGTACTGCGAATCATATTTTAGTTCTCACTCAGGCAGTGATGACTTGATGTGAAAAAACTGTTCTCTTATTTGTTAATCCCCCTACTAATTCTTAAAATCTATCCATTCATCAAATCCCAGTACCGCTAAAGTGAAAGCATGTACTATTGTATTCATTTCTGCATAGATTTCCTCTATATTCACCAAGTTTGAATACCTAAAATCAGCTGTACGATTTAAACTAAATATTATTATTTTTTTATAATCCATTTCACACATTACTAGTTTTTAATTTGTATTTTGTTTTATACAGACTGCAACACTAATTATATATTTACACTGATTCCAGAGTGTATAATATACATCTACAGTACAGTACACACGTTATTGACCTGCTGTACATTTAAGAACACAGCTAAAAACCTGAACTGCAATTCAAACTTGAGTAGCAGCATCTATACATCATTATTATTTATTTATTTACTTTTTGGACAATCAAATCGATATAGTTACTCACACTGCTGATAAAAATAAAATACCACATTACATTATCTCGAATATAGACCGATATAGGAACCGTGAGAAATCTGTTTTTACCCCCAAAAAGATACATACAGCATTAACTTACACTACAATATTTATGTTATATCCAGCAAGGGTAATATACATAGTATTGGTATTGAATAATTCGTTGATTTATACAGTAAATATAAACTGCACATACCCTAACATGTTTTAATACCACGCTTGCGTCTCATCCATGAGGTCTGTACGACACAAAGTGTTATGCAGATGCAGGACATGTCTGTAGAAATGGCACAATGTGTTTAGGAAGTGTTTGCTCATCCTGGGACCATTCAGAAATAGCCTCCAGAAAACAAAACCAAAGCCCTGGCCAGTGACACATCAACATCAGCATGAACCAAAAACCGAGCGAAGCAAATGAACCACTGCTAGTAATGTACAACAGGAAAACGCAATTATTAAAAAAAAATAATAAAATAGGTATTTCCCAGCCAATGCGTACAAAACATAGGTATACTTACTGAAGACTTGTCTATATCCGTGGCAGCCATGGCTCCTGTGTGTGAATATGTAATAATCTGGTTGAAGGCAGTCTTCCGTCTTTCTCTCTATGGAATGATACAGAGTAACCGCTCAATGAATCCAATATGGCTACTTCCTGGAAACTCCCACTTCGCTCAGGAATACCAGCCCTGGTCCTGTGTATACTAACCTGGACACGAGAATATTATGTTGCTAGATCTGTAAAACCGTATTTTTATATCGTTGCGACAGGTTTCGCGTTATGGTGTATGGTGTATGGTGTATGGTGTATGGTGTATGGTGTGGGGTGTGGGGTGTGGGCGTAACAAACACGCGAGCCACATTTGACTTTCTTGCGATAATTAGTAGGAAAAAAAAAACGTTTTCAGTATTGTTCCCAAGGGATTTTGCATCCAGACGACAGCGGTCCTGGGATTTGTAGTTTCATGACGTGGGACGTTTCTTGAACAGCAGTTTGCGACCGCTGTTTACAAGCACAGTGCATACACAAGTGTACCAAATTACCTGAAAGCAAATACATCCTGAATCCAATACAGAATGTAGTACTTTTTTTAATTCCGAATTTTTGTTGTTATTCTAAGAACAGTACTATTCTATAATTGCGCCTCAATAATCTTTTTAGGTTCAGTCGACTCATTAAACAATAGGTGCATTTTAACCTCTAAATGAAAATGAAATTCAACAAATACAAATGTTCTATGTTAACATTTTAAAATATCTAAAGCACATTTATTCCTGGTAATAATATGCACGCAATCTATTTAATATGTGCTCCTTAATGCGAATTGAACAATAACTTTTTGAGGCTGGAGACTTAAAATCTGGCGTGTTTAAACAATACTAGAACAAACAATAGACTACAGTTACCAGAAGACATTGTGTTTATCTCCTAACCCTCTCTGCACCCGCCTACTCAATGTACAATCCGCATAAATTATTCCAATTATGCCCAGATGGGCTTTCGCCCCGGAAACGAGAGCAGGTAGAATAGAGACACAAATAGCAACAGAGATCGACCGAAACTTTGCTATCGGCGGAGTTCTTTAATTGACTGATACTTCCATAGAGAACTACCTTCCACAGGTGGGCAGGATGGATTTGACGCAAGAGTCAGTTCTAACATTCTTGCTGAATGAAGGTGGTCAAGTGAAAAACTCCGAGCTGCTTAACCATTTTAAAAGTCTGTTCAATGTTGGTAATCCTGACGAAAGAAAGCAAAACCGGGAGTTGTTCAAGAGGTTTGTGAACAATGTTGCCGTGGTGAAAGACGACGAGGGGGTAAAATACGTTGTTGTCAGGAAAAAATACCTGCCTTTTGTGAAAGAAGTTTCGGAAGTACCTGCACAACACTCCGATCTGAGTGGGAGTTCAGAATTCTTAAGCAACTTGTCATCTGATATAGGTGGCGACCAAAGCCGTGAAGGTGAAGCAGGTAAGATCTTTCGTTCTGACCTTCATAACAATAACCTGGCCGCTTTTCCAAACTCTGCTGACAGTGTGTTAGGCGAAAAATCAAATGACAATGCTTTCAATGCAAACACGTCGGCGACATTAATAGGGAGAAGAAGCTCAGATACCGAGAATATTGGAGTTATTGATGTGGAAGAAGGGAAACCACTATGCACCACTCAAGCGGTGTCAGCAGAAGAGACTGTAGAATTCAAAGAACGTACTGTTCCTGGAGACCTGAAGCGCTTAGTTGACAAAAAGGGCAACGCTTCCATTTTTGCTGTTGTGGCAGTGCCTGATATCCCAACCTCTCAGTCTCAACCAAGCCATACCTGTGATAATAAAGTTGAATCAATGCTATTAAAGTACAACCAAGATGTGACATATAATAAAGGAGCCACAGCGCAAGGTGCCCAAAGGACTGCTCAGAAGCCCTACATGCTCCCGTTGAGATGCCCTCCATCTGAGGTGGATTTTAAAAAGCAAGTGGAAGAGCAGGTTATTTTACTACCGAAAGAAGACAAGAAGGCCCTTGTGAAGCTCCAAGCAGAGCGTGATGCTTACATGTCTCCCCGAATAAAAAGAAGACAGATCGAGGAAGCAACCAGTGCTAGCTCTCCTCATTTGAAAAGGATATCCAAGACTCTGAAACAAGGTGAGGAACCCAGATACTCTGATATGGTCCCTCTGGACTCTGTAGAGCATGAGTGGCTGGTGAAAGCTGCAGCAGGACATTGGAACCAGATTTATGGTCTTCTTCTAAGGGATACGAACTTGGCTGAAAAGAAGGACTTCATGTCTGGGTTCACAGCTCTCCATTGGGCAGCCAAAAGTGGAAACATTGACATGGTGACTAAAATCATTGACGTCTCCAGCAGAAGGAATACCAAGTTGGATGTAAACTCTAAAACCTATGGGGGCTACACACCATTGCATATTGCTGCTTTACATGGCCACGAAGATGTCCTTTCCATGCTAGTCTTGGACTATCAGGCAAAAAGCAACATAAGGGACTACAGTGGCAAGAAGCCGTACCATTATTTAAGTAAGGGGGCATCATTTCAGGTGAGGCAGCTCCTGGGAGACCCTCAGACACTCCAGCAGCAAAGTGCCCCCCTAAAGAAGCCCACAAAGGTGTCTCATTCCATTCTGAGCTCCACTAACTCTTTCCTGGGAGTTCTCAGTGAAGATGGCCACGTCCCTGAATTTCCTAAAGGCTTCAAGCCGCCCTCTTTAAGTAAGCTCTTCAATCCTCCCACAGTGACCAAAAAGAAAAGCAAGCCCAGGTCAAACTTTGCTTCTGTAAGCGAAGAACACGATGATGAGAAAGAAGACATTGTCAAACGCAGACCCATTTCTGAGTTCTTTCTCTGAGTTTAGGGTTAAGGAAGGCAGCTGTTTATTTGCTGAATTCTTAATGAGGAATTTTATATTGGTAACAGACTGTAGCTACATCATCAAATCAGGTCACCTGGAGTCCATTTACTGGGATGAAACTGGAGATATCATACGTTTTATATGTAGTCTTGGGGCGATTTTAATAGCATTTAAGGTTAAGTGCAGCTTATATGTTATAATACTGTATTATCATGAATTGAATGGCTAGTAATTGTATTTTCTACCTACTAGCCTGTGGAAGACCCATCTTTAGCTCTCTTGGTGGGTTTTTGCTCCAAGACCAGCAGCTTGTGGATTTAACTGCATTCCACAGGTTTTTGACTATTGAATAGCTATTAGTTAGTTGAATTTAGGCACCCTGAAGTTCTGTTTCTTACTATGTAAAATGGTGAGATGGTTGTGGGGAAAATGCACGTGTAAATGAATAATGGATGTTCTAATGAACTGTTTTTGCATTGTCTTTATTTTGTATATTCAGTATTTCTAGTGTTGATGTCACCAGGGTTCTCTGCTGAGTTTGTCACAGTGGTTAGATGAATGCTGTGTGTAATATGTTTACATCTAACACCTACAAGGAGCTTTACATAGGCATTCTGAGATTTTAACCCAAGCCTACTTCTGTGTAAGATAAATGAGAAAGATTTGTTTTATTATTCATGTTCAAAATATAACTCAGATGCACTTTCTGTCAGCACCGAATGATGCAAGTGCTGTACAGCAGTGTGCCTCATTTGAGGAAAATGGAAACTTTTTGTTTTTGAAGCACACATTTGCAGCATTGCCTGTTTGCAGATGCAGACATGTCCGTTACTGAAACTTTTAAATGCTGCTTTCCACACAAAAACGCTTGAATCTGGGTTTTTTGGTTTAGTTTTTTTAATGCATTTAATGGTACAGTTGGTTGCAAGTTGCACATCTGTGAGAATTTAAACCTTATGTAGTGCTTTTATAGGGAATGTGATTCATGAGCTGCTCAGTAGTGGAAACTGTTCTTGTTAGCATGTTGGTGATAAAATTGTTAGAACATGCAGAGGCACGTCGTTCTACATTAGGCTGGGTACTCCAGAACTTCTGTTAAGCTGAATTCTTGTCTGATTTATGTATGGATATGTAACACAGGAAATAATAATGTTTGGGGATTGGGTTGTGGCTAACACTTACTATTTGTATATGAAAATGGAGCCAACTGAAATAGATTTGAATCTCTGTATGTCTACCTCCTAGAATCAATAATAAAAATGTATCTACATAGCATGACTCCAGTCCTTGTTGGTTTCTTGTTGCAACACACACTGCTGAGTATATGTGTTGTAATTTAGATTATACTGTGATTCACTGTTATATTTAACATGCTTTCACAGATATATTTATATCTTTGACACATTCCACACATACCAATTTTAAGCCTTTAGACCCTTACAATAAAAACATCTATGAATTACGTCTTTAAGATAGTAACTAATCTGTTTTTTTTCCCTACCCCTAGCATCATATTTGCTTTCATGGCTGAACTTTTTTTTTTTAATACATTTTCTTAAATATCTCTGCAGGTTCAATGCTGTGCAGACATTTTAAATCGGAGTTGCCACAGTTTCAGGGGGCGCACAAATTTAAATGATGTTTCCCAAGTGGTCCTTTCTTAATCCACTTTAGTTTGTATCTTTTCCAGTGGTTGTAAAGGGATATTGGTTCAGAATGGGTTCATGGGAATCTAAGTGGGGAGCTAATATTCCGGATAATTCCAAAAACAGTGTGCAAAATCATTATTATTCACATGAAATGTGTTTTGAGGGTGTCTTTGCCATCCGTAGTAATACAGTAATATTGTTTGTAATATTGGCTTGACTAAAAAGGCCACAGTAAATTTCCCTTCTTAAAATAAAGCCAGTAAATATTTAAACTGTATACTTTTATAACTCCTGTTCTGGTTCCAGGTTGGTACATTATCTTGCTTGTTGGGAATAGGGGTCTATGAAACAAGAACAAGCGATTATATTATGTATCAAATGCAAACGTTAATGTGGTGTAATGCTGGTTCTTGTTGTGCATGCATCATAATAAACCCTGGGGGCTCTCTCCTGTCAAGTCCTGTACGTCTGTGTACAATTAACCCCGTACGTCTGTGCACAATTAACCCCGATTTAAAAACCAGGAACTCAAAATGGTATCCAGTCCTGCGTGGGTGTACGTGAATGAAGCCTACTTCAGTCAGGTGTTTATTTGCTATTTATCATCATATTGTCACTGGTTTTACTGTTGTTTTTAGCAGCATTTGAGGTTATAGGTGTATATTGGGTATATCTGAATTGTGATAGGGAGACATTCTCCCCCCCAATAGTCCTGTCACTTTATATAACATCGTCACTCCAGGGGCCTGGGCAGAGCCACAGCTGCGGAATGAATGTGGATACATTGGTGTGTATTGTCCTGAAGGAGCCTGGCAACTCCACGTGATATACAGGAACACTACATACAATATCATATTCAGTATTCATCAGCAGTGTTTCAGTAATGTCTGTCTAAGTTCAGGTAATGTATTTTATGTGTTCTGAAAACATTCACGGTTTTGAACAAACCCTAAAAAATGTCCCCTTTGGCTCTGATTTAGCAGAGGGAAGGCTGGGTACAGCCAGGAACCCCTTGTTACTTTTCTAGGATTTGCATGTCCACGAGACAGTTCCCCCATAATTACCGTTTTATAATGAGGGTCTCAAGTAATAGCCTCTCACACGAGAAAACAAAGACAGCATTCAAAGAAAGCACTAATGAGCAGAGACTAGATGTGAGGCCTCCGTTAGAACACTCTTCCAATGATTAAACGCCCAGTCGCTGCATTTTCTAGTTCAGTATCTCAGTTAGGATCGAACATGGTTTTTCTTGCAACACTCCAGCTCTATTATGTTTTTCTTCTCTTCATGGACTTTTCTGTTGTGCTTTTTTTTAACATTTATTTTGGACATTTTGACCAAGGGTCTAATATAATTAATACGTCATTTCCATTTTTCTTTTAAATCTCCACGGTGCTCTGCTTATTTCTTTAATTTGTAATTTCTCCCAAATATTTTCCTGTTTACAAAGTTTATTGAATTGGGCCCTCAGTGCTTGTCTGTAGTCCCCTGAGCATTTCTTTGTTTTGTTTGCAACAGTGAAGTTGAACAGATGGCCAGTGTAATTTGAGAGATTTTATTGTACACTTTCTCAGGCTCACTTAGCAGTTTTACTGGTCAAACTGTAGGAAGGTTCACTTATTCTCAGTTGCATATATTTATTTATGATCTAAAACAACGAGTCAGGAATATTCAATCTATCCACAAAGCTAATTCCATTTGTGTCTTGTTTAACTTGACCATATGTTTTTAAAAGGAAGCATGACTTGTTTAGTAAAAAACACACACACACTTAACTTTTAAGCAATCTGAACTCAAGGACTTTATTTATAGGTATACATAAATGTATGTAACCGCTGTTCAAAAACATAGTTACATCCATATGTTACAGGGATTCATAAACCCAGCATCACGAGGGTTCAGACAAACAGCAGCTGAATGATTAGAACACAGCTGAAGTGCATTTAGGAAGACGAATATGAATACACTTTCACAATGTTTCCAAAATCTTTTTTTGTGTGTCCTATAAATATGCATGCAAATCTTCAAAAGAGGAAAGCAAACAGGTCTCCCTGGCTGGGAAAATCAAGTTTAATGTATCTGTATTAACAAAGGACATTCTTAAATGCATAGTATACAGTTTTGTTTGTTCACAGAAATATCTCAAGTGCTTTACAAGGCAAGTGTGACTGCAGCTGGCCAACTGCCAGTTGTGCCAGTTGGCCACAACTGGCACAACTGGATCCGTGTGGACATATTGTGTTGTCCACACCGATCCAGGATGAAACCATAAACACTCAGTGAATACAGTTCTCTGGCAAGTCTCAAGATTGGACCTGGGTCTCGGAGGCAAAGCAGGTGTCTTTTACATTGACAGGCCATCCAGACCAATGCAGACATGGATAAACAAGGATGGTAATAAAAAATATGCACACCTCAAAGAACACAGTGGTTCAAATTCACTTAAATTCACACATTCACAGAGAACTAAACTAAATAAAAAACAATAAAATACTGTATATACAACACTGCATACTTATTTTACAAAATACATAAGCAACGGTAAAATATGAAATAAAAAAAATGTCTGCTTTCTTATGCTCCCCATGTTGAGTTTGTTGTTTGTGTTTTTGATTCAGAATATAAACTGATGCATACGATTACAGAGCTTAAAAGCCTTGGAATTAGTGAATATAACGATTACGATTCCATCATTTCATACGGCAGGATTAAACAGTTAACAGTTTATTATTCAGATCGTAGTTTATAAAAGCGATCTTCGTTTCCTGCAGCATCACTTGGATAAACTGTGTTACTGGGCAGATTTTCATGATTATTCCAAACAGTGCAAGCTCATTTTAAGGTAAGACTCCTATAACTAATTTTATCTGTGAGGTGGGAATTGAAACAAGTATTAAAAAAAAAACACCCTTGACTTTAACAAGATTAATGTGTGGTGATGTGTTTTGAGTTACGTAGTAAACCCCAATTTTGTATAAATAATTCCCACAGACATTATTGTGCAGAATATCTGTGGTGCAAGATACTACCTAACGAGACTGAAATGATTTTAATGTAGTTTAAACAGTAATGCACTTTGTTTGCATTGTAGGTATTTTGAAAACAGCGTGCCCTTGTGTCACCTTTCCCAGACGATTCCCTCAAAGCTATCGGGATCTGTGATCACTAGTAGACAAAAACATAGAAAGGGCCAACAAAACGAAACCACTCAAATTCTCGTATTTCTACACCCAAACCCAAGCACCCAATGTTAGCTTTCTTATTGTATATGTGGTTGAGCATGAATAAGTGAACCACTGCCACAGCTCAATATTACGCTGCAGCGGCGCGGACGCAGGTTGCTCATTTAGGAGGGATGCTGTTCTGAAGACTCTCAAGCTGTTCTTCACTGACCCGAACCCTCTCGTCAAGGTCTCTCTGCTCAATTAATAAGGACGCCTTTACTTTGACAAAGTGCTTATAGTCCTGGAGCTGCTGCTGGCTCAGATGCTTCAAGAGGATCTCTGAAACAACGCGCTCCCTTCGAAGCAGGTTTTCCTTCAAGTCCTTTGCGTCTTCATGCTGTCTGCACAGCAGCCTGTGCCTTTCATTCAGGGATTGCTAACAAACAAAAAGGAGAAACAAAAGAGGGATAACAACGTGTTTTATAGATGAATACCAAAATTAGAATTTGATCATTTCTAGATTTATACCAAAAGTTCACAAGCAAACAATATGATTTTGTTTTAAAGGATTTCACTGTCAATTATGAAATGTTTGTCAGCATATGTTCGCGGTACCCAAGAAAACACAATTCACTTAAAAAAATATATCTTTCTGGGCTCAGTTATAACATCCTACTGCTGTATGTAACAGCACGAGGGATGCCAATGTGGTTCAGTAAGCAGGTTTCAAAGAGGGAGAAGGTTTGTGCTGAAAGATCAAACTACATTTAAGCAATTTAAACATCATCAGATGTCATCAAGACCTGTTTTCTGGTGAAGGTCACAAATGGCAAAACTATGAAAGAGTGTAGTGACTATACACCAAGTGTAAAATTGAACATGCATATAGAACGCTGTACCTTTATATATAAACACAGGCATTTGTTTTTTGGAACCTTCAATGTACCTCTGTGAGAGAAGCCTGGAGAAATTTGCGTGAGAACGGATCCCCTGGGAAGATGCTGTCCTAGTTTTCCTTTCGCCAATTATACATTTTATTTTCAAAGACACCACAAAGGCACCGCATTTGAAAGAACGCTGCCTAAAAGGGTTGGAGTAGGGTACTTTCAAAAGGGTAAGGGCAAATAAATTGTGGACTACAATGTGTTTCTAAACCAGTACATGCAGACGACTTCATAGGGGAAAGGATTATTGTACGATATTTGATGCATGTGTTATGTTCAATTACAGTTTAAGACAAAGAGCAGCGCATTTTCTTAATGCCATTCACAAGAATTATTATTATCAGTAGTAGTAGTAGTAGTAGTATTTTTGCTTTATTAAAAAAAAAACTAACAAAACGCTTATCAGTGAACACAAACAAAATGTCATTTCTGCGTGATCTCCTATGCTGTCATCAGGTGTAATTTAGAAGTCCTCCTGTGTTGAAACTAAGGCACTGCAAGTCACTGAATAAACTGACATCTCTTGTTAATTTTCCTGTAAACTGTACCTAGAGCATGTATTCTAAATCTTTCCGATGGCCTAAATGAATACAACTAGGTGTCTCGTATTCAAGTATTCAGAGCACTGGCCCATGTGCATTGAACCGGAAACGAAAGCCCACCTTGTCCTCTGGGTCTGTGGCTTGGTTCACTTGGCTCAGAGCGTTCTCCACCCTGGCCAGCCGGGAGGAGAGGCAGAGCAGCAGGTTGACCACCTTCTCCAGGTCCCCGATGAACAGCGTGTACCTCTCGTACTCAATGGGTCTGCAGCTGTTCCTGACCGCTGTCTCCACAGAGACGCCCAGCACACTGTTCCTCTGGAGATCAGCCCCGAGCTCCTCCTTCTGCTCCTCGAGGCACTGCAGCTTCCACTTGATATTCACAATCAGCGCCTTCTGAGAAGAACAGTGACTGTAAAGACGGACCCATTTGTGCATTTCTGTGAGTGGCGCAGGTCTCAGAATTGCAGTTCTGAAACAAGTGTTCTAGCAAACGTCCATTTTTGTTTTATTTTAAAACAAGAGATCTGCTACAACATTAGGTTGTGTAGTACCAGACAAGCATCTGGAATCAAGAATGATTTGCAAACAGAGATTTGTGGTATAGTCATCATGTATTGTATACGAGAACATACGTTTCTTTTCCAATTGTTAGTTACAATCACTAAGTTGCAGGAAGTCTCTGGTTCAGTTAATTTAACCCTTTCACATACCCATAGGTCACACTTAAGGATCCATTTATTAGACATCTACTGTATAAATGTGTAATTAAAGGTTTGGACAATTATTGACAGGGATTATCTGTTAATTGCATTTTCAATACACACAACTGTACACATGTGTAAATCTTCATATCATATTAGAAAAAGAGGCAGCTACAATGGTGTTCTTGCTGCAACTCCTTCCATTTTTTATGCTTGCCAGGCGGCACTGCGGTCTACACCAAAATCTCATTATTTAAAAAAATAAATAAATGTATTACAAAACTGTTTTTAGCCACCAGGTGGCACTTGGTCATAATATTGGATTTTCTTTGGAGATCTCTATGATCCAATTTGTCTTTCTCAACCAATAAATCACCATATCCTGGTTTGTTCTTGCTTCTCTGTGTTTCTAAAAGACTATTAATAAAGTCAACCCAGGGCAATGTAACTAGTCCCTTCTCTAAATCATGATGTTACACAGGATGTGATTTGCTGGCAAACGGGATTACTTTACTGGACAGTACTGAGGTTAACAATTTGAAGCTGGAGCTAACTTACTTTCTTCTCTGTTACGTCACTGGGATCTCCTTGGGCGTCCTGGGTTGTTTTCTGTTCTTCACTTGTATTGGCCAGTAGTTCTGTCCCAGGGGTGTCAAGGGGGATTGAATCAGACTTCTCAGGGTTTTCATCGCTTCAAGAAAAATGTATAACTGTTATAGATCTGGACTGTATTTGAAGAATATCCAGTATGGTTCCATGAGGACAGGCAGGCAGATGATATGTTATAAACTTACTGCAGAGATAGACTGTGTTGAGCTTTATGCTTCTTTAACTTTCCTTGTATTTGTCAACTCTCCTCCACAATGAAAGCCTTGCTTAAAATAGATCTGGATTTCTTTTTTCTTTACACAGAATATAAACATATTAAAAACAGTGAAACTTTCTTGCAAAACAAATCTAGTATGGCACAGCTACTCCCAAAATAAAATCTGTTTATTGTACTGATAAACTATAAAAGCATAAAGGACATGACCAAACACACTTTTCCATTGAAGTCATGATGAAACCGGCCTTGTATCCGGGTAACTTCAGTTAAATCAGATTCTGTTTGCTAGACAGTAGCAATCTTTCTTTGAACTCTTAAAATAAATAAATGAATTACCTTTCCTTCGACTGCCGCCTTGCTTCCTTCCTCTTGTAATATTCCTCCGTCAGCAACGTGTCATCTGACAAAAGCTGTTCCATCAGCTTCAAAGTTGTTTTCCTGTTGGATTCTGGGACCAGGACTTCAGCCAGGGACAGATCCTTGGCGACTATTGCTGTAGCCAGCTCCTCCCATCTCTGCTCCACTGCCAATTTGGAGGGGGGTTTGGTGAGGGAGGGATTGTGTGGCCCTGTCTTATCTTCCATCTCATTTTCTGGTTTTGCTTTGTTTGTAATGCTGTTATCCTGAACAGGTTCCCCCGCTGGGGCTGTTAAGGGGACAACCGATGACATCTCCCCAGTCGGGGGCACTGGCAGTTGGGTGGCAGAGTCCTTTGCATTGGTACTACTGTTCAATGGTGGCTTTGCTCCTTCGCTGCGTCCCTCAGTTGCTGCGCTCTCTGCATGCTTTGCAGGGGAGGATGTGCTCGATTCAGTCCTGACTCCACTGTCGCTGGCAGGAGAGGATGCCTGAGTGGAATCCCAATACAAACAGTCCTGGTGGGGATCCCCCACACTGCCTGATTCCAAGCACTGCACTGGATGAGTTGTCTTCAACCTAGAGAAGCAACAACAACAGCAGATATACTGATGAAAAAGAAAGTGCATTTAAGAAAGAACATTCTATTTCTTACCCTACATGAAGAGCAGTACCATCTGCCAAAAATAAACAGGTAGTTATGTATTCAGCTTGTGCACAATAAAAACGAATGTGGAGTGAGCTTTAACTTGAGATTTCATCATTCCTGTATGTACTCTCATCCAGAACTCTGCTGCCCGCCTAGTGTTCTCTCTGCCTCGCTTCGCCCACGCTACTCCACTACACCGCTCGCTCCACTGGCTCCCGATCACCGCTCACATCCAGTTCAAGACTCTTTTACTAGCCTACAGCTGTCTTGACCAGACTGCACCCAGCTACCTCCAGACCCTCATCTCTCCCTATACCCCCACTCGACCTCTCCGCTCCGCCTGCACTAAAAGACTGGCTCTACCTCCGCTACGCTCCCCTGCCTCCAGAGCCCGCTCCTTCTCCACCCTTGCTCCGCAGTGGTGGAATGACCTTCCTACAGATGTCAGGACTGCCCAGTCCCTGACCACATTCCGGCGCCTCCTTAAGACTCACCTCTTCAAACAGCACCTGTAGAACTCCTCTGTTTGTATCCTGGGACACTATCACCCTTCATTTAAATGTGCTTTATTTTGCTCTTATCTGCCCCCTATTTTACTGCATTTAATCCTGTACTTCAGAATACTGTAATCTGCCAAGTGTTTAACCTGTAGTATTTTGTATTTAATCATATCCTGATGTAACTATCACTATTTAATCATATCCTGATGTAACTATCACTATTATCTGCTGTATTATTGAATTGTGGTTTGTCACACTTGAACAAAAGTTACTGTATTTCTTGCTCTTATTGTATTACTTGTATTGTAACACTTGAAATGTATTTGCTTACGATTGTAAGTCGCCCTGGATAAGGGCGTCTGCTAAGAAATAAATAATAATAATAATAATAATAATAATAATAATAATAATAATAATAATAATAATAATAATAATACTGAGCTGATCAGGACAAAAGGTAAGGAAACAGCATGGAAGTCATTTTATAATTATTATTTTTTTAATATTACCATTATGCCTTGAAGAGACGGCTTTCCAAAGTTTTGGTGTAACATTAACTACTACTACTACTACTACCACATGCCTGGCACAGATTCTTCAGCTAAAATTCCAACATTCTTAATGGAATATAGGGGCTTGCATAATTCTAATATATGTCAATTTTAATGCTTACTTTCCTGACAACCCCCACTGAGATCCACAACAGTCGCTCAATAGAACTTTGTATAATCTCTTAACACAGGTGGCAGTGGGCTCCACTCCTATGCATGATCACAGTTACTGTACCTGCCCCTTGGTTCATTCTCATCGGGTCCCTTCTCAGACCTTGTATGCAGGAGTTCAGTCGATGATGGTCCTGTGTTCGCCAAGCCAGGTTCAATCTCGGGAAGCTCCATGCAATCAAGTGACTGTGGTGAGGGATGATCGTTGAAGAACACACTGTCTGCCATAGGGGCTTTGCATGAAAGACCAGAATGGAGTGATCCAGACACAGGGGGCCCCAAGGGAGAGCTCCCCTGGGGCGGGGAGGGGGTCTTGCATGGTACACCCTGAAAGCTGAGGGTCTTCAAGGCATTTGGGTGTCTTTCAAAAGCACTGGATGCTTTAACCGGCTCCGGCTCCTCCTTGCTCCTTGGTTCAATCAAGTCTTTCTTAAAAGGAGGCACTTCACTTTCGGATTTCCTGGTCGTTTCCGGTACCTTTGCCCTGCTGCTTTGGTTTTTCTGTTCCCATCCCAAACTCTTCCGAGGTTGTCTGGGCATCTCTCTGCTCTGTATTTGGTCAAGCTGTTCAGAGCTTTTGCTCAGTACCGCGGGCCCAGAGACTGCGGAGATGCCAAGCTCCTCCATAGACTTTCCCCTTCTTTCACTCACAGTTCGGACTTGGTGTTCTTCCCGGCTGGTGTCCACAGGTTTTTTTACAATATCTCCTCCGTTCTTCTGTTGGTGGCTGAAATGAATTACTGTATATGATAAACCCGACTCATTTCACAGATGCATTAGATAAGCTTAATCAGTCAGATCTGTGCCCAGTTTGTGTGGCTGGATAGAGAGACACAATGTAAATATTTATACAAATGGATATGTAAATAATCCAAAAAAGTGTTTTTGCTTTCACGGCTTTTCAAAGCCAGTTATTATTTTAATTCATTTCTATTGGATCATTCCTGCTTAAGAAGACCAATGAGGGTTGCTCAACCACTTTTTTTGTTTGTTTGTTTGAAAGCCTATGTAACAAGCTTTAAAATGATCCAAACATTACTTGTCTACATTTGAGAACCTCTGGTTTAGGTCACCCCTGACTTGTAGACAAAGGTTGTCAAAATGGTCATTTTTCAGACCAGCTGGGCATGCGATAAGCAGCTCTTCCATTCCACTTGAAGTGGAACGACCCTATTACTTCAAAGCCCTGTGGATGTTTTTGAAGCAAACTTCTCTGCTGGTCGACTTATTTGACTAACAAATGCTGTTCTATTTTAACCTTGCATCACACAGGGTGTGCCATACTCACCTGTAGCTGGTACTGTCCAGGAGAGGTGAAGTATCAGGTGTGTTCTTGTCAATCTAGAAGTAAAGATATAAAGAATATAACACAAATACAGTATTTTCCAGTACTACTTAGCAGTCTAGAATATGCATCCGGTCTATTTAGTTATTTATTAATGATTGTTTTAATGCTATCAGCTGGTTCAGTAGTAATCTACATTACTAGTAAGGTATCATCGGTATTCCATTATTAGAGCTAATTTTGAGCTCTTGCCTCCCTTCACTTATCACTTAGCTTATTCTTCTTATTAAAAATATATTAATTTCAGTTGTACACACAAACCTGAACTGGCGAAGACGAAGACTTTGATCTTGCCCTCCATCCGTTTCTCTCCGGTTGGTCAAGCAGACTTTCCATGGAGGCTGATTTGCCAGGAGCTTGCGTGGCAGATTGTCTTCTATTGGGCTGGTTTTGGGATTCGATGGACTGGAAGCCTGGTGAGCGTGCATATCGAATGGAGCTCGAGGAAGAATCCAGCACTCTTCCTGCAGAAAGAGGTCTAGGCCTCTTCTGTTTCTGGGTGCCACTCCCTGTAGAGGAAGTCACCCCCCAGTCTGTGAGCCTCCCAGGTGTGGAGAGCCTCTGAGGGTTTTGAGAAGGCACTTGTTGGGGACCAGCGGGTTTCTGCCCGCTTTTGCGTTCCATGTACTCAACGAGCGCATTATGCTGGATCTGCTTCAGCTCATTCTTCGAGATGCTTGATACCGAAAGGGTTCGTCCTCTTTTTTCAAACACCTTTCTCCTGGAAGCCACTGTGCCCTGCTCGTTAAAATCCTCCTGGGACGGCTCTTCTTCATTCCCTGCAGGACGATGCCCTGACTGGCCGTGTAAATCCTCCAGCTGATTGAGCCTCTCGGGTTCAGAGTAGCACAGTTTCTTTTGCTCTGGTTTTAGTCGCTTTCTCGCTCCAATACGTGCTGGCTGGGGTTGAGAATCTTGGAGCTTTTTTTCTTCCTTCTTACCCTTGGCTTCTGGTCCTGCGTGCACAGGGTTGTCATTTCCAATGTCCGAGGCACTGGATAGAGAGCTTGCCCTAGAGTGTATCACGGAGGGTCTCACTGATGGTTTTTGCTTAATCCTGTGGGGCCAACTAAGCTGAAGGTCTTTCCTCTTGAAAGAGGTCTCCCGTAGGACCTTGGTCTGAGCATCTTTTAATTTTTCTTTGTAATATTTGTTGTACGAGTCGTCCACAGAAGAGCCTGAGCTACAGAGAGTGTCGCCCTGGTCCTGGTTTTCATCCTCAGCTCCTTCAGACAGACGGAAGCTCCTGGAAATGGGATGGGCCGGCTCGACCACAGATGCTTCTTTGTGCTTTGAGAAGGGGCCACTGCTCTGTCTTGCCGATTTCCAATTTCCCAGCTCGTTTTCATTTCTGGTTTTGTACGTGAAGGCACCACCACTCTCCCCAGTTAAATGGTAAAGCATAGGAGTCATTTCTTTGTTGATCTTATCATTGGCTACATCACCCAAAGGCTGCCGTTTCCCCCTGTCCCCGTTGTTACTAATGAACCCCACACACCGAGCAGAGCTCCCATCCTTGCTGGTTACGGGCTCCTTCTGTTTGGGAGGGTCACTTTCCTCGGGTCCGCAGTAAAAAATATGATGGCTGTTGCTGTGGTGCCGGCGAAATTCATAGCCAATCTCTCGACTCTGAGCCTTCGGGTTTGGCTCTGGGACTTCTGAGCTATGAGACCGAGGCACCTTTGATATTCTCGGGGGTGACGTTTGTGATGAGCTATGCGCACTTCCATTGCTGTAGCCTTGATCTCCGTTCCAAGCCTGCATGCTCTGGCTTTCATTGTAAACCTTCAGGCCATGTACACCTGGGATCTCATAACTGCTCTGCCGTTTATGTTGAGATTGATTTGGAAGATCGTTCCTGAAATTAAATGACACCTCTTTGTTTTTCAAATGTCCATGATCCTCTTTTGAACGGCCCTTACTCTCCCTTGCATTAACACCAGAAAGACTATCCTTAAGACTGGGTTCTGAAGGTTTACATACGCCAGTAACAAAATAATATTGCCCTTTGTGTTGGATGTTTCCATTAACCATGTTCTGGGTTGCTTGCGTCGAGTTCCTTGACTGCGAACTGGTCTGTTCAAACGCCTGGGCTGAGAGAGGACTCCGCTGTTGCTTTTCTGAACTGCTGGCCGCACTCCCAGTGTTATTCCTTAAACATTCCTGCCGGATAAATGACGGAGGTGATCTGCTTAAAATATTTGTGAAATTTTTCATTTCCAGCTTTTGGGAGGAGGCCTGATCTGCACCCTCGCAGCGGACATAGTCCTTGACAGGCAAGATCTGGTTTGCCTGAGATACCTTCCGAGCAGAGCCAGGTTTACAATAGACAATATCAGGACTAGAAACTGTCCGAGTCCTCTGCTGCAGCTGTCCCTCAGGACCCTGACACAGCTTGGTATTTTCCAGGTTTCTGATTGTTAAAAAACTATCCATGCGTGCCGGTGGTTGTGGAGGTTCCTTGTAACCCTGATTGGTGGCAGACTGGGTATTAAAGTCCTGATGGCATTGCATGTTGAATGTTTCCATCGATTTGTAAAGATGATCCATGCCTTTGGGGTCAGGGTTTAAAACATTAGGGTTAAAGACTGCTCTCACGTACTTATGGTCAACATACTGCAAGCTGTGAGAGTGCATTTCCTCAGGCAGACATGGAGAGGAGTAGTCTGGAGCATTGGAGCCCCCTGAGAAAGAGCTGTAGGCGGAATCTCCTTTGCCATGATGGTGGGTAAACTGGTCAATGCTGCTGGTGGACCTTGCAGGAGAAATCCTGCTACTAGACTGGCAGTTCAGGGGGTTCTGATCCAGATTGTTCATGCTTCCAAATGGAAAGTCATGATCGAAGGATTGGTTTTCAGCGAAAGAAAGAGGTTGCTGTTTGTTCCAGAATGGATAGCAGTGGTGTCTTCTTGCAGAACTGAAGTCCCTCTTCTCCTAGCACTGTCATGTTCTGTCCTTATCTTCAGCATATATCACACATTTTAAACACACGCCTCTTCCTTTCTTCTGCCTGTATAATATCAAAGACAGAAGAAAATAACCGTTACTTAAAAAAAATCACATTGTGGATGTCCTTTTATTCTACATTAAGAATATCAAGATTCAATTTCAGTGCCAAATTCCAAATAATATCTCAGAGCAGGATCACCTGCTTTAATAAGCCTTCAAGCTGTGGTTGTCTAAAATAGATAAAAATGTATGGAATGCTGTGTTGGTCGGGGAATCAATCTTTTTGGATTAGACAGATCAGTAGAGCTCAAGCTCCAGCAGGGGCTTATCAGTTCTGAGGCTGAAACGCACCCCACCCCCCCCCCCACAACCCCCACCCCCCCAATAAACTTCTGTGAAAAACTGCTGGATATGTAAAAAATGCATTCCAGAGTAATAAGCAGTCATCAGTGAAGAAACATATACACAGTGTGATTAATGAGCTGTAGTTTAGCGCAAGGTAGCTGGACTTATAAATGTTTAAACTAATCATAAGTAACGTTCATAATGGTGTTTGAAAACAAGCATGGTTTCTATTACACCCCACCCCAGTAAGACAGAACAATGTCAAATTATGTTTATGCAAGAAAGAGTAGGTGGTTTTAGGAAGATTAAAAAAACAGCTGAGATTTCTATCTTCACGGTATCACCCTGATCACCCAGCATTTTCTGCCTAGATGTGCGTGTCACTGTGCCACACATTTCAACACACGTGCAAGGAGAAAGCAATCTCTATCTGCTTGTCAGATACAAGCTGCATGAGGTGTATGCAGTGGAGTGGAAACTGCAGCAGAAGATGACAAATGCACAGAGCAGGTGACCCTAACATAGGTGGAAAGTTAATCTGCTGGCTGCTGACAGACACAGCTCAGAAGAGACTAAGCTTCTAATTTAAAAAAGAAAAAAATATGTTTGAGAATACTTTGCACAGATATCATTATGTCATTTTCCATGAACAAGAAACTGAATGCATTAAAACCTGTACTCTTCCACAACTTGGAGACACATTTCTTCAAACGGTTTGAACTGTCAAAACAACTAAAGAATTTATGGTGGTGTCTGTGCAATTATCTTTAATAAGAAAACTATTCACATATATCTACAAATGTTAAAAAGGATAAAGCACAAACAATTACTTCACTCGGCTATGTAAAGACAAGCACAGCTGTTGTTTCTAATCGGGAAAAAAAACATACTTGCTGAGCCATTCAAAGTTACAATATTAACCAATTTCCAGGGTGCACACTGGAGTAAAAACAAAGCTTTGACAAACAGGGTCCTTACAGTTTTTTAAACTTTTCTTGTGCACAAGTTAATAAAATGAATCCACTCTTGGACACACTATTAAGATATACTAATATATTAAAGCTGGTTTTACAGTACTGTTTTTTTAAGCTTTTCGATACAAAGAGTGAGAACTCACCGGCAAGCCTTGCGAGAGACAAGTGGAAACTACAGTGGCAAGCCTGTGACGTCTGCCCTCACATGTACAAAGAAAGCTGCAGAAGGCATATTTCACTGCTGATGCTGTTGTCTGAACAAAAAAGCCTTGCATTCCTGGCCTGCTTCAAAAGAAAGACAGACCTAGTATTATTCATTGAAGGCCAGGGTATAGATGGAGACCAGCCAAGCAGCAGGGACTGAAGCCCCAGCCTTGAGATTTACAAAGAGATGTAGTTAAAGACACAGGAGCCTCTTTCGGTCGCTGGGTCATTAATGGAAACAACACCACTGCCGTTTCCTCAGGTAATGGCAAACATGCCATCTGAATTCCAGATTGGTCTAAAGAAAAAATACCAGTAAGAAATAGCTTAACATCCTCAGTGGTTCTGCCTCAATCAAATAAAAAAAAAAAATTC
The DNA here is from genome assembly GCF_902713425.1 of Acipenser ruthenus. NCBI lineage: Eukaryota > Metazoa > Chordata > Actinopteri > Acipenseriformes > Acipenseridae > Acipenser > Acipenser ruthenus. Next base: position 26,631,558 of record NC_081210.1, read on the forward strand.
TGCTGTTTGGGAAAACGCTAATCCATTTTCACTTTGTATAACAACATCTTGTAACAAAAGTCATCTTGTGCCTTGATTTAAGGTTCTGGCCCAAGCCCTGTAATACACTTTATGTGAAACGGACGACCATGTTGACAATGAACTATAAATTGCAGTAAACTCTCATGAAGTTGTTTTCAGCTTGCAACAGTTCAATAAATGTGGCAAATCAAAAGTTTTACAGTAATACCCTGCCTTCATAATGATTTTTGCAAATCTTTTCGGTTTCTCTTGGTCCTAAAACAATGCTGAGATGCCTTTTAGAAAACGCTGGATTGCAACTGTTTCAATCTGGAGGTGTTCAAGTTCAAAGAAGCCTTATCACCAGGCTCATTAAGAATTCAGGAGTGCGTTTCAACATTTTCCATTTCCCCCGCACAGCCCTGATGTGTTTCACAGCAGGAGAAAACAAGCCTGGGACTTTCTCTCAGTATATTCGCAATGGAATGAAAATAAACATAAACAAATCAGATTCTGCATTCACCATTACATGATCATATTGGCCTGCCCTTGAATACAGTACGTGCTATTCCCACTATCCCAGGTGAAATTTAAAACCACATTATTCGATTTTAAGGGATCAAATGTATCTAAAAATAGGATCACAAGAGTTTTTCACCTGAGACTCACACATGTATGAGAGATGTTGGCTTTCATAACCTTGGTACACATGGTCATCCCATATAAGGATCGAAACAAAGCCTGTTAAACATCTTTAATGATAGTGGGAACATGTAGAGAATGCAGAGAATGTAGCTAATGCTATTAAGATCGTGGTTTTAAAGCACTGGTTACAACTCACTGAATCATTGATTAAGTAAACTGGGAAAATCTGTCTCTAGTCTGGCATCACATGCCTGGGAACTTGAGAGCAGTGGAACTAATTTAAACAGATCCTCATCGTCACCCGGTTTGACTGTTTATTTAGGCATTGCTATCATCGATCGAAACTGCAATAGCCTGTGCAATGTGACCTTTGCCCAGGTTTGCACACCCTTAGACAATAATCAAATGAGCCAATAATATTATTCACAAAATATACAGTGCAAACTGAATGGAAAACCTTTTTTTTTGTTTTTTTAAGCACTCTGCTGTCTAGGGTTCTTTTGATTGTAACACAACAAACAACAAGAAGGCTAAACTCCTGCTATCACCGCTGGCCTTACAATCTGTTTGGAATTTTAATTCTTTAAAAATGTGCTCTTTTTGTTACTGGAAACCTCAGCAACATTTGTGCCAAAAAAGCGAAGGATACATGTTAGTTCATCTGAGAGCCGATCCATGTAAAATGATGCCTTTGTGCTCCTAAGCTGCTGGGTGTGTTAAGCAGCCACATGGAATGTCATTTCTGCGTAGAAAGCAGGTCTTGGCTTTCTTACAGCACACAGCTCTGTGACAAGCCATGCATATCAGCCAGGAAGGTACTGTTGTCATTGCAATGGTTTTTTTTGTTTGAAAAGGGTTGTGGGTGTTAATTAGATCACTGCTGTTCATTATGTTTTACATGCAAAATACAATAAACCGTCATCAGTACAGTGGTGCAATATACAAATACTGTATTATTTCCAACATACGATAAAAATGTAAAATATTGATAATTCATTATATATTCAGTTCACACAGACACACCATATAATTGATGTGCTAAACTTACTTTCTAATCACTCTGTATATACTGCAGACTTTTGGTAGTTTCAAAAACCCTGTAATACATATTTAGTATATTTTATTATATTAGACACACTTTTTTAAATATGTCTTGCTAGTAAAAATTCACACTGTAACAGTAAAGTTATATCTATTAAAAGCATGGCAGGCTTTTTTGCACATCCGGCACACAGCACTCCACTCAGTGAAATCAGGATCAAACAATAAGAGATTTAGCATTATGTTCATCCTTTAACTAAACGCACCAAAACAAGCTACTTGTGTATTTGTCCGTTTCTTCCAAAAATGGTAAATGCAGCTAGAAAGAAATCAATTGAAGAATCATAAAAGTAGGAGACGAGTGTAATGAAGTCACAGGACATGTTTCTACTCACATAAACTTGCGCTCCATGCAAGAAAATGATTAGAAATTCTTATCTAGCATATAACTACACTGTAAAACAGCCTAGATTAAGCATTCAGTCACCCTGGCAAAGCAAGACAAAGTAAAACATTAATAGAGCTAGCCACAGACCAAATATCTGTCTATTTAGTAAGAGTCATACCAGCTTTCCAGCTTTTACAGGATATTACTTTGAACATCTGGTACAAAGTTACCAGCACTGAATGGGCAGCTCAAGTAAACATACAGTGCCCTCCAAGACCCCTTGTGTGCATTACTGATGGTCTGGAATACAGTGCTTCCTCCACAGATCTATGACCAAAAAACAGCTGGTGATACGCCAGAGGAATGCACCATAAACCTCTCTAGTTCTTGTACTCTGTAATAAGGTTCAAGTTGGTGTTGTGCTGAAACAAGGGCCCTTGTTAAAGATTAGTCCTGTTTTTGTCACAGATTTCTACAGTTTTGTTTAAACCGTTTTAATATGTTAAGTGATTTTAATCCATTTAAGTTTTTCCCGGTTTCCTTTGTTTGTTCTGTTCACAACCTTTTGGGACTACACTTCATGAACGGAAATACTGTCTGTAGTTCTGAAAACTTGTGCGCATTGGTCCAATGAAAATGTATCTTATTTTGTTGATTTATTTGTTTACTTAACCAGGAAATGTACCCATTAAGACCAGGGCCTTGTTTACAAGGGGGTCCTGGAAAACAATACCCAGACAATTACAAGTACAAGCAACACAATATAAACATGTGTGCTTCAAACTTCATCAACAGCACACAGAGATCAAAGAACACAATAAACAGGACAGGTATCTGTTTGTTAATGTGGAGTGAAGGAGAAGCATTGGCAGGAGGTTCCAAGCAATACCCAAATACGATCTAACCAGGGAAAGAAAAATGATCAAATTCCATCTTCATACTACGGTGGAAACTATGTATTCTAAACATGAATAAATAAATAAATAAATAAATAAATAAATAAATATGCACAATGTTTTGGTTGCATTCTTAAAGATCTGGTTACCTAGTATACTGATGAGTGATGTGGTTTCTAATCGCCCTGTACATCACATACATTTTAATGTACGGTGTTTCAAGCTGCTAGATCTACTGTAAGGGCATTTGTTTTAGTGCTAATTACAAACTGCCTTCTCAGTAACCCTGAGGCGTCTAAAGCAACAACAGGCAGTGGGAATGGAAATCTGGTTTGAATACACAGGCAATAAAAAAGGTCATTCAATGTCAACTGAGCGAAAGAATAGCAAAGTTTTACAAAGTCCTCCTCCACTACCTGCACTTGAAATAAAGCAGGCTGCTCTCATGAATAGGTATAATAGGTGCATACTGTACACCTTTACTGATGAAGTCCAAAATTAATGGTAACTAATGAAACTCCTAAAATTAGCCTTTGTTATCTACTTATATTAAAAGATACCGTAAATTGAACTTGCTTGTACTAAAAGGTGATTTTTGTTATCACTTGCTTTGTGTAGTACTTTAGCACGGCGCTTTAATTTAATAGCATAAACTGCAAGTAGCAATTAGATTAATACATAGTTAACAAGTTTGGATTACCTTTTAATCCTGCCTAATACTCGGTTCAATTATTCCATTGCAAAGCAAAGCATTCTGCTGCACACGGTCTCAAACATATAGTTAAAAACAAGATGTTTATATGAAGTATTTCTAAAGATAAAAATAATTGTGGTTAACCAGTCCCGGTTTTATTATGGCCCTATATAATTATAAGACTGACAATCCCATCCCTGCACACATACCAAGAACGCAATTCACACGACATTCAGTCAAGGAATCCTTTGCCATATCACTACACCTAACAGGACTGGAGACATGAAGTGTGTTTGATCACATCTAATAAACCGCAGGGTTGGCCAACACACACCCAATGAAACCCTGTGCCACGAGTCAAAACCCGTAAAACAGGCATTTAGAACCTTAATCATTAGGCAAGATTTCAGTCTGTGGCTGATGTTCTGCCCTGGTGATAAAATAAAGTGTTTCCTTTTACGTCATCGAACCCATGCTTTACTTGAATACCGGGATCGTAACGCACTGGCAACTAAATCCACCCCATGCAACCGTTGAGTTGCAAAGCAACACCTGACAGAGAGAGAGGCCAGTGCTTGTAAATGACACATACTGTTCTCAAGTCACTGCCAGACTTGAAGTGGGTCAGCTATTACCACTAACATTTGTCTTTATTCCATTCTTACAATAGTAAGCAAGGATAAGCTGCTTTCATGTAGCCGATTTTCAGCTTATAAAATCTTTCCAAACGGCAGCAATTTCAGAAAATAAATAACACCAACTTCAAATTACATTGTGTAGCACCTGAAAGAGAAATATTGCAATTAAGCAATAGAGATAACATGCAGAACCACTTCAACCAGCACACTCTTAAATGTACCAAAGTTTGCTCCAATCGTTATAAACCTCGAACAGGTGTGATAAGGTTAACACTGGTACTAATAATTCACTTAGTTCCATACTTTAATACAGCACTGAAAAAGTAGGACAGATTATGCTTCCTCCCTGCAAGGATATCACAGTAAATTTAAAGAATGTATAGCTTATCCCTTGTTATTTTTTTAGCCTGGTGATAATCTATGACCCTGCTTATTAAAGCTTTATAGGCATAATGCAGAGTGGAGAGGAATTTGTGAGCTTTCTGACGTTTTCTCACATGCTCATCAGAAGCAGCACTTGACCTTTAAGTCTATAGTCTGCAGCACACCCAGATCACTAACTCAGCACTATTTGCTGAAAGTGCTGACCATTATGCAGGAATGCTAAAGATTAGGCTCCCAATCTAAAGCAAATAATACCAGTACATACTGTATGATGTCATGCGTATGTGCAAGACAGGAGAGCTACTTATCAGAGTTTGGGGACCAAAAGCAAATATTTGTCTGAATTCTAAACATTCCAGTTGAGCTCCACTGTGGACCATGGTACAAGGACCTGGGTTTTCAAACCGAACAAACCACTCTATTTACACTAAACCTGGTCAATTACTGTAAATAAAGATTAGCACAGGAATGTGGTGTATGGATTTAACATCTGTTTAACATTTGGTAACATTGGTATGTAAGCCTGTAACATGTTGTATTAGTTGGTATGTTTCCATTGTTTCTCTTCTTATTAAAAAAAAGCCAGCTATGTTTTTGTTGTTGTTTTTTTAATTACTTACAAAGAACGAGAGACAACAATGGGACGGACCGTTTTTGTTAAATGGACATCAAACCAGCAATGTAACTGGTAATTTTAATGATCCAAGTTCACCCATTAGTTTTCTAGCATTACATGGACCAGTGTTGGAGAGCCTAGAACTTAAGTGGTCTATCTATATACAATATACCGACTTACCGTGTATGCGTTACCAGGCATTTACACCTCTGAGAACTGCATTGGTCTAGCTGAGGTATTTTCACTGGAGATAATTACATTCTGTTTGGATCATGATCATGAACCTTGTGGTGCTGTTACTCAAAATAATAATGTGACTAAGCACAACATACACAGCTTTAAACTGAACCCACCAGTTTGTGTAATCAGCAGTCTCAAGCCAACAAACAAGCATACTGCCTTATATCCCAGTGAGTTTTACATTACATTACATTGTAATCTGCATTACCTTAAGAATGGGGAAAAAACTCTTAATGAACAGCTCTAAAATTAACCAAGTTTTCCAGTATTCAAGTTTCAAGCTTTACATTAGCTGCATCACATGGTTACAAATCAATATCACCTACTTCGTATACTTACGGGAGTAATCTACACAGAAGCTGGTTCCTCAGTCCTCAGATTTCATGTTACCTTTCATCAATATTCCCTCAATGAGACACTTCAGCCCAGTGTCTCTTAGCAAGCATGCAGCTGCCAACCCTGCACTCAGCAGAAACTACCATTCTTTCCTTGGTCAGGTTAATCGTTGACCAGGGAGATAATAAAATATTTGTTGCTGTTGTTTGCTTTCAGCTTTCCACCAGAGGGTATTGTGAAGCCTGTGCTGCTGATAACAGATCAATGTTATCAGCTCGTAAGCACATCTTAACCCTTTTCATAGGGAACGTGCATTTTATTTTATTTTTTAATAAATAAGATCTATATACATTTTCTTTCATACCTTCCCTCCCTTGGCAATGGGAAATGTGTTAACCCTGGAAACTTTTCCATTCCTGAGGCATGATCTCATCTCTTAAATAAGGTTCGACTCCACCATTGAAACATTTCACTGTCAAACACTGCATATTCTCACAGCTAGGGACCCTGTTAAATAGCTGTGTCTCCATCCAAGCCAGAGCATCAGGGCTCAGCACCAACGCCTGCTGAGTCTTTTATTGGTTTAAACAAGTTGGAGGCACTCGTCCCTAGATTCTGTAGATAAAGCTGCGGGCTTACAATGGCACAGTTGTGTAAGGCAGTGGACAGGATAGGAATCTGGTTTTAAAGCTTTAGCCCCAAAGATAATGGTAATGTTGCATTTGAGAGCCTTTACATTAACCCTGCATAATGGTCCACACTTACAGCACAAGGTTCTCCTAGTAAAACATTTACTGCACTGTGCTTACTTTTCGTTCTACACAGCTGAAGAAGGGCTTTTGTCCGAAACATCTTGAAATAAAAGATATATTTTTAAATTATTTAAACCTTTTGTGTACATGCAAATATATATATATATATATATATATATATATATATATATATATATATATATATATATATATATATATATATATAGACACACACACACATGTGTTTTCAAATATCCACTTAAAGCCAAGCTGAGAACACCAGAACTAAAATGGTGTAGTTCTGTTGTGTAAATCTGTGTTAAATGGTGATGGCTAGTGTCCTAATGCTGTATAGAACACAGCACACTGGGCATTTGATCAGACAGAAATACTTCAAACTCACTTCAAATGTACTGGTATTGGTGCACCCTGCACACGGTAGCACTTTGTAAACTTGAGAGAGCTTGGAAACGGCTGTCCTGCCTCACAGGACCTCAAAGTAAAGCAGTACTGTTCTGCACACTGCAGCATGCCTGGAATTGCAAACACGAGGTCCCCCGTGCTGCGGAAATTCAAAATGTCATTTTAATCACTCTCTGCACCAGAACCTGCCACATGAGTTTAAATTCAACACTGTCCAGCTGTATACAAAACCCAGAATCTCATCCAGTCATCGTGAGTCTAACCCACCCGCTATCTGTTGTCTAGCGTTTTAAGGTTTCTTTAGTTGACTTAAACACATCCAAGATACCAAAATGGTTTAGTGATAACATTAAAATGTCCTCATTTAGTTTTGAATGTTGAAAAATAATAGACACAACCTTTGCACTGAAGCAAAATTTGGCCTTTTGCAGATTCAACAACTTCCATTAAATTATACAGTTCATTACGACTTCTACCCCAGCAGTGTTTGTGAATGTTCATTCTAACGTACTTTACACTTAACTGTAGGTAATTAACTAAACCTACACCGATCATGTCAGTCCGAATGCACTAAAACCACCTTGCAAACCTACCTCAGTGCTGTAGCTTATGTTGGCCCCTTAAACATAGCTAACGTAGCATGTTGCATTACAGAAAGTCTGCTTTAAATGACACATACTGTATACATTTACAGAATGACAGGGAAGACATTCCATGCTTAACCATGAGCTTAATCAGTAACATCTGCCCGACATGGACACACTGCCTATGTCCTGAATCGCTGTTTTAAAGGGGTTTTTTCACCAGTCATTAGCAACAAAGCAATTCTGTTTGTAGACAAACATAAAGAAAGGTCTGAATTGTGCAGACGTTGTTTCTTTATAAAGGGTGTGAACTATGAAGCCTTTCTTTTTACATTTTATTTGCATAGATATGAGTAACGTTCCCCTCATGTCTCCATTACACAATGCCTTTTTTAAGCACAGTATAAATTAAAAATCAGCTTAAATGCAGAAAGAACAATTATTTACTCACAGCACTCAGTTTTAAAGTTAACATTTTATGGCCCTACAGTCAATCATTTAAATTGTTGCTGATGCACAACTGGTCGCCAGGCAACAGCAAAGATGCTAACTGGACTCAATCTATCACGTGTCTTGACACTATCTTCCTGTCAAGCTGATGTGAAAAACAGAAAAGCACAAGACTGTCATCAATTGGAAGCTCTGTTACTTAAACAGAATATAAAATCAAACTTATTTTTTTTAATTTCCTTTACTGTTCCATAGTCTCATTCTATAATTCGTATTTATAGTTTAATTTTGATGATCTAAACAGCGGTGAAATCTCAATACCACCGCCAGGTTTGAGAGGTTCCCAAAGTTTGCCCTGAAGATGGATTTTAAATTACAATCGAAGGTTGTAACAGCGCCAGCGGTGGTTGCATTTAGAGGACAATGCATAAGGTTTCAACCTTGGAGGAGACAAGCAAAGCGGAGGCACGGTGGTGTTTCTGCTCCTGTCGTGACGTAAGCGACAGTGGCTCCGCTGCTGCACAGAGAGGCAGTGTCTGTGCTGCAGCCAGCGAGCGATACAGTTTCAGGGTCAGGACAAAAACTCAGTGTACGGTTTCCTCCGAGACTAGCCAGAACAATAGTGTCGCTTTTTTTTTTTTTTTTCTCCCACTTTAAACATTCAAACGTCATTAGTGTAAATTATTTAACACGCTCTGCATTCTTTAAAATGGGTCTACACCCAGATCCCTGTTTCCCAGGTAACATCTTTTAGATTCATGATCTGTTGAATTCATAAGAATTTGTTCAATTTTAACGTCAGTTGTTGTTATACTTGAGATGTTTTTTATGCTCATTGAAATCGCTTCCTTTACATTGTTTGAGACCATTCTAACTGCCCAAAAAACTTCCCCGTTCCATTCAAATCATGTGACAAAGTGAACCCTTAACCTCCCCCCCCCAAACGGGATATCGATGAAGTTAATTACACATGCTTTCAGAGCCATACCAATGATATAAAAAACACGCTTCTTTGTGTTTGTTTGTTACGATGGAGACAAGTCTGACTACAGTGTGCTCCTGTTTCTTTTACCATCGCATTAGAATTTAGGAATTCTAAATTATAATTGTAGTTTTAATGTTGTTTTTAATGCTGTGAAAAACGGAATTCACAGATACCTGTATCCATAGCCACAGAGGCTGTGGCCATTTATAATATTTAGAAACAGGCCTACTAACACAAACGTAATACATTCAATGGAGTTTATTTGAGTATTCTAAATGTAGCACTATGGTGTTTAATAGTAATGGCGATCATTTATAATATAAAAGTTGTGTAATAAAATGTCAACTTTTTCCTCACTTTGATAATTACCCAAGAGACACCTGACCATATACTTCGACTAGCTATAAAGTATTCTAAATATGATATCATTTAAATTAAAAAGACAACATTGTTTGACATTATGTCACTTGGAAATAGACATTTTTAGACCCCAATCAATACCCATGCTGTCACTTTGTTTCAAATGTACCAGTTTTATTGATGTCTTTATATTAATAATATACGGTACTAGGAAATAATTTGTCAGTAGTTAAATCTTAATTTGCTTTATAAATATGTTGGTGCGTTCTTTGTGTATCGGTTACGCTAATTCATAAAAGTCAGTTAACTAATATATAACAAAAATCATTCTTTGTGTAACTGTGAATTGTACAAATGCAAAACTTTAGCATTCTTCTAATCATATGAAAAAGTAACAGAAACATACCTATACAAATGTACAATAAGAGAACCGTACAAGTTCAACCACCAGAGATAATTAATTTAACCCCGAAACACTCACTTACGTGTTCAGACTAGCAACACAAAAACACCTGACCAATAATTCCGTAAACACACCTGAAGTCTCCACAAACATGTTCCTCTGGTTCCTTTTTCTGTTCGCACAAAATCTCTAATCGGTTTTAATAAAGCACATCTTATTTATTACCTGTACATGTAGCTTGCAGAAGATTCTTTAAAAACTACACAACGAAAAAATTGCCTTTACTTGCTGTTTCTCAGATCAGCTTTCACCACACCTCTCTCAGTATTGAGACTCACGAAAAGGCCAATGAGCGTTGAGATGGGCATGTTTTTTTACAGTCTGCGCGCTGGTGGAGTCTGGAAGAAAAAAAAAAATCTTTCTCTAATCTAGGTTTCCTTATGCAAAACTGTGAGCAGCACACCGAAACCTGGAGGAAATGTTCATTTGCATTTGAACGGCAGGGAGAACCTGTTTGAAACTTTGAAACTACAAATTGACATCTGAGAGAGCATATGAGTAGTGCATGTACAGTAATTATTAATTCCCTGTGGGACTGCCCGTTTTCATGAAGTTCTAGAAGGTCATTAAACAGGTTGTAAAATGACATTTCCTCATGTTTTCATAACGGCTCTCTGTCGGGTGCGGTGCGGGTGGTTGCAGTTTCAGTCTCCCCTCACCCACTACTTTACCGCTAAACACTGCGGAACCGATTTCACGATAACAAAGCCATAGTTATAAAAATAGGCATTGTTACACAACACCTTCAAGGCCCTTTGGAACTAAAGAGAAGCAACTAAAAAAAAAAAGCTTGACTCAAAATCTTATCACCTATATACAATCAGTTTTTGGATTAGCATTCAGAACAACAGAGTACATCTGTCCAGAAACATTCAATGAAACAGGGAGACTGATAGACGCTTGTGATCATGATGCAGCCTTTCACTACACTATTATCAATAGACTGTACATGTTTAACTTAAGCCCATTGCACAGACCTGTATTACAGGAGCTGCTGTGATCTCCACAGGAAAACATCTGCTAGGATTTAACTTTGCATTTTTGGGGGCTGACAGATAGGCCTATCATAGAGGACTCTCTACCCAGCTCACCGTTCTGACACTGCCATAGCAGGAATGGAAATCTGGCACGGTTCCAGCTCACCAGAAACTGTTGCAGAAAGAGGGCTGCTGGGTTCAAGTAAGGCAGTCAGTTTAAATGAATAATGAACTACTATTTTTAAACTGCTGACAGTTTCTGGCTTGACGGACATCAACATCACTGCAGCTGGAAATGGTGTACAAAAAGGGTATCTTTATCAAATATAATTATCTCCAGCATACTGGGAGGGAAAAACGATGGGACAAATGTATCAAGGTCTTTACACCAGAATGCATTTTGCACACAATAGTCTTTCAAAAGAAACCCAGCTATAACATCCAGCTAGCCAGTGGCATATGCTCTAAGCAATAATTTAAGGAGCCACAATGACAAGAAAATTACATTATCATTGACAAGACTGAATATTGGAGACTGCTCTTTGTTTTATGCAAAGACTTTAACAGATACCTCAAACAGTATACTGAATATTTAAATAGAATCTGGTATTTGTTTTTCAGACAAAGATAAATGAAGCACTGTAGTAGTTTCATGTAAATACTGATTACACACACACACACACAAGCACACACGCACGCACACACACACGCACGCACGCACGCACACACCTATACACACACACACACATATACTGAATGGCAAGGGGTGTTCAGTCAGACCTAGACGTTCTGAATAATATTTGTTACACACCCTTCTTTCTACCAATAAACCCATGTTAAATTATAATACCACAGCACAAACCTCATATATATATATATATATATATATATATATATATATATATATATATATATATATATATATATATATATTAGATCAAAGAGCCAGCTGCCCTATGTATGTGTATATATATATATATATATATATATATATATATATATATATATACACGGTCTCAGGTCTTGTTGGGTAGAAAGTGAATGGCACACCTGGTAAAGCAGGAGGATATTTTATAAGGCTGGATTTGCTGGGGTTCCAGCTTTGGAAATGTCAGATGTTATCAAGGTAAAGTTCATCCCAGTCTTAGGTAGGTCATCTAGATAATGCAACTTTATTTCAGTCTATAGGCACCCTGCCAAACCCTAAGTGCTACTGAGCTTTTAATTAACTTTGTTATGAGAGAAAATACTTTGGCTTGACATTTTCAAATTTAATTAACTTCCTTTTTATCATGGAGTGATCTTGAAGGATACTGGGATGGTACATACATAGTATTATTGGGATTTTTGCTGGAGTGGCAACAGTGTACAAAGAGGTTATATGTAGTACAGACAGGAAATGACTGAGTTTCATAAAAGTATAATATTGCATCCATACACATCTACAAATATGGTAAATTCACAGTGAATTAAAGTTGCTTTTTGATGTAATTTAGTAAACATCCTTTATAAAGCCAGGTACTGTATTTGTGGACTTCCTGAAGGGGTGTTGCTACAGCTTAATACCTTCATGTTTGTTTTATATAACAGCTAGGTAATTAGAAACAACATGTGCAAACTCCATTATAATTCGGGATACAAAATGGAGGCAAATGTTTACATTGTTGCATTACTTCTTGAGATGAAAGAGAGCTTGGATATGTTGTTTATAGCCTTCAGCTGCTGCTCGTAGTAACAGGAGCAAGCAGCTTAGCTCAAAGAGTAACTCACTGGCAGGCAGGTTTTAAGACAAGAAGGGCAGAGTGAAGGGAATGTAAGCAAACCGAACTGTCAAAAAGGCCTGATAACGTACTACCATTTTTCATCACATTTTCAGTTAGAAATCAACTTTCCAAGGTCCTTTGGGTGCTTTCACACTGCCGGAACATCAGGCCTTGGAACCATTATGTGTGTAAGAAAACAAAAGGGTAAAATAATCTCACATTAAACTACCCCACACTCTCTAAGCCATCTTTGAAAAACATGAAAATAAAAAATAAAAAGTGTATTATTTATACTCTGTGCTGGAATAGTACAGAATAATCCCACTGCCACTATTCCCTTGTGTGAAAACATTCCACAGATATCTAAAAGTCAACAAAGGAACAAATATTAGGAGAAACAGTTCTGCACCTCTGGTTACAGTTTGAATGTATATTCTACCACAGAAACACACATATAGGATGTACTGCAATGCAACACAATAACGTCAATTTTAATTATCTTTACAGCAGCAGAACTTAGAGAGTAAGTAGCCGGGTTCCTAAAAATATAGCGTTACAAGTCCTCACGTGTGGCTCCAACTGTTTAAATATCATACTTGCAATTTTTCTTTCCATTGTTAATAACATCCTGACAACGTTTTACAATAATAACTTTAAAGTCTGTTTCAAAGCTGTTTTCAAAATGTAAGCTCTAGTGCACTGATAGTGTATGGATTATTGCCCACATTGTCAAACAGGTAAAACAGCAATTATGATGCATGATGTGGTACGGAACAGAAAAGCCAGAGCACAATTCTTTTTTTTTTTTTTTATATATATATCGCTCTTCCTGCAGTGATTTAGAGGACACATCTCAAACCACAGTGTATCAGAGCGGCCCTTTTGAAAAGAGCTTTGAAACAAGATGTTAACAATGAAAAGAAAAATGAGGTACATCCCAAAGAACGTCATTCTGATGCTTAACTCGTGGTTTAAGGGAGATGCAGAGTGTGCTGTACGTTATTGGGGGAAGAAAAATAAAATAAAATATGTTCGTCGCCGAATGATTGAAAACTTTTATGTCCAAGAAACCAATCAAATTCCTAAACTAATAAATACATTCTTGAACAAACATACATTGCTTTGGAATTTCAAGCGAGGCTGCAGCCTCATACTGCAAAAATAAATAAATAAATAAACAAATAACTGAAAAGGCGCAACTCTGTAATACTGTGAAAGGACATTGTATTAATATTCCTGCTTTCATCTTGCAACATGACATCACCGTGTGTGACGCATAAAACAGCTTCACTGATGCTTCCTTTATTTGATTAGTTAAGTGATTGATGACACCTGAAACTTTAAAGAGGCGCATGCACAGAGGCAACGCCTCCTTAGGATAGGCTTAGATTTCTCTGTGAAGCTGTATTCACCGCCAACTTGCAATGGGGACTGTAATAAAACTGTGCTTTTGTTTGTGTTACTCTGCTTGCCTCATTTTACCTTATGTATGTGGCTATCTTTATAGAACAAAACGAAATTCCGCGGTAGCCCTTGATAATGTGCCACCGAATTTTGAAGACCCTCATCATGGCAGCATACTGCTGTCTTCTTTGCTAAAAGCACTCTCTGACAAAGGCGGCTGGGAAGACCCTACCCCGCGGTTCAGACCCGATTCAAAGTATCTCCGGTACATGAAAAGATTGTACAGAATGTCTGCCACTAATGAAGGAGTGCCAAAGCTGAATAAAAGTCACCTGTATAACACAGTAAGATTGTTTACCCCGCAAGCCGAGTGCCTCCAGCAGATCAAAGGTGAGAGATGACGTTCATCACATTACATAGGTCAGTTCGATTATATTATGGTGCATGCTTTACTCCAGTTGCAATCTTGTCAGATAGATTTGATATGATTGTCTTTTAAATGTAGTGTCCCAACGATTTCAAATTGTTTATACATTTTTTTTTTTTTTTTTTTTTTTTTAGAAATGTAGCAACTTGCATTATGAAGCCATGGTGAAAATTATAAATGGTGTCAGTGTAAGAATATGGTGTGCTTCATTTGTTTAAATATATTTCGTATTCCTTCAGCAAAATCTTTCTGCTGTACCAGTACTATGCCTGTTTGGTACACTGTAGGTTATATAGTACTGTTAATAAATATCATCTAGGTGATGTAAGGAGATGTTTTGAAACTGTTACATTGGATTCATTTTCAATATCACACTAATGACAAGTACAATACTTAATGATATTAAATGAATAACAAAGCCTAGTTTGCCATTGGACTTGTGTACAAAATATACATTTATTTTGAGTAACCCTGTATTATATTGTCAAATGACATTTAAACTTGCAAAGCCATTTAAATGACAAGTTTATATAGAAATGATGTATTGTTAGATATTCAAATGTAATCATGTTAGGACGGAAATGTGTCCTATTGCATAGGAGTTTAACCCATTCCAGGTAACGCGCTCAGGTGTGTCTTATTAAACTTATTGGAAAACTAGGAATGGATTCATCTGCTATGCAATGGGAGCCTTATTTCCATCCCTGAAGAGCATGTCCTATAAAGCATGCACTACATCGTTTGATTTAAGTTGGATGCACTTAAAGCCATTGCCATTATTTGTGGGGCCCACAACATTCAGTTTAATGCATACATCATCTGTTTAATATTAGAATATATTGCATTCATAAAGCATTAGAATGTCACATATGTACTTGTCAGCATGTTAATGTTTTAATAACCCAGAACCTCACTTTCAAATGTATATATATTCCCTAATTGTTGGACACAATATATGTTTAAGCAAATAACATTTCGGCCTGAAAATAATATTCCAAATATATATTCTACATTTATTTTTCTGTTTCTTGCAGGGGTTTTCACACAAGATCTGTCTTACAGCTTGGATCGCGTGACTGCCCAGGAGCACCTGCTGAAGTCTGTTCTCCTCTACTCGTTTGAGAGAGCACCCATGGCTCCTGTTGTGTCTGTCTGTCATGTGCATCTCAGTGAGCAAGCGGCTCCTGATGAGCAAGTCTGCTCAAGCGCCCAGGACTCCTTCCGCTTCCACATCCGAATGGAGAGGAGGACCAGGTGCAAATGGGTAGAGGTTGATGTCACATCTTTTCTAAAGCCTCTACTGGGCTCTTATAGAAAGAATATCCACATCCTTGTCAATTTCACCTGTGTGGAAGACAGAAGACAACAGAGCAGTGCCCAGGAGCAAGATCATCAGCTGAACCGGACCCTCAAGGCTCCTTCCCTTGTCCTGTACCTGAATGATACCAGTGAACAAGCCTATCGGAGGTGGACACCACAGGTAAAGATGCTGAACTCGGGAAATCCAAGACCAGCATCGGATCCTGGTCATTTGCAAAGTCCAGTGAAGGTGATGGTGGAGAAAAGATCCTTGCGAAACAGAAGAAATACAGCTGACATAGAGCTAGATAAACAAAAATCAACGCCTGAGACTTTTAGTCTGGACGAACACTATAAACATTTTGAGTTCCCCACAGATGAATGTGAGCTCCATAATTTCAGGGTGAGTTTCAGTCAGCTTAGGTGGGACCACTGGATAATTGCACCCCCCAACTACAACCCTCGCTATTGCAAAGGGGTTTGCCCAAGGGCTATTGGTTATCGATATGGGTCTCCAGTTCACACCATGGTTCAGAATATCATCTACGAAAAGCTGGACTCCCCTGTGCCAAGGCCGTCGTGTGTCCCATCCCAATATGACCCCCTAAGTGTTTTAACAATCGAAAACGATGGTTCCATTGTGTACAAGGAATATGAAGACATGATAGCTACTAAATGTACCTGTCGCTGAACCAATGAGCAACTACAAAGATGGAAAATGTGTACTGTGGATGTGCCATTTTTCGATCGCATTATGAAGAACTCTGAAGGACTTTTCGCAGGACTATCCAAGTAGTTTTACTGTTTCTTGCATTAAGGTTCAAATGTATGATGGGACATCAAGATTTGTAATTGGTAACATCTAGAAACAACATATAAAGCCATTATCACTGTTGATAATTACAAAAGCAAAAAAAAAATGCTTTATTTTTTTCTTTAAGTCTATGCCTTTCTCATTAACTAAATGTAGTTAACATGTGAAAGGCTAAATTTATGTTTTGTTTTAGTTTTTGTGCGTTCATTTAATTTGTTTCCTTTTGATAGGCTGCGGTTGACACATTTTTTAAGCAGGAGAATGTTCTGGACACCAAAGTGAGATTTTAGTCCTCTTAACTATTACAAGATATTTTACTGTGGTTTTATATCTGAGGATATAAGCAGTTGTCTCGTGGACAACTGTTTTCTATTCATTATGTCCAGACAGAAAGTTGTCCTAAAATGTGGATGACAAGATTTGTCAATCTGCATTTAATAGTCTCAGCTATGAAATTACTGTAAATATGGTAAAAGTATTTAATTGTAACGTGAATAATATATGTATAATGTATGGTTTGTAACAACTGATTTTGGCTGATTTGTTTTGGATTTTGAAAATGTTTCAAAGATGGTTATATTCTGATCAAAAAAATATATATATATATTGCAAGCAGTTTTGCCTGTGTGTGTAGCAGACCCTTTATTCTACTTTGTTTGATCTTAAAAACAAAAGCTAATTTCTGAAGCAAATTCAAATCTATAATGGTCAAGTCAACAGGCTTGGAGAAAATAGCTGTGTGCTGTAAAATGGGTATAAGCTTTAAACACCCAACTTAACCAGCAGCCAGGAGATCAAGGATCACAATGTCATATATACGAAATAGGGCCATTCCATTCCAGGTTTAAAAGGTAAAATTAGATCATTATTACAGTAACTACTTTAGGGCCTGGACGGCGGTTTAATTGGTTCGATTAAACAATCTAGAACAGGGTTGGAACAAAGACCAGGACTGGAATGTAAACTTTGACCCCAATCCCATGTCTAGTAGTTTGTTTATTTTATTTATTTATTTAGCTGACACCTTTATCCAAGGCCACTTCCAGAGACTAGGGTGTGTGAACTATGCATCACCCGAAAGACGGAGAACAAGTGACTTGCTCAGGGTCACACAATGAGTCGGTGACTGAGGTGGGATTTGAACCCAGGGCCTCCTGGTTACAAGCCCTTTTCTTTAACCACTGGACCACACAGCCTCCCCAGTTTAATGCTACATTTGACTGATGAGAGAAGACAACAGCTGCAGAGGGTTGTGACGCAGTCTGAGACGTACTAAAAAGAACCTTTGTTATGCTAGTTCAAAGCCTCCAGAGGTCAAATAACAGGACAATAACCCACTGCACCGTTCAACAAGATTGTGTGGGGTTACCATACGACTCCATGTACACTAGGATAGTTGGAAACCGTTCAGGCTTTTCAACTCACACCCCAATGCATTCTGGTACGTGTAGTCCTGCTGTGAAAGGTACCTGAAACAGGTGAAACATACCAGAATGCATCTGCGCAACTAATGATGTCATTGTTTATGAGACATTTCCGTGTAATAAACATGGCTAAAAGAAATATATAGGTGCCTGATGAGTCAAGTTGATTTTGTAATGTTGATGAATAGTACATTCATAACAATGGTAAATAGTACATACATATGATATACATTTTTTATTTAATCAAAGTACAGTTGTATAATATTTTGTTATAAGAAAAAAAAATGTATTTTTGGTCTCAAAAATAAAACAATATGGGACAATCCGTATCCCCAACCGCAACTCGTTTCCCCACCGATCCCGAACGTCTCATCTGTGTGTTTTGGCACTCCAGGAAATGTCTCAGTAAATGACAAAGACGCATACACGACTCCTTAGACATAATTTACACGGGGAAGCGGAGGACATGTCCCCCTGACTTTTTCAATGATGCAGAAATGTCCCCCTCACATTGCAGGAGTACTAAAACTTTTATTTCACGATAATGTATTTGTATAATCGTTAGTCAGTATAGAAGTCAATGGGAAGAAAAATGGGATTAGAGCGCTACGTTGCTTTATCCAAAACACAGGAAAATTGTTTGAATTTGGAAGGAACCATAGCTCGTGTTATTTACTAATGTTCTGAGGCTTCTGTCTACTGACAGTTTAACTTCATTTTGAATTGATACACAATTATTATACCAAATTAATCACGCTATATTCTAGATTCTAAAATATGTTGCGTGTTTAAATACATTGCACAGACTCTCGCATTTCTATTTCCAAAAACTATCTTGGTCACATTTCTTGGTTACATTTTTAAACTAATAAATACACAATGACCATTACGAACATTATCGTATTAATCATAGTTTGAAACTCATTGTCTGGAGCTTGGTGTTATTTACATTATCGTCGATATACTGCGGTTTGAGGTTCAGCTACATCTGCATACTTTAAGTTTTACTGGCAGTTCAGGCTTTTCAACTCACAACCAAGGCATTCTGGCACGTTTTGCCTGTTTCAGGTGCCATAATTCTTTCCTTTAAGAGAAGCAGGACTACGCTTATCAGAATGCTGACCAGGTGAATAAGGAGCCATGGTCACCTTAAATCTGCATTCTGCCACATTCGCTCTAGCGCTCGCAGCGTTTAGCAGGGGCCGGTTGTACTAAAGTGATCTGATCCTAGATCCAGGCTCCGATCTGAGTGGAGCCATGGCTTCGTAATTCCATGACTCAGAAGCGACTGGATTAATATAGCTATTTATTTGCCACACTCATCAGTCATGACAACAGTGCCAAAGGATGCAATGTTTTGAATGACTGCCGCAGAAATGTATTTGGCTCTTTTAATTAGAATACAAGGGATGCAATGTTTTGTTGTACTTGTTCGTAATATATTTTATTATTTCAGATAGAATAATATTCATGCATGCCTCAGCTAACCGCTGGTTTTGCAGAAAATAGCACAGCAGTGCTTGATGAGCTCTCGGTCGATTACGTACAGCACTTTCTTCCAAAAGCATAAACCAAAACCTCACGATCGCCATGTAATGATGGACGGAGTTCAGTGGTTTGTTTAAACAGGGAGTGCACTCGCTTCCATAATGAAATGTATGTGTATCTACAACAAAAAAAACGCAGCGAGTGGAGTTTGTAAATACGGTTGTCGAGCCAACTACAGTATACGACTTCACTTATCACTACAAATGTTTTTTTGTTTTTTTTGCCAGTGTAAAAATGAAGGTAGTGAAAAAGCCGTTATATGAAAGAATACAAAGAATACATGTTACAAATAAAGTCAACTAGCTAAAACATTTTTAAAATGACCTTGACAGGATGTGGCGTCTCGACCTTTGTGCCGGAAGAGTTATGAAAGTGAGGCTGTGTCTGTACATCCGCCATTTCAGAGAATCACTGATTCGGTGGTATGTATTATAACTGCTTTCTGTGTTTTAATAGCTGTCGTTGTTTTTTTTGTAAAATAGGTTGTCGAATAATTTGACGTAAATGATAACTTGTGGAAAATTATAAGCGTTATGTAAGCATCAGCCATGTAGTGTTATAATATTAAGATATTTTGCATGTCTGTGGTGAAAGTCAAAGCATTATAGCCAAGGTCTTTTTTGTGTCGCTGCTTCTTCCTTGCCTTCTTTCTGTAGGTAGCTTGGATTGAAGCCTTTTATTTGAGATTGTTGTTTTTAAGTTACACTCGTTGTCATTTTGTTACACTAGTTGTCATTGTGTTGAGTTAATTATTCTGCAGTAATGCAGAGTCTGGATAGGTTAGTCTGAAAATAATTGCAGGTGTTTTTCATATTCTTTCTTTATTTATTTGTAAATCATACCCCGTACTTTGTGTTTGTTCTTGAAAGTTAGTTAAGGATTTATTATTACATTGAATTTGTTACAGCAGAGCTGTACAGCACTTAAAGCTGAGGGAACACGAATGCACTTTTTCAGTAACTTTTTGCTGTATAAAACCGTAAGTTTTACCTGGTGTGCCATGCAGTAGCCTGAACACTAGTCTCTTGAAACCAAGTTGCAAGCCACGAAGTAGTATATTTGATGTATCCATCAGATTCTTATGTTGTATGTATTGTGTTGCTTAACATGGTAATACTGAACACTAAACAGATCCTTCGATTGAAATTAAATATTATTGTAACCCTCTTGTGTTGTGTTGTGTTTTTTTTTTTTTTTTTTTTTTTAAACTACAGATCCTCCCAAAAAAGAAAATGGGCCGTCACTTTGGAGACTTGGCCAGGATCAGGCACATCATCACCTACAGCCTGTCCCCTTTTGAGCAGAAGGCGTTTGCAAACTACTTCTCAAAAGGAATCCCCAATGTGTGGAGACGGTTCAGTTCTCAAGTTTTTAAAGTGGCACCTCGTAAGTACCTCATGTTCACCTCAAGTCAATTTTCAATGGTGTGGACGCTAATAACTATGCAACATAAGTCTTTAGTAGTAGAATAGTTTTGGATTATTAATCAATATTAATATTGATTAATAATCCTTTGGATTATTAATCAATATTAATATTGATTTAATAATCACTCAAGAATGTAACCTAAGGTGCCAGTTGCCCAGTAACTCAAATTCAGTATTCCACAATATAGAACATTGGGATGGATCATTTTTGTGTGGAATTGTGAGCTTGAGTTTTGAATTGCTTTTTTTGATCAAATATTTCTTGTTTTTTTAAAGCGTTTATTGTGACGTATGTAACCTACACCTGGGGAAACCATGTGCACCAGCAAGGCAAGAGGAAGGTGGCAGCAGACTATGAAAATGACGTGTAAAAACCATTGTCTTCACACACTTGAGCTCAATTGTACTGTTTCTTGTTTTTGACCTGTACCTCATGCAAATAAGACAATATTTATTCACGATTTGACAAGTATTTTGCAGTTTGTCTGGCAAATTGTCACGTTAACCGATGGAATTCATCAGTGAATCGGTTGTTAAATATAATAAAAGCTTGATCAAATTGTCCTGTGATTTTATGGCGGTCTTTTCTTGAGTTAACATATCTAGGTACGGTGGCACACATTGACACAAGATATTTATTGTACAAATTGACCCAAGGTACAGGATGTAATTTCTGATCATATGGGATGCACCAATGCTTTGTCCCCAGTTTGAAATTGGTCTAAAGCAGTTACTACTTACTGCCACAAGAGGCAAACCAAGCATGTTTAAAATAAAAAGTAAAATAAAAAAAGCAATTGAACTGGTATTATCTTAAACCAGTGAAAACACCTGCAGAGTTTAATTAGTAACAGGATTTATTTAATAAATTCACATGTATTCAGTAAGTTGTAGTTTGTACAAAATATTTAAGACATATATACATATCTAATAATTAGACTTTATAAGACATATCATGGAGTTGTTTGTATTAAAAATGCATGTCAAAGAAAAAATAGCTGAAATCCCAGACTAATTAATCAAATATGTTTAGAAATAATGATAAATTTGTAAAACCCAATATTGGGTTTGGATATTATACCAAAAGTATAATACATCCATAACTTCATAATGCTCAATCAAAAATAATATAAGTCCTGTGTACGATGAAGGCACATGTTCAAATGTTTGTTGACTTGATTCACCCTAAACATCAATGTGTTAAAAATTTACCACACAAGTGCTCTTGTATGCATGTCTTTTTTTTAATCAGAATTACATCTTTAGGCTTCTTGTATTATTGTAGAGCTTTGCTGTCATGCCAACAGAACAGACTCAACAGGACCCTTGACAGTAGCTGGCAGCGAGGAGTTATTTATATTGGCATTGGTTTATTTTTGTTAACACAAGTTAAATATTTTATGGCATAGTCAGTCAAAATTTAAAATGAGTACATGTTGGCAGTTAATCAAAACAAATATTGGGAGTTTTTATCCCCATACAGAGTTGTTACTGAAATTAGAGCATCCTGTTCAAGATATGGCCAATACAGAGAACAAAATAAAAACCAAAGGCCATAAACTGAAGTAAACCTTTAACTATTGGCATCCTAATTCATGCTTTTGGTATTGGACATTTATACAGAAAAATACATTTTTACCAACAGGATATTTAGAAGGTTACTGTTGTACACAGGTTAGGAACTACTGTACAATAGCTGGCTTCAGAGTGCTTTCGATTTGAGTATTAACAGTTACTTTATCTACAGATTGAAAACAAGTTTTCCGTCTTTATAGCAATTGTAAAAAGTATTTCTCTTCATCAAATTCATGACATTTGCATAAGGGGTTCTCCGATATGTGTAAACAGTGTAACATTGGTATATTTTACAGCAAACAAACACAAGAATAAGGATAGCCTAAGAATTATAAAGTTTATTAATACAGAAAATCTACTTCAGTTATTGAACTTACATGAAGTTACAGTTCTGCATTATACAAAGCATTTTGTATGGCAGTTATTATAAAGCTGGATTTTTTTACATATTAAAATGTGATAGCTTTTACCAAATATTTGACTTGTGCTATTTTATTTTTATTAAAAATACACAAAAAAAAGATAGATATTCTAAAATGTTACTATAATTTCAATACAACAAAAATACAAAGAATATACAGGACAGACCGTTATATAATACTCATTTCACAATAAAACACAACTCTTACATTTTTTTAATTACACATTTTCAATATAGATTTATTGAATATGAACCTTTGACGAATCCTATTGCATCCATAATGTTTTTTTTTTCTCTGTAAACAATCCAGTTTTATAAAACTGATGCTGTTGGTGGTTCAAGACAATTGAGCTAACCACTTTGAAACAAAACTATAAAACTGTATCTTTGTTGTTTTTATTTATGTTTATGTCAAAGCATCTATTAAATGCAGCTTCAAACATGTAAATACATCTCAAGAAGAGGAATTATATGCACCTTTCCACTTTCCTTCAATACAGACATGGCAGAACAGAGATACAGTTAGAAAAAAACGTGTTACAAAAGTTGTTAAATGCTGATGCATTTTGAACATGACTCAATACAATAATTTATCAACAAAACACATGGATTTTTAAAAAGTATTTTGATTTACAATGCATTATTCTCAACAGATACGAAAAGGTGAAATGATTGAAAATATGTATATAAAACTGTAATACATTAAACAGCCAGGGAAAGTTGGAACAAATATGTTTACCCTGGGTTTTAAATTAGCATGTAAACAAAACAGAATCTGTGTTAACTACTTTATAAATGTGCATGATACAATAAGGTAAACTGCTAACAAATCAGGTCATCTAAAACTAATGCCTCATTATAAATAACATCAACAAGGAGGGAGGAATAAAATAAATACTTTAATCACATATAAAGTCTACTATGAAATAAAAAGGATCAAATAATGTTTAATAAGCCATTTATACTCTGGGGGACTTCAAACTACATAATATGAACAAACTTTTGTAATTAAAAAAAAAAAAAAAAGTTAAGTAACATGATCTAGCCAGTGTGTGCTAATTTTTGGAGAATTGTAAAACGCAAGCAACTACTACTTAACTGCAGCTGTTATGTAAATATTTAAGTTTTATTTAGACATAAATACCCCACACAATGTTGGATTGAATTGATTAAAAGGATGCACAATTATGCAATAATAATAAATCAGTAAATTAAGGTGTGCAATTAATGGTTGCCGTCTGGAAGGTAGATGGCATAAGGACTACTCTGAAGTCATGCCAATCTAGGTTACTGCTGCAGATTAAATAGAAGAATAAAAATGTGTCAAGAATGGACTTTTGTGCATAATCTTTCAGATTTTACTTCAACAGAATCTCAGACTAAAAAATAAAACCAACAGGGGAACTGCACAATGGAAAAAGGAAGGAAAAAGTTTAGAAATGTCTTTAGTAAAATCCCTTTGACCACTCTCAGCATCTGATTGCACAAAGCAACAGGTAAACACGTTGGGCAATTTACTTATTTAATTAGAAATGCCAGTTTACTTGTTTTGATTGAAGCATTTCACTGTAAAGAGATTTTGTATAGCATAACATACATATATCCCCTAAAGACATTTCCAGCACTGGTATAGGATATAATACTATATTTGGAAGAAATATTCAAATCACATTACAAGAAACTTTCTTGTAACCAAGTTTTCAGACAACTAGGGATGTGTTGTTATACCAGTGTATGTGTTATACCAGGCAAAGTGGCAAAAAGGTGCATGTTTGGAGAGAAAGCAAGAATCTCCTTGATTCTGTCACATATCTGCTACCTTGCACTGTTGACAGCAGTGTTAATTCCATGTAGCAAAATCCATTAAACCTGGGGGTAATTCCAATTCTGGTGCATGCCAGTCAGATTAATGAAAGCAATGCAAATGTAAAATAAATATGATTAAGGCCTGACCTGAACTGGAATGGCACAGACTGCACCTGGAACTCTGCTTCAGTTCATTATTATGATGTAATAAGAATACATACATCGTTAAACCTTTCAAGGAGTTCTGTTATGCCAGGATTTAATGGTCAGTAAAATAGAAGACATTTATCAATAGTAGTTATTTTTGGGCAAGCCAAACCTTTTGATATTCCGGAGACATTATTTTGTCTTTTTAAAAGGAAGCAATACAAATGTCTCATGCCAGGACTATTCAAGCAAAAACACAGAAATATGAAAAGGATCCTCCAGGAAAAACAAAAGCAAATTTAAAAAAAAACTTGATTGAAAAATGATTTAATTATTTACTTAGATGCCTTGCAAAAAATGTATGTGGTGTTACAAAACTATATATTTTTTGTTATTTGTTTTAATGCTTGTGAAAAGGGGAGGTACTGTGGCATGGCTACTGATTGGCACAGTGCATATTGAGCTTCCACCAATCCACCTCAATCCTGACCTTAAAAGGTTCAAATGTAGAGCATTGGCTCATTGTACCAACAAGCAACCGGTTTACAGCCTTTCAACAGCACAGGTTGAGGAAGTGAAACACATTGAATAATAAAGCCTAACCATGCATTTTTAGTTTTAATAAACAAAACAAAATCTCCTTTCCGGACTCAAATGTTAATATTCAAACAATTTTATGGATGTGTGTATTATGCATGTTATACACACGCTGTATAAATGCCAGATCAAAACAAAGCAAGACACTTTTACCTTACTGTATATTAAATACAAGGCACACAATTTAATATAAAAGCAAGGACAAACCTTTATTTAAAAGCACCTTTGGTTAAAAAAAAGAGGTACTTGTTAAAATAAAATGAAAAGCAGCTCTTTAAACATTTTTTAATGCATATGAATTAAGTGTAATTTGAAAAAAAAGGACTCATTTTGTTAAATCTACACTTTGCTCCATTCCTATAAGTTCAATAGGAGTAGGGAAATACATTTTGCCTTAAAAAAAAAAAACAATATAAATAAAGTACCCTGCATGGCCAAATAGTGTGAAGAATTATGAATTATTCTTTTTAAATTATAGTGCCTTTTTATTTTTGCACATACATGACTCATACCATTTCAAAACTTCAAACAGCACTTGCCAGTATTTTACTCTTAAATAAGATCTTCATTTCATCAGAGCCTGTATGTGCCCCTTTATGAAATAAATGTGTTTTTTTTTTTTTTTTACACTTACTTACCCAAGGTTAAAAACATATTAAATAAAACAAAACACTTGTTCACACCTAGACCACAAGCATTTTAGGTTTTGTGACTTGACATTACTATCTTAAGTCCAACAAGATACATGGAAAATGACTACTTAAAATTAGAGACCACAAAACAACAAAATAAATAATTGGGTCTATACAATAAAATCTCACAGGGTAAATAAAATCTATATATATCTCATGTTAAACAAAGTAATGAGCTACCTAAAAGACCTCCTGCCCTTTAATACAAATGGCTTTTAAAAGAAGCACAGAAAATGCATCTGTTTACACAAAATTTCAGTGGAAGAAATGGCTTCAGGCCTCAATACAAATGTCTTTTCCAAACCACAGATTTTGTAAAGTTAGATTACCCCATTTCAATTCTTGGGGATTTTTTTGGCAATATCTGATATAAAAATGAACACAGTGTTGAAGAGAAATCTGAGGCAGTTAAGATTATATTTAAAATATGAGTCTTGTTTCCAGCCTCTACGGTAACAACTTTGCGTCAAGTCGAAGCCAATGTAATCCCTGTCGCGTGTAGCGCACCAACTCCGTCATAGTGCTGGTATTGAAGATCAAAGGGGGCATAACTTTATCCAGCTCTGTGAAAAAATCTGGGAGAGGAGAAGAATTGTGTTAACAAAAATTATGAGTGGATTACCTAAAAAAAAAAAAAAAAAAGTCAATTAGATTTTATGTTTGAAGGATTGCAGGTATAATCATCTTCTAAAAGCATACCTTTTTGTTCTTTAGATAGTTGTTCAGCTTGGTCCCATACTTCTGTGGCATAAAGGAAGTTGGATGTAACCTGGACATAACTGGCTGCCATTTGGTGGATTCTCTGTGGGATAGTGACTAAAGAACTGCCTCCTGAAGAGTTTGAACTCCCTGAAGAGTAGCTACCAGAACTGCCTGGGGATAGCTTGGGCGATACTGGGGAAGGCATTCCTGCTTTGCTGTGAAACATAAGAAAAGATCTGATATACACTTGAGATCTAAGGAAATATAATAATAATAATAATAATAATAATAATAATAATAATAATAATAATAATAATAATAATAATAATAATAATAATGTTATTTAAGTATTCTTACCTCATTCCAGGTGAAGGAGCTTGAGAATTACTGTAGGAATTCTAGTAAAACAAAAACAGAAAAAGAGTTAACATTTAAAGCAATAAGCTTGTTGAAATTACTACTGTTACCAAAGCAGTGAACGCTATACTAAAAGCACAAAAATGTGAAATTAGAAATTGCAGTAAACAGAGGAAATGCAGATGACAAGACATGCCCAACTAAAACTTGCAGCTTCAACATTACAAACTTACCTTCAAGTGTTCAGTTAGCGTTTTGGAATATTTCAGTGCGCTTTCTTTCCTCAGTTTAAACAGCCTCAGATAGAGAAGCGATTGGCATCTGAGACTAGAGAAACAGCAAATAAGCACAGAATATTCATCAATAAGCTGGCAGCAGTAATTTAACAGTGTTGTCATATGTAAATGAGCAAATACTTTGAATACTTTACTGAAGCCAATAACTTGACCTTTTTAATGTTTATTCCTTCACTAAAACTAAATTACTAGTTGTCCTAAACATTGGGGAGAAAAAAAAACTGAAGCAAAATCACACACACACATACCATAGTATCGCGAGCCTCTTGTCAGCCGATGTAGCATCAGGAGCCATGTAGCTCTTTAACTTCATAGTGTATCTAAAATGCAGATCAAAGACATTAAGAGCACTCTATTGAGTTATCATTTATTGTATGGCTAGTAATGATGCTAAGTTGGCAGGCATCCCTCAGATTGTGAATAGTTTTTTGCTGACATGCTGGATGAATTTATTGATCTTTAAATGAAAAAGCACATTCAAGAGAGATAAAATGTTAACAGAAGAGCTTCGGTACTTTAAAAAATAAAACAAGTAAGTCAGCATCATGCATGTCTCACCATTGCTGTACATACAAAACGATCATGACCTCCATCCACATGTGATACTGCAAGTTTGTCAGGTCACCTCCATATACCACCATAATATGACACTTTCAATAACTTGTGGAAAAGAATGCCCTTACTTAGTAAGTTACATCACAATTGGATAAGAGGTTCTAGATGCAAAACAAAACAAAATAAAATAAAAGTACTTACTTGATCAGTTCCACAGTTTCTGCATACATAGGAAATGGAGACTTTGCTTCCTGAGCACTTTTCTCCAAAGCGTTTCCACATTCAATGAAAGATACAACAGCATCCAGGTAATACACAGCCTTTTCAAACCTGTCCATCTTTGGAGAAATTGAAATCATTGTTAAACACCAGAATGCATATGTATGTGTATTTATATGCATGCGCGCGCGCGCACACACACACACACCTGAAATTATAAAGCACAATACTAATAATAGATCCATTGGTAGGTTATCACAAAGAACATAAAAAGACTAAAACAGGACTGTAGCAAAATTAGCAGTACATACACCAAAAAAAACAAGAACAGCAGCACAACATTGTACAGCATGCCTTACCAGTGCATCTGCATTGTGCTTCAGCTTCTTGGCATCTTGCAAATAATGATCTGCAGAATGTATTCTGTAAAAGATTTTCATATTTAGTGAAAGGCAACAAGGCAGTTGTTGAAATTCACAATACTGTCTTCAAATTAAAAGATCTTCTAGGATTTTGTCCATTGTCTCTTTGTAATTGCTCTTATTTGAAATCATTCTCATCCATTTATCATACTTACATGTTTTCACTGGACTTCTCATATAAGCAATTATTTACTATAAGTTTTAACTGCTCTCAATTGACTGTATGCTTTATTTTGCTCTTGCTTGAATTTGATCTTACGGTACTTTCATAACTACTCTTATCTGTATTATGATTCTGTAATGTGATATTTTATAATGTGATAACTTGTACTGCGATATGTTGTAACAATTTTAAGGTCGTTCTGGATAAGGGTGTCTAAGAAGAAATAAATAATAAGCCAGAATAAATAATAATAGATTTTCGATTGTATGCATCTAATGTAGGAAAAACAAAGGTTGCATTTGTGATGTTTTTACAAGCTGTAACATCAGTTAGTTTACATGCACAAGGAATCTGAAAACAAAACAGCCTTTGCATTCCAAACTTATAAACCTAACTATTCTTAAAAAACAAAGTCAGATTTGTTGCTTGTAAATGAGGCTCAGAACTTCTCAGCTATCTACAGACTTCTATTAAATCAACCCAGTAATACATAAAAGTCTAGATTTTGTACCAGGAAAATATGATCTGTTTATGAGCAGGAAAATATTCAATGTGATGTTCACATCTTATTATCCTTACCTGTCTTCAAATGTGAGTTTTGATTTTCTAGACTTAGAGTTTTCTAATGACGACGCAGGATGATGAGGGTTGTTTTCAGAGCTTTTCTGAGCTTTGTCCTATAAAAGAAATTCATTTTGTGAACTTCAAGAGATAAAATAAATGAACCAAAACTAATGTACAGAGACTGGACAAGCAACTGGCATCCCAAGATGTGAATTGCTTCAGTCTGTCGTGACTGAAACAAGACAACAGATCTGACATGCACGTTGAAATGCTGTGTGGTCTTACTTTTTATTTAGTTAAATCTACTTTTAACAACTACTAATTCAATGTTCAGTACACAATTCAATCTTTGAATGCGTAGTAGTTAAGCAGGTCAGACTACAATTTTCGTAGTACCTTGCTCTCCTTGGCACTCCCTGCCTGTTTCTCTTCTGTCTTCCTGTGCTTGGAGGATGAGGAGCTGCTCTTGCTGCTGCTCCGGCCACTCTCCTTGTTACTGCTGGTGCTGCTGGAGATGGAGGTGGACGACTGGCTGACTGTCCTCTTGCGACTCTGGTGGTCTGCTTTGGGGGTTTTCAGTGGCATAGTCACAGATGGAGAGGGAGCATGTTCTTTCTCCTTTTCAGAAACCCTTTTGGATGACCTGGGTAAGCAGGATCGATTTGTTGAAAAAGTTTCAAAACAAAAAGAATGAGGCCATATAAAATAGCTGACTTATTTTAGATAATTGTTATTATTTTATGTTTAAGATAATCCTAAATCTCCCCTACCCAAAGAAAGGAATTATAACAGACATTTTTGTGAACAAAAACAAATATATACAGAATAGTATCTGTGATAGAAATAAAAGGGGCATGTGATAGAAATACAGAGAAATTGTAGGTTTTCTCAATCATTACTCTCAGCCATTTCCGGTCAAAGGCAGCAAATTGTTTTTTATTGGGAACACTCAGATGTGTTACTTTTAGCATTGTTGTTTTAAAAATAAATAAATAAATAAATACATACATACATACATACATACATACATACTTACTCTTTAGTGCTAGATTTGTGGTTTGAAGTGTTCTTGTCTTCCAGTTTAGGCTTCTTGCTTTCACTTTTGATGCCGTCATCCTCGGTCTACATGAAATACAATACAAATATTTATTAAAACTAGCATTTTTTTTATTTTTTTTTATTTGCATGCAGTCTGGCATATATTTCACTCAATGATAAAATGTATTAAAAAGGTAAAAGTACATGTCACTGACAAAAGTCATTAAACCATCAGCAAAATGTATGATCAAAATATGAAGATGTAATTACAGGGACTGCATATTGTTACAAAAAATTAATAAATAAAAGAAGACCTACTACACTTACCTTGTGTTTTCTTTTACCTTTACTCTTCTCATTGGGTTGCTTCTGAAATTCTTTAATTTCCCTCTCTACCATGCTATCAATTTCTACCTTGGGCTGCTGAATTTCATTGTAAGGTCTCCCAGGGATTCTGGTCAGCAGAGTTAAGTCTATTTTAACAATCAGAGACTGTATAACAGGGTACCGGTCATCTGGGTCGCTCAGGGGCGAAAGTAGCTCCTTCTCTTCCATAGGAGAGAAGATTCTTTGTCTAAAAAAGCTGTCTTCCTCCTCAATGCAAGGTTTACTAGCAGGAGTCCTGACGCTCTCAGAGTACTTAGGAGTCTGTGAGGAGGAAGGAATGCTCTCGTTTTCCTCTGAATCAGAGGATGAAGAGTCCGTTTCTATAAATTCCCTGGATTTCTGCGAAGGCTTGTTAGGAGTCTTGCTTTTCCGCTTTTCCATTGCGGGCCGGGGCGATGATGATTTGGGCTCTTTCTTAATGTTGGGCTTTCGTGAACCTTTTGTTGGAGCTTTGGGCCGGTTTATTTCAGGAGGGGTTTCGCTTTCGACTTTCAGTCCTCCCTTGGGCTCCTCAACCACAGGCGTCTTCTCAGATTTTTTAGGCTGTTTTTTACCCACAGTCCGTCGCGGGGTGTTGCTGCTCTCGCTCTGAGCTGGGGATTTCTGCCGGCTGCGGCCACTTTCCGACCCTTTCTGGGAAGTCCGTGAGTCTCTGCCGGGAGCAGAAGAGCTAGACTCTTTGGATCCACCCTGGCCTGCATACCCCCTGCCTGAGCTCTGCTCCCGGTTCTCGTTCTTGTAATTCACTGGGACGTTACTATCCACAGAAGAGGCTGGTGAGACCTTATTTTGTTTCAGCCAGTTGTCAAGTTGCCACTTGTTTGTAGGTGGTGGTTCAGGCTAAGATGAAGAAAAAAAAAAAAAGTTACAACAGTTTTAGAAAGGTAAACTCAAAACCAATCCAATATACTAATGTACTGTATGCAGGTCCCTAGCAGTATTAGCTATATCAGTTTCATTACCCGGACAATATTATTTATCCCCCTCCCCTCAGCATGGTAAGGATTTGCAGTGTTCATATATCTGTACTAAGTGACAAAGAGCAGAAAAATTACCTATATGCAGAAGTACATTATAAAAAAATATCCAACATGACAATCCTATTGCAAGTAAACTTCAAGTTTTACAGCGTTTTCCCAATGCAACACATTACAACACTCAATAGTATTTGGTTAATGCAATTACTTTCTTTGTGGGTATTTGAAAAAAACTACCTTCTAATGTTATATTAATACACATAATATAGTTTAAAGGTTTAAACTCTCTTAACTTTAAACCCCACCTCAGGGGATGGGATCCTTGTTGGCTCATTGGCTTCACTGTCACTGGAGCTGCTCTCACTTTCAGAATCGGACCCAGAGCTGCTCTCTGAGCCACTGTGGCTGCTCGAATCATGCTCTGCTCCTTCACTGTTGTGTTGAGAAGGCTCTGAAGTACTAAGGAACAAAATTAAAAGTAGTTCAACTGGTTATTGTTGCAAACAATTCACATTGAACTGGTCTGAGCTTGATTCGAGATACGCCCGCCTACCTTGCTGAAGGATTTCTAGGTGCAGTCTTTGCAGACTCCTATAGGGACAAGAAGGGTGTGGATTACTGACAAATCAATACAGCTACATATTTAAAAATGGATACCAATTCATTATAAAAATCAGTATGTCTTACCTGTTCCCCATCACTATCTTCACTGCTGCTGAGTTTAAGGTCATCTTCCAGCATACTTTAAATAAATTAGAAGACATTATTGTTTGTACATTTTATTCCCCCCCACACACACACACGTGTACTTAAAAGTAGCATATTTAATCCGTCACAAAAATGCATACTTAACAGAAATAGTTACCAGACAGTTTACTCTTCCCTATACACTGTTATATAAATGTATTCATGTATGTTCAATTTGGTCCTACAAAAACAACTCCAACTCATGCTAAATACCAAATACAGTTTGATTTAAGTAAAATAAAAAAATGATTTTGCACAACTTACTTTGCTTGATCACCATCAGGCCTAAATAGAGCGGGGGGAAAAAAAAAAGTTACGTTTTGCAAATTTAGTGCTAATGGTCTAGTTTAAATTTTCTGAGAACCAGGGATCAGATTGTCAAACATCACATTCTGCTGAAGAATAAGTTATTACTGGGTGTTTCGCTGGGTGTTGCTTTGGTATCAGTTTGACTAAAAATGTTCAGTTAAATTGATAAGCACTGTGAATCAAACAATACTTATGAATATCAAATAAGTATCTGGAAGAAAATGACAGTAAACTTCTTATTTATGTCTACCAGACAAAGACGTTTCTGTTGTTTACTATGGAGTAGCATATCTTGTCCAAAATCCACATCTCAGGTCACCTGACCCTGTGGCAGCCAAGTGCTTATGTATAGGTCAATTCTATAACTCTACAGTAAATAATCTCCTTAATTAGTTAAGTATTTTGTAATATTCATAGAAAAACACTTACACTTTTGACTGATGGCCACTTGAAGTAATTTTGGATGTGACATATCTCTCTGTAGATACAATTATAAATGTATTAATATATTATATACCATTTTATATATACACATATATATATATATACACACACACATATATATATATATATATATATATAGTACTGTGCAAAAGTTTTAGGCAGGTGTGAAAAAATGCTGTAAAGTAAGAATGCTTTCAAAAATAGACATGTTAATAGATTATATTTATCAATTAACTAAATGCAAAGTGAGTGAACAGAAGAAAAATCTAAATCAAATCCATATTTGGTGTGACCACCCTTTGCCTTCAAAACAGCATCAATTCTTCTAGGTACACTTGCACAAAGTCAGGGATTTTGTAGGCATATAGTCAGGTGTATGATTAAACAATTATACCAAACAGGTGCTAATGATCATCAATTCAATATGTAGGTTGAAACACAATCATTAACTGAAACAGAAACAGCTGTGTAAGAGGAATAAAACTGGGTGAGGAACAGCCAAACTCAGCTAACAAGGTGAGGTTGCTGAAGACAGTTTACTGTCAGAAGTCATACACCATGGCAAGACTGAGCACAGCAACAAGACACAAGGTAGTTATACTGCATCAGCAAGGTCTCTCCCAAGCAGAAATTTCAAGGCAGACAGGGGTTTCCAGATGTGCTGTCCAAGCTCTTTTGAAGAAGCACAAAGAAACGGGCAACGTTGAGGACCGTAGACGCAGTGGTCGGCCAAGGAAACTTACTGCAGCAGATGAAAGACCCATCATGCTTACTTCCCTTCGCAATCGGAAGATGTCCAGCAGTGCCATCAGCTCAGAATTGGCAGAAAACAGTGGGACCCTGGTACAGCCATCTACTGTCCGGAGAAGTCTGGTCAGAAGTGGCCTTCATGGAAGACTTGCGACCAAAAAGCCATACCTCCGACGTGGAAACAAGGCCAAGTGACTCAACTATGCACGAAAACACAGGAACTGGGGTGCAGAAAAATGGCAGCAGGTGCTCTGGACTGATGAGTCAAAATTTGAAATATTTGGCTGTAGCAGAAGGCAGTTTGTTCGCCGGGCTGGAGAGCGGTACACGAATGAGTGTCTGCAGGCAACAGTGAAGCATGGTGGAGGTTCCTTGCAAGTTTGGGGCTGCATTTCTGCAAATGGAGTTGGGGATTTGGTCAGAATTAATGGTCTCCTCAATGCTGAGAAGTACAGGCAGATACTTATCCATCATGCAATACCATCAGGGAGGCATCTGATTGGCCCCAAATTTATTCTGCAGCATGACAACGACCCCAAACATACAGTGAAAGTCATCAAGAACTATCTTCAGCGTAAAGAAGAACAAGGAGTCCTGGAAGTGATGGTATGGCCCCCACAGAGCCCTGATCTCAACATCATAGAGTCTGTCTGGGATTACATGAAGAGAGAGAAGCAACTGAGGCTGCCTAAATCCACAGAAGAACTGTGGTTAGTTCTCCAAGATGTTTGGGCCAACCTACCTGCCGAGTTCCTTCAAAAACTGTGTGCAAGTGTACCTAGAAGAATTGATGCTGTTTTGAAGGCAAAGGGTGGTCACACCAAATATTGATTTGATGTAGATTTTTCTTCTGTTCACTCACTTTGCATTTTGTTAATTGATAAATATAAACTATTAAGCATTCTTACTTTACAGCATTTATTCACACCTGCCTAAAACTTTTGCACAGTACTATATATATATATATATATATATATATATATATATATATATATATATATATATATAAAATAATGAAGCTCCAGTATCTTGGGTTAATACTTACTCTGACCACCACTGCCAAAACTAGCTTGCTGATTATCCTGGAAGAAAAAAAATAAATGTGATTAAAAAGGGATAGTTTGAGAGAATGTTTTAAACCAGATACTGAACACTCTTAAGTTCAGAGTTTGGCTCAAAACATGTTTGTGTACATAATGAATCCAATGTAATACCAAGCCTGTATGGCAGAATTATGACTTTCTGTTTACAAGTCATACAAAGAAGGTTGCAGTTTACAAGCTCTACAGAAGTTGCAAGAATGCTAAAACAAAATGGTATTCTTGCAAGCAACCTATCTGCACTAGACAGACCGCCTGGGTAATGTGTAATTGATTAGGTAGTTACATTTTAAAATGTACTGTATTACTCAAATGTATGAATGTAGTGAATGTTTCACCTTGGTTGGGAATGGAAACTTTGAAGGCTCCGTTTTACATGGCGTATGAATTGCTGTCAAAGGAGGCGGCCATGACTGAGTCATTTCCTAAAGAAAGAAGGAGAAAGATAGTAAAATAGAATCCATTTTCTGACACTCTGTATCAAAGACTGAATTACAGGTTTTAAATGTCAGTTTAGTTTTTTGTGATTCTGAGTTCAAATGTAAGCCTCACATTCCTTTATGTTGTCATATCCCTCGAAGAATTCCTACCTTTAAAATTTCATCCACGCAACTGGCATCACCAGACATTGATGCCTGCAAGACAGAATACTATTTATCCCCAAAAAAAGGAAAAAACATTGAGAAAATATAAAAATCAATACATTTAGATCTATGTAATAACGTTCTGAGTAGAATACTCAAAAGAAAGCTTATTTGACAGTGCACAGTATGTGTTGTCTTTGATAGATGTGATTGTTTAAAATAGTGTTGCTGCTTTCTTCTTGCCTTACTAACCCACTGGAGTAACAGTAACACTACACAGCACAAAGCTGGCTGT
This sequence comes from Acipenser ruthenus, assembly GCF_902713425.1. Classification (NCBI taxonomy): domain Eukaryota; kingdom Metazoa; phylum Chordata; class Actinopteri; order Acipenseriformes; family Acipenseridae; genus Acipenser; species Acipenser ruthenus. Next base: position 26,667,683 of record NC_081210.1, read on the forward strand.
TTAGAGGAAGGCCTGTCAGTCACTTGTCTGCTGCTGAACAAAAGAAAGTGGTCAAAGTCATCCTAGTTTACCTCCAATGGTTGGGAAGGGATCTTGAGTTTAGCAAGAGATGCTTTGCTACTGGACTTCATCTCTCCCATACTGCTCCTGTGTGACTGGCTGCTGTAATTTTCAGATGACGTCTTGGGTTCAAGCGACTCCTGGCCATCCATTGGGCGGACATAGGCAGTAGGCTTTTGCAGCATGGAGCTGGGCTTGGACATCAACGATGGAGGAAAAGCCTGGCTCGAGTGCTGCCCGCTGGATGAAAATGTGTGAACACGAGAAGGAGAGTCGTGGTCACGCGGGGACTTGGACCTATGGCGCTCTTTACCCTGGTGGTCACTCCCGTGTGACCTGGAATGGCTAGAACTTAAAGATCCCTTGGCTGGGCTGGATGTACGAGATTTAGAGTGCTCTGAGCCATGTTTGCTTTTCTTTTGGCTACTACCACTATAGTCCCGTTCGTGTCTTTGGCTACTGCTGCTGGTAGTCCGCTGGCCACTACTGTGGCTACTCTGTAAATTGGATCGTTTCTGTGACTGGGAAGATGAGGTGCTTGGTGCAGGTCCTACTGGAGTCCATTTGCTGCTCTGACTCGAGCGTTGTTCCCCAAAAGATTTCTCCTCTGGGTTAGAGGGTACAGCAGATTTGGGGATTCCAACAAGCTTTTGAAGAGATTTGTCTCCGATCAGGTCCTTCATTTCGTCGTAATTACCGAGCATACTCTGGATGCGGCTGGATAGTTTATCTTCTTTGCTAGACTAAAAGAAACAACAGTTATTATTATTATTATTTTTTAAATGCTGAAAGACAGGTCAGTTGTCTGTAATTCCATCAGAGTAACTTGAATCAGCCACAAAAAGTAATGAACCTAAAGATAAAATTGGCTAATCTAAGACAAAAGAAAAACCTATATCTTTACTGGGCTTTTTCATCTAAAGCTTTTCAGGTGATTAACCCTTTGATTGGGGTACTAAAAAGGTCCTGCGTTGATCCTAAAACAAAGATTAAAAAAAAACGTAAATAGCAAAACTTCATACAAACCATCATCAGCTTTTTTGGGAATCAAAGTGTTAAATTATTAACTTAAGAGTAGTGATCATAATATAAGCACATAAGAAAAAGGTATAGTAGTTAGGGGAACAAGAAAAACAGAATATGGAGACACCCAATTGAATATTTGATTGAATCTAGCTGATCTTCAGCATCTTCGTAGTTATAGTTTATTTTCCTTCCTACCAAAAGAAATAAAGTTAAATACTAATTGTTTGCAAAATATCCATGACATACAGTGAAAGAACAGACCAATACTCTAGAGGTGCAAACAATACACACACAAATAACTGGGGTACCAATGCTACTGATAATAGCCTACCTACAATGCAGTGAACTGTACATCACTACTTCTCCCATCAGACCTACATACGTACTGTTTCTGCATTTCTCCCATCAGTACAGCCAAAAAGGTTTTAACATAAACCACACAGTATTTAAAGCTGCTTTACATTACAAAGAGAAATGCATCACATTAAAGTAATACATGATTTTCTGTCTAGGAAAAGACCAGTTGCATTTTGTTTCTCACATTTTAAAAGGCAATGGTAACAAATAGGTTTGGACTTGATTAGTAATTCTAAATTAAATATGGTTATACCTTTCAGAGGGTAGTTACAATACGTCTTTGAAAACAAAACAAAAAAACATACCTACTTTGGATAACAGAGCTACAGTATACTAATCACAATTCATCGTAAAGTGACATCTTGAGGGTAACAAAAAAAAAAAAAACACTAGATAAGGCAGCAGACTTCTTATGTTTAAACCAAGCTACAAAGAATATACTTCTATATGGAAAACACTAAAATTAAACCAAAGCAAGAAGCCATAGCCTTCAACTAACTACACCAAGACTTTTTGCTTATCCAAGTCTGCAGTTTACTGATAAGAATTATTACAATGATGGTCTAGTAACATTTTCAGTTAACTTTATCATTTGTTATTAGTTCCTCAGACTTGATTAAAGCCAGAACTTTGAAAAAAGCAAAATAAAAGACCGTGTGACTGAAAAATCCAATCCCCTTTATTGAAAAAACAATGAGGACATACTGTAGGGTGAACCACAACGAGGACATACCGTAGGGTGAATAGTAAAGTATGTTTTGCAGGACACTACGTTTTTTAAATACACTAGTTCTCAATTTTGCCAAAGTAACATAACTTAGGGCTTCTGTTTTTCAGTTTTTGTTTCATTTTTCGGTGCTTATATTTAGCTATTTGAATTTTATTTAAATAGGGGTCTTTCAATTTATATATAGGCCTACTGTGTGAAATTGTTTTCGGTTACTTTCCGAAATGCTTGGGCGCTTTTTTCTACCTCGACAGTACCTGCACACTTAAGTCGTACCTTCTTTCCTTTGCTGTCTTCCACAACAAAATCCTTATGGTCACAGACACATTCTTCTGGGTTTTTTTGTGTGCCTAGGCATTGTTTTACATTGCCACAATTTAAATTGTCTAACTAATATAGCTTTAAATCCCATGAACAAGCCATCTAATTGTAATCTTGTTTTAAATCTCGCAAGCGGAGTCTCCAATAGAAATGTAGGAATTTGTTGCCACTCAGTAGTTGGGGTGGTTTACAGTATTCAGAATGAATCAATGCGAGACAAGTCAAGAAGGAAGGACATTGCCCAACTGCACTGGGAAAGGTAGTTTGTTATTTGTTTTTTTGTAGTAGGTTTTAGTTTTTTTTTTTAATGGGAAAGATGTCAACGTGAATTGAGTAGCCATTTCCGGTGTTTATTGGCTATACACCGATTTCATTGCTTTTGTATCTGGGGTGTTTTATTGGTTAAAACCAAAAATCAGAAGCCCTACATATAACCTCTTGCAAATTATTTTGAAATGATATGTTCCCACACCCCCTTCCCAACAAAAAGTATATTTTACATACCATTGAGATAATACTGCAATTGTAACATACAGAATTTGCTATAAATATTCTGACAGTTCTTGGGAATATCAAAGAGCTCACAATTTCCCAGTGAATCCACTAGTGAATGGGGGGAGGGGGGGTGGCTCACCTTCTCCCTGGTGCCCAGTGCCTACCTGCCAATGCCCATTCTTGATCACCATGTGGTTGGCAGTGCAGGGCCCAATGTTTTTGTTTTTTCTTTGCTATCCCTGAACGCACCACTCACCTCATCTTAGGCTCAGTTGGCAGCAGACTTTACATTGGGCCTGAAGGTCTCAGATTCAAATCCCTTTACTGCAGAACCAGTCTTGTCTGCTTCATGGAAGATCCAATGGCCTAGTCAAATAAGAGCAGGGGTACTGACCCCAATGCCCTGGACAAATTAAACATTAACTTTCCCAGCTGCACCGTGGAGTCAGGGCTTCACACAATGGGGACAGGCGCTCAAAGGGCAAAGGCTCTAGAGACAGACATACATGCTAAAAGGACTATCCTGTTTGGATAGAATACTAAAGATCAAGGATTATCTACAATATGTTTATTCTAGTGTTAACCAATCCATACTGTAATACTGTGGTTTTGAATCTCCCAAATGAGTATATAAATAATGCTGGATTAATTTATATAACAAAATAAAAAACGAAAACTGAAAAAAAAAAAAAAAAAAAACTTACAACTTTATAAGGTTCAGCAAAGAGAGGGGAGTTAGCTGGATTGGCCTCTCCGCCCTGTTGGGTTTCTTGATTTCGCCTTTCCCTTTCTTTCAAACGAAGCACATTCCGGTCTTCACGGTTCATGTTGCTAACAACAAAGACACAGTCACTAAGCGTGGAGAAAAACTTTCAGCACTTTTTCTAGAATTATTAAAAACATGGATGTCTATCTGTAACAAAGAAAACAAAACCGCTGCCAAACACTAGAGTCTGTACTTTGAAAACACTGACCAAAAAAAAATTAGGGAAGAAAATATTACATAAATAAATAAAAACAAAAACACTAAGAACAATGTACAAGACAAATGGTAAATACCATCGTCACTATTGCACCAAGAAACTAAACAAATACACAAAATAAGCTTTTTCTCCCTGGCTTTGCCTCTCTTCCCCCAACCCCTACCCTGTTAGCAGGGCACAATGCTTGATCGTGTGATTGCTACAGGACCATGCAAAACACAGCAAAACTAGCAATGGTAAATCTAACAATATACTGTAGTTTGATACGGTGCAACAAACCTACAAGCTGTCATGAAGGCAGCAGGAACGCATGCTATACAGTGCCTACTTTAGTAGACGCAATGAAGATATAGTGGGGAAGATTCAGTACTAAGCATTTGTACAGTTCGTGGTAAAAATGCCAAGTAAATCTGGACCATAAACTGCAATGGGGGTAGCTACAGTATACTGTTGTACAAACTACATGGGTTACCCTCTGAAGCTGTACTTGAGCCCTTCTAAATGCATTGCATTTGCTACACTTTCTTATAATTATAACCTCCTGTAGCTATTATATGCCAATTCAGCTACTGTAACTGCATCTGAAAAATACGACCAAAAAAAAAAAAAAAAAGTCAGCTTAAGAAAAATGTTTAAGATCCAAAAGGTTCCTGCCACACAACACAGGGCACTGTAGTCAGGTAACTTCAGTTACTGAGGAGGGGTGACTGTAAGACCCCTTAACACAGGGGTTTACGTTAGGGTAACCTGAATTGGTCCCTTAACATAATTCCTGGTTTTTGACCAATGTTTATAATCACTGTATCCAGATGGCTAAAATACTACTAGGGAGAAAGAAAAAAATTCTGACAATATACCTGAACATGCAGTTTTCAATACTTTATTCAAATCTACTGTGTACTTAAATCCTTCACTTACAGTAGCTAACTAGTAGTAAATCAGGAACTAACAGCATTTCTGTTGCCCAACAATCAAAACACTCACGGTAGAGCAAGAATGAATACAGCAAGGCCCAGGTACAGAATAGGCCCTACTACTGTACATACTGGCAGAATATGGGAAATCATTTGTCAACAGAAGTCTACACAACTTTAAGTCCCCCAGCTCTAAGTGGTACTGTAAACTATTTATCCAAGTCATACTGCAAAGGTATCCCTTCCAGAACTAGTACACACTCAATAGTGCTCAATTTAGAAATACTAAAAGAAATGCTTCCACTGGCCTTTTTCAGTGTCTTCAAAATAGTTTTTCACTTCCAAGAAAGGTGTAATTGTAAAGCAGCACTAGCCATTGAATGATACTAGGTAACTCACTGGTGAGCCACCATGAATCATTTTTGTAATTCGTATCACCAATTTCAAATCTACAATGGAAAGATAGTGTCAGGGGTTGCCCCAGTCTAGTCTTACTGTAATTCCCCCAAAAATTCCAATAGTTTTTATTTATTTTTTTATTTATTTAAATAGCAGTTATAAACTTAGTATATACTAATCTTTCACCTGGCAGTATTTTTCCCAAATAAACCATATAACAGTAGAACCTCCCATGGGGGGACACCCTTTTTGCATCTATTCCAGTAGATCAAATGAAGCAAAAGCCATATATATTTTTTTCTTTAATTTATTTATTTATTTGTTTTAATTATGTTGTATCTTAGTCAATAATGTTCAAAGTTGGCATCTACGGATTGACTTAATCTTGTGTAAAACATGCAGTAGTGGTTTTAATCAGGATTAGAAACACAAAACTACCCTGCACTCAGCCCTAAATTACAGAAAGAAAATTACTCTGCCTGGTATTGGGAGGGAAAAGCAATTAGTACAGTAAAAAAAGAATAATGACTATGATGAACTTCTGCAGTAGACTGTAAAGAGCTTGCCAGAAATTAAATCAGTCCCAGCCATGCTCTACAGGTACAGTAATCTACATTCAACAGGCAGAGAGTGCTCACAGCACATCTTTTGCAAGGTATGCTGCGTTAAACATTCAAAAAGGCTGCTTTATATTATTGCAAACACAGTATACAGTACAGTAGACTACTTGCATCTGTATTTAAATGATGAGCTTTGCTAATAGACTGTGATCTATAGAAAATGTGGTTTGTCGAGTTTCCAAAGCTAACAAGTTAATTCCTCTAAACACAAAACAGAATGTTAAATCTGACATGAACATACAAGACAACGTTTCATTGTAAATCTAGTGACGAACTAAAATGTAAGTTATCATTAAAACCGACAAAGGCATCTGCCGAAACGTATGCCCACTTGTGCCACAAAAAGGGCTATTAATTTGCTAACGCAGCTAGCCCAGAATGAAACTATGATAGTTATTTAAAAAGGAAACTATTTTGTGCAGTCAAATGTAAGTTTCATTACTTTTATCGGTATGTTTCTTGAACAACCACATCCTTTAAATTACAGTTTATACAATCTTCAAATTAAGAAACACATCACTGAATCATGTATTTACTAGAATTGCTTATTAAAGCAACTTCTTGTATGTATTATTATTATTTATTTCTTAGCAGACGCCCTTATCCAGGGCAACTTACAATTGTTACAAGATATCACATTATTTTTTTACGTACAATTACCCATTTATACAGTTGGGTTTTTACTGGAGCAATCTAGGTAAAGTACTTTGCCCAAGGGTACAACAGCAGGGTCCCCGACCGGGGACTGAACCCACGACCCTCTGGTCAAGAGTCCAGAGCCCTAACCACTATTCCCTACTTTGTCACGGTACTATTAGACCGTAGACCTGGTGAATTTTGTAGAACATGTGTTCAAGCTATGAAGACTAACTTGGAAACCTCTTGACTGGTTTCATTTTCCCAATATGTGGGCATTTCTTCTGAGATTCTATTTAACAAGATAAGGATGTTGGTCATTCTGGTACATTACGGACACATGTACTGTGTAACTGCATTTATATTCTTGGAGGAGGCTATGTATGAACACGCCTTGTTAAACTCCATGGCAAACTAAAAGGGCACATACTGTACCAAATCCTTTTAAGATCCTCATCAAAGCCATGTTAATCTGTATACAAGGCAAAAGGATTGAGATAATCCTGCTTTAAAGACATGGGCAAATCACATACAAGTATTGACTCTATACAACCTCCGAATACAATCCAGCAGTCATCTTTTGAAACAGGGTCTGTTCAAGTAATTTAATCAAGTAAGCTCAAAGCTCTACATTCTACACTCTACAAGGAAACAGATTGCTTTACTGTGTAAAGGATGTAGGCCTAGTCACTACACTACACACCGTTTGTGTCGCAAAGATATTCATTTACAAATAACAAGGTAGAATTGGCAAAGAAACAATTGGGAGGAGTCATTATGTGCATACATTAAAAGGGGCGTTATTTAAAGTACAATCAGGCGATACACAGCAGTAAACCTGTGTAGCAACGAGTCAGTGGACTGTTTCTAAACTAAGATTTTTTTTACTGTTATTGTAATGCCAGCAATAAGCTAAAAAGGTCTTATCAAAACAACTTTATTGTAGACTGAGCTACAGTGTAAGTGTCTTCAGGTGCTTAACTTACTATTACAGCAATGTCTGATTCAAAATCTTGGATTTAATAAAAAAAAAAGAATAAAGAATTGTGGTAATATTTATTAATGTACTTATTTTAACTATCAATATTATGTTCAAATGCCAAGTTTAATGATCAATAAATTGATAAAAAAAAAGTGGGGAAAAGGAAAACACGGAATTGGTCATTTTTGAAAAATGGAATTTGCTATTCCCCAGAATACGCCTTTAACCTGAATCCCACAGTAGAAAACAAAGAAGCAGCCTGAGCACGCAACATTATTTTGTGTTTATAAGTGGCAGCCAAAGCCAAACATTTGCAGAGATCTTTCAGATAAAATAAATATGGCCTCTCTGTTGAGAAGTCTGCACCAGTTTTATGCCTTTCATAAATGAGGCTCAAGTGTGGTAGGTGCAAGCAGTAGACTACAATAGTAGTACAATAAGAGTTTATTTTTTCTGTAATAAAACAGAATGAAAAGCCATTACTGGCTTGCATCCACAGTGTTTAAACTTCAACATTTAAAAGAAATATGAACAGCTGGTTCTCTCAGCCTTAAGGCTACAAAACACCTACAAAAAAACAGGGGTGGGTTAATTCATTAGATCATTTATGTCCAAAGCATAAAGCACGCTTTAAAAGTAAAGAAGTTCCACCCTCTATTAATTTAAAAAAAAAATCCAAAATGCAAACAAAATAAGCAAACAACAATTACTCCTCAGTTTCAAACATCTCAAACAGCTTGCTTGCTTACCCAGCCTGTGAGGCCATAACTCAAAACAGTGTTTCATTGGAGAGATTCAAGAACACCACGGTGCTTGGTTTCAGCAGCGTCAGTTCACAGATTTCTACACTGGCTTCTAACACCTGAAAAGCGCACTTCTACTGAATTTACATTAGCACCATTTTATTACTAACCTGCAAACATATTTGCTTTGAGATAATTCTAAACTAAGGCTAGGGAGGTTTCAGCTTGTTCATGGGACAATCCAATTTAAAATTACTGACAGGGGTGGAAGGACAAGATGCCCAAGTAAAAGTAAACTACATTCAAACTTAAATGTGCATGTGTTTTGGGGTCCCCTTTCCAAATAGATTGCTGAATAAATCTTCTTAGGTACTTACTGTAAACAAAATAATACTTTTTATAAAAGCTAAGTGGGTCAACACCTTTTTGATTTCTTGTTCAACAGCACCCAACAGTGTTAGCAATCTTTTTTTTTTTCTTATACCATCTACAATTCTACGTTACTTAAGGCAAAGCATTTCAAGATTAGTGCTACCTGGTGTCAGCTGTGAAACATTCATTTTATAACTTGCTGGATACGGAAATGTTCTCCTTTTGGTTTGATGAAATGTATCTGGATTCAGAACATAGGCCACTAACAGTGAAGGCAATTACCACCCCTCTAAAAAAAATGGAACTGTCTGCTCTAGTCCGTAAAAGGAGATGTTATTTTATCCCACTGAGCCTATCCTCCCTATGATGTCAGGGCTTTAGAGACATTCAAACCAATCAGAGCAAGTTCAATTTATTCCCCCAGACTACTGTATAAAAGCAAACTAGCAAAGGATACTTAAAGCCACAGTGCTGGTTATCAAAAGATTTTGTATTTATTTTTTGCTGGCAAGTGCAATTTACAGATGTTATTAGTCTAGAAGAAACAGCACCGTGCAGACACTTGTACAAAAGTACTGAACAGTACAGTATTTCGATGAAGGTCTTTATAAACATTCTTTTACATTGATATTTAAAGACTTTAAATTGGGGCTTCTATACCTCAAACAAATAAATCCAACTGCTGTAGAAAAACAAAAACCTTACTTAGGTGCAAGCGCCTTTTGGCTTGGTTGTGTACTGAATCCCAAACTGAGCAGTCTGTCAGGCGTGAAAAGACTAAAGTTCTCCTTGAGACACCACAAGGGGTTCAATTGTTAATTGAAAGAAGTAATTAAAAACAAAGCACATATCACAAGATCATTTGTCACAACCTGAGACAGTGGCAGAAAGGGAGCTTGCCTCACAGCCTCCCTAACCCAACATTCTCTCAGCAGGGGTCACTGCTGTAGAATGCTTCCTCTATTCCATATAAATAAAAGGGGTATAAGAAATTATCAAAATCAAACATACCACATCTTTCAGAGATGGACACAGAATCTTCTACAAAGCACTTCTCACTGATGCTGATGATCACACACTACCCAAGGTATAACCAGCAGAAACCTCAAGATGCCTCTGGACTGTTTCCCATTGAACGTTGAATAGCGTAACTCTTTAACTTTATATTGACTGCATTAGATTTTTTTTTACTTCTCCAGCGGTGTCCTAACAAGATGTGCTCTACAAAAATCTACTCAATTTCCTGAAACACACAAAACATTTCCTTGACTTCCTTCCGCCACTACATTTTAAGCAAAACTTGCATCATATACCTTGTGATTGACCAAAAAAAAAAAACAGACAACACAGTTATACATCATGCATGATGATAGGTGACGTAACTATATGAAACTGATGCAAAGGTCCTGCTCATCCACTGTGGGAAAGCCGGCTACAGTTTACAGTCAACTCAGAGCTGGATAAATACATTTAAAAAACAATAAACAAATGCTTTTCCTCCAACACAGAGCATTAAAATGTCTATAGTCAGTCAGATTATTCCAAAACGGGGAAACGCAAATCCCCAGGGTGGTGTTATCCTGATGTCGCTTTTTATCTGACCTAAAAACATTCTTTCACTGTAACCCCCTGAAATGTACAGTAACTTCACAACTTCATTCTATTACTGAAGACGTTCATTTCAAATCCAATGGAAAATAGGTGCAATGTGTTTTAATGCAGGGCTTTACAAGCACCACACTATTACTATACAAAGTCAATACAAAAAATGTAATTAAAAAAAAAAAAACATTTCCCCCTCAGCCCAGTGATGAACACCACAGCGGGGTAAAATATTTTAAATAAGTCTGCACCTCCTGTCTGTCGAGTCTCTTAAGCCTGGATGATCATGAATCATGTTAAACTCTCCCTAACACTACAAATATTGACAATCTATATATTTAAGCAAGGTTAAAGTTAGGGCGACAGACAAGACAGTCAATTATTTCATGCCTAAATAAATGTCTGTTCACTATTACAGATTTTAAAACCAGTTTTCAAGAAAGCACTGAGCCATGCACCAATGTGTTGTGTAATTATGCAGTAAGACTAATTCTCTGCTAACCACTCCCTCCCCCACTGTCTAACATTTAAAATGGCCTCCTCTCCTATTGCTACAGGTCAGCTACACTGTTTAATGTTCCAGTGTTTAACTGGGCAATGTCAAAGAAGTTTAAAATAGGTACACAACAGAGATTACATTTTACTAAATTATTTTCATCACATTACATAGAATCGTCATTGTTTCATCTTGTTTCATTGATTTCAGCTGTACTGTAATGGACTTCTTGTAACACACCCACCAAGTATAATTCCCAAATGCAAATGTCCCTTAAATGTAAAATTAAAACTTAAGCACTCAGCAACATACTGTAACCAAAAAAAGTGTAAGGCAGCGAGTAGGAAGTATATATTTTCCAAAGCCACACTTAGAAATACAAATGCAATACCGTACAACCCCAGCATATATTTATCAATAAAAACAACTCATATTTCGGCAACATTTAATAGATTAAATAGTTTTGTTTTGATTTCTAAAGGCTACTACCGTGTGGAATCCTGGATCACTGTAACAATCGGATAGATATTGGTATTAACTCGATTAATGCAATGCTCAACTACAAGCATTGCAAGAGGTGGAAACTATTTGGAAATAGTACATCATGAAAGTGTGGAAAATGCAAAACCCAATGGATCTAACTTCAACTCCAAAACACAAATTAGTTTCTAGAAAGCCTATTGTATTATTTTAATTAATTTCGAGTATTTAGTAAATAGATAATGAAATAATCATTTGTACTGACGCTAGCCACTAAATACACACACACAGCACGCTCATCTCCGCTCTCAAGCCGTAGCGTTAACTGGAACAAAGCATTGACGTCACTATTAATATTTGCAAATTCAACACAAATTCGACTTTGCTAGTAAATTACATACTGCTTAATCTATCCCAGGATTTCAAAATGATTAAGGGAAAACGTGAATACTAAAATTCGTGTTTTTTCGTTAACAATCAATGCGCGCTTAGACATCTTGACCTAAAATTATAATATATAAAAAAGAAAATGGGGGGTATACATTTTGTCCATACTGAATCGACCCGGTTCTACTGATCAGAACTATATACGAGACTCTCATGTATTTCTTTCACTTTAACCTGCAGTACAACAAGCATTAAAATAGGAAAATAAACACACACACAAAACGGTTTGTCAGATGTCAATGTTACTACAAATTTTTATTTTTATTTACGCAATACCGGACTGATTTTATTATGTGAACAGCAAAACATACACGTTGGTTTACTAAACTGTGCCTTAAAAAACTAAACAAAAAAAAAACACACACTACCATACTTTGTGTTATTTGTCGAGCTTGTATTTGATAGATACACCAAAGATTTATTTTACGAAATCAAATATTTTGTCATTTATTTGTGTACATTTATATATATACTTATCATGTGTGTAAATCATCACAAGCGATGTACGACTTTGTCATCTTTTCTAAACTATGTATTTAATAAGTACTCCATGATTACATTTTTTGAAAAAGAAAAAAAAAAAGTTAATCCGCTTACCTCTACTATCTTCTAGGCCCAAACCATCTCTAATGGAAAGCCTTTTGTCTTTTTCACTTTCCAGTTTAAAAACAAAAGAGCTCCCAATTTACAATACTGGTTTGTTTTTCTTCTCACTTTAAAAAGTCTACATATTTAGCGAAAAAAAAGGCTCGTCTTTCATTTTTTCAGTCCTTTTTTTTTTTTTTTTTTTTTTTTTACAATAAAATACGTAGCAAAACACTTCACCGAACAAGGAAGCAGCTGCTATCATTCTAGGTAGAGCCAGATTCAGGTTCCAGTGTACGTCACGTGACCAAAGCGCTCACTGCAGCCTCTGGGATTGAGCCAGGCAGACCCAGGTCATGTGACCAGTCTGTACTGCCTAGAAACCCTTGGTTGCAAGGGTTTCTCGCTTGGCTGGTGGACAGTGTCGGAGTGAGTGTTTTTCTGACCACTCTCAGGGAAAGACACCGTAGATCTTAGAAAAATTGGCACAATCTTATTCTTATTGTCTATTTATTTAACGAGCATGCCCATTAAGCCTCGCTTACAAATCAGCTGTAGTACTGTACCCGGTATGTTTTGCAGTGAAAGTACATGTTTGTCATAATGTCTTTCAAAATTGCGCATTTGAAACCTTAATATAAATAGATGTGCATCACGGAGAACATTAAAAGGAACTATTTTGTTAGCCCCAACTAATTATCTTCACTTTGAAGGTGTTGTCCCATATTCACCAAGCTAGTAACCCACTATTCACCACACATCCTGTTAATGTGTTATTAACATGAATACCTGTCGTGTAATCTGAAGGTTCACAAAGACAATAAATGTGGGCGGATTGATAGTTGGTGCATACAACTATGGCTAAAAGTTTCACATCACCCTACAGAATGAACTATTTTTGCTTCATAAAGTCAAATGAAACCTGCTGAATAATGTTCCGTTAACATATTGAGTTACATACCGCTTTGTAGTTTTCTCATATACTTAGGGGAAAACTAACAGTCTGAAAAAAGTGACATTTAAAAATCTAACATTAAACACCGTACTACTGTTAAGGCTTTAGGTAGACTTTCGCAATATCATTTTGTAGTTTCTTTGATTAAATTATGTTACATAAACTATCTAAATTAGGTTCATAGAGTTTTTTTTTTTTTAAATTATGTCTCAATCCTAAAATTCTTTTGGTCTTAGCTGTAGTTGGATGCACAAAATCATTTTATTATCGTGTCTTGGGTAGACTGCAGTAGATTTCATCTCCCTAACTTCCCTAAAGAGTATTGGTTATTTATGCCTCCAGACCTAATCAAATATGTTTTAGTTTAATCCCTTATAGCAGTGCCTTCCTCGCAGACCATTTTGTCTAACCTCTGTACACATAATTACTATTCTTAATTTTGACATACATAAGATTAAAAGGCACAAACAAACTTAAACAACCTCTTTATTAAAAAAAAAAGAAAACTACAAAAATATGTCTTAACTAAGACAGATGCTTCAAATTACCCTCCTATGAGCCAAACATTACAATCCTACTGTTACGACAACATATAACAATACTAGGAAAGGTTCTGAAATATTACAATTACATATCTTATATACGTCAAATTAAACTTGAACTATGTTAATTTTGGGGTAAGTGTGACCCAGGTTAAATGTGACGACAGTATAAACTAGTATTTAATAATTGGAGTAGAGTGAAAATATAGGTTTAAAAATAAGTTTAATGCTTCTATTATATACAATAAAAAAAAAGAAGAAACAAAAATGCAAATTCACACTCTGGAATTATGATAAAGTTGTCATTTACAAAAATATTTATTAATTGTTAATTTTCTTAAACCTTGAAAATGTCTGCCATGTAAAATAATTTGAACAGCCAACTTGTAGTTCACAAACATGCAAATCTCTGGTCCCCTTATCTTGCCTGTGATCAAATACACACAATGGAAACAGTCCACATAAAACAGCTGTAAAACATGGTTAACTGAAAGGTAAAGTTTCGTTTTTTTGTCAAATATGTAATATTGTTGTTGAAGAAATCACACTCTACTATAAATACTTTTACTCCTAAAAGATATACCTTTTGGAATATGAGATCCGTTCATCACGCTAGTAAAGGTTTATAAATGTACCTGGTCTATACCTCTTTTCAGCAAACCCTTACTGACAACTTCTGCCACTAGAAGCTCCAAGACTTGTGTTAGGTTTCATTTACATGACAAACCTATAAAAATCAGTCTGAACAGAGCACTAAAACAGGGCTGGAACTCTGATCTGGATCAAAACCATTCATCTTATTTCTTCTTCTTCCTTTTCTTGGGAGGCTCGCTGTCGGAGCTGCTGTCACTGGAGTCCGAGTCGCTGCTGGAGCTGGAGGAGGAGGAGCTGTCATCACCGTCACTGTCCGAGGAGGAACTGGAGGAAGAATCACTGTCTGATGAAGAGTCACTGGACGAACTACTGGAGCTGCTGCTGCTGCTGCTGCTGGAGCTGCTCGAATCCTTGGATCTGTTAGGGGGGATGGGGACAAAAACTTCAGCGATGTCCTATAAACTGCAGGAATTCAAGAGACAGCTTGCTCATTCATAGGGAGGTGTGGACAGAAAAACGGTTTACATTGTTTCTCACACCTTTTTATTTATTTATTTTTTTAAACCTTACTGATCCACTAAACTTCTTGAAAGATCAAGCTCTATCTTCTTTGTGGCCGCATCACAACAATAAAACAAGAAAGAAAGAAAAACACACTCAATTACCTTTTCTTTTTTGTCTTGGTCTTCTTTTCACTTGCCCCTTCACTGCCTGGTCTAAAAAAATCAAAATAAAAATTACATATGCATACATACAATATAATACAGATAATTGGATTATGCTTAACAGAAAATCCTATGAAATGTTCATTCTCAATTTCATGAAAAACACACCAGTGCTTCTCAATATAGTTTATATTTAAGCTTTTAATAGCTCAGGCATTCAATACCATTACATATAATGTCCCAGTGACTAATATGCACACTACGCATAATCATTTCTTGTAACAAATGTCAATGCAATATTTCTTCACAATGACAATCTGTTTAAAAAAAAAAAAAAAAAAAAAAAACAGATAAGTCAGCCATTCAGTGGTCATTTGAAAAGTCACTACTTATTGTAATAAATCACAAATGGATAGGCAGTTTTCCAAACATAGATGCATACATGACAACAAGTACACTGAAACTAAGATTCATCAAAATGCTTGAGCAGTTATATCTAATAATGCTTGAGCAGTTATATCTAAAAACTTCAAGTGTGACATGCATACATACAGTTCTACGGTATGCATCCCTAAGTGGGAAAATGTGTTTGAAGGGTATTTGTATTCAACAGGTCTAACGATCATAGAATTATTCTGGCTGGCTGTTTGGAAATCAGTACGCTCACTTTTGTACAGCCTGCACACAGGTATAATGGAGAGTGGTACCTTAAAGTAATAATGAAAGATACTTGACTTGGACATGACGTCATTAAAGTAGGCTTCAGAAAGCCCCAGTGTAGCCTAGTAATAGTTTGTGTGTGTGTGTGTGTGTGTGTGTATAGCTATTGCTAATGAACTATAACTGTGGATTTTAACAGAGCACTCGAACTTCATTGAGCATTTCAGGCTTACTTTCCTAAATTTTATGTTCAGCATCAGCAGAATCAGTATCCTTTCCAACGTAGCAGTGCAGAGTGAGATGAATGAGACCTCACTAAGGTATAAACTTATCCATTAACGATAAACCAAAACAGCACGCACGCACACACAAAATAATCTTACACTGGCATAGATGTCAAGTTGTTTTCATTCTCCTTTAATTTCTTCTTCAATTCTACAGTTCTGGAGGGTCTGTGTAGATACTTCCTCTTCCCAGTACATTCGTACGTCCAGTGTCCAAATTCTAAACATTTTTGACATCGGACATACTGTTTGTTAGCCTCCCTAAAACAAAAGGAAAACATAGATCGAGTCTAATTTCCATGCAGGAAAACATTACTTGTGAGTCTTACCGGGCCTTGCGCATTAAACAAATCATTTATGTGTATGTATGTATATAAGTACTTGCTGGGTGTGGAATTCATTGTTCCTCACAACACTGTGTGGCACATATTGAAAAAACAAGGTAGAACATAACGTAAAGACATATCGGACACATTATTTTATCACTGAAAAATATCTACAATCAACATTAAAACACTTACGCAACAAAGCTGCTATAGACTAGTACAGTTGCAAGTATGTTTTAATGAAACAAAAACCAAGCTAACCATAACCGTTCTAAACGTGTCCCATATATATCAATTGTTCTGTAAACTGCGGGACAATAGTATGTATTTCCATAAGCATTAACATATAATTAAATGTAAAAACATTTTTTTTTTTACTTACGCCTGCCTACGAGCAATTATTCTGTGCATGGGCGTCGCCATCTTGTAACCCCTGATAAAGCAGTGCAACATGGGATACTGATGTAAATCACCTTCCAAGGAACTGAAACAAAGTTAAATAAACTGACCCAATTCTAGAACAGAACTGCAAACTGTATTTTATCAAACAAGAAGTACAGTGGTAGACCTAATATGCTACGTTCATAGATAATTGCTTATCCAACGTGAAACTTAGTTAGGAAATTCTTAAGCACAAGTTTATTTATTGTACAAATGACTTATTGTTCTATTCTAGGGGGCTCACACCCTGGTCCTGGGAAAGCTACTGGGTCTTCTGGTTTTCGCTTCAACCGAGCGCTTAGTTACTTAATTGAACCAATTATTGGCTTAATTAGTCAAGATTAACATGTGTTCCAGATCTTTAGCCATTGATAACACCGTGTAACAATTTTTTTTTTTTTTTTTTTGGTTCCTGGTTAGTAAGTGTTATTTCCTAATTGCTTATGCCTCAAAAGTATAGAAAATGGCTATTATTCCCCACAAACTTTGCTTTTGTGACCAGGACAGTGATATTTTGAAATTTACCTATTTTCCAGAACATTCTAGATAGATTCAGTGCTGAGTAAACTTGGAGTAACTTCTAGAACTTTCTAGAACTTTCCAGTAATATAAATAGTAGTATAAATACAGGGGCCTTAAGCCCACCAGTTCAGTTTAGTTCCAGCTGCCTAAGTGGATACATATCTGCATTTTTCTGAGATGGCATCAATGTGACCAGTCTGTTCGAGGCAATCGGAATCGCCTGTAAGGTCATAGGAGACTTCAAAATGGTGGCATTCCTGATGGGTCTCCAAGGTGGTTTTACCAAGTTTCCCTGCTATCTTTGCTTTTGGACAGCAGGGACACCAAGGCGCACTACCACAGGCGGGACTGGCCACAGCGGACCGAGTTCTCTGTGGGGAGGAACAACGTCAAGTGGGAGCCACTGGTGGACCCCCGGAAGGTGCTGATGCAACCACTGCACATCAAATTGGGCCTTATGAAACAATTTGTCAGAGCTCTAGATAAGGAGTCGGCAGCCTTCAAGTACCTTCAAGACTTCTTCCCTAAGCTGTCTGAGGCAAAGGTCAAAGCCGGTGTCTTCGTCGGACCACAGATAAAGAAGATCCTGGAGTGCAATGAATTCCCCAAGAAGCTCACTAGTAAGGAGAAAGCGGCTTGGAACAGCTTTGTCGCAGTGGTTCGGGGCTTCCTGGGCAATCACAAGGCCGAAAACTATGTGGAGCTGGTTGAGACTCTGGTGAAGAACTACGGCACAATGGGCTGTAGGATGTCCCTCAAAGTCCATATCCTTGATGCTCATCTTGATAAATTCAAGGAGAACATGGGAGCATACTCGGAGGAGCAAGGCGAGCGCTTCCACTAGGATATACTGGACTTTGAACGCCGCTACCAAGGACAGTATAACGAGAACGTGATGGGAGACTACATTTGGGGGCTGATTCGTGAAAGTGATTTACAGTATAATCGTAAATCTCCAAAAACTACTCACTTCTAAATCTTTTGTAGTCATTTTTGTATTACTTTAGTATAAATACATGTTAATTTCATATAATTTCATATGGATTCATATGTTGTTTTTTTCTGACTTTATGTGAACGAAAAGACACAAATTCGCCTGTTTTCTCATTGGAAATAGGTAAATTTCAAAATATCACTGTCCTGGTCACAAAAGCAAAGTTTGTGGGGAATAATAGCCATTTTCTATACTTTTGAGGCATAAGCAATTAGGAAATAACACTTACTACCCAGGAACAAAAATTGTGTTACATAGTGTAATGTAAATACACCTATAAAACCTGCAGGATCAGGACTCTCCAGGACCAGGGCTGGAGACCGCTGCTCTATTCTATTGTTTAAATTGGCAATTACCTGTGACTTGTATGGTAATTATAAATGGGACTGCGTGCAGTCATCATGACCAGCAACATTTAATATGACTCAATTCAAAACAAAATTAAAAAACAATGCGAAAATACACATCTATATCTATCTATCTAATATATATATATATATATATATATATATATATATATATATATATATATATATATATATATATATATATATGAAAAGCAGACATTTGAAAATATTAGACAAGTCCTTCCACTTCATATTAAAATGGCTTCAACACGCTTTTCAAATTGAGAGGGTTCAGAAACATCTAGAGATGTCTGGAAGAATCTAAAACTCGCGATATTAAGACAGCCGCGGTGTGATTTCGTTGTGTGATAGAGAACACACTACACTCACCAGCCGGCTTTCCATTTAAGAAGGTGCAGTTAATTCAGTGGTGGACAGGGAATAAAAACAACTTTTAATGTTTTTGTTGTTAATTCTAGTCTAAACCGTTCTTAATTTTTATACTTACCAATTCATTCTAAACACCAAGAAACGTTTTGGTGTTTTAAGATACAGTTATTGTTTATTTTTTTTTTGTAGATTCTTAAAATGTCAGTGGTGGGGATTGATGTCGGCTATCAAAGCTGCTATGTTGCGGTAGCCAGGGCCGGAGGGATTGAGACCGTAGCGAACGAGTACAGCGATCGCAGCACACCGTGAGTATATCCACAAAAACATGTTTCCTGTTGTACAATAAATCTAGGTGTTCAAACGGCACTCCGAACGGTTATCCTTTACAACCAATGTATGACATTTTATGAGGCCTTGTGTCGGAGATAAGGAAGGAAGGAACTACTGTCATGAATACACACGTGAATGCTGCGTTTCCTAATGCCGGCCGCTGCTGATCTTTATAATGTTATAATAAGTGGCACAGGCAGCTCTAACAGTCTATTAAATAATCATTGTAAACCAAACATACATAGTTTTATTTGCTTAATTAACAACCGGTCGAAAAAAAAAAAAAAAAAAAAAAAACATCGGGCGGCCTTCTGCACTTTGGGTAATATAATTTAATGACTTGCGTGTTTTTTCATCTGAGAGTGGTTGGCGCATCTGTGTATTAAGAAAGAATGCAGTCGTTTTACATTGGTCCGTCTTTCTGCACCTATGCCGCTTTGGTGTCGTCCTGCACCCTTTGACTGAAGTGAAAATGACACATTCAGAACAATGCATTATCGTATTGAAATTTCTAGCTCCTTGTAGACAACACTATCATAGCATCAAAGGGTATGGATACTTTTGAATGAGCATTTTAAGTTTTGCAAAAATAAATAATTGTAGACCTTTATTTCTCTCTCTTTTTTTCTCATCTACAAAAGCAAAACTTTTGCTACAAAAAGATTTTTCCTAAAGTTATTTGTTTGAGAAATTTCTAGAAATTATACATTTCCATTGGGGTATGTAAACTTTTTGACTACAACTGTATATAGGTCTGTATTTATTTTTACATTCGTGACAGTAGTGTGTGGGTGTTGCTAACAAACTTGTTTTGGTTGGCATGTTTCTGTTTATTTCTTTGTTTTGCTATATTTTGATGGTTATATTCCAGGTAAATGTACACATCAAACACACAAATAAGTAATGATCAAAAGCTTGTATGGAGATAAATTTTGGTCCCCTGGAATCTTTCACTGTTTAGTCTTATTTTGCTGTAATCTCTAACTACATTAATATCCACAGCAGTGCATAAATAACTACTGTATAGGGTCTCCTCTGCAAGGCATAAAAAGACAACTTCATTCAAGTGTTTGTTTTTCTTTATCTTGAAGCTCTTTTGTGTCATTTGGGCCACGGAACCGTTCGATTGGAGCAGCTGCTAAAAGTCAGGTACGTCTTCATTGAATCAATAAATATTTCAACGCTTTAAAAGCTGACTGCTGATATTTCAAAGTATATTTTGCTGGCAGAGCACAAATCTGTGTCATGGATTGATTTAGCAACTCAGTCAAATTTAAACTAAAGTCTAATTTTTAAAATATATAGAAAAACATCTCATTCCCTTGAATGGAGCGGAACATCCCTGTGGACTCGGGTGCACCGATGGTCTGTATGTGTGTATTACTACTACTGTAGCTATATATAGACACACAAGCAGTAAAACATTGAGAAAAAAGGCTGAATTGGTTAATTGTTCAGAAACCGAGATGGATATTTCATATTTTATTACTACTTTGCATT
Organism: Acipenser ruthenus; assembly: GCF_902713425.1. Classification (NCBI taxonomy): domain Eukaryota; kingdom Metazoa; phylum Chordata; class Actinopteri; order Acipenseriformes; family Acipenseridae; genus Acipenser; species Acipenser ruthenus. The sequence goes on from NC_081210.1 coordinate 26,688,478, forward strand.
AAAGTAGCTTATAGGCATGAGGGATTAGCTTTTTTGCTGATTGTTTGATTTCTTCCAGGTGGTCTCAAATTCTAAAAATACAGTACATGGATTTAAACGGTTCCTTGGCCGGGCATACACTGACCCTTTTATTCAGTCAGAAAAAGCCAAACTTCCATATGAACTTGCCCAAATGCCAACAGGCACAACTGGCATCAAGGTAAAGTAATATTCGGTTAGATATCTTATTGGGGAGAGGGTGAAAGGTGGAGGAATTATTTTGTAAAATGTAGTTATAAACAGCTAAGCTGCCACAGTGTTTATTTTACACACATGACCTGATGGATCAGGTGGAATGCTTGAATCTTGTCTTTATTACAGTGTAACCGTATGTCACTATTTGTATACGAGATGGTGGTTTTGGTCATTCTTTTTTAATACATATTTTCAGGCCATGGAACTTACTGTCTTCTTTGTTTTTGTGCATAAAGCTGATGTACATGGAGGAGGAGAAAGTTTTTAGTGCTGAGCAAATGGCGGGCATGTTGATGACCAAACTAAAGGAGACGGCAGAAAATGCATTGAAAAAACCTGTGGCAGATTGCGTCATATCAGTAAGTTGAACATTTTCTTCAGCATATTTAAAATGTAAGCCCCCATATGGATGTGTATTGAAATGTAGTCTTTTAACAGTACGTTTGTTGAACATTATACTACCAGAACTTTTTTCATACACTTTGAGATGTGCTTTACATACAGGAGCATTAGAAATCTTCATTTACAGACTATCCAATCGACATGATGTAGTCTGTCTATTCCACACTTGTTCACAGTGCTTATCAAACATCAATTAGCTTGCTTTTTTAAATGTATTTTTTTTTTTTCCACAGGTTCCCTGTTTCTACACAGATGCTGAGAGGAGGTCGATGATAGATGCTGCTCAGATTGCAGGGTTTAATTGTCTGAGGCTCATGAATGAAACCACAGCAGGTAACCTAAAAGCTGAAAAAGATGTGTGCATGCTGAGCTTTGTGACTGGCTTTCTTAATAAATTCATACACTGAATATATTAAACAGAAAGCTGTTTTAGTGTGTGTGTGTGTGTAATAGATAGATATAATATAGATTGTTATAGTATATGTTTCTTGTTTTGTTTAACCAGATTGAATAACTCATTGTTTACAGCTGTTTTAAATGGTGGTTTACCCAATTCTTTATTTGTATTCATTCCAGTTGCATTGGCGTATGGAATTTATAAACAAGATCTTCCTGCCCCAGAGGAAAAGCCAAGAAATGTTGTGTTTGTTGATTTGGGACATTCGGCATACCAGGTTTCAGTCTGTGCTTTCAACAAAGGAAAACTGAAGGTAAATATTTTAATGCTATATGGCAAACTGTTTGGAGCATGATTTCATATTTTGTTTTAGATGGTAGAGCACTTGGACTGGTTGCCATTTCTTCAGATATGTAAAAACAAAGTTTATTGTAACCTTAATTCAAATAGACTATATTCATGTCAATTATTATTTATTTTTTGTATTTCTTTTCTAGGTTCTTGCTACAGCTTTTGATCCACATTTGGGTGGAAAAGATTTTGATGAAGTTTTAGTTGATCACTTCTGTGTAGAATTTGGTAAAAAGTACAAACTGGATGTTAAGTCGAAGATCAAAGCACTTCTAAGGCTTTATCAGGAGTGTGAGAAACTGAAGAAGCTGATGAGCGCCAATTCTTCAGATCTGCCCTTGAATATTGAATGTTTCATGAATGACATCGATGTTTCTGGAAAACTGAACAGGTACAATTATTAGGATAACCAAGCTTCTCCACTTTTTAAGTATAATTTAGTTAACGTTTATCAAGTCTTAAACTTACAAACACATTTACAAGAGGCTATGGTGTCTATTCAGAAGAAACTAACTGTAGTGGGTTTGAACTAAAATAACCTACAGTTACTTCTGTGTTTTTTTTTTTTTGTTAGAGGGCAATTTGAGGAGATGTGTGCAGGACTCTTTGCTAAAGTAGAAGCTCCACTCCGCAGCATTTTGGAACAAGCAAGTAAGTTCATCTTTCCTTGTAAGAGTATTACAGCAATTAAGTATAAAAGTCAAGCAGCTCATGGAAGCAATATTAAGTGATGCATTGTTTGTCCCTCCCAAATGTAAAGGGCTGAAGAAAGAAGATATTTATGCTGTTGAAATTGTGGGCGGTGCTACAAGAATCCCAGCAGTGAAAGAAAGAATTGGCAAATTCTTTGGCAAAGAAATCTGTACAACCTTAAACGCAGATGAGGCTGTTGCTCGAGGCTGTGCCCTTCAGGTAAGAGCTGTGTTACAGATCGGTTAGTAGTTTGATGGTACTGTCCATGTTGCTTGGGAGCCCATTTACAGTTTTGAACTAAGTGGGCTTCACATCATTTAACAGCATAAGTATATCCAAATCCCAAGTCAATTATTTAGTTTCACAAAGTTAATATTTAGATTTATTTTGTTTCTATGTATGTCATATAGTAATCTGTGTAATGTTAACTTGTATTTTATTTTATTTTTTTCATTCAGTGTGCTATTCTGTCCCCTGCATTCAAAGTGAGAGAGTTTTCCATTACGGACCTGGTTCCTTATCCAATCTCCCTAAAGTGGAATTCTGCAGCAGAAGAAGGACTAAGGTGGGACCTCATTCATCTTTGACCAAGTCTTGCAATGTTGTTTTCTCGTGAAAGTGTTGACACTTTAGCAGGTTTTGATGCCTTTTTCTATTTTTTAGTGACTGTGAAGTATTCCAGAAGAATCATGCAGCACCGTTCTCCAAAGTTCTAACTTTCTACAGAAAGGAAGCTTTTTCTTTGGAAGCGTATTACAACTGTCCTAAAGAACTGCCTTATCCAGATCCCACTATAGGTGAGGTTTGAACCTTTGAAGAGGATTCTATTTCCATCCTCCTATCAATAGGGAGTAGGATTGTTATCATATCTGTTTTATTGCCAAACCCAGGTCAAGGGAAGGTGTTGGGGTGACATGAAATATAAAATGAACATGTCCCTTTTTAGGCATTAAGTAAATGCATTTGAAATATATGTGCTTATTAAAAATGATAGCTCGAACTATTGGTATCTAATGGTGTTAATGGATACATCTCAGTATTAGTTAAAATTCCAGACAGAAACAGAAAATGTATTGTGGTAATTTAACATTTCTATTTAATCATGTATTTTCTCTGCAGGTCAGTTTCTGATTCAGAAGGTGGTTCCTCAGGCTAATGGGGAGAGCTCCAAAATTAAAGTTAAAGTCCGAGTGAACGTACACGGCGTGTTTAGTGTGTCAACTGCCTCTCTTGTGGAGATACAAAAATTAGAGGAAGGTGAAGAGCCAATGGAAACTGAGCAACAAACAAAGGAGGAGGAGGTAATTAATGTATTGCTGGCAACGTACACTGTCTTAACTGTTAAACAGTTCTTCTGTGGGCTATGATATACTAAATATACTGCCATATCTGATTTAATTGGTTCCAGGGGTCCATCGGATATGAAAAAATATCATCTCGGAGGGAGTAGTTATACTACGGTAGCTGCTTTATTAATGTTAGGGCATTATGAATGAACAATGGCAGGTACATCAGTGTGTCTAAAACAACAAAGTATGGTACTGTATACTATGCAAAGAAAATCTGTGAATTGTGAAAGCGCCAATACAGTATTTGACAATTTTACAAAATTGGCATTCCAAAACAGTTCTTGCATTGCTCTGTCTATGACAAAGTAATCGCACAGATTTTTTTTAAAATTTTTGCACTGTGTGTGTTGAAACGGAAACAAGAAGAAAGCGTGCACGCAAACATAAACTGGCTTTGTTTCAGCTTTTTAATGGTCCAGTAATTTTATATTAATCCCTCGATTTTCTTTTACTTGACACGGTTAAACTGGGCAGTTGTATGAAGTGACAGCATGTAAAAAGTGAAACTGAATTCCCAAACGCTAAAGAGCTGAATGCAATGTTTTACACCCATAATAAAATGTGCATTGATCAGTTTTAATCGGTACCTTTCAGTTGGTAGCGACATGTGTAAATGACACATGCCAGAGGTCCATCGATTTAATATAGGGGATCCTATTTTACAGGATCGGATATGACCGGTTTTATTGTAATCCCATAAAACTAAAGGTTCAAGATAATCCTATAATCTATGCTAAAGTCAAGAAATGGTAGCTGCTACAAACAAGGTCTTGGTTTATTAAAATCCAGTATTGCGCTTCAGGTTTGATTTTGAAATCATGTCAGATTTTGCAGCAATCTAGAAGAGACTATTATATAGTGCTCTGATGGATTCCCATAATATTGGATTGCTGTTGCCTGTTACAGAATAAGATGCATGTAGATCAAGAGGATCAGAAATCTCAAGGTGATGCAAGCCCGCAAAAAGAAACTGCTGAAAAAAAGAATGAACCCGACGAAATGGAGGTAACTGAAAAACAATGCATTAAGTCAGTCCTCTTCGCATGTGTTTTACTTGTTAACTGTTTAGTTCATACCAAGATTATATTAAAGTTACAAATTTGTAAGTGCATATGGTGTTTTATATATGTTTGTTCAACATTTAGTCATTGAACTGAAAAGTAAATACTAAGTTTTATTTTTTTGTATTCAGACTTCTGCAGAAGAGGCAAAACAGGAAAAGAAAAATGATCAACCCCCACAGGCAAAGAAACCCAAAGTAAAAACAAAGACTGTGGATCTTCCCATTGAACACAGCTTACAGTGGCAACTGAGCAACGATACGCTGAACTTGTTTGTTGAAAACGAGGTAATTTCTTCACAAACCGTACTTGTATCTGAACTATTCAGTTTGAGCCCACCTGGAGGGGTAACCAACTTTGAAACAACCAAGAGTAAATGGAAGTTGTTCAACTATTAATAAAAGGCTTATTCTTTTGTAAACGTGAAGCGTAATTGACAAGTCTCTGATACTCAGTAATGCATTGAAATTCTGGCTGCTAATTTGTTTCTAGACATGATAGCTCAGTTTGTCAGTACTTTGAATGTGTTTTTATTTTTGTGGTTTTACCCCAGGGTAAGATGATAATGCAGGACAAACTTGAAAAGGAACGAAATGATGCAAAGAATAATGTAGAGGAGTATGTGTATGAAATGAGAGACAAGCTGAGTGGTCTCCTGGAGAAGTTTGTTGGGGATGATGTAAGTACTGTGTTTTCTTTTTCTTCCACAAACTCGTATTTACTACTACCGTGCTGCACTATCCCGAAAGGAGTAGTGTAACTAAATGCAATGGGATTCAATTCTTATGCATTATATTTGTTTTAAAGAACTAAAAATTGTTTCTGTAAATTCAGGATCGCGACTTGCTGTCATTGAAGCTGGAAGACACAGAAAATTGGCTGTATGAAGATGGGGAGGACCAGCCGAAGCAAGTTTACATTGACAAACTAGCTGAACTGAAGGTAATGTTGATTCCATCCAGAAGATAGGTTGTCTGTCTTGGGAATGCAAAATTGTAACCATTTAATTTTACTAGCTTCTAAAAAAGCTAAAGAATAATAATTTACATATAATTTACATTTTTTTTTTTTTTTTAAATCCTCCCCCCCACCCCAGAAACTAGGCCAGCCAATTCAGGAGAGATGTCAAGAGGCTGAAGAGAGACCAAAGGCTTTTGATGACCTTGGGAAGAGAGTCCAACACTATATGAAAGTAGTTGGTGCCTACAAAAACCAGGTAAGATCTAGTTGCTGCATGGAACAGACTAACGACAAGTATGCAACAACAGATTGAGCACTTGCTAAATGTACATTTTTGCAGCATGTGTAATAGGCCTCTCTTTCAAATCAAATTTAGACACTAGTGCTCGTAACAAGTTGAAATAAAGATTCCTCAGATCTGTTTGGTTTATTAAACCTATTATGTGTACTTTTGAATTTTAGGACGAGCAATATGAACACTTGGATGCAGTTGACATGGAGAAAGTGGAGAAGTTGGTAAATGAGGCTATGGCTTGGATGAACAATAAAATGAACCAGCAAAGCAAGCAGAGTCTTACTCTGGATCCAGTCATCAAGGTGAAAGAAATCCAAGCAAAAACAAAGGTAAAAAACAAAACTGAAGGTCTGCCAGAATCTTTACATGTGTCCCATGTTGAAAATGTGGAAGGAGGGAGTAGACATACATGTATACTGGTAATGGAGTTCAGTGTGTTCCAAAATAGCTGTATTAAGGAACATGTATCGAAATGCAATTTGTTTTTATATATATATATATAATTTCTCTGGAACTTCAGAAGAATTGTATTGTGCAGAAAGTATCTTGTTAAACTGTTTCTTGCCTTAGCAAATGTTTGATTTTCATCATAAATAATTGAAGGAAATTAACTTGGATATTGTAAGATTTAATTATGGCAATTGGACTCTGTTAACATTAGATGTAATCCCAAATCTCTATACCAACACTGCATTTTATTTCTTTTCTTATTTGCAGGAACTGGTTTCTGACTGCAACCCAGTAGTCTCGAAGCCCAAACCGAAGGTAGAGCCCCCAAAAGAGGAACAGAAGGAAGCTGAACAGAATGGACCAGTAAATGGACAGGAAAACACAGAGACTCCGCCAGCTTCCAATGAGAAAGCACCAGACAGCAAAGGCCAGCCTGCTGCCCCTGAAACTACAGACAGCAAGCTGCCTGAGATGGACATTGACTAACTACTGCAACAATCCAAATTGTAAAAGCATTTAAATAGCCTTTTGACCATCATTTGACATAACTTGAGCAGTTGACTTTGATAATAAATACTGTCATCTGCCATCATGGCATGATTTATTTATTAAATGCATATTTACATACATACATACAGTATATCACCTCATTGACTTGTTATGACTTTGATTTAAAACATAAGGTAGTCCAACTAATTGCCTAAAAATTAGAGGTTAAGGTTTTCAAGTATGCAAAAGTAATCTTCAATATTTGTGCTTTTAATTGTAGTTCAACAGGTGTGAGCAAGGCTTGGTCAAGCAGATGTTAAATTCCTAAAAAATAATGTGAACTCTGTTTTATCCTTTAAACTGGAACAGTTTAAAAGTATTTTGAAATCCAATTGTTAATGGTTCATAACCACTGTAGTCCTAGACAGAGATGACCCCTAAATACAGGGGCTTGTTGACTAATCTGAGTATTTGTAACAATATTTAAAATAAGGAGTACTTGTTAAAACAAGACTGCTTTGAGTATTGGCTGCTCTACTAGAAATATTGAACCAGTTACTTATTCAGTTAAAGGTTATATAATTTGAATGCTGTATTCTGTTGCGGTTTATACATTTCTGACATGTTCTGCAGATATATTTTTTTGGACACAATGCAGCAGCAGAAAAACATAAGACCCCAAAAACCACATTTTAGGAATAAAAACAGAAGTTATTTTGGACACACACACACACAAAATTGAGCTCAGAAATTGAAGTATTGTTAAAAATAGTGTCAAAAATCAAATTGAACCTGATTTGTCGTCTCACTCCACCCCCAAAGATAGATTTTGTTCAATCAATACTGATGTATAAAACAATGAGTTACTGTAACAGTATTTACCAAGTAAAGGCTACACTTTGTTGTGGCAAGCATATAGATTGACTGGTGTTGTTAAACCTTAGTGTTAAATATGAAACCTTAATTTTCTGACGATTCTTGTTGGGTGATCCAGGGGTTGTAGGGTTCTTTTCTGTAGAATTGAATGCTGTTTCATCTTGATTGTAGAGGAACACATTGGATTGGTGGCAGCTGTGGAAGTGTCTTGATATTTCACTCAGGCTTCTGGTTTGCTATTATCAGTGTATTTATGCTTTTGTATTTCACAGATGTGAAGTATAATAAACAAATCCTTATATAAATTGAAGTTAAAAGCTTTCATTAACTCTACTGACCCCCTCATAATTTGAAATGTGAACCAGCATAGATGTGCTATTGTTATACTGCACCACTGAGCATTCCCTGCAAATAAAAATGCATCATTACAGCAATTCAGAATGGAGACATTACCTGATTACTGCAGCACTACGTGGAGCTGCTTTTCCACAGAAAAGAGAAGCACTTGAGCTAAAATTGTTTTTGTTTTGGGGCTATGCTGCCCTATTGATCTTTTTTTTTCTCTTGGAGTCAAGAGTTTAAAGTTCACAATATTAAAAGACCCCCCCCCCCACCCCCCCGCAGTAGCAGTAGCATGTCACTTACAGAATTACATATTTTCATGTCTCGATTTTGTAGAATACATGTGCTCAGCACCGCGTGTTGCTAACAAAGTATTTTTTTTGGTGCAAACACATCATAGCAACGAGCGTTGATATATACTTGTCCCAAATGATGACGTAATTTGCTTGCTGTCATTGTATGATGAGAAATTATGTGACCTGTATTATGCGACGTCCCCAGGTCAAAATTGTGGAAATGTATAATAATTTGAGAGAGAGAGATTATATGTAAGGGAAGTGGACCACTATGCCACCTAATGATCAATCAAACTATAATTTATTTTAAAAACAGCCACCTTTGTTGTCGAATACGTTTCCATTTAGGGCACGTCGTCGAATATGTTTCTACTTAGGGCATGCAAATATTTTCCAGCTGACTAAAGATATCTCATATATATATATATATATATATATATATATATATATATATATATATATATATATATATATATATAACATACACTACTAATCGGAGATTGGTAGAGGTTGGAGACACACTGAACCGCTTGGGACAAGGACGGAGCTGAGCAGCAACACGCGTAGAATATTACAGTAGCAACAGAATGGTGAATTGCACAGTCCAGTCCTGCAGAGGGTGTTGCAACTTTTTTTGACCAATTTGCAGCGTGCAGGCGCCTCCCCTTACTGCAGTGTGTTCTTGTCGGTGCGGAAGATCAAGGTAAGAGTAGAAGAAAAAAACCTTATCAGTTTTAACAATGTTTTCCATAATATATTATATGTGCATTTAGTTCGACATGTGGGTAAAACAAGAAACTGTTTTGATTTAAGTTTTCCTGATTTTAAAAAGGAGGTTCAGTACGAGTAGCCTCATGGATAGTGTAACTAGCTGCTTTACATAAACGCCGGTATGATATATTTATTTATGTTAGTTTACTTCTGACAGCCCCCCTCCTCTCCTCAATTAACATAATTTTATTCCTATCACAAAACAGAAACCATAAGTATTGTGATCTGCCTTTCAAAATTCAATATATAGTAAATTGACATCTGGTAAAATATATTTGGTCTGGCTGTGAAACGTCATAATATTATGAAGCTGTTACGTTGATGCATGTCCGTCACGAAACGCTTTTTTTGGTAAAAGAATAAAAATGAGTAATAATAAGTAAATTAATTGGATTTACTAACACGACACAGACTAGTAAATACCTGGTAAAAACTTTTACACACCCCAATCACCTAAAACGACACATGTTGCCCTAAATAGAAACGTCTCGCTGCTGCAATAGCTAGGTAGTTAACATGTGTATAACGCAGCTTAAAATTCCCAGTTAAAAATACTTCTCAACCTTTAACACATGCAGTGCTTTGTTTGCCTGTATTGTGTGGAGATCAACACAATGGCTATACATTTAACCTGAGACAGGACACTTTAGCTGCCTCAGTCTGTAAAACTGAAAATGTATTGATGCCTCTACATAGGTTTATAGTTTTAGTTCAGAAGTGTTCACTTAGAAGTTCAGCTTTTTTGGGGGGAAAATACAAACGGATGTTTCAAAGTTTTAATTTGTTTCAATAATCTTCAGTCAATAAGATCTGACAGTATGTGATGACATATGTTTATAAAATAAATATGAGAAGTGATTCAAGGCAGTTTTGTACTGTGGAAGGAACATTTGTGAAAAAGATAACCTACAAAAAAAACAGATAATTTAAGTAAAGTGCACATTTATACAAAAAAAAAAGGTAAAAGGCTTTGTTTAACAGTTCTGCGGAGTACAAGGGAATTACTGTACAACTTCCAACAGAGCGTCTCATAATTAAGACAAACAGGGGTTCCAGACCACATGGAGTCTAATTGGTTTCTGGAATTGCCATGTTTCTGAAGCCTTACCTGGTATTATTGTATCATTAGGAATGTAAATGAGTTGGTATTGTGGTATCTTTAGGAATGTAAATGTCCTCGGAAGATCAAGAAGCCCAAGAGGATGAGCTTCTGGCTCTAGCGAGTATCTACCATGAGGAGGAATTTAGGAGGGCCGAGTCTGCTCAAGGGGGGGAGATTCGGGTCTGTCTGCAGCTGCCTCAGGACTTTAACATCTTTGTCAGCGGTAAGTTACTCTTGTGTACAGTACTTACTTAGTCATTGTGTCTTTAGCGAGATATACCTTTTTATTTGGTTACCTGGGAATAATTATGGACTCCCATTGCATTGCACTACTTTTGGCCTTTCCTCCAAGTTACTTAGTGTTTGCTTTGTCTGAGTAAGCTCTGGAATGGCTCAAACTGCTGTGCAAAATTAAATGACCCCCTGTTTTATTTAACTTCGTTGGACACATGATCATTTTGTGAACTAAAAAGTTGAACTAAATATTAGGAGAGATGCACTTCTTTTCAGTCCGCCAGAACTATCAACAGTCAGTGTTTGTTAGACCCCTGCATATTTGTAATCTCAGTCAAAGATGAGAGAGAATGCAAAGACTTGCTCCCATTGTTTGGTTTTTTTTAACCTGATATTTTCAAGAGCAATCTGTACAACTTGATTGCCGGTTGTCAAGGTGGAGTGCTTTCTCAACACTCCAGCCTACAGCTGTCTCTGACTGAGCCCACTTATTCCTGCTTCATTCCAGGACAAGACCAGCATGGCCTGGAGAAGGACAGGGTAGAACACACTGTGTCATTTCTACCTCCAGTCGTGTTGAACTTTGAGTTACCTTCAGATTATCCATCAACCTCTTCCCCCATATTCACCTTGAGCTGCAAATGGCTTCCCAGAATTCAGGTTTGGAATTATTATTATTTTTTTTAAACTGAGGAATAATTAAAACCGCTGATTTGTTTGTTGTATTTTTTTCAGATCAGTTCAGTGCAGTGAATAACTTCATTTAGTCCTTTAAATATAACTGCAAAACAAGTGTGTTTTTATGGGTTAACAAATAAAGCAAATGTCCAAGGATAGATGTAAAAAAAAGGAGGATGAACACTGTATCAATGATGGAGTAGAGACAAGATTGTGTGATAGAAATGGAAATCGGGGATGACTGTTTATGGTGTTCCCTTTAGCTTAGTGCTGTTTGCAAGCATTTGGACGATCTCTGGCAGGAGAGTGTGGGAAGCGTGGTCCTGTTCTCATGGATGCAGTTCCTGAAAGAAGACCTTCTCACTTTCCTGAATATTGAGTCCCCGCTAGAAATTAAAAATCCCTCCGAAGGCAGGCAGAAAAAGAACGAACTTGACGACGTTCACAGCAATGCCAAGGAAGAACCACTGGACCCAAGAGCCATCCAGGACTCGGACTCCAGGATCAGCATCCTCCCTCAGATCCTGGATTTCGATCAGACTCAGCAGCAGAAGGCCTTCGACAATAAGGCTTATGTCTGTGGCATCTGCTTTTCAGAGAAGATGGGAGCCGAGTGCCTGGATTTTAAAGAGTGCAAGCATGTGTACTGCAAGGCCTGTCTCAAGGAGTATTTCCAGATCCAGATCAGAGATGGGAATGTCCAGTGCCTTAACTGTCCAGAACCAACGTGCACCTCAGTGGCCACACCTGCACAGGTAAGTTGTTGTTGCTTTTAAAAAAAAAAAAAGTACATTGACCACAAAAGTGGATCAGTTGTACACACTACTAGTATCAAATAAAAAATTCCTAGTAAAATCTGCAATGTGTTTTTTTTTTCTCTATTGGTTTGCTTCGATAGTATTTGGTATTGGGTATAATAGCCTTTCTTTTCAGGTGAAGGACCTCGTAGGAGAAGAGCTCTTCGCTCGCTACGACCGGCTGCTGCTCCAGTCCAGCTTGGACATGATGGCGGATGTGGTGTACTGTCCTCGGAGGATCTGCGAGACGGCAGTGATGCTGGAGCCCGGCTGTACCATGGGCATCTGTTCTGGCTGCAAGTACGCATTCTGTACCCTCTGTAAACTGGCCTACCACGGGGTGTCACCCTGCAGCACCACTGCAGGTAAGGGGGAGTCTCTTTATTTTGATAACGTTGAAATGCACTGGAGCATGACGTTCCTAACACAATGGTGGTTTAGATTCTGATTGTGGCCTGGTAACCCCTGTGAGTTTCCTGTTGAATTTTAGAGCAGCTACGTGGCCTACGTGATGAGTACCTGGGGTCGACGGACGAGGGGAAGAAATTCCTTGAGCAACGCTTTGGGAAGCGGGTCATTCAGAAGGCAGTAGAGGAGTCCCACAGCCAGGACTGGCTTGAGAAGAACTCCAAGGCCTGTCCGCGCTGTGGCACCCACATACAGGCAAGGAAGGGACTAACCCTGTCTCTGTACGAATCACTTGTACTGATTGTGTAGCAAACCTGTCCCATGGAGCAGTCCAACTGCAAGTCCCAGATATATTACTGTCTGCTGTATAGGGGGTTAATTCAATAAGAATCTACAATACAATACCTTATTTGTCTTCATTTTCATACATTTCAAAATGTGTAAGACAGGTAATACAGTCCCACTTACAGTGATACGGACATCCAGGTAATTGACTTGTTAACCAGCTGTGCTACCCACATACAGGTGTGTTATCCAAACTCTGACGAGGTTCACAGGTAGCACAGTCACCCATACAGGTAAAGCAGTCAGTGGTGTGCTGTTCAGTTCATTATTACAGGTGCTTCTTGCTTTGTAGAAGGTGGACGGCTGTAACAAGATGACCTGCATCAACTGCCACCAGTACTTCTGCTGGCTTTGCATGTGTCAGCTGTCACGGGCCAACCCCTATGGGCATTTCAACAACAGCACTATGCCCTGCTTTAACCAGTAAGTCATTATTGAATTTTATTTATTTATTTTTTTAATGTTGTCCCTTATACAATATCTGTACCGCACATTAAAGGCATTATTACAGTAAACATTGTTTTGTTTTTTGTGTGGTTAGGGAGGTTGGAATTATGAGACGTATATTCCTATCAATGTAAACTTCAGTAGAAGAAGATTATCGGTGGAAAGTGAAGCTCACACATGTTTTATGTTTTGTCAGGTTGTTTCAAGGTGTCGATATTGAGGATGGTGCATTCTGGAGCGATGAAGAAGATGAAGACGACTGATATGAAAGTTAAAGGGGATTGCAGTCACAGGAATCTGCCTGTTCTGTCCTGATTCGACATGCCTTTACTTGTCAAACACATGCTGTAAAAGTTAAACAATGGAACAGTAGATCCCCCAGTCTAAGGGAAACACAGCGGGCATCATCAAAGCTTATACTGTGGAGCTTCTTAAATGTAACAAGGGAAGCTTGAACAACTTGCATTTTGTACTGTTTTAAGTAAAACATTGTTACAAAATGTAGAAACTGCGGGTAGTGGAATTTTAATTTCTCTTTCCAAAATGTGACACTTTGAAGGTCTATTGTTTATTTGTTTGGTTTTTTTAGATATTTGCAAATTAAAAACTGCACTGTTCCGACACTATGTACAAGGGGTATAAAAGAAGCTTGAAACATATTTTTGTTTTATATGGTGCACACAGCTTGGCTGTCTGCCTTGGCCCATTTTTTAAGAATGAAACTGAACACAAATAAGGTATTTAATTGTTGATTCGTATTTAAGTAACCCCCAGATTAAAATCAATGAACAGCATCTGATGGGTACTTTCAGCATGACTGCAGTCAAAAGAGTAGACAATCTATGTTTTATGTGCATTTTTTAAGTTAGAAATCACTTGTTACTTTTTGTTTTAAGCATTCTATTCCGTTTTAAAAATTAGGCAAATTAGTCAAAACACCTGAATGAGATACAGTAGTCTGACCCTGTAAACATAGTTTTTTGTAATTTTAGAATGGCAGAATATACATGGTCTACATATATTAATGATATATTAAAAATAACTAAATGGCAATACTGATTGGTACACTTTCAGGTGCTTCTCAAGCTTGTGTTACATCATGTCCACTCTCTGCATCACATGTTCCTTTAAAACACCATTTTCCAAATAAGGAGATTTAGGGCAGCAGTGTGGAGTAGTGGTTAGGGCTCTGGACTCTTGACCGGAGGGTCGTGGGGTCAATCCCAGGTGGGGGACACTGCTGCTGTACCCTTGAGCAAGGTACTTTACCTACTTTGCTCCAGTAAAAACCCAACTGTATAAATGGGTAATTGTATGTAAAAAATAATGTGATATCTTGTAAGTCGCCCTGGATAAGGGCGTCTGCTAAGAAATAAATAAATAAATTAATTAATAATATACAAAAATCTTTAAATATACAAAAATTGTGAGACAAATAAGGAAAAAGTGTTCATGCAGTGACTGACAGTTCATTAATCTAGCTGCTTTGTGTTTGGGCTGTGCTATCATTACCTCTGTTTAACACATGCAAATAACGCATTTCTTTCAGACATACAAGAAGAAATATTACATTATTGCTGCTTATCATATTGCTCCACATATTAGATAACATGTATAGCAATGGTCTACCAGACAGCCTTTGTTTTTATTTGATAATATATATATATATTTATCCCTAAAATAAATGGTTTATTTCAAGACTAATCTTTGTTTGTGTATCTGTTTCTTGAAAATGCACTCATTTCCTTCATATTATGCATTCCGTTTTTAGCAATATCTTGAGAAGGAACCCGCCCAGTTGTGATGTAATTAAAAAACGGTTCCTTCCTCTTAAGGCCATTATAATCTGGAATCTAGAATAATAGTGACCTACTAATATATCCTGGCCTGTGATTGGTGGGAAAATAAAGGCTGCAGTATCAAAACTGCTTACTCAAATGTCATGAATCTTTGAATGGGCGTTAAGCACAGGAGGTTAGAGGACTACATACATCCAGTCGTGAATAAAGGCTCAAAGAAAGTATGGATGTGAATGATCCACAAAAATGCTGGTCAAGCGTTTGGTGTTATGCTCCCAGGATGGTCAAATTTCAACAAACACACAGAACTGTCCTTCAAAATCATTTCTTAAGTAATGGTTTGCGTACTGCATATAGAGTAAAGTGTGGATGACGTTACGTTTTTGGTCATTCTTAAAAAAAAAAGAATCCAGATTTGGAGGTAAAAGGCGAAAAAAACACTATAGTCGAACAGAATAGCTCTTTGTGCAATAGCTCTACAATTTTGTAAAAGTGTAATACATTTAATGTGGTAAACAAATAAACAAGTAGTTTGTCACTAGAATATATTTAGACAGCATTAAAAAAATAAACGTAAAAAATGGTATACGTAACTTGTGGCTCAAACTTCATTGTAAAAACAAATACATATTCAGTATTTAGCACGTGATCATAAATAATTTTATTAAATTGCCTAGGAATAAGTCTTTAACCACTTCCTGGCTATGGCAGACTCTGGCCCTTGCTGAATCAGCCCGTTTGGACATTAACGTGACGATCCCAAGTCATATGACTACCTGTATGTACTTTTGCTGCTTAGAAGCTGTTGTGGTTGTTGAGAGATTACAAAAGGAAACGAAGAAGCGAATGAAACGGCCCGCTTCACTACTGGTAAGATTTATTTTGAAAAAATAATAATTATAATAATAATTTGTCACTGCGATACTGTAAGTTTTTAACACAAATGATCTAGTGTAGTGCATACTGTATCATGCTTCAAAAAAAAAAAAAAAAACGTGCAGAAAGCATTATATACCGTTACCGACAACAAGCCAGTTTGATGGTATTCTTGGAGGGGGTTTCTTTCATTCTTTATTTTTGCAAAATTAAAAACGTATTTATGTTAACTAGAAAGGGATACAATGACAAAGAGAAGTGCATTACGGGGGATGACTTAAAGCTTAAGTTTTATATATTTACTCCTGGCTGTATAATTGTTGGTAGCTGTAAACTGTTTATGGTTTATAACTACAGCACGTAGGACTAAAGGTCAGCTTTTTAGGTGGGGCTGCTCCAATACAGTTTAAAGTCTTTGTTTGCCTTTACTGTAGCTGTGTATTTTTAATGTTTTCTTTTTAGATTTTTTGTTACCATGAAGCTTATCATTCTTGATGACTACAAGCAGGCAAGTGAATGGGCTGCCAAATACATCAGAAACCGAATCCTTCAGTTCAACCCTGGCCCAGACAGATACTTCACCTTGGGGCTCCCCACGGGTAGGTAAATCAGCCTCTTTCCTGAAGGACATAGCTACTAATGTCATTCGAGGATTTCTTTTTTTTTTTACCCTACCATTTTGTAGCTCACAGTCTCCATATAGAAGATGTGCACTTTATGGTAGAAGTATATTCGATTTTTGTATTGGTCATTTTACGAAATATACTAATGATCCAAGTATTTCAATGTTACAAACCTGGAAGGGAGTGGTCATCAGAATTTCAGTGTTTCAGAATTCAAAGTTTTTGCCATCGTCATGCCTGTACATTTCTGTATCAATGGTTTTGCCCATGCCATACATTTGATTTAATCCAGGCGAAGGGAAATGTGAATTTTCTGTGCACCTCTTTAAATCGCCTTCAGGAATCTGTTTGTGTTTTTTTTATGGTTAAAATTGCTTGCCCCTTTTGTCTTGCTCAGGAAGTACCCCCCTGGGCTGCTATAAGAAGCTGATAGAGCACTTCAAGAAGGGAGAACTCTCTTTCAAGTATGTTAAGACCTTTAACATGGATGAATATGTGGGTGAGTCTGCTTTAATTGAATCCTATGAAACCCCGGAGAATGTCTTTATTTGAAGTGTGGCAGTTCCTGTATGCTACAGTATATTTACTCTCCCATCCCACAATGTTATTTTTATATCGTATTTGTTATGGGAGAAAGCAGTGAGATCATGTTTTTCATTTACAAAGGAATTTGAACCAGACAACACTGTAGTTGAAGTGGAATTAATGCCACTTAAAAGAAAAACTTGATCTGTTTATTTTCAAATTCACAGGGCTTCCAAGAGATCACCCTGAGAGCTACCATTCCTTCATGTGGAACAATTTCTTCAAGCACACTGACATCCGCGCTGAGAACACCCACATCCTGAATGGAAACGCACCTGACCTGCAGGCAGAGTGTGAGGCCTATGAGGAGCAGATCAGAGCTGCCGGAGGGATAGAGCTCTTTGTGGGAGGTAACCTTGCTCCACCCTCAACGCAAGCTTTTTTCATTTTAAATAGGCAAAACCTGTAACCTCTGAAATGTCCTGTTTCACCTCGAATGCCTGGCTAGTGGTTAAAAAGTGTCTTCTTGTTTAGGGATTGGACCCGATGGACACATTGCCTTCAATGAGCCTGGCTCCAGCCTGGTGTCCCGGACACGGGTGAAAACATTGGCCCTCGATACCATCCTAGCCAATGCCAGGTTCTTTGAAGGGGACCTCACCAAAGTTCCCACCATGGCGCTGACGGTTGGGGTTGGAACAGTCATGGATGCCAGAGAGGTAGGCAGACACGCCAAACAGGAGCAAGTGTGTTTTAGAGCAGGGGCCACAAGATGGGATCAGGGGGAGCCGTAGCATATCCAAAAATGTTGTGTCCTAAAGGACCCTGACAAAGCAATCGTCCCACAGATAGGGAGATCAGTTAATTTGGACGAACTAGAAATGACACTGAAAGCAGAAGTACTTGGTACAAAGCTGTTTTCCAAGTTTTCTAAGTACCATACAAGATATTGTCCAGTTAAAAATAACTGTATCACTGCCACATTTGTTTTAACCACTGTTCATATCAATGATACAGTTCTTTTTTCACATATCTATTTTACTTAATGTTTACAAACTATTCCATCAAAGGTGCCTTTACACTTACCTAATGCACCTGGGGATGCTATATTTTTGTTCACCAAAAAAATCCTAGTTTTGCAAGAAATTGAACATGCTTGTGGGACATTGTCTGCCGCATTGTAAGACATGGAAGCAAAGTCAACATAAACTGATTTGATAACCCGCACAGATTGAAAATGCTTCGAAACTACTCTCTATTGTCTTCCCATTTCAGGTGATGATCCTCATCACTGGGGCTCACAAATCATTCGCACTTTACAAGGCGATCGAGGAAGGCGTTAACCACATGTGGACCGTGTCTGCCTTCCAGCAGCATCCCCAGACACTGTTTGTGTGTGATGAGGATGCCACACTAGAGCTGAAAGTTAAAACAGTCAAGTATTTCAAAGGTAAGTAAGATGACTCTTCCTACCACTCTATTCAGAATTCTGCCATATTATCTGTCCCACCTCATTGAAACATGTCAAAATGAATTTTCAAATGAGACAGATAGAGAACACACGTAACATGATACTAAACATGTAAGAAATGAAATAATAAGATGATGGAGATAGTATCGCTTTAGTTTGATATCAATTACCATTATCACAGTGGTCTTTTATTCAGATTGAAGTCCTTTCTGTTGTTTTCAGGTATGATGCAGGTTCACAACAAACTTGTTGAGCCTTTGTCCAGCACTGAAGGAAAGAGTACTGACATCAAGCCGTCGCCAGTGAAACCCTACAGCGACTGAAGCCCTTGGAAGAGCTCAGTTGATGAAACACATGGTGTACAATTTATGTGTATATATATATATATATATATATATATATATATATATATATATATATATATACACTGCTGTGCAAAAGTCCAGAGAAAGCTGGCAGAAGGCACAGGTGTCGTTGTCTGTTGTCCATCCATCAACAGTCCAAAGCACCTTTGACCTTTGTTCCATAGTCCAATTTCTGTGTTCTTGTGCATATTTTAGCCTTTTAGTCTTGTTCCCCTTTCTTAGCAGAGAGATTCTTACTGCAACACATCCTTTAAGTCCTGATTTTAAGAGTGACCTTTATACTGTTGATTTGATGGACAATGACACCTGTGCCTTCTGCCAGTTCTGTTGTCAATTCAACATTTCTTTCTATTCCTTAAGGATATTATCTTCAAGTATTGCTCATCCTTGTTAGACCGCTTTTTGGGTCTTCCAGTCTTGGGTTTGTCAATTACAGATGATGTTTCTTTGTACTTGTTGATTATGCTTCGGGTACCACACCTTGAAATTCAAGTGATGCGAGCTATTTCACTCAATGTTTTTCCTTCTTATGTAAGTCAAGGTTGTTATAATAGTAGAAAACACTAGTGGAGGCTTTGAGTAAATTGTTGATGCTCATAATAGAAAAATGCAACATGTCTAAGACTTTTGCACAGAAGTGTATAATATATATATGTGTGTCTGAGAGCAGAGATGGCTTTTGAGAATTTCACTTTAAATAGATACTTTTCATATTTTAAAACCTAAAAACTGCCATTGTTGCCGGCTTCTCAATTGCAAAACTCTCAATCAAAAACCTGTGGCATTAATGTTTGGTGGAAAAAAAATAAAAAGTTTTGTATTTCTCGACCATTTTAATACAAGATACTGATATTTTGTGAGCATTAATAAACTTAATTTTTTTTTTCTAACGGTTCGTGGTGGTGATTTATCCTTTACATTCAAATCCAACCATTCATTCTTTCCTAAAACCTGGATGATACGAGGTTCAAGAGACTGGACAATGAGCTGAATTCTCTGCTTTGGAGGTAAAAAGGCTATAGTGGCAGTGTTAATGAAACTGTGTGCACCTTTCAGATTAGGAAGGGGATTTACCTCATACAAGCCAAAAGCTAAGGCAATACGTATGAAACAAATGATGCACAAAGTTTGGAACAGGGACATGAATAATGTTTAATGAGCACTAACGATATTGGGGGTGGGTTGGTGTGTGTGTGTAGAGACTGAAAAGAACAATATTGTACTAAAGAAAACAAAGACAGTTCATTTGTTGTAAGAGATTCAAAAGTAATACACGCAGTTTAATCCCTTTGGCTGTAGTTGCTGACTCTGCACAGCCCTTTAAAACGGTCCCTTTCCTGCCTCATGGTTTAGGAATGCCACTTTGTGTTTCTCCTGTACGTTAGTCAAGGTACACAGTTTCATAGGAAGGTTTCACTGTTCAATCTTACTGGCAACGCAGACAGATATACAGGCTTGCTGCAGACTTTAAAAGGTGAGTGTGTGCCCGTGCATTTGTCAGTTTAGTTCTTCTAAAGCTAAAAAACAGCAGACAATAAAATAATGGATTCAGAGCTGCTAGAGTTGTGCTTGTTAATCAGTGATGCGTTCTACTGAGTAATGTTTGATAACCAATACTGTTGCTTAATCATGTGATCATTGGTATAAATTTGTGTGTGTATTTTTTTTTTTTTAAAAGGAAGTCATTTAAACTTTGGGGTAAAAAGCCTTTGTCATATGCCCAGTTGGAAAGAGAAAAAAAACGCCTGTTTGTGCTACAAAACTAGCAATGCAAAACTATCAAAGAGCCCTGACATTAAATGACAGTTGTTTCTTGCCGGCTTCAATGGGCGTTTTTCTCTGCTCAGAGTGAAACTTGTATTAGGCTTTGACACGTCTATTTATAGTGTAATGTTAAAGGCCTGTGTAAATGTTTCTAGTCATTTTTGCGAGTGATAAATATATATATATATATATATACAGCTGTGGCCAAAAGTTTTGCATCACCTCGAATTTTAACATTGAGACATAATTTAAAAAAAAAAAAAGACATCATTTAGATCTTTTATTTAACATCTTGTAATAAAAAAAACAACATGAGTATATGGAGAATTGCAAAGCAGTATGTAATTCGATATGTTAAAGTAACAGTGTTGAGCAAAATTAGTTCATTCTATAGGGTGATGTAAAACATTTGGCCGTAGCGGTAAACATAAGCAAATCAATTTTATATCAGATAGCCTGTTACTGGGCAGTTTTACATACAAATAAAATTGAAACCCACCTTTTTAGTGTAGATTTACATCTACCCTGCAGCACCAGGCATAAGACCCACCATGACTGAAAAGGATCTGCATTTATCAGCGATGGCCCAGGAGCTGTGGGACAATGACATGAGCCGCCTGCAGCCTGGCCTGGACTACAAGATCTCACTGCAGGTGGGCCTGGAAGCTTGGGAACGTCAAGTGGTCATTTTTCATTATCCCCAGAAAACCGTAAACCCAGTTTTATTTACCTAAACACATACACATATCTTCATGTGTACTCCGTGAGGCTGTGTGGCACATTGTTGAGGCCTAAGTTTGAAGCTGGCACAGTTTCTAAGCACAACAAAGAATAGCGCCCAGGTTTTAAGGGTTACACTAATGATTAGGAAAGTAGACAAAAAATACATATCAAATCCAACTGGGCAGTCAAGCTAATTCATAATTACTGTTTTATTATTAGAATTTGTATTTGCCTGTCAAACCCCGTCTTGTTTGTTCTAGGGTAAGGCCGGATTGACACAGTCCTGCAATGATGGAAAAGATGGAGCTGCATTGCCATTGTTTACATTTGTTAATGAGAACATTTTTAAAAAGGAAACATTCTCCGGTAAGATATTTATCAATGCACTCTATCTAAGCACAGTAAATATATCTGCTTTGGGAAAACCTCTGCGTGGCCATTGGCTTGTGGCTTCTTGTGGAAAATATTCAAAGAAAACAAAAAGATGTGCAATACTGTATAACTTACACTGGAACCACCTGCTTTGTTCAATGCAGAATGGTCTGACTGGATTCAGCCATCCGCTTTCCTCTCCACAATTCAAATTAGTCGATGGCTGCCCAGTGACTAATACTTTTAATTGCACCTCACGCTGCAGCCTTCATCTCCCTTCTCGATAACTATGAGAGTGATGCTGGGGAACCTGAGGTCGTGACCCCGGAAGAGGAAGCTGAAAACCACAAGTTCCTGGAATCGATCATAAACACCCCACCAATGAAGGTAGCTACTCATCGTCAATAATCAATGAAGGTAGCTACTCATCGTCAATAATTAGTTACTTGCGTTGGCTTTGAACACCGAAGCAACATTCCATATTAAGTGAGCACTGTGAGCTACCATGTCTTAATTTCTGACTCTGGCATCTGATGTCAAAACAAGACAGTATTCATTGCCAGACTATGGGGTCTATTTAGTGGATCTAAACAGTGCAGACTGAGGTGCCAGTTCTGTAAACCAACATCTCTAACCATGTGTTTAAAGGTGATTTTCTTGAATGTTTTTTAGTTATACACCAAGAGAGGGCATTATTTAAATGGTTTAAAAGATCATTTTTTGGAGCAATACAATAGAGCCCACCTTTTTAAAGGAACTGTGCTAGTTAATGGTTGCTCCCTTGTTTAAGCAGAACCCTTGCTACTTTTAGGCGATTGAAATTCTTAATCTGCTTTTAATTAAGAAAAGTTTTCGAAAACCTGTTTTCGAATACCAATTTAAAAGTAAAAATTGCAATACCTGTATTACATTCTGTAGTCAGCTCAACCTTTTAATCACTTACATATCAACATGTGACCCCATCACTCCTGACTGCTCTGAATGCAGTAAGTGCAGCCTATTTGAGCTATGAGGTTTGAGATGGCTGCGCTGCATTTCATCACCTCTAAGCAGTGAAAGGCTAAGCACTGTGTTCAGGAAGACATGACCTCTGAAGCAGGGACCTGGTTTAGTGCTGATTTTCAGAATGTATTTGGATATATTTATACAGCCCTCCCCCTTGTTGTTTCAAGACAACTGACACTTTTTTTTTTTTGCCCATTTGGCCTGGCTCCCTTTAAAAATAGTTGCATTTGAACCTCCATTCATAGCCCTTCTTGTTGATGTATTCCCTGCAGATTGCTCACAGGTACCTAGTGGAGAAGCAGCTCTCACCAAAGACCACGGGGGAGTTCAAACAGCAGCTCTATCGCATCTGGTTTGAGCTGTATGCCAGGAGAGGGTCCAGCCGGTAGACCACTGCTGCATATCATTTTCATCACCACCCTCCAGTCACATTGAAAAACATAGTTTATACTGACACAGATATGCACAAGATATGCACCTATACTCTGTCTCTTAGCAACTCACAATCGTACACAGCCTCAGTCATTCTGTCATGAATTCTACAAATGTAAAAGTGTTGACCTTATTTTCATTTAAAATGGATTTGTCATGATTTCTGCCGTGGAAAGCAGTTTGTGTGGGGGTTGGTGTGGGTCTGGGAGTGATGGTACTGTAATTGATGTTTTTTGTTTTGGCTGGTTTTCAGGGGGAGCATGCAAGGGCTTGTGTGGGTGTAGAAAGGTTTCCATCAGCAGCAGATTCCTTCATTAAATTGTTTGCCTCTTTTTAGCTTTCATAGGTTAGGCCTCCAGTTAGTCAGTACCACAAACCAGTGGTGTAGTCGAGCCAGAACGTGCCGAATGGCAGCAGTGGTGCAAGATGGAGAAAGATACTTGTAGAAATTAGATCAATGCATTACCTAGTATATGTGTTTTGAGAAGTTCAGTATAGAAATAAAATGTGAATTTGTATAATAATTCTTGTTTAAGAAAATCTATATTTTAGTGGCGTTCCGGTATCATCAGATTTAAGACTACACCACTGCCACAAACTGGCACAAAATGTTGCGTATCATGCTTCAAATATTACTGTTTCTTAGTGATTCTTTCTCTCTGTGTTGTAGACCGGACTCTTCAGGCTTTGAACACGTGTTTGTTGGGGAGACCAGAGGAGGCCGTACAGTCATTGGTTTCCATAACTGGATCCAGTTATACCTACAAGAGAAGCTTGGGCATATTGACTACAAGGGGTACAGTGCGAATGCAAACTCCCCAAAAGTAAGAAGGAATGGATTCTGAAGGGGTTACATAGCTTCAAAATAACGTTGTATGATATTTACAGTTGTTACAATGGCAATGATACTTCCTGCGAATATACAGGCCTTATAAAAGATGTACACGGTAATACTATAGTATGGAATGTTTAAAAAATCTGCACAGTAGTAAGAATGGGAAAATCATGGTGATTAAACGTGTATGGGAGTGCTCATTATACACAGGGCGTACTTTACAGTAGGTTTAATTGGCTCTGAATATCTTGTCCTCTTCTTCTTTTGCCAGCCAGATGACAACAAACACATCCTGGCCCTTCAGTTCAGCTGGAAGAACAGGATCAAATCCAAAGGGAGCATTTTCATTGGCGTCAGTCCGGAGTTTGAGTTTGCCCTCTACACACTCTGTTTCCTGACCTCCCCCAATGAACGCGTGAAAGTGACATTCAGCCTGTATGAGGTGGAGATAGTCTGCCATCATTACAACCAGAAACACATAGGCACCACCTACCCCGTTCTCACAAAGAAACACATAAGCACCACCTACCCCGTTCTCACAAAGAAACACATAAGCACCACCTACCCCGTTCTCACAAAGAAACACATAAGCACCACCTACCCCGTTCTCACAAAGTACCTGTAACCCCTCACACTACCAGTACTATCCAGGGCCCATGTCAAAAGTATTGTTTCTGTCTTTTTATTTCCAAATAAATACACAATATACTAAGCGTGTTTCAGATGGCTGTGACTTTCTTTAAAAACATTAGCACACCAGTAAGCTTTGTGAAGATGAAGGGATGCAGTTTGGTAAAGTCTGTCTGAACACCAAAGCTTTTAAAATTGGCTGTTAACAGAGGCTAACATTAATACTTATAAACAAGGTTGCAATATGCGATTTCCTATCGATTCCTGCTTAACCATTTGAACAGCTTGAATGAGCAAAGCAGGGGCCCAGGTGACTTTCTAATGGAAAATTGCCTTGGATTATATAATTGAGGCTGTGGAATTACTATATGTCTATATCTATATCTATATATATATATATATATATATATATATATATATATATATATATATATATATATATATGTGTGTGTGTGTGTGTGTGTGTGTGTGTGTGTGTATGTATGTATAGGGTAATTCTCTTGAGTGAAAATGACAATTGAGTGAAAATATAAATTACAGTCACTGGGTAAAAAAAATCTTTGCTATAAGAAATGGAACATTTTTGCTTGCAGTTGCTTATGGTTTGGGGTGGCGGTATTCGACATTGTTTTGTATACAGGCTGACAGTGCCATTACAGGAAGGGCTGTAGAAACCAAACGTCGGGAGCACAGTCGTCGCTTATAAGACACGCTTATTTCACTCTATACTACGTTTAAAAGAGAAAATATATATCGTTTTTTTCATTCCATAACGAGAAGTAAAGGGTCTTTCCTGGGAAGCACAATGGCTGAACAAAACAGCGGATATCAGCAGGTAAGCGGAAGTGTGTTGAACTTGCGTGCTTAACTAAGCAGAGGGAGCCGGCGACTGGTTCGAGGGAGAACAGGCTGGGTGGAATGGAAACACCGGGGATAAGATATTGTTGACGGGCCTTCTTATTTTCAAACATCAGCTGAAGCCAAAAGCGTCTAAATAACTTTTTTTTTTTCAGTATCCATAGCTACATTTTATTAAATAGATTGAACGTGTTTGGCTTTTTGTGTTTAAAAAAAAAAAAAAAAAAAAAAAAAAAATGAAGATTGTTTTAGCTGACAATTCTTATAAATAAAACCCGAGTTGTTATTACTAACGTACAGCTTAAGTGGTGCGGTCTTAAATGCCTAAGTACACAGGAGTTTGTATTTTGCCCCTTTTTTTAAAAAAATATTTATTAATAATAATAATAATAATAATAATAATAATTAATATTTGATAGAAGCTGGATTAAAGGGAACGTACAGTGTTTGAGGCCTGTTGGTTGTTAAATGGCATTCTGAATTGTGATGAAAACAGAAATCGGAATATAAAGAATATGACTTCAGAACAACATAAAAGGAGCACGGTTAGCTATCTACTTGATATAGTTTGAGGGAAATTTAGGCATAAGTAATACGAAGCACAGTGTGGTCCCCAAAATTCAATAAAATGGGAGGTTGATGGTGTAACAATAGGGATGGCATTTCGTTTTTCAAAAGCGTACATTTTTTTTAGATGTATGTGAGAAAATGTATTGAGCTTCAGGGAAACAACTAAAGAGCGAGGCCGAGAATGAGGTTGTGCGATATTTTATTTCATCGAAGTAACAGGAGAGTTATTTTTTCCATGACTGTTGCAAACGGAACTGCTGTACCCAGGCAACAGTTTAGTTCTGCCGACGCGTCAGCACAACAGTCGCTTGATACAGTAGGATAGGGAATACATTTTACATCAACATATTATTATTATTATTATTATTATTATTATTATTATTATTATTATTAATGAACAGATGCGTTAAGATTTAAAGGGTAGGTTTTACAGTACATGTTTCTACATGTTTAGGTACTCAGTCAATATTTCAGAAATACCGCTAGACATATACAGTTAGCTTACTAAAACAAAAATAAAAAAAGGTGTGGTACCACATGAGACATAATGTAAAATTGGCCTACAGGTTTTTGTTCCAGGCAGCACTAAAACAGCAATGTTAATGTTTAAAATATGACCAATCTGATGGTGTTTGTGTACCAATGATTATTTTAGCACTGTGAGGCGGTGAATGTTATGTGCTCAGGAAAGCAGTGCACGTTACAAATGCATTTTGAAATGGGCATAGCTGGAACAAAACTCTAATTTCCCTTGCCTTAAACCACATACCAATACATGTGACCAGCAGCACAGCTCACAAGCGCACACACTTCTTCTTTCTGTAATGGTTTGAAAGCCACTGACTAACCTTTGTGAAATCTCTTGAACCCGTTGTGTCCAGCTGTAATCTGATTTAATGCTTGTGTTTTGCAACTACCATAGAGCTTGATAAAATGGGCAGTAGAACATTCCCTGCTCTTTTGGATTGCCATTGACTTTAGGACCAGCAGCTTTTTCGGTCTGTCAACAATATTCCATCATTACTATGGCAACCCTGTCACAGCACCCGCCTAGCAATGCCAAAATACCGTTCTTAATTAATTAATTTTTTTTGTACTAAAGCTGTCCTTCACCAGTTGAAGAGTACAGTATATTATTTAGTCGTTTGTGAACGGCTATAGGAGCCGTGTACTGTAGGTAAGGAGTGTTTTGACTAAACCCCTTTTCCCACATCATTTACACACTTGACTCTTGTGTCGCCCCATTTACGCACTTATTTATGTATTATGGACTCTGTGGTTGCAGCAGACTGTACTGTAATCTACTTAAGAACATAATTGGTTTATTGTCTGTTCAGTGTTGGGCAGTATTCAGCTGTCTTAGATAATGCGTTTGCCAAAAAATATGACAGCAGATTATGCGCATGTAGTTGTTCTTTTTATTTTTCAGTAAACAAGTCTGTCCGTCTTTTGGAACTGGTGATTTGTGCGTAGTGCTACTTCAGCTGCAGCTGTAACCATGGAGGTGGTTTGAAGAGGGCTTTGGAAGGGTTAGATGCTCACGCTGAGTGTGTCAGGAGTATTGCAAGCTACGTTAAAGTAAATAATACATCTCTCTGTCTTGCATGAGTTTTGCATTGGGATAGGTGTAAACTAAAACTAATGGGTGTGTTTGAATACTTAATTACCGCTCCAGATGTTTGTAATGAATGGCATGCTTGTTCAGTAACCGGGGAATGATGCAATTCCACACATCCAGGTCCTGTTCCAGTTTGGACCTTTAGTAATGAAAGCAAACCCCAGTTGTCAGCAGAGAAAAACATGAACATTTCGGTGCGATCAGAATAAATGCACAAGTTGTACAGGAGTTGATGCTTCATTTAGTCATTATTGTAACATATTTCACCAGTCTTCCTTGTCCACTTTTGTCTGTTTGACACTCATTGTTTGTGTGAGATTTTGGTTCCCTTCCTCCAGTTGTTGTAGTTTTTCCACATTAGCCTTATACTACTGTCAGTTACGTTAATTACAGTATACTCTGTAATTTCATAAACTGCTTTTTGCAGACTCAAACATAAAAAAGATATAACTTAAAAGGTAAGCCTTATGAAATTGTATGTATCTTTTTGTCAGATTTACAGTAGGGTGCATTGTGATCCCCCCCCCCCCCCCAATAGTTGGTTACTGTATGTGGGTGTTTTTTGTGGCAGCAAATTTGTTGGAATATCAAATTCTGTCTGTGGCTTTATTTAAAAGCCTGCTGGACAGATTTGACACTGTCAAGGGTTCCAGCTATTGCTACAGGCTCAGCATGGGCCTGAGGGGTCAGAGCAAAGTGAATCCTATGGGTCACAGTGCAGTTCATAGAACATGATACGCTAACCCAGCAGTTGTCATTTATAGAATCTTTGAAAGGGTAAGGTGTGATAACGTGTGTGTGTTTGAATTGTCCCTTGCAGTACTTGCTGATTCCATTTAGAAACTCGAAAAGATACTTGCAACTTGGGGAAAACCCAAAATGTGCACTTTGACAAAAAAAGTTAAAAAACAAAAAACAAAAAAACACTGCAAAGCTGGTAAGATTTCATGTATTTTGTTTGTTTTTTGTTTCTTTGGTTCCTAGTTGCAAAATGAGGAGGAACTAGGAGAAAGCTCACAGGCTGTCCCAGACGCTCCTCCATCCTACAGCAGCCTTGCAGCAGACAACGCAGGTAAGGGAACAATAATAAAGCACCAAGGAAGCATAATAATACTACATACTGTCATTTAAGTGTCTTGGTGCCATTTGGTGCTGCAATTCTTTTCTTTGTGTTTTCAGTTTTGAATTAAACCTTGTTTGCTTGTTGCTCTTTCTGTGACACAGGCTAAATGCTCTTCATGGTGACCTAAAGTAGAAGTGCACAAAAGACAAAGCTATCTACTAAACATCAGCATGTTCTTTGTGTCTGCTTACATCCGTAATGTTCAGGTTTTACACCACGAATGCAGTATGTGGAATCTGAGCAACTAGTGTGCTTTTGAAAAAATGTTTGAAATAAGTAAAACAGAGATGAAATGGCTGGTGGTATTCACCAATCAAGCCTATGTGTCATCTTCATACCATTGTGTTTTCAAGTATATTCCAATTTATAATTTTTTCCCCCTTTTTCAGCTTACTTTGATTATAAAGATGAATCTGGTTTTCCAAACCCCCCTTCGTATAATGTTGCCACAACGCTCCCGTCTTATGATGAAGCTGAAAGAACTAAGGCAGAAGCAACTATTCCTCTTGTTTCTGGAAGGGTGAGTTTTTATTTTAATTTTTACATTTTAGAAACAGAGTTTCTTATTTCAGGTGTTTATGCATTTGTGCATTGTGAATGTAGTGTTGTCTTAAGGCTGTTAATATCTTTTTTGTAGATTTATGGTAGTAGATGAGAAAAGGAGGGGACAAAATCCTACCTTGGGAGAAAAACAGGGAACATATAAAACGCAATCGTCATGCCTTTTAATTGAAGGGAAATTGTTTCAGCTTATTTTAACATGTGGGATAAGATATAAGAGAGATGGTGAAGACCACATAGAATATTTCAGCCAAAATAGAACAGGTCTGACAATGTATTGTACTAAGTTCCAGATCTGAAAGGGCCATCTGGCTAAAACAGCCACAGATGACCTACAGTTTGTGTAGACATTATTATTCAAAATACATGGTTTTAAGTACTTCCTCTACAACGCCATGTACCCTTCTGTAAGCAACTGAAAAAATGCATTCCTGTCTCTGTATGACCATTGACCTTTCTTCAGTTTGTCATTCTTGGCACATGGAGATTTGCTTGCATGAAGTTAGGTAAAAAAAAAAAAGATAAACTATTTCTGGATTCAATCTTAAATGACACGTGAAGCCAGTGATGTTGGTGTTGCTCGGTTTGTGCTTTAAAGAAAATGACTGTTTGTTATTTGAAAAGCCACATTCCAGGAATTTTCTTGCCTAACATGATAAATACAGCTAGGACTGCAGAACTCCTTCATCATTTAGTACACCTTTTAAATGATACAGCGCTACTCTGTTGTGAACAGTCTTTCTTTAAGAGAAAACATTGAATTACATTCTTTCTCAACACTAGTTATTTTAACCGTTGAGGAATTAAAAATTGGAGTTCATTATAGTTGTATGTTAAATGGCAAAAGGACTGAAGTCTGTTTTACGTGTTATTTGATTTTTTCCATCCCCCCTTGTATCGGTTTGTGTCTTTGCCATGTACTGCATACGTACAGCACAGGGAACGACTGGACACATTGGATGATGTGACTCTGGAGGTACAGTAATAGACAAAGTGTGGGTGTGAAACTGATACCGATTGAAATATTTGGGGGAGAAATAGTGTTGCTTTCTAAGCGAAAGTCCTATTTGTTCCCCCTGCAGACAAAAAAAAACCTACAAACAGCCATGCAGTTCCTTCCTTCAACAGTTGTTTAGACAGGAAATATGTGATAAATAAGTAGCTTATGCTTGCTTAAGGAATAGAGGTATTTTAATTTTAAATGCCTTTAGAAACTATAACAGAAACGTTGTATAAGGCTTGACTCTTACAGACCTCTATCCCAATCTTCCCCCGATCCTGGGGGACTTTTAGCAAAGTTGAATTCACTGTTGGACAAGGGCAGCATTGCAGGCTATATTGTTCTTCATTAAACCTTGTTTTCAGTAGCCTTAAATGTGATGATGAATTATGAATGCTTCCATTCTAGCAAGAATCTCAATCCAGTCTTCCTTGCTGGGTTATGATATAGTACTCCTGAGAGTTCACAGTTTTTAAAGATAATTACAGTTTTGCCTTTTCTCTAGGAGGATGATTTTGTGGCCCGGGAGGACTTTGACGATGCTGACCAGTTAAGGATAGGAAATGATGGCATATTCATGCTGACTTTCTTCAGTAAGTCATGCTTATGTTGGATAGGTTTCGGTTCATGTTGGAAAGACTGCAATTTAATGTAAAAATGATGCCACCTAGTGGATATGTATTTAATTGCATTTAAACTGACATTTCGTGCTGTGAAAAAGTATTTCCATTCAATGTTGTTATTTCAAATCATAATGTATAACTGCTAGAAGCATAATTAATAAAATATTTAGAGATTGTATATAAGCACTCCTAGTGGATCTTTAAACTAAAGCGTTACCAAAGCATTTGGGATCAATCATGTCCTCTTCCCTCAGCCTTCCTGACTATCCAGGAAGGTGTACTCTTTGCCTTTTGTTGCCAAGGGAGCAGGTACCAGACTGCTGAATTTCTTCATGTTATGTTTATTTTTTTAATTTCCAGTGGCATTCCTCTTCAATTGGATTGGGTTCTTCTTGTCCTTCTGCCTGACCACCTCGGCTGCAGGTCGATACGGGGCTATCTCTGGGTTTGGTCTCTCACTCATCAAGTGGATCCTTATTGTCCGGGTAAGCAACACCGCAGACTATAGCATTAGAGATGAAAGTAATGTGTGTGTGTATATGTGAAAGGTGCTGAACGTTGAACCTTGAATTTGACATTTAATCTGTTTTAACTTCATAGTTTTCCACCTATTTTCCTGGATACTTTGATGGTCAGTACTGGCTGTGGTGGGTGTTCCTTGTACTGGGTAAGTGGGCTGTTTTATTTCTGTATGTATAAATATACAAGACTCTGACACCGTTGGAGGTATTCTGGAGTGATGCAAGTGCAGCATGACTGGAAACTGATGAACAAAAAGTCGAAAAATAAAACACAAAGGAGCTGATTTTCAAAGCCTTTTACTCCAAAGAGTAAATGAAGGTGTTCAAAAAGAGAGTTCCAAAACAAAACAAAAAGCACAGCAGGCAGTTGAAGTAAGTTAGGTGACGGTGCAGATGTGAACAATGCAGGAAAGACTATTGCATCTGTTTGGGATAAAGTTGTAGTGCAGGTCAGGGTAGCACATGTGAATTCTTCTGGAGTAGTTTACTGTAATAGTAGAGCAGTTGAATAAATCATGACATGCTCGTGTTTTGTTTTTGCAGGGTTCCTTCTGTTCCTCAGGGGCTTCATCAACTACGCCAAGGTTCGGAAAATGTCGGACTCTTTTTCCACTCTCCCCAGAACCCGAGTCCTCTTCATTTACTAAAGGTATATATTACGATAATAAACAAATACAATAAAAATACTATTCTTTTAAAGACTCTAATTGCATGCTTTCAGGCAGGTTCAAAAAGGAAAGGTGCACCTACCCAAACTTTGAGCATGGGTTGTTTATGGGTGCAACCTGTTTGATTCAGAGTCAAAGGTGATCGTAAGACTGAGTGAGGGCGGTTGATTGTGAACACATTTGTAGCTGTAAAGCTAAATGATTGCTTGTGGTTCAACAGTGCATGGTGGATTCCTTCAGGCATTTTCATGTGAATGCAAGCTTTCTCACAGAAGCTACATAAACCAATGTGACTGATTGCAAGGCTCTGCTGAGGCGTTTACTCTTTGTACTGGTGCATAGGCTTAATGTACTTTCACAGGTCTGTTTTATTCTTAACATTTCCATACAGTCTGTCAACTTCGCACTGGAGAAAAAGCCTGCAGTAATTGAGGTGGTGCTTAGTAGATACAGCACTTATTCAGTGTTTGCTTGTCATGTCTGGCCTCTGCATTTTCACATACTATCAATTTTATTCTTAAAACTGGTATTAGACCTGTTTCTATTTCCTAGATTCATATACGTTAGTCTCATTGCACTGTTATGAGACACGAGTGTGGATAAAATAACAATTCTGACAGCATGGTTTGACTTCATTTCATGAATTTATAACGTAATGCAGAAGATTTATTTTCTACATTATGTTCTGCATAGAAGACAATGCCACTGTGCACAGGGACCAGATAAAATGAAAAGAACTTGGCAATAGCTATGTAGCACACCGCTTGAAAAGTGAACTCCGTCTCAGTTGTTTTTCTCTAGGAAATATTTTACTTTTTAAAAAAATCATCATTTAATAATTTAAACCATCTAACCCATACTCCCAACTGGACTGCCAGTCTGGGTCAAATGATCATTAAAGGACTTGCACAGGTTCTATACTTGAAGGTATCCTGCATTCTTTACTGTAGGAGCCTCATCCGTTTTCTGACAATAGAATTACATTAAGTTATAGTTTCAGTGTCCTTCTCCCACAGATGTGTTCTAAAAAAAAATGTCTTCCTGCACTTATGAGTTCTGGAAGGAAAAACTCCTTCACAAATCAACTGCCCCCTGCAGGAAAGGAATCAGGACCTCGACCACTGAAGACCTAAAAGACAAAAAGAAATCACTGCTTTAAATACTTCAATACTGTTTAAGAATGAGACATTTCTTTCTATATGTTTCTAGATGTACAATTTTACTAGTGGATGCTGAAAATTCTGTAACCAATCATTAGTGGCTAATGTTTAAGTGCTATTGCAATTAAGTCTGTGATGTACGAATAACGCCTTATATGTCTGTTTGTAGTTATGGCATGCACTGTGCACTTTTAGCCAGTAGAGGGCAGTCTTGCTTTATCTTTTCTCTGTTCCTTGATTTGGAAACAACATTTAGTGTTAAGATGCTGGTCATGATTTACAGAAATGGGGGCTCTCAGTAGTTCAGATAGTGGTTTTCAATATCTTGAAACATTTTAATGCAGTGTTTATTTGGTAATGTTTTTAAATGAAATTTGCAATACCTAGAAAATTGTAAAAAAAAATAGATATAGTGCTTTTAATCTTATTTCACACATGTATAACTTAAATATATGTAGTTAATGGAAAGGGTAGAAACACACAATACAGTTGGAGGATTCATTCTCTGTAATTAGCTGAGTTTGCAAGAAAAAAGAAAATAAATCAATAAATAACTAAA
This sequence comes from Acipenser ruthenus, assembly GCF_902713425.1. NCBI lineage: Eukaryota > Metazoa > Chordata > Actinopteri > Acipenseriformes > Acipenseridae > Acipenser > Acipenser ruthenus. Next base: position 26,722,136 of record NC_081210.1, read on the forward strand.
AGAACCAAGGCAGTACTACAGGCTTTCAGTTTTCATTATCTTTTTAATGCTCTGGCTACTACCCTGCCAATTTCTGTAGTGTTTTTTGTTAAAAATACATATTAAAGGCATCATTCAAACTTTAAATGTACTCTGAGATTATTTTATGTTTTACCATCTGTTTTTTAATAACCTGCATGGCATAGTCACCTATTAGGTCTCTATGATCAAAATAATGACTTTCCAGGGTGCAATTGGACCCATCGGTCAAAGGTTTTGTCCAGTTGAAAATTTAGGTGGTCACAGCTTGCCTTTTGACTCATTTTAAGGGAAAAAAATGGCAGACTCAAACAACAATATCTTGGAGACACGACCTAGACCTCAAGTTATGGCTAGGTGGCTTTTTAGACATTCAAATTCAATTCAAATTCTGTCTACAATAATGATGTGGCTACATTCATTTTAACCATGTCTTAGAAAGCATTTGAAATACAGAGTTTATTTTTGTACAATTATATACACCCTTCAGGCTAGCAGTGACCTTAACGTTGACCTCTCGTGTGAGGGTTTGACCATAAAGACCCTGTGGATTGGATATAATGAAATTCTGCAGATTATGCCATCTACAACACCCGGTGATTTGACAAAGAATGATTTGCAATCGGAACAAAAATGCTGCTCCTCTTGGAGAAAACTACATAGACAACATTTCTTGCTTTACAATAATCCTGATGTATGTGCATCAGCTGACCATATGAGTCTTTTTATTCATTCAATATGAGGCAGAAATCAATGCCAGGCACTTTAAAAACATTTATTAGGGCAATAGAAATATTTCCTCCCTTTTGCAAAACAGTTCTGTAAATCATAATGTGGTTTAAAAGTGATATACTATTAAGGCCGACTTGAGAACTTTTGAGATGATCCCCGAGATTCATGTACAATTTGCTTTTAATAATTTGATGTAATATTGTGTGTAAGCAGAACCATTCTGCTGCATTGTAAGAATGGACTGATTCATTATTTTGTGCTTTCTGCCAAGTAGTACTGCATCTTGTTTTTTTTATTGTTAAAATAACATGTAAGACTGTAAATATAGCAAAACATCTAATAAATGTCACTTCTATAGCATTGGTGCTGGAGTTTGTGTTTTTTTTAGATCTGTTGCCTGTACGTTAGTAAACCAAGGGCTGTGGAACCCAGGGTTTGTGATCAGGACTATGGTGTACCCTTTAAACCACTTAAACATGGCAGTTTTGAGGTGGTGTATAAATATGTAGCTTTAGCAGCCTTTTTTTCTCTGCAAAATCTTGAAAACATATTTATTAGAGTATGTGCCCATGCTAAACTTGTTTTTCAAATCCCCACCCGTTAATAAAGCAACATTCAATACTGTTCAGCCTAGGGCTTTAGTTACATAACTACCTATGGCCCTGCGTTTTCCATTAATGAAATGCAACTCTGTAACCTTCATATTACTACTAGTGTCCTTTCTCTGCTTTTTCAGCTACAACATGTGACACCTTGAACAACTGTTGCCTAGACAGGACTGCACTCGGCTGCAGTTAAAAAGATTCAAACAGACAACAGTGGCAATAAATGTCAGACAGATGTATTTGCAAAGTTTGAACCACTCTAAAAGGCACAGACTAGGTTGTAAATGTATTCATCTTCAAGACTTGCATACTTGCACCGTATTTTACAGTTCTCCCACATTAGCTATCTGTTTGTGCTATATAAAATATTGAAAACAGTGTATTAGTAAAAGACACTTAACAGTATATAGTACATGTACAATTTACTGTCGACTGATTGAACTGAAGTCATAAATTAGTGAATATTAAAAAACTAGGGACAATTATTCTAAGATGTTAATTATCTTCTGAAGTTTGCTTGTATTCAGATTGTCTGTGTATGAAGCATTAACAATCAGAATATGCTTTTACCAGATGTCTGTGCATACATGGCACAGATGATTAAATCCTTTTCAACTGTAAAGACTGCAAGTATAAACAGGCAGCCTAACTGAATTGAGAAGAAAGTTTTTTAACTTGGGGTGGTAAGTGTAAACATGTTGTTATGTGCCTTGAGCTTTTCTGTCCCTTACGTCTTGAAATACGTGATTTAGGATCGAGAATGTGCTACTGGTGAAACATAGCACTTCATTAATATCAACATCAGCTTTCCAAAAGCATTCACTTCTATTTCTGTTTTGAGTAAGACACATGTACAGAGGCGTTGTGTTTGTCTAGGCCTCGTGATTTAATTTACAACTTAAGTACAACAAACAGAAAAAGCTATAAAAGCAAGTATTAGTAAAATAAACTTTTTGACTTAATGTTGGTAACTTATTCCCTGGGGTCAATTGCTTGAAAAATGCCGTGCCTCAGACGCACACAGCTGTAAAACTGAAAACTTTTGTTACCGTTAATACAAATAATCAAAATAAATAAAAGTATCATCTTTTATACAAACTGAATTTCTCTAATAGAATCTAATGTACTAAAACAGCAAGTCTTTCTTAAAGGTTTAGGTCACTGAATGTCATTTTGTTTAATACTTTTGATGTATTATTTCAGATCCTCCAGTTGTGCTCAAACTACACCAAAATAGTATCTCATTAATATGCGTATTTGGGTACAGGATAGTGGCTTCAGTGAATGCTTTTATGGAAATATATAGTAGCTAATGCATTTACTTCCATTTTAGGAATGCAGGTTCTTGTGAAAAGCTCATCCAGTTGTGATAAAACATATAAGGGGTTCCTAAGCACAAGTTGGACAGTTTTCGTTAAACCTCCCGTACTATTTTTCATCTAGTAAATGTGTCATTCTGACCTACATGGTACTGATACCTGTAATGTGTCATTTATTTTTTCTTGGCAGGAGTTGCAAACATTCAACTGTCTGAGTCGATTGAATGGATCAGTTGCTGAAAGGAGCACAGCACGGGCATTATATTATGTTTTAGCAACCTCTTTTGTCAAGCAATATTTTGCATCTACAACTTCTATTCGACAGCTAGTTTATTAGTATTAACTACATGTATTGTCCACATGTCAGTGGTTGACATACAGGTCAAATAAATTATTTTAAAAGACTAGGAGACTGAAAGCAACCCAAAGAACATTTTACTTCATATATACAAACAACGGAATGTCAAATATTGGCACCCATGGAGCCAGGAATGCCCCCCTATGATTCAATGCCACTTTTACTAGGTGTGCAGACCACACACACTAATTACGATTGCAGTTTTGATTCAGAATGCATTCTTTTTGCAGTTGTCTACCATTCACGGTTTGTCATTTCTGGATTCATTATAGAATTAAAGTTGATCCACATGTTGATCAATCATTTTGTGTTGTATATTCATTCATTTAAGGTTAAAGCATATATTTTGAATGTCCTTGTAGCATCAGTTTTGAATCCACTTAAAAACTATGGTTGAATCTTTTAGAAGATGTTTTGACTAAAAGTTCCAGAAGACAGCTTCTGGTTTGAAGTTAATGGTGAGCTGACCTATGTAGACATAGAATTTTGGGGTTATATAGAGGCATCTGTCTGTCTGTCTGTATGTCAAATGTCACTTTTTCCATGTGCATTCATGTGTGGTGGATGTAGGTCTTGGTGATTTAGTTTTTTTAAGAATGTGTTAAATTAATATATGATAAATTGCAGTTAGTGTGAGACTTATCAATAAAATTCAGCACAGTGAGAGCAAATCAGATACGAATACATTTTCAACACAGTCCAGTGGAGGTCTGGTCTTAAAGTTATCTTTTGTTTTACATGCTGTTTATTTTAGCTTGCCGAGTTTAATCTACAGTTGTGTGTGTGTGTGTGTGTGTGAGTGCTCTCCAGTGCAAGCCTAAAATGAGAATTCCAGGACAAGTCTGCCATCTGTCTTAAACACAGGAAATAAATGCTGTGGGGATCACAGGTCACTTTGTCCCATAGCTCTTACTAGAAAAGACTGTTTCTGGCTGTCAGCCCTCTAAACCCTACGGACATAAGGCATTGAACTCCTGCACTGATTCAGTGTCCAGAGCAGTGTTTATAAGGATAGATTGTTTCCAACCATTTGCGTATGCATTAAAGCAAAAAACACAAGATGTTATTGCAGGTGACATTAACAGCATTTTCTCAAGAAATAAAAATGGTGCGATCTTTGCACTGGTGCAGATGCTTCATTAAAATGACCCCTGGTGTTTCACACTCTTGTTTGGTCTTTAAAAGGAGCACACAAGAGTTCCTTTGTCTCTTTTTTTAAAAAGGCCTGCTTTAAATGATATCAAAGATGTAATCTTTATTTTTTTCTGAAGTGTATAACCCCCCTTTGTAAGCCACTAAGCGCTTTGTATTGGGACAGATTGCAGGTAGCAGCCAGGCAGTGTATAAATTGGGGTGTGGAGAAGTGACAATGTTTTCACTTCAGTGGGGCTGCAGGGGCGAGCGCCATTGGCTGTTTAAATGGCATTCCGATCCCGGAAGGGGGGCGCATGGTTAAGCACTGCTGTCATTTCCTGGGCTGTGATTCACCTTTTGCACTGGCCCGTGCCCTGCATGTGTGTTCCATTTACACCTGCTGGGGGAGTGAGCCGACACCTCTGTGCCAGGTCCTGCATGGGGATAGGAGGTGACTGATGAAAAGGAAGGAAGTGAATCGTGAAACACAGGAGGCTTCTAGTGCAGCACCACGTCAGAGCACAAACAGACCCCTCGCTCTATTTCTGTTCTTCTACTGTTTGTGTGTGTGGAGGGGGTTGAGTCTCAGAACCTTTCAAAAGGACTCCCACGTATCTCCCAGTGAGATGTATGTTGCGCTTGTTCTAACAAATCATTATCTTTTTATATCTGGCATGTGTTTGTTTTGTTACTATTTGCTGAGATTTTGTTTTTATATGCTGTTTTATTGTACAAAGTAATATGCAAGTAAATAAGGCTTGTCTACCCACTGATAATCAGTGTTAATCAAGGGCAGCAGTGTGGAGTAGTGGTTAGGGCTCTGGACTCTTGACTGGAGGGTTGTGGGTTCAATCCCCAGTGGGGGACACTGCTGTTGTACCCTTGAGCAAGGTACTTTACCTAGATTGCTCCAGTAAAAATCCAACTGTATAAATGGGTAATTGTATGTAAAAATAATGTGATATCTTGTAAGTCGCCCTGGATAAGGGCGTCTGCTAAGAAATAAATAATAATAATAATAATAATAATAATAATAATAATAATGTCATGTTGTGACTTTCATTCAGATGTTAACTGTGCTGCTCACCTATGCTGAGCACAAGCACCCAATGTGATTTCCCTGTGAAGAGAGCAGTCATAAGGAGCTTCATTATTGAGAACTTGCATGGGATATACCATCTGATCTGAAGGATAGTGTGTTTGGAATTTCCAACAGAACAGCGGGGCGCAGCCAATGAGATGTACCCTGTATTTATCAATATGTGTGCAATAAAATTCTTTAGTAGCAAGTCAGATAGAGCCAAGATACAAAACACTCCTTAAAAGCAGCTGTATTTCAAAATGAGTCCAATTTCTGGCCATCTGTTAGTGTCTACTAAGCTGAATTCCTTTCCTAGTTGTGGTCATTTTACAGTCTGCATGCTGACACAGTATGTCCTGAATAACAATAATAAAAAGGCATATCTCGTGTTTCAAATTATTTTAAGGTGTCCAGCTATTAAGGGGAATAAAATGCAATCTCCCACCCAAGCCTTTTCCCCCACTGGAACAGATGGCTAATAGGTTGTGTAATGCTCAGGCACTTAGTTGTCATTTGCAACATGCACCGAGGGAAGCAGCCTATTTCAACAGACAACGAGTCTGACTCACAGCCATCGAGGGAACCAGAGTAAACGAGGGTGCGCACACACTGCGCGTGGCCATCTCGTACCAATCTGTCTTCCACAGCGCGCACCGCGGAGCATCGTAATGCAAATGACCTCATCAGAGCTCTTCGGGCTTCTCTCTCCCTATCTTGGCTGAATGAGTGGTTGCTCTGAGGAGCTGCAGTTTCCTCTGTGCCTTTCTCATGGAGCAGCTGGTTTGAATAGCTCGGAAGCGACTGATGGGGATGATCTCATCCTTTGTCATACACACAGGCAGCAGCAGTCATGGGCTCGCGGTCCATGGAGGTGTCTGCTAGAGATACAGGCATTGAATCAGGTCAATGAACTCCTCTGAAGTGTGCGTGATTTGCTTCGCCAGGAGTGTGTAGACTCAACCCTTTGTTCACTCCAGGACTGGAGCTCCTTTGAAAAAGCGTATTAAGCTGATACAAATCTATTTAATATGCACAGTGCTTGATTCAATCATTTATAATTCACTAATTTGGTAAATTTGCTGTTAGGCCAAGCTGACAGTACATTCTGAAAGACCTCGATTGTGTTTTTAGTCAGATAGTGAACTAAAGAGAGAACACCGCTCACAGTGTTCTTGCAGTGAAGATTATTACAGTTATTGATCTCAGACGGCAGTTAGAGTTTACTTAATCAAGGTGCCGATTCTTTCTCAAACCATGCATTTGCAAGGCAAAGTGGGTATACCCTGTGCCACTTCATACTAGCCCAGTAGATATTTAAATTTCAGTTAAAAAAATTAAAAAAAAATAAACATTTTCGTCAGTATCTGCTTCAGGCAGTCAGTTTCTTCTGTTTAGAAACGACCACAAGCTGAACTCTGCCTCTTAGCTTGGAAACTCTTGCCAAATAAAACATGCACATGTTTAATGCTGTCATATCCTGTGCTCATTTCCATAGCTGATACCGTACTTAGCTGTTTGCATAGTTTATTGTTTGGTAATGATCAGGGATACCAGTAACAGGAGCACTGGGCATCTATTCATGAGTAAGACTGAGCTGGATTATGGGGGGTGCGAGGGGAGTTACACAGTGCTTACTCAACAGGAAGAAAAACAATGTTGGAAATAGTTTATCTATTACTTGCAATCAATCCACTCTCTTAAGTCTGCCAAATAGTGGTCAGCATTAATAGGACTTGTTTTTAAATTGGCTATTTCCCCAGGAAAACTGAGATTCAGATTGGTATTTGACAAGTTATTAGTGTCTGTTGTCATGTCAAAGGCATTGGGATGTGATGCATACTGTATATTACAAAGTTACAGTAAGAGAAGCTTTGCAGCCCTGGAGCCACATTAACAGTGCTTGGATCTGAACACACACAAATGCATTTTGAATTCTTTTCAGAATTTGCCACCCTTCTTATTGATCTCCTTCTCACCCCGGCTGTGAAAGCCTCATGAAGATCACACATCAGGGGGAAATGGAATAAGTGTATTTATAGATGTCTCATTAGGATGCACAATTGCTTCTGCCCCAAAGGGTCACAGGTTTAAAAGTGTGGAAAGATAACCCCCTGACACACCACATTTGCTCATCACATCCCAGCATGGTGCGTATTTGCATTACCTAGTGAGATGGGGCAGGCTTTCAGGTGAGAAGAATCTGTTTGCTCATGCCCACTCCCACTATACAGGATAATGTGAACTTTGTCTTTAGGATAAGTTATGCAATTTGCCTTAAAGGGACCTGTCTCATTACCTGATTATGTGAGTGCACATTATCCTAGTATACTAGAAATACATTTTGTGTGTGTGTGTGTGTGTGCCTATGTGCAGGAATTCAAATCATTTGCTCCGTACAGAATTTCACAATGCAACTTACATGCATATCAGCACAGATTTGAACTTTAGTATCTCTGCTTAGCACACCTTGTCCAAGTTACCTGAAAACACCAGCAACAGTGATAAACAGGCCGGGAGAGGTCCGAAGGTTTCACAGAATTGTGTCCTAGCTTTGGGACTTCCCATGTGATCTGAAGTTTTAGCCTATCGGGGTAGACTACTGCGATTTTCAAGGATCTTTGTGATTTTACTGTCTATAACGTTAGAATAAAATGATGTCCAACTTGTGTCTCTCAATCTAATCTATCTGTTGTGTTGTATTTGCCTACGTGTCTCCAGAGATCTTTCTTTTCTATAAATGTTCAGTCTTTACACTAAAACACGTCTTCTCCCCATAATTACTTCAGGACATTGCGCGCTCAGTATGATCTGGGTTGATGCTAACCTGAAGTGAAAAATATGTTGCCCGTGGAAGTTGCCTAATTCTACAGTTTAACCTTCAGTTGTGGCTGGGTCAGAAGTTGTCATCTCGCTGATGTCTAATCCTCTCGAGCCATCAACTGCCTTAATTCTCTTGGATTGGCGATTTCCCCTTTCATTCCTCCTAGATTTGTGCTACAAACCATATTTTCTATGTTGAGTTACTACAATAAACTGGAGTATAATACAGTATTTTGGACACAGTACACTTGTTATGACATGCAATGTAGCATTTTCTTTTTACATTCAAACTAGATTCCAAATGGAGGCCAAAAGAATTACTATGAAATGCAAAATGAAATAAGCAAATTGGCTTTAAACCACGCAACGCTGCCTGAATCGAGGTCTAGGAAAGATAAATTCACTCAAAACAGCTGAACTGTAAACTAATATTGTGTGCTGTTGGAAGATAGACAGGCCATTCCTCACATATCCCAATACAAAGGGACGGGAAGGTGTTGATGTCTCAGCTATAAAGTATTTTTCAATGTTTGGTGCATGCATATGAACTTCAGTTTACTTGAGCACCTGGAAACAGCCCTGTGTTCATTTGAAACATAAATACACGGTAGGCGTAGTCAAAGCACAGCAAGCAAGAGGTTAAAAGCCTGAATCCAAACTTTGTAAATGATTTAAGTGCAATTTTCCTTAAACAATATCTAAATGGATGAATGCATGCATGCACACATGTGCAGGCACTGTGATCTGGTTCAGCATCTGGACCCCTTGTCTTGTACCTTTAGGCCGTCTGTTCAGAGTGGCATGGACTGGTAATCCTGCATTATGAAAGGCTAGCGATAACAAGAGCGCCACTGAGGCCAGAGGGTGATTCATGTTTTGAGGAGTGTCCCTCTGGACACTCCTAGAACAGAGGGTTCTAATTAAAGGATAATGCTCTGGTCTGTGAGGTAAGAGTTATGTACATACTGTACACTCTCAAACACACTCACCACATCATAAACAATGTTTTTTTTTTTTCTTTCTTTGAATAATAATCAAAAAAAGGCTTTCAAGAACTTCACAAATAGTGGATCACAATAAACCTTTCCAATTCTCCATATGGAAAATACTGCTGTTCAGCAGATGACTTGCACAGCTCAGGGAGTCCTGGACCGTCCTGCATCTTTGTGGGACTCTGCTCTTTATAAATTAACCCTTAACAAGCTTGCCACAAACTGTCATCCTTCACAGGTTTTAGTGTAGAGCCATCGTGGCTGTGGCTTTTATGAGGTTTTGTGGGAGAAATGTAAACAAATCATTCTTAATCTCCAACTTTTCAAATGCATGAGGTAACGTTACATTTTCAGACCCATATTTATAGTGACATAAAGAGTCTCTGTTCCAGGTGGTTCACTGTCCCTCTGTTAATTCTTGGGGTGTAGGGGCACTGCAACAGAACATGCTGAGCAACATGATTCTTTCAGACCTATACAGTAGGCAGAGTGACTGTCTCTGTTTTCAGACGATGCTATAAAATTGTTTTATTTGGATATGATTGGCAGCCAGTATGTTATAGGGAACTCTGTTGAATTCTAACATACAGAGTGTAGAGAGAGGTCATTTGTTTAGCCATTAACCTCAGTTTCAAGAGTGCCTACCTGCACCATATAGATTTAATCTTCTACTATCAGCCTGTGGACCTCAAGTCAATTTACTAGGCATAATGCCAGCAAAAAGCTGATATACACTTAGGGTGCAGCCCAGGCTCAAATTCACTGTATGCACCTGAAAACTGATCATGGCTAAATGTCATAATGCTGTAAATGAAATTTAGAAAGCAATGAAAACATCAGAGCTCTGGCACGTCTCTTATACTGTGCTATTGTCAAGAATCATGAGCAGGCTAGTGAAACAGTGCTTGTAGGCTAATCTCCATTCAAAGCCATACTAGAAGTATGAGTGAATGTTTCAAAAGAGCCCACATACCGGTGTAGCAACAGTTTTTTTTAACCCTTCCTTTTGTGGCATAATTATTATTTTTAAAATCTGACCTTTGACTGTTACACATACTTCCAGGCACTTTCAACACTTTAAACTACACAGTGTTCAAGACCTGTTACTGTTAATCAAAGTATTTACCTTCAAATTAGACTTTGTGGATATAGTTTAGTAATATTAAGAGCTGGTTGTAGCAGAAAACAAAGGGACGCACGCAGAAGAAAAGAATGAATGCTCAACCCTTTCAGTCCTGCCCCTTTGAGATCTCGCTGGGACTGAAAGGGTTCATTTCTGTAAACTGTCTAGTTTGAAGTGCTTTCTCTTGAAGCTTCCTCTCTAAAATTGCACCAGGTGCTGCTGCCAGCAAGCCCAGCCACAGGGGTGGAGGGAGAGGAAGAGAAGGAGCAGGAGAACCCACTGAGCTTGAGGAAATGGAGGCTATTTCCAAATAATGGAGGGGCCTTGTCATGGAGCGTTGTGTGAAATGGGCCCCTTTGTTCTTTTATTCCTCCCCCATGAGGGTCCTCATTCATTGAAAAGATTGCTACTAATTGCCAATGACCCCACTTGAAAAGATGGTGATTGCGTTGGTCCTCTTTACAAAAGAGGGGGAAGGGAGGCAGAAAGGAGGGGCGGTGCACTACCCCTTGATCTTTAGAATAAAGATGTTAACTACAAGACGTTCTAATCTGAGCGGGTAAACTGTGAATGGTGCAAATGAAGTTCAGGATAAAGAAACTACAATTAAGCAAGCGAGAGAGAAGATTGGGGTCAGTGTTCTCTAGCAGCAGCTAGAACTGAGGGCAGGAGATGCAGGATCACACTTTAGTCAGTGACTGCAGGTGACATTGGGGTCAAACCAGATCAGCTGAGCAATGAGACTTGGGAACACACGGAATCAGCTGCAGGACTTTTATCTTCGTGTGATGGCTGAAAATAAAATATTTCCTATGAAAGTTGTTTCATCTTTAATGGAACCACCATGTTCTTCAAATCTTATGTAGGCCTTGTGTAACTGTACTCATTTTCAGGTTTTTAAAGAATACTGTCATTTAATATTGATCACATATCAGAACTCTAAACAACATCCTGAAAACGGAAGTTGTTTTAAGATGGTGCCCACATTAAAAACAATGCACGGAATAGCAGGAATCATTACTATAAAGTAAGCAAAACGACACATTCAATCCACATGGAAAAGATTGTGGCATTGTTTTGTATACTATAGATATTTCCTGAATGATTCCACATTCTGTGTAACAGATGGAAGTGAATATTTACATGTTGCACTGACCATCACTTTGTTTGGATCTCTTAATTAATGTTCTGGAACACACCCTGTGAAAGAACACTTTACATTGCTGATGATGCTGATCTAGTATTCTTTTCCACAGGATGTGAATCCCTTATTATTATTAATAATAATAATAATAATAATAATAATAATAATAATAATAATAATAATAATAATAATAATAACCACAGAACTATTTTTTTATGATTTCTAGTCACATGTTATAAGAAATAACAAACACGAAATGCAATTGCTGTGATAATGCATGATCTTTTTTTCTTGTTTCCTGGTTATAATACAGTGCTTTTAAATATGGCCTTGTTGATACAAAACGTTGTATCCAGTACAATCAATTTATTTTCTTTTTTTCTTCCATTGGAGTAGCAATTAACCCTTTTCAATATTTCTTTATGAGGAGAAAGGTGGGTTGCTAAAGCAAATGTTTTTTTCCCACTCTAAGCAATCTTGTAAAATAGGTTAGCAAGACCCACTGTCCTTATTCATCTCCCTTTCCAAAGGACAGAGCTGTAGGTGTTAATGTGTCGAGCTTTTGTCATGTCTGCTTGTTTTATTGTAACCTTGTAAATGCCGTCAGGGTGCCAGTGAGAACGAGACATAGCCTCACAGAGGCTAATCTTGGGACATAGTTTAAATAAAGACAGTACTTATCATAAACGACTACAATGGGATTCCTACAAGCAGCGAACTCTGTTATGTTACAGAGTCAATGAGAAATGAAATGCTTCTGCTTGATTTGTGGCAGGACCAAATTGACACTACCTGGTGTAGGATGGTACAAGTTTCTCTTTATCGATTAAACTGTCTGTGTCTGATGGCAGGAACCCTGAATCGAAACTGCATGCAGCTTTTTAAGAAATCTTTTAAACGTCAAAACAGATTCTATCTGGCGTGCTGAAAGGGATGCCATTTAGACCTGTTCTATTAAATTCCCAAATCCTATATACAGCAGATGACCTCCCAAACATAACCATAGACATGTTGAAAAGGTCTGTTATCTAATAGCAAAGGCAGGTGAGAAGCCTTGGCTAGAAGATTATGACTTTACTCAGTTTCATGGCAGCCTGTCGTTTCCTGCTTTAAAATAACCAAGTCAAGCGTACTAGCTTTAGTGTCATGGGTTAAGAGGCACTTTGAGCCACTGGTGTTGCACAATGGCTTCTTCCGATAGGCTCTCCCCTCCTGGTAGGATTCTTTATTAGGACAGGTGAGGTCTTTGACACTTTTTAGGCTAGAACTTGAATTGCAGGATTGAACAAAACATCCCTTCCATCCTTCAGGCTCACAGAAGGACTTACCGACAGAATGAGGATCCAGTTATCAGAAAGAGAGCTTGCCTTTGACAGGTGCACAAAGGCCGTGTGCGCAGTGAGATATTGGGTTGCAGACAGTATACCTGTGTTTTTTTCTTCCTGCTTCAAAACAACCCGTTTCTTTTGAGAAATTGTTCAGGTAATGCTAATGCAGCGATAAGACCCAACAAAGAGAGAATTAAATCTTTGTGAATAGGGCCCTCTGTCAAATAACACACAGCATGTCTGTGTGTGTTTCTACAGGCATCAGGTGGTAAATAGATTGCTGTGGTAAACTAGCATGCTTTCTGTTTCTGATTTTTACCATGCTTCCACCATACTTTACTGATCCTTGGAAGGAATTATTGCTAAACTTTTATTGCAGGGAATGATAAGAAATGATATGGCCACACTGGTGGTTTATTAAATCTATATACACGTAAAACTTGATGATGTAACTACCAGTACGTTACAAATAGATCAATGATCCCAGGCCTGAGCTTGATTGTAAAACTGTTTAAAACATATGATTGTAAAAAGTGTATATGTTTGGGAATCTGAGAGTATTCTTCCCTAGGGAGTTGCTGTGATTGCTGCCCAGGCTGCCATTGATTAGAAGTCATGATCATCTCTCATTGCTGCTGGAGGCCTGTGGAAAGTCTTGATGAGCCTCAGTCCCCAATCACACGAAGGACAAGACATTTAATAAAATTAATCACTCAGTCAACACAGGTATTGTTATCTTTGAATTGTGTGGTACTATGTTTATTGCGTTAAAATTGTCACTGTTCCTGTAAACGCAACAATCACTTTTTCCAATTGCACTCTTTGACGTTCATGGTTTGTCTATGTTTGTCTTTGTTTATTTTGTCTTCCGCCCTGCTGTTTTGTGATCACAGCTCCATGTGGGAGGAAGCTAGTTCTCCAGTTGGGGACACTGTAATTATCTTTGGGTGTTGAATAGCCAAGCCAGATGGAATTAGTTGACATCTTTCCAACATGCTTTATGTAACCAGACCCCGGGGAAGTAAATGAATTCTTTCATTAGCCCACTGCACCCAGCCAATACATTCGGTGGAGTGCTAGAGTGTAGTCTAGTTGTGCCGCTCCGCCCCCAGGCAGGAAAGCTCCAATAACACAACAGATTGCAGCTTCCTGGGCGATGGTGTTCCCTGGACAACAACCAGGTGTTCAGAGACACAAATTACAGGACGCGGTCCTTGAGAAACACTTTCCACGCCTGCAGCAACAATAGCTGATTATAATGTCCTTTTGTTTGATTAAAGCTGTCCTGTTTCTTAACTGCACGGGTGCTGCCAGAATCGTAGACTCAGAGAGAGAGGTTTTGGTAGTGCCGCTGACTAGCAGAGGGGTCCTTTATCACCTCTTGTACACAGCTTAAATTTGCAAGACCCTCCTGATTAGGAAATCCAACACTTAAAGCTTGTATTCGGTCTCTGTCTCTTCCTTTCCCTCTTAGTGGCCACGAGGGATTAACAGCTATCAGCCAGGGCTTATAAAAACTTCTTGTGATGCCTGTCTCCTTTACCCAAACATCTCTGATACTAAACCTTTCCGCCAATTGCACATTTTCTCAATGTCAGAGGATTCAGGATGGTATGTACTTTTCTGAAGAGCAGCTTATCTGTATGTGGAACCTACAGCTATGGCCAAAAGTTTTGCATCACCTAGAATTTTAGGATTGAGGTTGAATTAAAAAAAAAAAGAAAATTATTTAACATCATGTAATCAAAGAAACTACAAAATGATATTGCAAAAGTCTACCTGAAGCCATAATATTAGTACAGTATTTTGTGTTAGATTTGGAAATGTAAATTTTTTTTTTGTCAGTTTTTCGTTAAGTATATGTAATTCAATATGTTAACGTAACATTATTCAGCAGGTTTCATTCGACTTTATGAAGCAAAATTAGTTAATTCTATAGGGTGATACAAAAGGTTTGGCCATAGCTGTACAGTTAAAGTTTTTATAAAATGGTAATATAAATTACATTTTTTTTTATGCTAAGTAGCATTTCAAGTCCCATCAGGCTTAATTGATATTTTGGTGTCCTGTACTATGCATCACTCAAGATATAAAGAAGATGCAGTACGTTTTTTCCGTCCTGCCTGCAATAGGAAGCATGCTATGTTGGTTGGTTTGGATAAAATGTAAAGCAGGGGAATGATTTGGAACCGAATGGAACTTCCATCTCGATTGCACATTCCACCCACACCGGACCTTAAAGTGCTTTACAAACGCTGTGTGAATCACAGAGCAGACACTGAAGTCTAACCACCTTTGATGAGGGGTAGGACCGACACAGAAGCCATTTTTCCCCCAATTTCCAAATCACTCTTGCTGGTTTTCCTGCAACGTGGATGTGGGTGGCAGCAACCCATCCACAAGGAAACAGAACTTGGAGTCCCAGATCAGAATCGGTCCTGTTTCTTATGACATCAGAGGAAATAATTGCCTCCAACGTGTAAGGAAAAAAAGTAGAAAATAACACTATAGCAACCAGCTGTATAGCCTTTAAGAATATAACTTTTACTGGGAGATGAATTGACATCATGTGTATTAATAAGCCTTCAGATAAACGGTGGGAAATTTACTTTGGAATGGTATGGTAACTTGTTTCTGTAACCTACTGCTTTTGTAAGCACTTTACTTTTTCCTCCCCCAGAGTACAAGCAAATGATGAATAATCACCAGATGCAACTGGGGGATATGTGCAAATGTACATGTATATGTCTATATATAAATACAAACACATACACACATCAGTGCAATGTTCCAGTCTAAACTTATCATGCACTTCATCCGCTGGTAAACAGAACTACCGGAAGCTTAAGAACACAGTATCAGTTCATTATCTTTACCCGCGTTTATTCTTTGGATTTTATGAGTCACATGAGTTTGCCTAATCTCATAAACACTGCCTGCACTCACTGCAGTACACTTCAGGCTGAGCACTATGTTGATAGGGTTCAGTATTACACAGAATCCAGAACTGGGATGTGGGAGCGCCAATATGTTCGAGATTTTCAAGAAACTCAGAATTCATCGTGGCGCAGCACAAACAGTCCGAACTGCTGTATTGGTTGCAAGGTTAAATGTATTAAAGGTCCACTGAACACCAGTAGCCGTGGTTCAATAAATGAGAAGCCCTCAGGATGTTGGTAACACATGGATTAAATCTTGATGAGTCTAGATTGATAAGAGCTGTTGTTGTAAATTGTAACTGAAACTTTTACTGAGATCTAAATCTTTTGTGACATATCACCCCCTTTTGATGTGTCAAAGCCTTTATTTTTTGTGGGTGTATGTGTGTGTGTGTTACCGTTTTACAAAAAAAACAAACAAAGCAATTCAGATGCAGGGTTGGGTTTAACTGACATATAGGTGGTGCGGAGACCTATCAACTCTGTGACTCTGATTGCTTTGGGCTGCGTTTTATCAGAACGACCTCTTTTACAAACTTGTCCATTTCCTCTTGACTGACAAACCCAGCTCTTTCTTCAGTAAATAAACAGCGGTAGTAAAGTTAACTACAAGACAGGTCTAACAGGCATCCCTTCAGGCACTTCCTCCTCCTTAATAACCATAAACAAAGGTTAAACAAGCCTCGGCGCTCCAACCAGTATCCATTGACAACAGGGAGGCAGAGGTCACAACTCTGATAAGAGACTGCTAAAGAACCTTTCACAAGAAACATGTGTTAACATGCAGTGAACTAACTGGGTGGGGGGGAGCTGAGGCCTGCGTACTGGTAAAGAGAGATTCTCAATGCACTCCTCATACCACCAGCAATAACTGGAAATGCTTGGATTTTGATAATTGAGATTACATTTGGATCCTCCCATTCTAAGTGAACACCATAGTATATTATATCAAAATGTGTTTACCCCTTGAACCTCTTGCCACGATTCAATCTACTCAGCCTCCTGCATCCCCAACCCCACAAAAACTTTTACACAGATTAAAGCATCAATACTTCAGTTTTAAAGGGACCCGTGAGTGAGCAGTATGGGAACCGTGTGATTCTGTATCAGAAATGCATGAATCCTGAGGTGAAGGGGTTAATGAATGAGGGTCTGAGCCAGGGAGGTGTGGGGACCTGCCCCTCGGAGTGCACACTCTGTTGGTCTGTCACAAAGCTGGGGGTTTCACAGCAGGGTCTCTCGGCTCCCTGCCCAGTAGCACTGCTGTCAAGGTGGGGCTAAGATTCACCTCCTGACCCTTTGCTAGTGCCTGGGTGTGACCATTAAAGCACACACTCAGACTGCAAGGATGTGGAAGGATATACTTTAGTTTCTGTAACCCTGAGCGCAATCAATACACTAGCCTTACAGTTACCAAGGAGACTGACTCCCAGCGCCATTTAAACAGTTCAGGTATGTCTGCTTGGCACTCTGGGTAGGGATTCTTGAGATTCAGGATGTAACTGGAACAATAGTCCAAACCACGCTTTCCAGTTTAACTTGTTTGTGAAGGTTTTATTTGAAGGTGTTGTAGAATAGCGTGTTTTTTTGTGTGTTTGTTTGTTTGTTTGTTTGTTATGAATATACTATTCACTGTGGGTTTGTTTCTGTTATTGTTTTTAGATTTATTTTACATTTCTGCTGCCATTTTTCCTGTGCTAATCTCTGACCGGGTCCTATTAGGGGCTGGTGAACAACCCTGAGGGCCCAGTGATGACATGAAAACATCCTGCAGTGTAAGCCATCTCTACAGTCCCCACAGGCACACGCTTCAGAGGGGACGCTTTGCCATCACAACCGAGCCCTCAGGGCCATGTCGACCAGCAACAAAGAGGATCCCATCAGATTAGGCCCTTCTAATAGATTACAATGGAATATCATATCAGAGCGGAATAACCCTTTGTAAAGTAAAGGCAGGGCATGGTTGAGCACAGCCATGGTAAAAGCATGTTAAACTGCAAGAAATGAACATGCAGATTGAAGTGGTAAAACAAGGGGTTTGTAATGAGTTTTCAAACCAATGGAGCATTAAATAAATAAATATTAAAAAAGGGACAGTGTGATATGTGAGAACATGTCTAGAGCAAGCAGAGAACTAGAAGCAACAGCAAATAATAAAGACTTTCGTAAAAAAAAAAAAAAAAAAACTGTAATTCTGCCATGCTTTGAATCCCTATCAAACTTATTAACACTATGAGTGGGCTGAGGTAGTTACTTTCAACAGTCCCTGAATTCATAAAAAGAAAACATGAATTTGTGATACCTTTCAACCTTCAAAAGACCATAACTGGACCATGGGAGGCAACAAAGGTAAACTTTAAATAAAAGCATTTTGCTTTGTGATAAAAAGTAGAAGCCTACTTGGCCCAAGTCTTCACTTTTTTAGAATGGTTTGCCTCCTGTGCTGAGAATGAGATCTGAAATCTCCAGGGTTATTCAATTAAAACCAAACAGCGTCATTTAGTAGTTGTTGTTTTTTCTTCAATAAAGTTGTGGTCGTTATCTCAAGCACAGAGAACACTTAACAGATCACATGTATGAAACATATTACCATAATTATAACAAATTAAATCCAGACCTAGACTAGTTATTCGAAAATAATTATGGAGCCATCTTCATATACACTGTCTTAAAGTAGAATAACTTTTTAAAGCCATTCCAATTGAAAGCATATGAGCAGAGAAAGAATTGCAGCTGAAGAACCCAAACTAACTTTGATGTGCACCAGCGATGCTTAAATGCTGTCTCTAGTTATATTACTAAATTAATTAGATCTGTCTCCTTGTCTTAAGGATCTTCTAGTACAGGGACAATGTAGTTATACGTTGACTACTACAGACGACTGTAGGTGAGGATCACAAAAATTTAATTCAGAGAGATCAATTGTAATATAAAACTACATGTTAAAATCCTATAATACAGGGATCACTCCTTATAACACTAGTCAGGAGCCAGAGTTAAGAGGCTATATATGGACACAATGGGATCCATGGCCATGACGTTTTAAAGAGTCCTTTTTAAACACGTGAGCACTGAAATATTTACATTGTTTTTCCCCTGTAAGTTGTAGAACTGATTTATCTTTTTTTATTAGAGGAATTATAGCATTTTTGGCGCTATCTTAGAATTCTATAGAATGTTTTTAGAATTTTTGTTTTAATTTAAATTAGCTCAAAATGGAAAATTCTAAACAGAAGTTCTTAATTTAGCAGTTGTTGAGGACCCAAGCTGCTGTTATTTATAGCTTTGTGTTCTAACCAAAATTATCAGTGTACCACAAAATAACTTCCTGAGCCCTGGCCACAAATAACAGGATGCCTTCAATTGGACGTATTCATTAATTTTAACTAACAATTGTTGCTTTTAAAAAATAAGCTTATCCCTGCAATACTCTATGCGTATCCTTAAAAAAATATATATTTTAAAACTTTTTTTTGTATATTTGGATCAATTTCCAAACAGAAATTCTGTGTTAGAATGGCCACAGCCCTGGGTCTTTAGGCTCTTTGAATGATCATCTCTCTCTGGACTGGCGTCTGGGGTTCATTAAAAATCCATTCGTATAGGTCAGGGGTTATGGCGTGTTAATGGGTGTGGTGGGGGGTCTTTTCTGCATGGCCAACTAACATCATGGTCAGTGTTAGTCACAAGAGCTTGTTTGGCCTCTGTGTGCTCATAGAGAGGCCTCTATCACATTAGCTTGTTTCTGTGACCCCGCTACACAAACATATGTCCGCCCCAGTTCAGACCAGTCTTTTACATTGACTGGGCGTCCTCCCATCACTTGAACACAGACTTCAATCCACGCCCACCCGTAAACATGTTCAATGGACATAGTTAGTAGATTTTTGAGAATAACAACAACAAGAAAACATACAAAATACTGTTTCAGCATTAAACTGTACAACATAAATTAACCTGACAGTGAATAGTCCAGGACTCAAAGTAGGTTTATAAATCCTGTATTTTGCATCTCTTGAATATGACAGCTTAGGGGCATATATAAACCAAAGTCAATATGTAACATAGTGATCCACTGCAGGAGCGGCTGGGTGACTTCTGTAATATGAGGGTGTAATGTAAATGTCTTGGAGTAAAGTTGATTATAATATTCTCCACACATGTTTTGTAGTTACTACTGTGTTGCTGCATACATTTTTAGAGAGGGACACTGATTTAGAGAATCTACAATATATGAAGTTGTGAAACACCTGCTTTGATCAACTCATGCTGCCCAACATAGGTAACAGACAGACCTGATTTCCAGAGAAGCATCAGGAATATTCATTTCCAGTTTCCTCTTTCCCTTGAAGGGGAGCCAAAGGGTCCCTATGATTTTATCATTTGCCTCTTGTGTAGTGATTCCAGTGTGATGTTACAGTTTCCAAGAACTTCAGTGCAATTTCTGCTACATAATTATGTGTAGCTGTTATATCAAAAGAAAAAAAAAACACATCATCTTCATAACAACAGAAACCTTAATAATTAGCATAGAAGAGATGAGAACATGCAGCACCGCGAGCACCTTTTCCTGTTGCTTCAATATTTCTTTTTACTTTTTTATCTCTTATCAGTACTATAAATAATTTGTACTCTTCTGTCCATAACATAATTTTTCCACATCCTGTCATGTGACTATGTATTTTCTGTTCCATTCACATCATTGGTGATGTCACTTTTGCTGGTAACATTGCACAACAAACCCAAGCTATTCAACTGTTCCAAACTCAGCAGCAGACATCCTCTTTATACAAAGCACCGCGTGCATTACTTTACCTACAGCACTGGATACTACATTATCGTTTTTTGATTAAATGGGTTTGCATCACAAGCCACAGCACAATGTGGGTAGATGGTAAGGTAACTGAACTGTATTACAAATTGAGATTCACCATACGTTTAAACGTATTTTTGCTACGTTTAAACGTTCCTTTTGTAGGGTGGGGTACCAGGGCAGTATTGGCGTTAATGATTTTCCACCTGGGGGCTAGTTTTCCTTGTTGGTTCATCAAGCAATTAAGCTGATAAGGATGGCTCCAGACCCCTAATTTAGATTAGCTCTAGGTACCCAGCAATGTGTACATACATTTTATTTGTGGCATGGGCACTGGGATAGATGTCTAGCTG
This sequence comes from Acipenser ruthenus, assembly GCF_902713425.1. Taxonomy (NCBI): domain Eukaryota; kingdom Metazoa; phylum Chordata; class Actinopteri; order Acipenseriformes; family Acipenseridae; genus Acipenser; species Acipenser ruthenus. Next base: position 26,742,895 of record NC_081210.1, read on the forward strand.
GTGAATGTTGGCTGAGCTGGGCTCCAATATCATCTGGCAGGCATGGTCTGGTCCAGGTGTGAGCTGTGTCAGAGGCAAGTGAGGGACTGAAGAAGCTGTACAGAACCGTTCAGAAGAGAAAGAGAAGTGAAAGACAAGCATGGTTAAATACATAGTGTGAGAGATCAGACCACTCGTCCCTATTGTGGTAAAGGCTTAAATAATAAATAGACCTGCCTGCCCTGGGGGGGGGTTTGTTTTGGGTACCTGTCTGTGTGTGTATCTGTGTGTCTTTGTTACCATCACACCATTCTGCCTGCTGCTGTAGTGCAGTAAGCCTGTAGTCTTTGAACGGTCGTGCCAGCGTACAGCACAAAGGTTTTTCACATGGGCAATGAAAACCAGGCCCACCTTGAACTCTCCCTTGAGCTACAGTGTACTGTACATACAGCATATAAAGAGGCAGTGTGGTATGATGATTAGATAATAAGTATTAGTCTGGATGCCCAGTTTTGCCAATGACTAGCTATGTGTTAAGAGCGCTCAAAGGCTAGATTTACAAAGCGTTTGTCAATATTTTACAAAATGACTAAGAAACGGTACAGTTTGTTTATCATGGCACACTTTTTTTTTTTAATGGGAGTGATACCATCACTATTCTCAACTGTCCTTCTGTTTTTACCATACCTATAATTTTAGATTTCCTTCCACAACTTAAAGTCATACTGTTAGAGCAGTGAAAGGTCATAAATAAATAAATACCGACAGCGCTGTACATGTTCACCTTGGAGCCAGGCTGCCTGCTGAGTTTATTAGGTGACCATAAAATAGACAGCCCGATCCTGGAATTAGGTTAATTATTTCCCTGTGTTAAAATTTTAAAGGGAGCATGGGTCACATTGCTCTTACAATAACTTACTGTGCTGAGTCTGGAATACTGAAAAAAAGAGAAAGCTGTAATCGCCATAGGTTACCACAATTCTCCCTGTTTGCAAAGGATAATAAATTGTTAGATTTGTTTTAGGAAATATGATCTATAAAGCACTAATAGAAGCTGTCGACTCCTCATAGCAATATGTAGTGAAAGCATGGCATAGCATAGGCAGTGTGCTGTAAGCATGATAGAGCTTTCTAAAGCATAGCCTGGCCTTGTGGAAGCCATGCTAATAAGGGTGGGTGTGTCCGTCCAGCACCCTCCTGCCCTACATTTCTCTAATGTCTTCTTTATACCATTTACTATTTAGATTCTTGCAGAGAATTTGCATTGAAAGACTTTGATGCGTTAAAAAACAGACCAGAGTATTACGACAGCAAAACCATAGCAAGGTAAAGCACAGGTAAAGCACAATAACCTAAACAGAAGCAAGACGTTAAAGCAATTAACAAATGACTATGCAAATTTACTAGGGTTTACTGATTAACAGGTCCAGTGATTTATTGATTTTAAATGCACGTCAGGATAAATACCGCTATGAAACGGTTTATACAACAGCATCTGCTTTCAATTGATTTCCTTTGTGTTTTCAACGAAAAATGAATGGAGCCTCACTAAAACTTATAGCTTCCCCATAAAGTGATATGTTCTTCGCTTAAGACAAACCCAGAAGCCTTTAGAGCACGGCATGTGTAATTACAAAACCTCACTCATAAATAGAAAATTAAAACACAAGCAGATGACAGTTTAGGTCTGTTTAAATGGTGAAGTGTCTTCTTGTGCACACTTTGCATGGGCAAGAAGGCACGAAACATGTGCTTTTTTTCATATGGGATCTTAATGCTGTGTATTTAATTATCCTAAGCACAGTTGCATTAAACACATTTACTCTGTATCACTGCATTTATTACACATATTGTTCTGTTGTATGCAGCTATTGAGCTCACTCACTCGGGCTCTATAGAACGTGATCCCTGTTTAGCATCTTTAAGATTTTGTTTAAAGATGTCATACAAATGGAATATGGTAAGGCCATATTAGCAATGCTTTAGGTCATGAGTGTTGTAGTGAATAAAATACTGTTTGGCATTTATTATTCTGAATTTCTTTGTTGTGTGTTGAACTCACAAATTATACCTTAACAAATATCACACCCAAATGCTTTTAAAGAGAAAAACTAGAATCAGATGGAAACATTCCCAGTCTTGTAATTTTATCATGTTAATCTGAAGACAAAAAGACTGTTACAGCCGTAATCAGTCAAGCTCAGCCAGATCAACGATGGCCAAAAGGGTTAAAATGTTCCATAAACTCAGCAGCAATGAACCAGAAACCAGTACAAACCAAGTGAATGTGGTAAATTGACAAATTGCACGAGGAAACTTAAATAAACCTTGGAAAAATGTCTTTCTTCAGACAGACTATAGTCCAATTTTTTTTTTTTTTATTATTTTAAATTTTTTTTTTTTTTTTTTAAAGTTTCATTAATGCCAGTTGGAACTGCAACTTCTGTCATATTAGTTTCCAAGAAAGAAAGAAAAAAACAAGTTATATCCTTTTCTGATATATACAGTATTTCCTTAAAGTCAGTTGTGTTTAGTCTCCCTTGGGATGCTGGAGGGTTAAAAGGCCTGGCCCTGCCGAGTATGTTTTAAAAACAAGGCCGATATTGCAGCCTGCTGGCTCCAGCTTGACTCCATCCTGCTGCTAATGGAGGACAGAGACCACTAACAGCTTCCTCCTCACTCCATAACAAACAGCGAGAGGCCGGGCCCTCGGGCCTTCCTGTATCCTACACAGATCCAACGAATAAACAATCATGTTCTGCTGTGGAAAAAAAAATTTCAACCAAAGAAATAAGAATCTCTCTCTCTCTCTCTCTCTCTCTCTCTCTCTCTCTCTCTCTCTCTCTCTCTCTCTCTCTCTCTGAATCTCTTCAGTGTGTCTCCTTCAATTTCCTCCTGTGAAGACACAAACAGACATGCAGACAAGCTGACTGATACAGAGATAGACCAGATGACATGTTGTGACCCTGAGCTGTGATACAGGTACTCCAGTCCTCATACTAAGTTGGGAAAGCCCCCAGGATAGAGCCTCTTCAGGGTTGCACATGCCCCTATGGATATGCCATTGAGCTGTAGTTGAGCTTGACCATGTTCCAGGACTGCACATTAGTGGACCTGAAGTCCAAGATGTGCCACTTCAGGACAGCCTCCTGGAGATTGTGGATATTCTCAATGACATCAGCTGTTTCCAAGCAACTAGTATGGTAGCCCTCTTATAAAGAAGAAGAGCACAGCATTATTATTATTATTATTATTATTCATTGTTATACAGTTTAGATTCCTGCTAGCATCATTCAAACACATATCCAACAGGAAAGCCCTTGAAACACTCTGTCCCTGATGTGGCATTACAGTATTGAACGTGAAGCAGTTACAGATGGCTGTCTGTTTGCTTAACAAGGGGTTTGCATTCTCTGAGCCTAAGGCATCAGAATGGATTGTACTAATTATTGTGCTGGAGTAGCACTGACTATGCAGACATCAGCCCTGTTTTCTCACATTAAGCACTGCAGAGAAAAAAAGTGTTATTGTCCTTTGTGATTAACACGCATGCTGTTGCTGCCTGTAGAGCCTGACTCCACTGAATACTGTAGGGAACAGTGAGCCAGGCAGTGGTTGGAAATAACATTGGCTTTAACCTTTAACACCAGTGTAGAAATTGTCTAGGTAAACAGGGCTTGAGTCTGGTTTTCACACATTTAGTAGTCAAATAAAAATAAAAATAAAGAAATAAAGAACCTAACTACAGATTGCCAGCATGCAAAGAATCTCCAAATACAGACATACAGAGGAAAAAAGGAAATATCCATCCAGCCCCTTTTATTTATTACTTCCCATTCACATCTGCCATTTAAACAGAATGTTGGACACCTATCTAAACTGTTGGGTTAGAGCAGGGGCGTCCAATCACAAGCCCGGAGGGCCATTCTACTCCAGATTTAACAGGTAAAATGATATAATCACCTACTTCAGGACCCGGATGGTGGTTTAATTGGTTCCATTAAACAATTTAGAACAGGGTTGGAACAAAGACAAGGAGTTGCCAACTTTGGCCACCCCTGGGTTAGAGTAACCTGGATATCTCAAGTCTCTTCACAAACCACTGTGTCTTCTGCATGTCATATTTTCGTACATTTAAAAAGAAATGAGAAAGGTATTCGCTAGAGGCTTGGGAGATTGATTCCATTTCTTTGCCCTTGCTTAGTTCTTGGTTAAAACTGTTTCAGGGGCTACAGGTTGTCAGGAATAGAAGGAGGGGGTGGGGGTGTAAGGAGGAGGATGGGTTCAGGAGATCTGTACACATGAGACATAAGAGAACGAGGAACTTCCCTTTAATGAACCCCTACATGGGGTGGCCCTTTCACTTTCTCTCCTGCACAGATAATCAGCAGCATGTTGGCTTTAGATAAAGTGACTGCCACTGACAAATGAAGGGAGAGGGCAAGGTATCACAGAGAGCTGCCGTTAATCCCTGAGGACCACAGATTCCTGGAAAGAGCATGCTAACAATGCTAATGGCTTGTTCATGTGTGCTTGGCTGGGCAGAGGGAGGGGAGGGTGGTGTGTTTGTGTGTGTGTGTGCGTGTGTGTGCGTGCGTGTGTGTGTACGTGTGTGTCACTGTGTGTGTGTGCGTGTCTGTGCTTGTGTCTACCCCACTCCCCTTGCATTGTAGAAGTGCAGTAGAAGATAATGTGTAGCAAGCATCCAGTTAAGCTGCCGGGATCAAACATGGTTTGTTTAAAGAAAGGGACCCCTCCTATTAGCAATCACCACATTGTTTATGCCGCCGCTAATTGGAGCCAATCGGTGTGTATTATCATATTGACAACACTTCCTCTTTCTCTGCTGTTAAATTCCAGTCCTTCTTCTGCATTCGATTTGGTCGTAATTATTTTAACATGTGTGCGCCACCAGCTCCTGCCTGGGAATCTCACCATCAGATGGTATTTACTTTAATATTTTATCGGTTCATGTAACACCACTTGTATTTATTTTTAAGGTCTGTTTGTACCCAAAGGATTGCGGGACAAACCTAGCTTTTAAGATATTTCCAGCATGTGTTCACTGTTCACAAAACCTTAGAAGTGGTCCAGCGAGAGGGAGATAAATCTTTTAATGGATTCTGAAAAAAACATGCCACTCCGAAAATGACAACACAGAGTAGTACTTTTTGCAGGCAGAATTAACCAACAATGATAATCAGCACTTTAACAGTAGGCCAGTTGATTCTTTTTTAAAAGGTAATTTAAGTATGGATTGGGGATTTAGCATCATTTTTCATATTTTTTAAATGTATTATTAACTGATTTTGTCTTCTTACCACGTTGTTATCAATACTAAACACCTATTTGGTCTCTTTCTATCACTCACTTACACCTTTTTCATATATTAAGTGTCTCAATATGGCTGTTTACCTTTTTCTATCTTAATGTAAGTTGTGAAGTGAAAATGTACATACTTTTGGATGAATAGAAATTTCTTGTTGACCTCCTGCCAGAGTTCGTACTGTTAATAAAGCAATGGCCAAAAGTTTTGCATCACCCTATAAAATTAACTAATTTTTCTTCATAATGTCGAATGAAAACTGTTGAATAATGTTACGTTAACATATTGAATTACATACTGCTTTGTTGTTTTCCATATACTTAACAAACAAAACTGACAAAAAAAAATCAAACTCTAACATGAAACACTGTACCACTATTATGGCTTCCGGTAGACTTTTGGGATATCATTTTGTAGTTTCTTTGATTACATGATGTTAAATAAAATATTTTCATACAGTTATTTTCTTTTTTTTTTTTTTTTTTAGCTGTTCAGTGGTTTTGAACTCCCATGAATAAGTCTTTCAGCTTTACCTGAGCCTAGAGGCATAGCCATACCTATTAAAATACAAATCCCAGTTCTTGATATTCCTCAAATAACAATTCACACAGGCCTGCACAAGGCAGGGGCAGAGCAGAAACCATGGTTACTGGACTTGCAGGGCCCAAGGCACAGGAAGTCAGGTGAAATGAATGAAGAGCCAGATGTTCCCAACTGTTCCTCAGAACTGCAGAATTCTGCAAGCAAACTAGGCCCACTCAGGAAGGCAATACCAGGAAAGGACACAAACAGTATGGAGTAATAGCAGTGCAATTCATACATTATGGAATAAATCAGACGTAAGCGATGAAAAGGGCTGAATCCATAGTTTTCAGTTGAACCATAAAATCAATCACGGTGATATCAGACATGTTTTAACGTTTATTTTAAGAGAATGTCCTTGACTTTAAAATTACATCCAAACATTACTGATAAATCCAATTGAATATCATAGGAAATGAATATGGATTTGTGGCTATTGTGCTAGGTTGGTAAGTAGGAAACTTCACCCTTGAAAACTCATACGCAGTACATAAATGCTGTTAAAAAAAAATCTTTCTGTAATAGTGCGCCTGTAAGCTGCAACTTGCTTCCTCCTGGCCTAATCATTTGTGTCAGTATAAAAACATCCTGTGTCAATATTGAACTAAGCTCTGTGCTGGTTAAATACTTAGAATTATACTGTACAACAGAGGATTGTTTTGATAGACAGAAGATCCTTTGTACAGTTTTCTGCCCGAATGACCCCCCTCCCACTCCTTCCAAATTTGCATCTCTAAGTGAAACATTTCCATTCACTGATACCTTCACAGGTGAGAAACGTGCTGCAGTGTTAAGGAGCTAGGACAGTCAATACCAACAGTAAATGTTTTACATATAGATACCACCGTCTCCACACACATACAAGCAGTACTGTATGGCCAGCTGGTTTCAGAAAAACACATTTGGCTGTGCAAACTTCTAGTACTTAATTCATTAAATGTATAAAGACATTACATTAATTATTGTGGATCGTAAACGCTGACACCCATTTAATGTGTCTTCTTTATTAATATTTGATCTACTGAATTAGACACAGGGCTGTAGATATAATGACTGGACTAAGAACAGCTATGTTTCCACCCTTAAGCAAATGTGGGGTTTGGAGACAAAAGAGAAAAACATTTGATACCTTTTTTTGGTTTGTATGGTAGATTTATTAACAAGATTAAAAAGGTTCAAGATGTATTAGGCAGTAATTCTTCATCATGTCGTTACAGCCCAGTTCTTGCAGAGAGGATGAAAGGGGGGGGGGGGAAGAGGAATGTCACTGTAACCTGAAACAGGAACCAGATAGAGGTGGAAGTCCTCTTCAGAGTGGAAATTCCTTCATGCATTATTAGTAGCTACTGCTGGTATATAAATTACACAGAGGTTAAGAACCATATCCAGGGCAAGAAATCAATTCCTAGTGTAGCTTCTATCAGATGCTTTAATTGAATCTCAGCAGTGGATATTTTTAGGATGTTCTTTAATAGAACTCCTTCTCTATGACTAGCTGCTTCTTAAAATGGGTTCTGAGCCCAGGGGCTTTCCGTCAGTCTGAATTCAAGGGACTAAAGACGGAATGGCACATTGTCCATTGCAACTGTGACATCACAAATGTATGTGTACTGGCCTGAAGCCTTGGGCCTTTGTAATGTATTGTAAGAAATGTGTGTATGTTTTTACACGTGATTGTGTTTTATTTTGAAGACAATGAACATGTTCTTCACTCAGTGTAAACAGTCACTAGCAATTATTACAGAGTGTATATGCACTGCTCATCCGGTGTTAAATGAAGATCAAACATAAACATCATTTCAAGCCAAATAAAATCTAGTTAATAGTAGACTAGGGTTACATAAGAAATCCTTGGCATGTAAAAAAAAATAAACCAATCAATCTAAGCAGGTGACAAGTATTAGAACATTGTGTGGCAATACAGAGCTGCCTTTGTTCCAGAGCTGAGGTCTGGCAGGTGTGGTGTTCTCGACAGACAGCCGCGTGCTCCGGTACTGAGCGGAGGGCAGGAAGTACTGCAGATGCAGGCGGATGTGTACTCTGTCCCAGCTGGCCCCTGTCTCCCCTGAGAGAAACCTTTTAATCAGCAGCCAGGAAGGAGAGTATTGATCGGTCCTTATAAGGACAGGATATCCTCTGTGCAAATGAACCCGACTTTATTAAACTGCTTCGCTAGTGCCCTTTACAGAGAGAGAGGAGAGAGAGAGAGAGAGAGAGAGAGAGAGGAGGAGAGAGAGAGAGAGAGAGAGAGAGAGAGAGAGAGAGAGAGAGAGAGAGAGAGAGAGAGAGAGAGAGAGAGAGAGATTCTTATTTCTTTGGTTATAATTTTTTTTTCCACAGCAGAACATGATTGTTTATTCGTTGGATCTGTGTAAGGATACAGGAAGGCCCGAGGGCCCGGCCTCTCACTGTTTGTTATGGAGTGAGGAGTAATAATGTTAGGGGATTAGGACAGCACCAGTAACAATGGTTAATTGTGCTACATTTAAACAGCTTTTTACTTGTACTATGCATTTACAGTACGTTATGTTTTTTAGTTGTTTCCTTTAACTATGTCACATTAATGGACGCTTGATGGTCCCATTAAGGTTTTGAACCCCACTGTTAATCTGGGGTGATGCTAGAAGGCGGTCTATAGGGTATACCTCCTCTCGTTTTATCTAAATGACAACCAGCACTGACATATCTCTACAGCTTTGACTAATCTATTGCTTTTGGATTATTTTATATATTTTAAACGTGAATCGTATTGCACCAAGCTGGAATAGTAGATAATACCTGTTGTTTTTACTGGGCCAGCATTAACAGGCGCTGTGCATAGAGTAAGAGATCTGAATTGATGTTATGTACAGTATGAAAAGATTCACTCTTGTCTCTTTTGACTGCTGCACAGTGAAACTTCTTTTGGGATGCATTGTCTCATGTTTTTCCAACCCCATTAAACATTTCCCTTCCATGGAGTAGTGGAAAGGAGGGGCTGGTAGTTCTTGGAACTGAAATTCTGTCATCACCCGCCTTTTCAAATAGAATTATAGGAAGCAAACCCTAGAACAGAATGATGAATTGTATTCTATTTTCATGGGGTGTAAATTCCATTTCACAATGTTCGTTTTTAACTCTTTACATACAGCTACTTATCATTAACATTTACTAATTAATTTATAAAAGCAGCAGTACAATTTTTCATAGGGTTTAATTCAGCTATGCTTCTTTTAAACAAACGCATTTGACCCCATGTCACAGTTTATAGGAAAACGGGTTGGAATTTGCAGTTCAATTCCTGCCATCTGTTTGTAACACCGAATGCTGGTGTAGAATGTAACAGCCACATGTTGCATTTAAACCTCATTATCAGCTCATTATCAGCTCCATCTAACTATTTGTACTGTTCATCCCATACTGTGTGGATCCGCATTGTGTGTCCCATGCAGCACATACATGGGACCTGTATCTCATCTAAAGGTTGCACCTCCAAACCCACAGTAGCCCTCTACATTGTTCTTGGATATTGGAGTATGGGCCTGATATAATGGAGCACAAGTATTGACTTCCTCACCAACAGGCAAGCATGCTTTCTATTGTGCCAGCAAAACCCACAATCCCTATAGAAACAGTTACCATTCATAAATCAGTGTCATACTCTCAACCTCCTCCAGCCTTGTAAACCAGGGTTCATCTAAGGAATGCACTTGGATAAGGAGGAGAGTGCTCAGGTGGTCTGATCCATGCATATAAAGTGTAGATAATGGGAGGTCTCTAAGAGTACGAAGAAGCACCCATTAAAGAGTAACCAGTATCAGATTGCATTGCTCCCTTACCTTTTTAAGAAGTGTGCAGTCATTCTGGTTCCTGATGACCTGAGTACAGTATCTGCTCCTCCCTTCTAGATATATGGAACTCTAGATCACTCACAGAGCCTACGTCACCACCTAGTGTACCACCGTGCATGTGCAGCAATGCAAAATTAAACTTGAACCGTAGTTCCTTTTTGCATTAGAGGTCTTAATGTCTCTTAGTTCTATACTGACACTTTGGCTGTAGCCTAAGTTACACACAGTATGTCAATGGCAGGGCAATTAGAACTGAAGAGCAGCTCCTGAATTCAGGTTAAAAAACTTTATCATAGCAATAAGAACCTCTCAAAATGATTGCAAACACCATAAAACATTAAGGGGACTGTGCATTTTCTGTTGTTTCTAACTAATGCTTTAATACATTCTGTTTTAAATGAGTGTGCACTGCATTATAATAAGCTGTAGCCAGTGATTGCATATCCCCCCTTTAGAATGATGCTTTTGTGACCCCGATAAGTTTTTTAACTGTTTTTTTTTTTTAACCCTAGTTCTCATGGAGCCCCCTTTTAAAATCTTGCTGTGAATGCCGGTTTAAAGTATTTTGTTACAAGTCCATGGTTTTTCCTGTTTAAACGAGCTTTGATCTTACCGGCAATATTATTTGTGCTCACACTGGAATGCAGCTTCGGGAAAACCCAAGAAATCACAACAGCCTCGAAACACTGCGAGAGATTATAAGAAAAAAAAAGAAAAAGAAATTCATCAGCTCTGACCTTTGCTTTTGAATGAGAACAAAGGCAATACTGTGCAATGAACTAACCGACTAAAACATTCACTGAGTGGAAACAAACTTCATTAAATCAAAATCGTTAGTAATGGCAGCAGCTCCAATTCTCATTTATCAAATGGACGGAGATTAGGAATACACGTCCTAACAATGCTTCCAATGCTTCCAATTCTAGGGTTTCCAAGACACCATCGCTGTTTAAGCCAATCATAATTGTTGTTACAGCTGGGTCAATTTGAAGGCCCAATAAATATATCTTATAAAACGGCCATGCATTAGGCTGAGGCAGGCCAAGATTACAAACAAATAAATAAAAAGCAGGTAGAAAATGTACTGTTTAACATTGTTTGACATTTTGCAATACAGCTGTAATCGATGCTTTCTTCTGTTTGGCTGGTGTGAGTCTGTATTGACCATAAAATCTAACCCATTGGATGGAAAACACACAGGAAGAAACAGATAATTTCAGAGTTCTTTAAATTAAACCTTAGCAGTTTTTATTCTCACTAGTTTATAAAATGATCACTAAAAAAGTAAAACGCTTTGATAAATAGTTTGATTTATTCCAGGTCTCAGTTGGTCAAACTATAGCAGAACAGCAGCAGAGCTGATAAACGTAAATGCTTTTATAAAAATGAATTTATAAACTTGAATCCTAAGAGCAAGAAAAGAAAATGTAATGCTTCAGTCCTTTCTCCTCTCAAGAATCCTCACCTTTGTACTGTTTTCCAAAATACTGTGTAACCAAGCAACAGCTGAAGAGATTTTATATATATATATATATATATATATATATATATATATATATATATATATATATATATATATACACAAACTTATTTATTAGAAAATCGAGCCTAGTTAGTGCTAGCGGGAGCAGAGCACGTCTGCCTGTAAAAGTCCATTTAAGGAGGTTGTGTGTTTTATAAATAGATCACATCCTCTTGATAACAACAAGGCTGCTATTTATTGCCCACTTCCCCCCCAGACAGGCTACTCAGAGTAGTTAAAAATTGCACTTCCCCTGTGATCCAGAGGAACTCAGCACTTCTGGGTTCCTACAATTGTTTGAGACTTGGAGCTGAGCAGCATGTGTCTAAGAGGGAGGGGGGAGGGGGAGGGGAGTAAACAATGTGAAGGCTTTTCTGTTTCTTCATGCTGTTCTCTGGGTGTGTACTGCGCTATACCATCGGTGGTATAGCAAAGTGTTTTAAAATGGAATTAAAGCATGGCAAAACAAGATCAACCCCCGTTGTGAATTGTGGTAAAAAGACACTCTAAACTCAAGACTTACTTCCATAGTTAGGTAGAAAATAGTGGTCAGTTTATCCCGGTGTTATGTGTAAGATCTGCCCTTTGATTAGTTGTACCTCAGATAACACCAGAGAGAGACAGGGTGAGAGACAGGGTGAGAGACAGGGTGAGAGACAGCAAGAGAGAGAGAGAGAGAGAGAGAGAGAGAGAGAGAGAGAGAGAGAGAGAGAGAGAGAGAGAGAGAGAGAGAGAGAGAGAGAGAGAGAGAGAGAGAGAGAGAGAGAGAGAGAGAGAGAGAGAGAGAGAGAGATCCCCAGGTAGATTAGATTAGAAAGTGCATATAGTAAATACTAAAGTTCAACAAAAGAGGAATATTTACTTCCACAATTACCAGGAATGTGCTAAAGTTAAGCAGGGTGAAGTTTCTTTGTCACTGAAAGGCGATTTCCTGCCAAGTTGGTCTGATACCAAATGTCTTCAAGCTTTAGAGGAGGGAGAGAGTGGAGTTGGCATAATCAAACCGGATTTTGATCTCGGAAAGAATACTTAAAACACAAGATACATTTTTCAACCTTATAAAAAAGTCAGATGTTCTGTGAATTGCCATTGCCAATGGTATTTTTTTTTTATGATGTTTGTACTGTATCTTTAAAAAAGAAAAGTTTACAAGGCTCTGTCAAGCCTGGGGGTGTTCCAATACATCCAGAGCCAAAACAAACATCCCTAATCATAAAGTTTGTTTGACTAAGTTTCTCACTGACATGTATTCCTGTACCCTGATATGGGCATTTGAAAAACAAGACGATAAAGTGCCCGGGTATCCTGCTATTACTGGGGAATCTGTATCGAGCACCATTTCCCAGATTAAAAAACAGACATGCAGGCAGGCAGGCAGGCAGGCAGGCAGGTGCTTGCAAACCTCACCTGTATTAAAATCCTGGGCAGTCTGTGCCGGAAGCCTATTCTTTTAATAACATTAGGAAATAAGCTAACCTGTTCAATCATCTCCTATTTAACAGTTACAGATGGATTCACAATTACGACTTGCCTTGGGGCGACAATTGCAGGTGGGCTAAAGAAAAATAAATAAAGGAGGGAGAGCCTTGCATTACTGCCAGGTAGAGCTCTGAAGAATCTCTGAGCCATTTGGAATGTTACTTACTGAGGGAAACACCATCAAACTAAAGCAGCTCTTCACATATGCCTTCAAGCCTATTTTACCTCTAAGGATACCTGCCTTTTGCAGCACACATACATATATATATATATATATATATATATATATATATATATATATATATATATATATCACAGACAATCATATACAGTAAAATAAGAAAATGTAGAGCACGATAAATGTATATTATAGGCATGCACATTAAAAAGGAATGGCCATGTAACTGTGTACGGGGATGGAAGGGTTAAGTCAGGAGGAAATGAGTTACTCTGTGAATGGGCAATGTACTGACCTTGCTGCACGGACACAGACTCTACAGAGGAAAAACAAATGCATTGGCTTGGCATGCATATTCATACCAAAACCAAGGATGACCAGAAATCAATAGAAGCCTCAAATATAATGCCGTTTCTACTGTTTGTTAACTGGTAAATGAGGGGAGACTTGCCGTGAGTAAAGGCAGCTCTCTTTTAATCTAAATACTAACCTCCTTTCCTTACTCCCTTTTCAAAGGTTTTTAGACCTAGGGCTATAAACAAGCCAAAACAAACAGCATCAAATCACAGGCGAGAAAAACAACAGCTTCATTTGTTTTATTCAGTATTTGGTTGCGTTTCCATTTCCCAACTGTTACACAACTTTGCATGCTGTTCCCAACTTCAGCAAGTACATCTGGTCCTGCAGGGAACAGCGTTCTCTTTAACAACTTGTCACTTTTTAAGTTTATTCCTTGGCGTGAGGGTGGGGGGAGGTCCCATTTCTCAAACTACCACTCAAGGTCATACTGTAAATGTTCTATACTGGATTCAGTTCTGGAGCCAAGCCAACCCAGTCTAGACACTGTATACCCAATGAAGCACAGGTTAGTGCAGTGTGGGTGGAATATTCTGAACCAATACAAAAAAAGGATCTGATAAAACAGACCCTCTCTAATGTATTTGGCTTGCCTTTAAAAACAACTGTAGTTGTGTATTAAACTGGGACAAAAGGCCATCCCAAGAAATGTGCTGTTTACTCTGCTTCCATTGAGAGGGACAAATCGACGTGTTGATGGTAGTCTGAGATTTTTCAGTGAGACAGTGGAAGACAGTAGAATTAACTTAGGGACACATTGAAAGGGGAAAATGCAGAAATAATGGCGAGGAAAGATGATAATCTTTTTCCCATTCTTTTTTTTGAATGCTGTTCCGCTCTGTACAAATAATAGGAACAAAAGGAAGATCTGATTTATTTTAACAGATTACCAAAGAGGAGCTGCATCCCCTTTGAGACCACTTACGATGCGTGCACCCTGTAATTACAGGCTTGTGTGCATTACAATATGATCACGCTACCGTCAGCCTTTCAATTCTTTGAGATTTGTTATACAGGGGTGAAATTCTCAACAAACAAGTGCAGATACTCATATACGCAGCCGGGAGGAAACATTTTAAAAATGGATACAATTTGAGTGCCAAGGAATAAATACTTTTTAAATGTTTACATAGCGGTACACGATACATTTATGAATACAAAATAAGCCTTAAAAAATAATTGATCAATTATAACCAATTCACTATAAACAAGGAAGCTGAAAATACTGAAAGTGTTGCATCCTCTGCATGTATCACTCAGTCATGTACTGTAATATAACACTTAAGTTAAACCTTAATAAATGGCAAGCATTAAGAAATATTACAAATAAACTGTTGTAGAGAGGGAGTTTTGTTTCAAGATATCCTAAAAAAGGGATGATGTTATAAACAATGGTATAAAAAAAACAACTGTGCTATGAAAAAATGAGACAAAAAAGGTCTAGGTCAAACAATGCACAATAGGGGCTAAAATACCCCTCAAATGTATTATGTAAGAGGCACTACTACTACTAATGATGGACTTGGCCATTTTAATCTCCACAGTATTCTCAGCAATCATCCCCATACTTTCCAGAGCCTGGGTGCCCACCAGCAACAGGACCTGGCCATGCTACAATAATAGCTTTGGATTAGAACTTACATGCCTGTTTCTTTTATGTATTTTTTACTTATTACTTATCTTACAATAATATATTCTGTGTGTTTCTCTGTTGTGTTTCTGCATTGATGAATTACCATGATCTATTCCATAAAAAGATTTTCCAGTATCCCTGGTATAATGTTTTCTGCACAAAAAACAAAGTGGCAAAAGACACATTTTCATAAAGTAATATCATTACTGTGGTTTACTTATTTTTTTTTTAGATGTACACGCAAGTGAAAACTCATGTTTAACTTAAATAAACTCTTCAAAATGTATATATATATATAATCGCATCATCACCATCATTTCCAGACTGCACCAAACGTGTGCATTATTTACTTAAGATGCTCTGTAAATATGTTAGTGCTTCTCCAGTGAATTGAACTGTCCAGAGCTCATTCTGAATAATTTGCCAGAAATACTCTATAACAAATCTCAAGTTCTCCCAGATGAAAAGGGAGCTAAAGTATTGCCAAAAAGTCTGTAAAAAGTCTGTAACAACCTTATGTTTTTGTAATTACTAGGGAGACTAATATATTTTTGGCATTATGGAATCAGGGGTACACTACCTACATAACTTTTACCACTGAATATGAAAATTGATTTTTAATCTGTGAACCCATATTCTGAGGCTAACATCAAAAAGACACATTCTTAATACTGAGCTATCTTGTAAGCTTGTGAAACGTCACATTAAACATGATATTCTAACCTAATGTTTTCACTTGACTGAAGAAGCTGATGTATGCCTGTGTGACACAGTTTGGTGAATTTCTGAAGCACTTAATAAACTAGGTTTGGGTAAACAAATGTTTGAGTCAATAGAAGAATGCATATCCTTAGTTACTCACTCAGTGAAAAAAGACACAACACACTTTTTTATATTTAACAATATATATATATATTTCTAATTTCAATGTACATTCTGTTTTTGACATTTTTAGCTCTTCTTCACAAACAAACAATAGTAGGAATCTAAATAAATACTATATAAAATAGAACTTCAAAATAAATATATCTATAAAGGAAAACTTTGTGACAACTTTTTTTTTTTTTTTTTGTTACAGGACAAGAACTCAGCATAGCTTCTTTCTCAACATTTAATTTGCCAAGACAAACAAGGAATATCATATGCCACTTGCTAATTAGACTGGTGTGAATTAGCTTTGTTATACAATGATTTTCAAAGACCTGAAATGCTGTACAGTACGGAGTATTCTGGTGGGTGATGCAAATTGTATTTTTGCCACAGTTGTTGGAACATGTTACTAACTGGTACATGGAAGATATTATACTCTCATCAACAGTGTTCCCCTGTAAACCCATCGCTATGGAAACTGGAGGGGTGGGGGGGGTAAATCAAAGTTCACTGTTCCTTTGAATCCAGGAAGGGGAATACACAACCTTCCTATTACAAAAGATGAAAGGACTTCTATTTTAATGGATTCTTCCTTTTTTGGGTCAGCCTAAGACTTTTCAGATTTCAAGAAGTTATTTAATGCAGCTGTGTTTTGTCAATCAAGCCTGGGGTACTTGTCGAACTGCACTGGAAAAGTATGCAACAATAAAGGCAAAGAGGTCTGGAAATCAGCTGATCCGAGAAAACTGATTTTTTATTTGTTTAGCAGATTCCGTGAATATTAGGTTTCCGAGGTGAGGATTAGGCATGCTTCTTCCTTGGTAATGAGGCATGGAAAACATAAATAACAAGGTATTTTTTATGACCGAGCACAGTTTTTATGCAAGTGCTGCTGGAGAGGGAAAGACCGGTAATTTTTTTCCCCCAAAGCGTACCACCGAGCCAAAATACTCATTACACTGTACCATGCGATCTTACAGTACATTAAATTACTAAGTTAAAAATAAGCTTATAACATTTTTTCATTTAAAAAAATCTGTCTTTAAACTATATATACAACAAAAATACAACCTGCATAGGTCTTTTTTTCTTTTAAAGGGGCAAGAACAATTTTGTCCTTTAGTAGGGTTTTGAGCTGATTTTTTTGGCATCAACCATTCAAAGGAATAGCAAAACAGTGCACTGCCGCTTTAAATACTATTGCCTGATACATTCATATAACAGCACAGTGGTTTGTTTTTTTTCTCATGGTTGTCTCTGCTTTGTGCAAGTACACAAGTACAAACATTATCATATATAAACAGCAGGGGCCAGCTAGGGGGTTAGAAATCTACTGACACAACATTCCCTTCTGCTGAATCAGATCACCCTGCAGAAAGGACACTGTACCTTTAAGAGCAATTTGATCACTTTTGAGTGCACACAAAAATATCCCTTAAATAGAATTTAGCAAAATACTCCTTAGGCTTTAACCCCTGAATATAAACAATAAAATAGACTTTTGAAAAAAAAAAAACATATTTACAGTAACATAGACACCTATTATTATTATTATTATTATTATTATTATTATTATTATTATACAAGACAGGTACAGTTGAGCAGCAAGAATATAATATTATGCTTGGCAATGCAATACAGGATGGTCAAATGTAAAAAACACATTTTTACCATGTCTGTTATACTGTGCTTTTTTCTGTAGTGTTACCTGGATTTCTTAATGTTGTGCACCTTTTTGGGGAAATGCAAAATGAAAAAGCGTTGTGTTCATAGATGCTTGTTTAGTAAGACCCTTGTTAATGCAACACTGCGCATGAGAACTAGATAAACTGATCCCTGAGGAGCTCCTTCATATCGAAATGCAGGAGCGGCACAGAAAACCAGGCTTGCGTGTTAATAACAGGTTCACACTAAAAAAGGGCTTACCACACACCTTTACAAAACAAAGGTCTTTGGGAAATTGTTAGAAGGAGTTGTGGTGAGGACGAATGAGTGTGATGAGAAGTGACTCACACAAGTTGAAACCAGAGACATTATTTAAATGTCAGGTGGGTGACATTGAGTGGGCTTGAATCTGTTCATTTTCACACAATTCACTCCTGACAGATTGTTAATGTTCCCTTTTCCCCATTTGCTTCTTCTTCTTTGTTAAGGAATGTGGAATTCACCCAACTGGCTGTGGAATTAATACTAATGAAACAGGGGGTAGTGAGTGAAACCCCTTTGCCTTCCCCAGCCTGCTTTACATTGCGTTGCCTGCGGAGGAAAGGAAATGTAAAGCTTTGTGGGTTGTATTTTTTTTTTTCATTTCCACATTGAACCTCATCGAAGCAGAGCCTGTGTTGTTGACCCATAAACTTTAAAATTGTACAAAGTGTGCCTTTAGCCATGCGCTTGTGTTGAACAAGATTTTAGGCATCTGAGCCAAGAGTCCTTATAATTTAGCATAATATTACCTTCACTAAAAAGTGAGGGAGTTTAACCCTAAGTACCAGAATTGCTGTTATCCAACTATACTGGCTTGACGCTTTCAGAAATGAGTGGGGGATTAAGAACTCTTCACAATTCAACACACAAAGAAAAAGCACATGTCATATCAGGATGGTTTTCCCTGGCTGCCTGCTTTAACCTCCATTGCTTTGCAGGCTTTTGAGTCCTTGCAACGGCAGCCGGGGCGGCTGGTTCTGTCGTAGCACTTCTGCGACAGTTTGAGGCAGCCCATCGCTGGCAGGTAGCACACAAGGCAGGGCAGCACCAGAGACATGGCCCCCATGAAGGACCAGCGGGCACAGCAGTTGGAATGGGAGCAGGAGCAGGGGCGGTCGGCGCAGGAGCCTTCGTCGTCTTCATCCGTGGTGCAATGGTAAAATATTCCCTTGACGAGGCACATGCACGTGGCGGAGTCCACCAGGGTCTGGGCTGAGCACAGGCACTCCTGGTTGAACACCCAACAGGAGGGTAAGGCCCTGGGAAGCGTACATTCTGTGCACTTGCATTTCCCACATTCCTCACAGCGCAGCATGTGCTGCTTGCTGCTCTCCAGGGTCACGGCCCCCTTGAGATCTAAGGGCTTGGAGTTCAAAGGCTTGGGCTGCATGCTGACAGTCCTGTGGGAGGTCTGGTCAGCCACCGGGGGAGGGGCTGCGTGGTCCAGTAGCCTCTGATCCGATGAGGTGCTACTGCCGCTGCTAATGGAACTGGGGCGGCCGCTGAACGATATCCACGGGTGAGTGATGTCGTGGTGGTCGCACCTCTGCGTGTGTGGGTGGTGGCTTTGGTGGTGGTGACTGATCAGGAGGGATTCATGGGCCCCTCTGAGCGGCTTCTGATTGGCTGGCCGTTGCGCCACCACCGGACAGTCAATGTAATCGTTCTCAATGTGGGTCGTCTTCATCTGGTCAATGGGCAAGATGGTCAGGGGGTGCTGCAGCCGGCCATAGGGCACCCGGCCATCTAGTAAAGGCTGTACCATAACCGAAGAAGAAACTCCAGAGATGTGGTGTGGAATCCTGGGCTCCATCTGCAGCTGCTTGTCCTTCATATATCACACAGTGTAGAGCATTTAAAATCCCTGTAAACACAAGGACAAAGAACACATGTTATTGTCATATTCCAGAGCAGTGAAGAAAGAATCCCAGGTAACAGCACTACGCTCTGTTTGTATAAGGGGTGCAAACATTGTCATAGAAGCAGAGATTAGCAAGACACGATGGCAATGCAATACCTACTGATTTCACATGCCAACAGAGGAGGATTGGAGCTGCAGAGCAGTGGAGGAAATGTTATTCCACAACTAATTAAGGTCACTTAACACTGATTACGGTTGAATTCATAACAGATAACGCAGACCAGAGTCTAGTTCATAGAACTGCCCGCCCATTTCCCTACACTTAGCCACACAGACATTTTTGTTATTCCTGTATATTGCTTTCAAGTCTACAAATACATCTTTAGAATTCTGAATTCCACTTAATTCCAGAGTTAGGATTATTAAGATTATACGTTTCCTATCTGTGTGGTGAAATGTCCTGAAGGGATTCTTGCAAAGGGTTAAATAAAATAAAATCCTGTTTGGCAGAAGTAGGAAGCAAAGGTGACATGAGCGGCATAAAAGCATGGGTTGATACCATATTACATTAATTACAAAACCCTCAATGAATTGAGAATAAAAGCAGGAATCACAATGCACGCTCCTGGGTAGACTGTCGTTTGTACTACTGTTTGGGAATAATTGGGTAAAACTTTAACTCGTACTTTTTAAAAAACTTTTTTTTATTGTAGTATTTTATTATTAAATACATGAAACTTTAAAAAAATGAAATGCAATGGCACTGATTTTAGACACTGGTTGTGACGTAAATTACAGCTCTAAAACAAAACATTTAAACTGGGAAAATGAGTCTTGTTTTCCATGAAAAGTGCCCACAGCAGGAGAATTAATTTTGATTTGGAAGGCCGATGAAGCGATTATAAAAATAGAGATAAGATGCAACTAAGATAACCCGAAGTTACAAAAAAAAAAAAAAAAAAAAAAAAAAAAAACTGTAAAAACTGCAAAAACTCATACATGATGTTTTGTGTTAACTGGTAAATTCAATTAAATCAATATGTTGACCTCTGTGGTCAAAAAGAGGAAACGGATCCGAGTGAAGAAAAAAAATTAATTGTTTCTTAATACACTTGTATTTCCACCACTGTCTGCAAGCTGTTACAAAATAAACGTTTTATTTTTTTTCTGTACAATATATATATATATATATATATATATATATATATATATATATATATATATATATATATATATATATAATGTGTGTGTGTGTCTGTTACTTTTTTTAATAATTTGCCATTTTAAGCATGATATAATAAAGTATAATGTTAACAGGAAAAGTTTTTTTTTTTTTTTAGATGTACATACATTTGATTAAAAGAATATCGCCACAACAACCAATTCTAAATATCTGAAATTGATGTTCGCGACACAAGGCAATCCAGCTGCCAAAAAAAAAGAAAGAAAAGAAAAGAAAAAAAGAAAAAAACAATCCTGGAGAAAACTCCTATCATACTAATACCTGTATCAATATATCGAATGAATGGCGATTTCGTATAACATGTATTAATATAACAATCTAAAGCAAAAGAAAAAAAAAAAAAAGAATCACAATATATGGTATCTCGTGGAGCTTTCATTTGCATGAACCTAGACTAATCTCTACCTAATTATATGCGGACTAAAATAAAATGGGTTTGATTGAATATACCTATATATTGGATTGACCCGCTTTCCATTCACATATTCTATTAAAATAATGATTTATTTTCATCGCAATGACGTTTTTGCGAAAATGTCAGTGCCAACTGTGACGGCCGAATGTAACCTCGCCATTCTCCTTCAGAGCTCACGTACGCTACAAATACACTGTCTGTAAAACACAGTACCAGCAAACGGAGTCATTCCTAAATAAGAATGCGTATTTACCCTGATCGGATTTTTATCGTTACAGAGAAAACACATTTACGGGAGGCAATGCTTTACCATCAAAAGAAGCTCCTTGCAGAATGAACCTGCCCGTTTGACGCGCACGCTGTTGATTTAAATCACATCTCATTTATTGGCGTTTTCTTATTCTTATTTGTTTTAAAAATCTGAGGTTTGCAGACGTATGAGAGAGACACGATCATCTGATCTGTGCTTTATAATAAGTAAATGGGAATATCACGCAATGTTAACCACAGCAGAATGCAAATGGTGCAGCAGGTCATACGCGCACCGAAACTGCATTCGCATTCCCAGCACTAGCAATCTCCGTACTGGAATTTTAAAATTTAATTTGACACCAGAATTCAAAAAAAGAGAACCACACGGGTGTAGACAAACGTAGAATGTACTATTATTCGACAGTATTGATGTTTAGAATGTAAATTATATTAAAAAGGTATAAATCAACACTTTGCAAAATACAGTAACAATACAATTGAGCTTGTTTTCATATTCCCACAATTGAAATCAATGTCCATGTACCCAGACGCAACGGAACATCGAAGCAGAAATCCCAGCCTTGACCTAAAATTATCCTGCGTATAGACTATGGTACAAAAAAAAACGATAAAAAGCAATACTTACTTTATTTAGAAAAACAAAACATGTCCTTAATTTCCAATGGGTGTAATCAGTATTCCAAAGATATAGGTAATGGTATAGAAAAAACACCAAAAATAGAAATCCGTGCTAAGAGTCGTCTCGAACTGCAGTGCAGCGGGGACACAGGGTTTTTGCTACGATGTTGCAACTGCTTGTGAAAATGGCTTTTTTATGAATGGGAGGGTTAGAACGGTACTGCGCAGGTGCATTGCCAGCTTTTTTGTGAATGGGAGGGCATACAGCGTTTCAGCGCGCAAGTGCGGGGGCCACAACTTTATGAATGGGAGGACTTAGAAATAGTCTGCGCAAGCGTGATGTTAACATTTCATGAATGGAAGGATTGGGAGCTTTCCTTCACAAGGGCAATGAGGATTACATGAATGGGGCAGCTATGTACCTCACGCCACACTATTTATTGATTTATTCAGCCATTCATTCAACTACAGCGAATCCTTTGACTTGCAAAAATGAACATTCATTTCCGCATTAGAAAATCCTATTCCATTTTTTTATTTAGCTGGTCGCAATTCAAATAATAAAATAACAGAACATGAATTTGAGTCTGTAGGCTATATATTATAATATATGTAGCCTGCGTATGCGTGCATGCGTCTTTTATTGCTTTGCTCTTCATATTTTTCAAACAAATATGTTGTACTTGTCACAATAAAACATTGAATGGCCTCTATATGGTGCTAGAATTGTTATCAACCTTAAAAAGAGACAAAACGTGATTATCACCAGATGCTGATAGGCACCACTGTGTTCTACTATACAGCATCGATGCAACATTGAGCTCATTTTAACAAACCTAAAGGAGTTCGTCATCAAATGCATTGCTAACATTCTGAATTCATGAACGTCGAATTGGCTGCATTCTTTTTCTGGTTGTCATTCAAAGGAAGCAAAGCAGTGACTGTATGAAAGCGTGTCCTTCTGGTGTGCTCACTGAAGGAGACGTGTCGTCTGTGACGAAATACAATGACCTGATTCTCAGAGAAACGCTTCTCTGTTCTGCATTTGAAAAGCAGACGGCGCAAATCGATCGGGCTGCTGATTTCGAGTTAAGGTAGAATTCAATATTAGCGGAAGCAGTCCGTCTGTCAAATGCACTCAGTCAGCACTAATGTGGCTATACATCATTAGACAACCTTTAACAGAAATGCAAGCCTTGACTAAAACGATTGCAGGCCTTATATTTTATACGCACATTACAAAACTGAGCTGAAAGCAAATCTCAAATTCAATGTGGTTAGCGCACAGGGACAACAGAACCCTGGGTTCGAATCAGTTTGACCTTTTGGCTCCTGTGCCTCAGTGATGCTATCTATAAAACGATAAAAACCCAACACGAGCAGGAACCTAATGGGAATTATCTGCTGCATGTCAATAGGGCTGTCCGTTTTCAAGTGCCACCGTTTCGACTACAAAATGGTAGGGAATAATACAAAATGCGTAAAAACTCGAATAAAAAGTACGCGTTTTAATGTATTTAATAAGACTGAGTTATAATCACAAAACAGTAGTGTCATATGTATTCGGTTCCATTTGTTCCAAGCCAGTTATATTGCTTCATGAAAGCCAGAGCACACCGCGAAACTGGCAGGCATCGACTGAGCGCATCACAAAAGAACAGGATGGTGTTGATTTGTAACTTAACCACAGAGAGGAAATGATTGTAAATTTCCTTTAAAACAACCCACTGTTTGCCCTTCCCCCCCACGGATTTTTTCCCCAATTTTTTTTAGGAAGGAGGTAAGGCTTTATAAATAAGCAATGTAATAATGAGCATTGATTAAACATAAATAAATAAAATTAAAAATCACAAGTGACCTAAAAAGATAAACAGCTTGTAACAATGAATCCCATTCGATAATAATACAACTCACACTATAGTAGCCGATTTGTCTTTTTACAATATTTTACAGTACATTTAAAACTATTTAAAAACATGCCAAATGAACAGCGCATATATTCTTGAATTAGTCCAACCTTTTATCAATTAAAACGTTTTAATGTAGGAATCGTACAGATGGAGTACAAGTGTAGTAATCATGGTAAAGGATAAACGACAATAGCACGAATAAAGCTTCAAATTCAACCTGGCAAAAAAAAAATGTGTAAGAGCAATATCCAAAGCTAAACCAGAAGCGTAGAGCGTAGACATGTTTTAATCTGAAAAGAAGCTAAACACACGGCAGCTTACCCCAATAATATGTGTTGTGGCAGGGCACGGTGTCGCTGTTAGTACAGTATAGGACCCCAGTGTAATTCCCTCGGGTTGTAGGAAAGCGAGTTTAGATTGAGACAAACCTCCTGAACTGACCCAGACTGTCCTTCTGTCTTGCTTTTTGACCCTGTTATTTGTGTGAGGCGTCTGTCAATCACTCCCCGAATCAGGAATGGGTGGATGTGAAGTCCCTGGGAGGAGTGTGCTTCACGAGCACAAGAGGTATTAAAGAAAGCAGACACGTGACTTATTGTCTTGAATGCACGCTCATTTATCAATACTCCTGTTGATACATATCCACATAATTAAACGTTACTAACTATAGTTTAATGTCTGTATCCCATTCCCCCTTGCTTTGAATATGGCACTAGGAACGTTAGATAACCTTATCAATGTTTAATGATCATGGTAAAATGATAAAGTGTTGGATCAGCCTTAGCAAAGCTGTAGCATAATAATAATAATAATAATAATAATAATAATAATAATAATAATAAAACTAAGATGGAAAAGTTACCATTTACCGTTGAGATGCATTGTGATATTCTGGAATAAACATTCAAAAGTATTTAAACTGAGAGATTTTTACATTCCGCTGTGAATCAAACGCACACGAATCATTGGGCTAGGAAGTACAGCGCAGAATTGTTTCACGCTGAAAAAGTAACACTTAATAAAATATCGATGCCCCGTTTGATAAACACTTCCACACCTCCAGATCAAGCGAGCGTCATCAGATATGTGAGAGGGCAGTGACAAGATACACAGCAACTAATACTGAACACATCCAGGACAGGAAGGGCGTGGGAAGACACGGGATTGGAAGCGAGACAAATGCAATTAAAATCGAAGTTTTTCTGAACTCATCTGCAATATATTATTTTAATAATTCTAATGAATTACTGTCATTATATGTCTCAGAATATTGCAAAATACATAATAAATGTTTTGAATAACGTTTAATGTTACTCTCTCTCTCTCTCTCTCTCTCTCTCTCTCTCTCGTAACATATTTTCATCTGGGAAATATTAAGCAGTGATAGCACGTGACTTTAGTACTATAGAGTTCTTTATGAATATAGGCATATCTTGTGCTATATTTTCACTCTAGGCCAGACTGGACATGATCTAAACGTTCTTACCTATATGTACAATTTGGTATAGTTCCTATACAACTATAGGCCTACGTGGACTGGTAAAACGTTTATTTACTTGACTTGGGTCCCCTATAGTTTTACTCACAGTCTTTTATTTTCACCTCTGACTGCTTCAAAAGAGTTTTAGTGACCTAACCAAATTCTATTAACCAAAGTTTGGTCTAAAACAGAAATCAGACCTGTGCTTTTGTTAAAAGGTTACAGGTTAACTC
Organism: Acipenser ruthenus; assembly: GCF_902713425.1. Taxonomy (NCBI): domain Eukaryota; kingdom Metazoa; phylum Chordata; class Actinopteri; order Acipenseriformes; family Acipenseridae; genus Acipenser; species Acipenser ruthenus. The sequence continues at coordinate 26,768,391 of NC_081210.1, forward strand.
AGAGGTTAAATCAACAACTTGATTGAAATGTATTCAAAAAAAAAAAAAAAAAAAAAATCTAGCGACATCAGAACTTCAATGAGGGGGTTCAAATCGGACTGCCCCCTCCCTCGTTTTTGCGCTTTATGCAACATTTTTTTTTCACAGTCAATGAACAGCGATTGGAAATGGGATTAGCACTTGGGGAAACAGTGCCTTGTGCAGCAGGAACCGTCATCAAAGGCGTGGATAGCTCTTCAGCTGTTTGTTTGTTTTTCAGTCTGAATAATCCTTTGTAGCCGATATGTTTTTTTCTCACCACTCACACTAGTGATGCACAGTACGCCTCAATGCAGATGGGCGTCACGATGATACATAATTGCTCATATCTTAAAGTTAGCTTCCGTCTTGTTTGTTTTCCTGCAGCTGTCTGTCTCCCTGGTATGTGCCAGAGCTAAACATGGGACCTTTTAGCATTTCCCAGCCAAGTATAAATCCACGTAATAATTATATATTATATTCCGCATTTATTTATCATGAGCATGAGGGCACTTAACAATATTTGCGAGTTTGACCTTTGGGTGCTCTACAAAAACATCTGTAGGTTTCACAAAGCATACCTTAGCTCCACAGCACCCCAAACACACATCACGCTGGGATGTTGGTGGATGAGGTGACCATGTTTAATCCTCAGATTCTTACTCTACTGTCTTCACTTTTTATATTTTACAGTATAGGAAAGCAAATACAAATCCTGTGACTCTCGAGTTTTGTTTTCACGCATCGTCTCACGTAATTCACACATATGAAAGCGCTTTTACAACAGGTTTGCGAATCTCCCTTTCTTCAGAAACACGGGTTCTGCCAAAAGACGCTCTTATTGCATGGCTTCCATTGCTCACTGCTTTGAAGAGCGTGAATCGTGAGCGAGACAAATATCCAGTTTTATTTTTTGTAGTTTATCACTGTCCTTTATCTTGTGTAATTTTTTTTTTACCATTCTTTGTAATAATTTATAAACTCGAAATTATGTTAGACAACACTGGATAAGAGGGAACATCAGTTAATCGAGATGCATGGGGGGGGGGGGAGGTCATTCAATTTCATACAATAATATTTTATTAACATTCAAATACAATGACAAAAAAAAATTATGATGCATAAGCAATTTACAATTGCTACATGAACAGTAACTTAAAGTACATATTCTATAACTGGATAATACACCTATTGCTAAATTTAATACAGACCCTTGATATCCCCAGTGACCTTCCCTATTTTCCCTAACCCGACCCCTATCACTAACTCTAAGAATTTACACTTTACAAATTCCAGCAAGAAATGGCAATGATGTATGTCTGGCACTTGGCGTTTTATCTTAACATCGAACTGAAATACAACTGCCCTGAAGAGGCTGGAGGAAATATGTTTTCCAAATGTTCAAAATAAAAATCAGCCAAAAACAATACAGAATGCTTTAGTTATTTTTGTGGAATGGAATGTTTTAACATAAAACTGGAGATGACCACAGTTACTGTACTTAAAAAAAACCCCCAAAAAACAACAAAAAAAAAAACGCATGCAAGACAAGAGGGAGAGGAGACATGTTATTTCAGGCCCCTGCACCTGGTCTTGAATCTATTTCCTCTCTCTCTGCAGGGTTCAGAAGCAGCACAAACAGTCTCAGAGGCCTGGCTGCTTAAACTGTTACAGCTAAGACACAGCAACATGAGCAGACTAGTGTTTGCATCCAGGCTAAGGATCACATCAGTCAGTGGTAAAACCATCAGAGAGGGATTCATTAGTGGTGTGTCCCTGTGTTGCACGCCATGGAACCAAAACAGCATCACTTTATTTGTCCAATAGATTTTGTCCATTGTACTAAAGCTTTGCTTCTCTGTGGAGATTGATTGACCCTGTCCTTGTGAGAGCCTAATTCACTCAGGATCCAAGGTGTTATGGCCGCAGGCTATCCAGAAAACACATGCAGGTGCTGGAGCAGAAAAGGTGAGAATGTCCTTTGTCTGATCCCCCATACGACACCCTTCCAGTGCAATGAATTAGAGTAAAGGGAGTCAGCAGTGTATGAAGATGGGTATTCTACATGCGTGTAATTAGCCAATCTGAAAGCAAACAACAGGATGGGTGGGGCTGGGCACAAATGTGATGCAAACACAAACTGTGGATTGCTGCTAAATCAATTAGCTCTATTGACACCATGCTTTTTATGTTACGTTCTGACACTATAAAAATAGATTACAAATGGCCTTTATCACATATAAAAGTACTTTTAATTGTTATGCCTCTGTCTTTCTAGAGGTTTACCTTGTAGTATGTATTTTAATAGTTAGTTCTTTATACTGTATGTAGCCATAGAGACAAATATTATGAAAAGTACTGTATGTATGATCTGAGATATGGACTTTAAATATGGATTTACTGAATGCATCAACTTTAACCCCCAGTGCTCTTCATGGACATGTTCCAAAATGGAACATGTCCATATCTCATTGAACATTGTTTTCCAAGACGTTTCTTCCAACCCCATGGTGGTGTGTAGAAAATGAAGCCTGTGGAGGGAATGTGACCTCTGCTCTTTCTCTGGGATCACTGGTGTCCAATGAGGAGACAGGACCTCAGCTGAACTCCCATCCCAAAGGAAGACTTCTATTGGAGCATGCCCACTTTAATAGGGGTCAGCTTCTATTCACAGAAAGCACATTCTGTCAATTCCACTTGCCATAGAACACACATTATGCGCATTCCATACACGATGCATACAAGTTCCCACCACATACATAAATCAAAATGAAAATGAAAACATAAAAGGTCCACACCAGTGTTCATTAATCACTGGTGTGACAGCAAATACATTGACCTTCTATGAATTTGCCAGCGCTTAAATATTTTATGTGTACAGACCAAACAATGGTCAAAGTAATGCTGAACAATAGGAACTGTAATTGAGAGTTATGGTTAGGCTTGTCCACTGGAGGTCTATTTTTTTCTTTGCAAAGGGTTTTCTACTAGATGAAGAACTACAGTCCATATGAATTGTATCATATTAGTTCAACGGACCAAAATCAGTGTCTGTTGAGAAATATAGTAGTTTTCCACATAATATTTTCATAATAATTGTCATCTTAAAGGCAATGTTGAAAAAACTGTTAGGCAAGTTAATGTGGCAATAGTTTACTATAGGGTACATATACTATTGACAACTTAAGGAATACCTTAAGTGAGATCAACAACAACAGGAGGCTGTATGGTCCAGTGGTTAAAGAAAAGGGCTTATAACCAGGAGGTCCCCGGTTCAAATCCCACCTTAACCACTGACTCATTGTGTGACCCTGAGCAAGTCACTTAACCTCCTTGTGCTCTGTCTTTCGGGTGAGACATAGTTGTAAGTGACTCTGCAGCTAATGCATAGTTCACAAACCCTAGTCTATGTAAGTCGCCTTGGATAAAGGCGTCTGCTAAATAAACAAATAATAATAACAATGTAATTAAATTTAGCTGCACAAGTTCAATGGTTTCACAGCTTGTAGCCCCTAAACAAATGCAAACCTCAACAAATACAATACTCAAAGAATAACAGCTGGTGTCTTCATACCGGAAATAAAAGGAAACAAGATTGGAAAGTAATGCTTTGCTAATGAGACATGATGACCTTGAATAATTTCACATCCCCAAACCGCCACTGCCGTTCTAAAGCTATAACCGAAGAAGCAGACTGCTTCACTGGCTTAGATGAAGCAGAAAAGGAGCACTGGCAGTCTGCTTGCTTAGACTAAGCAGAAAAGGAGCGTTGTTAATGAATCGAGCACGGAACTTGTTCAAAGCTCTGAGCATTGAAAAAAACTAATTTTAACAGCAGCCAGCCGACAAAACTGCTATCTTTAATAACTGTAGAAAAATGCTATAGTTATTCATGGAAAAAATCCACATTTATAATAGCCCTAATTTTACAGAAATATGCATACTGTAGTATTTTTCAATACTACCATTATAGTATTTTGTGTATTTTTTTAATGACATGTTTTTCACTGAGTAGGCAATTCTGTTATTTAATAAATATGAAATATACACTATAGTCATATATACTGTTCAATAGAAATAAAGTGGATGTGCATTAGGATTATGTTGTGTGGATTCAAACAAACTGCTTGTCTTAATTATCAGATTAAAGGGACTAACAGCAAGTGGTGATATAAAAAAAGCCTCAGTCTAATACATACTCTCTCATCATCTTTACTCTGGAGTAAGCAGCCCTTTGATCGAGGGCTAATGAGCTGCCAATGCTGGCTTATGGGCTACTTCCCGTAGCCAGCTGGGGGCCTGTGACTTCAGACACCTGCAATAACAAACGCAGGAACACCAGCGACCATCGTGAAGGCATTGCACCTCCGTGGTATCTAACTTTATTAGGGGACGCCATACGGAATCACTGATAGTTTACACAGAAGGATGGCAATGGCTTTTCATGTTTAAGCCATTTAAGAATCACAGGCCAATGGGCCCGGTGGGGTTACAAACCATTTAACTGCAGGTGAGAAAATTCAATACACTGCTGTGGACTCTAGGCACAGGTACAGTGGCGAGTCATTGATCTACAGTAAATTACTGTGCTGACAAACACTGTGATAAATATCCCCACACACGCTCAGAGATTACTGAAGCTCACTTTCCTGCATTAAAATATGTAAAACAATTGAATTCACAAATGTTTGTTTGTTATCCAACCTAGTCCATCATCCCTTAAATACATTTTACTGATTTGTATAAACATCTCAATAAACAGACTAAACTGAAACCTTTTAGGCTTAGCAGACTTTTTAGATATATTTCTACAGGTATATCAAATATGTTATGCAATTCTACTATAATATTCTAATATGAACTACAAGCACTTGGCACATAATTATATGTTTGTGAGGATGAAACTCCACACATTAATGTGTTTAACAGTATGTTTTTATCTCAATCATATAAGAATAGTGAAGCCACAGTATACCTAATGTACCTGAAGTGTATCCAACTTTTTGTTTTTAACAGCCTTTGAGTTTAGAAAAGTTAGTTGAAAGCATATTAACTCTTTATGGAAGTAAATGAGCAGAATAGCATGAGTTAAGGCATGAATACTTTGTGACAAAATCTGAGATAATTTCAAATACAGTTGTTACAAGAAAATGCAGTTTTCCCCCTCAGATTTTCCAGTGATAGCCCACACAAATGTCAAAGTTAAATGTTTTCAGAGAACACATGACTCAAATCGACCCCTATTTTATTGCTGCTGAGGTCAGGGTAACTTTGTCCAGGCTAATTACAATTTGGTGTGATTGACCAGTATTGTATAACACTAGCGTGAGAGGCTAATGCACTTATTAACCTCCTCCCCATTCCTGGGTGCTATGGGCCAGAGCCTTTACTAGAGCCGAGCAATGGAAGAATTCAGTTCTCTTCACAATGTCAGGTTGGACAAGCCTGGGAAACTCAGGATACAACCTGTCCCTTTATTGAGAGGAGCTTGGGGAGAAGTGGGTATTTCAGTAACAGGGCCTTTGAAGGCTGTAACGGCAGAGCTAACTGTATGATACGGGACACTTCCGCTCCTGAATGGGCTCCGTGACACATGACACCTGCAACAACAAGCACAGTCCCGGTTACACGCCACAGTGGCAAATCCCCTCCTTGCTGTTTCTTATGAAGAGCTGCCAAGTCAGGCCCGGTCGCCAGGTTAGCACTTTAGAACGCCTCTGCTTATCCTTGTGACCTTTTGATAGAATGTTTGAAAGTGCTTCTTTAGCGATTTATGAACGGGTTGACATAAAAAAAACATGTGGCAGTCACCAGTTACAATGGTTGTATTTAACTAGGAATATATCCTATCCAGATGTCCCCTTCATTGTTTCTCTTGCTCCTTGTACATTACTGGTGATACCTTTGTCAGCTATTCCATTGAAATAATAATAACTAGGAAAATGAACATAGAATTTATTCAACAATACCAATTCAACATATAATGAAATAACAAATAGGATGTTTTTTTCCAGTTATCCAAAATCAGAGAGATCTAAAATGTATAGAGATTTCAGAAGATGCTTGTCACATTATAAAATAAGTGGATTGTATAATAAAAAGGTGATGGATGTCTCCTGGAGATTTACAGAGGGACTAGGCATTGTATCTGTGTTTACATGATGCAGTAATCCTTCGGAACATGAGACCCACTTGTGACCTGTTGAGAACAGGGACTGGTAAGGCCCTACGTTTATGTTGTCCTTAAGCTACATGTGGAGGTAGCTGGGTCTCTGGGGAGGTAGTTTGGCTTAGTGATTGCCATGTGAACCTGCCAGGCTTCAGTGTGGTTTGATAGTTAGAGGTGTGTGTGTGTGTGTGTGTGTGACCTCGGGTAGATCACTGGACTTCTTTGAGTTTCTTTCCATCTGGAACCAATGTTTTGCCAATGTGAAATGCTCAAAAATGTAAATGTAAGGCAACTCCCAAAGGTGATTTATTGTACCAAGTCATCACGTCATTGCATCATCAAGGCCTCAGTGTTCACATTTTTCTTATGTAGGATGTGACGTGTGCTATTTCTGTGTCTATATCTGTCTGGGTACATGGAAAGAGAGAGTGATGAAGTGTCTAAGTGTGGGTGGACGTGTTTGACGATAAACACTTCAGAGAGCCAAGTTTGGTAAGAAATTACACTGAAGGTAAGCAGTGAATTGATCAGCAAAGTTGTACATTTCCTGTTGCCACTAAACTGGGCCAAATGCATTAGTCAACCAAAAAGTAATAAAGAGATGAATATTCCAGGAATGTTGAGGGATGTGCCATTTGAAAATTCCCCAAGGAAATTAAAAATACTACTTGCTTCTTAAAATAATGATAATAATAAAAAAAAAAAACATGACTATGCAGCAAACTCCCACAGGAAAAAAATAATGAACCAAATTCCTTGTTACCACACAGCCATGCTCGGTGGAGCCCCCCAGGTTTGTATAGTGAAGTGTTTGGTTAGGTTTGCAGTGTCTGTCTGGCTCAGTCAGGGTTTCCTTTCAACTGCCTTGACTTGCCTTCCTGTGAAGGCCCGGAGTTTCTGTACAAAGTGGCAAATTCATCAAAGGGAAGAGACTGAATAAAGTGGTTTTTATGACTTTCCTTCAAAGAGCTGCTCAGGGTTCAAAGCACTGACAGAAAGAGGATGGAAAGATCAGATCAAATAAAAACCCTCAAAGAGATTTCGATGTCTTTCATGAAAGATGATGCTTAACCCTTTCTCAGACATACCATTTGATTCCATAAGTATTCACAAACAGCGGTCCCCACTCTATATTTTATGGTATTTCTTTTTCCTATGCATGTGACAGCAGTGGAAATACAGGCTGTTCATAAATCTGAAGTGTCAAAAGAAACCATGACAGGATGGATACATTCACTGTGTAGCACGAGAGGACCACTGCCATCGCTAAAAATACAGATTTGAGGGCATCAAAAGGAAACGTAGCATCATGAATCGATGGTTCCTCCCCCAGCTGATTCATCACACTGCTGCCCAATAAAAAGTACATCTTAGGAACAAAGCCACATTTTTAAATGTGACAATGAAGCTAAATGATCGGTAATTAATATGAAAAGTATAGGGGAATTAATGAGCACAGGTGAGATCAATTAATAGGTTAACAAGAACGACATGAAAAAGTAGACTCAACTTTCTATGTCACCATTTCTGCCTTATCTTATTATACGTAAGCATACATCCCCCTGCATGTGTCTCATATTTTCAGTCCACTTTGAATGGTTGGCTGTTTAAATCATCTGCCCCAAATATAAATACAGTTCCTTCATCAAAAAGAATAGCTGTCATTGTGGCCATACATACTGTAGCATACATGGTAAACCACCGGAAAAGAACAACAACATATAATAATAATAATCAAACAAAACATCTTTACTGCTTCTAAACAGACCATGTTCAGAGACATTACACAATTTACAAGAACTGAACAGCAACAAAAGATTTAAAAAAAAAAATAATACCCCTAATTATATGTTTGCAATGACTGAGAATAAACACATTTCCATACCAGAGACCGACATTATTTTAAAGTGACCATAAATACTCTGACAGCTGCTTTCAGCTGTCCTATGAAATCATCGTTCGTGGCACGCAGTGGATTTGGTTGGAGCTTTAGCCTTGTGCAGAACAATATGTTAAGCCATCGTGGCATTGCAACAAATTTAAAATTGTTCCTTTTTATCTCCCCAACATATTCACCCTGCCTCCCCAATTCCTTCCCTCTGTCTCTGAGACAAACAGTATGTGTTCATTTCTTCATAAAAAAAGTTCAGTCACTTTAGAATATTTCACTGAATGGAGGTTGTTTCTATGAATACTAGACCCGACATGCAAAAGAAACTGATCTACAAAAAGACAGATGGGCAGCCATGCACAATATGTAAAGCGAGATGTCTTCATTTTTAAAACGGTGACAGAACCACAGAACCTCTATGGAGGTAGTGTGATCCCTCTTGAGAAACCAGATGTCCTATTTTAGCGAGCTGACAGGATGTTCTCGTATTTCATTTGGGGAGCTGAGAAAACCCCAAATGTCCACGAGGAACGTTCTGTTGAGTACTGAGGTTACAAAGCCTGTCTGTATAGACAGTGTCCAAGCACGCTGCTCTGTAGAGACCCGGGCATGACTATGGGCTCACAGTTTAATGAGGCTCAAGTAGGCAGAACGTCACCCAGCGACTTCCAGGTCAAGGTATAGGTGACTTGGTGGAACAGTCTAACAAGGGTTTTGTCTGGCACATTACTAGTGTAAAGCTTTGCGTCAGATTCTAAAGTAAATATTTTTCCTGTCTTAGATTGCAGTCTAATATTATTTATAGCATCTTTATTAGACATTTGTAGATGTATGATTGTTTAGAACAGATCCTAGCACAGTGAAATCCCTCTGTTGTCACAAAAGAGAAAGAGTAAAAGCAGGCTTGATAACTTGTCCTAATAGAGGAAAGGTGTGTCTTAAAGGTGGTATCAGCCTCTTTACAATGAGCAGCTCACAGGGAGTTTGCTGTGTACTGTTTTGCATGTATACTTGTTGTATACCATAGCCTATGGATACGCCAAAAAAAGGTGTACGTTTAGAAACAATAGCCACTGCAGTTGCATAGAAAGGTACGACCCGAATGTCATTTCACTGCTGTCAAAGGGTGCAACTGCAGATTGATTTGTTAGGAATGTCAAAAATTCTGCGTACGGGCGGAAACCAAGAAATTAATGACATTGTCAGTGGAAGTAAATAGTTAATTAATCTTGAATTCACTTAATGGACAGAACCAACACCCACATCCATTAGAGCCGCTGAAGAATTCTTCATTAAATGGGTAAGACTGGTGTGTAAGGCAGTTTAACAGTCAAACAATATCACATTACCCAGATTGTATAAATAGTATAAATGATTTCCGTTTGCAGATATATAATGCAGGTATCTCTTTACAAAGTCCCTACTTCAGGCTGGCTGAATGCCTTTGCAGTGCCTCAGAAATCCCACAGCCCTAATCCCCCTAGCAACAAAGGTCTGTTTCTTTCCTTAGCATGAAGTAGGCCTCCGAGGCCTAGTGTGTGCCTTGGCCTGTAGGCCAAAACCCTCCTGTTTAAAATTTCCCTATTCCTGTTTTTAATGTTGCTCTTAGAGCAGCCACAAAGGGCTAGTTTTATCCAGCAGGAACAAGGGAGCTATTAGAGAGGGATGGAGGAAGGAAGGAAGGGTGATCCGAGGGGAAAAGCCCACGGGGATTAACAGACACATCTGTTCCCTCAGGAACACAGTTTACAGGGATTTTTGTATTATTCTTATATATTGTATATTAAACATATTATACATTTGCATATATATTTATGTATGCATATAAGATAGATACAATTAGACAGCAATATTGATACTTTTCCTTGTCACCATACTTGATATGCACAACACACATATTTTTAACCATTGGTCTGTGCAGAACCAAACAACATCAATAAAATCTATTTAAAAAATAATCCTGCTTTCAACCACTCACACAATACAGAATAACGAAGGTTTACACTCATGAATGTAATCCTGACGGTACCATTGTGTATTGTTGTAGAGATATTACTATTGTAAATGTTGTGTTTAAAATAATACACATTTGTTATTGGTGCATCCACTGACATTCACGTACCGTATTTGAAATAATTTCCTTTTTTTCTGATTCAATCTGTATATAGTGAAAATGCATTAGGTTTGGCACAGCCTTCATCAGTGATATACAGCCAGTACAGTATATACAGGAATAGTTGAGTCAGCCCTGATTCAGCTCTGTATCTTCCTCCGCCAGTTCTCCCACAGTGGCACAATCACAGTTAATCACAATCAGCTCACCTCATCTCTCATTTCATGTCAGCCTTGGCTTGGATCCCTGACCTCTGAAGCTTTTTTTTTCCTTGTAAAGACAGCTGCATGGGTCAAGAGAAGCAATTCAAATGATTTAGTAGATCAGCAATAAAGATAATCTAAATCCCTATGTGGAGGGAAAGTATGCTTGTATCAATGTGTTTGTTATATATGACGTGCGGTACCCGGGTCACGCATTCTAACAATGCATTGAAACTAAACATGTAGTTGAAATATGTTAGGCATAGAGGATAGGTTGTATACACTCCAAATATCTATCTATCTATCTATCTATTTAGAACTCCTGCCACGTGCATCTTCTTATTTAATTGGCTGTTTTGCTTTAATGAGGAAAGATTAATCTGGTCTGTTTTACGGAGGGCAGGAATCTGTTTGTTTTTTTTATCTTACTTGGATTTTCTCCTTTTTCGTTATGCATTGGTTCCGTTGCCTGTCAGAGCTGTTGGAAGGCTTGACGCAGCATCCAGACTGTGCTCTGTCAATGTGTGTGAGAGAAATTGTGATTATCATTCATTCAATTCACACAGGGACCTGCACTTTAAACCCTTCCTTCCTGCCTGAAGTGGAATTCTCATTAACTCATAACTACTTTCCAAGAGCAGCATTCTTCAGAGGAATATGAGTTCAGAGCGTACTTATTTTCTAAAAATGGAAATGAATTATAAAAAAGGGTACAGCCCAATGCTTCCAGCGTTTATCTTGAGATCTAGTAAAAATCAATTTGATTAAAGGAAAAGCGGACATTTTAAAACAAATCATGCATCATTTCTATCTGCGCCGACCAAAATAAATCACATATATAAAAAGAGTGAGCAATGCCAAATATGTAATATTAATGACAATGTAAAAAAAGAATGATAAAGTATAAAAAAATCATAAAGCATTTTTAAAGTGCCATGAATGTATGAAAAGCATGTTCCCATTTTTTGAGTTAGATAAAGAGTAAGACGCTCAAAGACTTGATTAAAAAACACAACTGGGACTAACTTGACCTTGTTTGTTGTTTATTGATATTTCACGCAGTACAAAGTGTATCATTTGTATATATATCTTGTTTAAATTTTTACATTTTCCTGTTAAATTATTTTTTGTCACGTGTATTGTATTTTATTTTATTGAACAAATAAAAAGATTACCCTGCCAGCCAGACCAATAATCACCTATCTACAGGAATACTTACTGTTTCTCATTTTCATTTTAAACAGAACATATTACCCTTTTCCAAGAAAACACACCAATTACAAGGGCGCATTATGTCTGAGTTCACATAGCGGTCAATGTTTTTGAATAGAATGAAATTATTGGTTTACCATCATTTACGACTGCCCCAATTTTCATTCCTACCACTATGTTATTATTATCCCTAATAGTTTATTATAAATGTGTATTTAACTTCTGTCGGCTGGGAGCGGCTGAAGGAAGGCTTGGTGTTGTTTTGGTTCAAGCTCAGCATATTGAATGTAAGGGACCCAGGGTGGATTGGAAAGGATACTGAAGCATATTTGGTTTTGTGTCACACTGGGTCCAATTTGCTCTCATTTTGTAATTGGTTTGTTTTTTTTTCTTTTCTGCCATTTCCTCTGCTGTAAAATGATAGCAGCCAGCTACCTTTTTCCAAGAAATGATAAAAATCTCCCGAGAGCTGTACGAAAAAGCATGAATAAGTGTGGCCTTGATTTATAAACGAAAGGTTGGATCTTTGTTCAACCTGAATGAAAGATTCTTACTGTGTTATAAAGAGCCCTTGATAACCTCGGAACGTGCAAATCCCTGCAGTAAGAAATATTTATTTTAGTTATGAAATTGGTTGGGGAAACAACTGATCCAGAGTATCAAGCACATAGCAGACATCGTGTATGAGTGCTGTTTCTTACTGAATGACTTTAAACTCTTCTGACACCAGCCTGTCATTGCATGGGAGGCCTGCAGTGCGAGGCTGAAGGTGAGAGGCCTACAGTGCGAGGCTGAAGGTGAGAGGCCTACAGTGCGAGGCAGAGGGTGGGAGGCCTGCAGTGCGAGGCTGAAGGTGAGAGGCCTACAGTGCGAGGCTGAAGGTGAGAGGCCTACAGTGCGAGGCAGAGGGTGGGAGGCCTGCAGTGCGAGGCTGAAGGTGAGAGGCCTACAGTGCGAGGCAAAAGGTGGGAGGCCTGCAGTGCGAGGCTGAGGCTCACCAATGGATAACCATTATGCAGTGGTATGCTTGGCTGACTGCTTCTATTCATTTCCAGGGCAGCTTATGAAACCCATGCAGGATCTTTTAATAATGGTCCCCCCTCCTGTGCAGTTGCATCTGTAAAAGCAGGCAGTTTTCCAAGCATCCTGGTTATTTGTTCCCCTCTACCCTGTGAAGTGGAACCTTCTGCCTGGACTGTCCACTTTCATTTCACTCTTCCGAGGGCAGCCAGGTGCAATGCAGTGCTGGCCAGCTGTCAGTTCCATAGGGCAATGCTCTTGCAATGCTTTTCAAACAGAAATACAATCTATGAATTTTATATGGGCTCATATATTGCAATACATTGTACTAATAATAAAAATAGCACCATATATGCACAAAACAGTATATAGTATTTCAGTATACTGCTATATAATTGCATCTTTAACTATACTGTGTAATGAAAAAAAATATTGATTCATTAAATATTACTTTGTGTATGTGTGTGTGTGTGTGTATAAATGCATGGTTAATTGGTAACACTACCTAGAACAAACATTCCATTATGCAAACAGTTTTTTTCTATAAGGGAGTGGTGAGGGCGAGTAAGTGTGGGAGGATTACCTGTCCCTTTAAGCCCAGTAGCAGTATCCTGCTTCCTTTTCTTTGACAGGTGCATACCTTGCTAGTTTATCTCCTTAATCACCCCAGAGTGAAAAAAAAGCTCCTTTGCTTGTTTACATGCTGTTGACAACACCCAGCATATCTTCCTGAACTCAGATTACAAACCCAAGCAAGTGCCACTGAATCAAGCCATCAACCATTGCAAAGGAGGGGCAGATGTATCTCCTCCTCCATTACATTTACACAGAGTTAAGGGAGCTTCTGGGACTGCTACAAAAACATTTTTCTTGATAGGGGAATCCTCTTAGGAAAAGTATAAGGGATAGGGTTAATATAATCTAGCATCTTATGTATTCTACTCTTTAACTTAAATAAATCTTTTTATTGCCCTGGTTTGTACTTGGTTATTTAAGCCGTTATTATCTAATTACATAAGGTACGTCTGCCAGTGCAAACACAGCTGCATTAACTTTATTCGGTCCGGTCTCACGCTTGTTCTCTGGATCAAGATTGGTTTAAATGCACCCGTATACCAGTCTACTGTGGCATACCATGATAAAGGATACATCAAAAGCATGGTAAACTGCTCTGATACATAATGTTAAAGGATTGTCAGGAATCTGTGTTAACCAGGATAAAGCTTTATAAATGAATATTATATATTATAAGTATGGGTAATCTGCAAAATAACAGTGCAGATAAGGAAATTCATAGCTCATTTTTGTGGCAAAATCCATGCTACCAGGATGCAGTTGCAGATATTGTCCATTGTTAATATGGCCTTCCAAAAATAAACAATGCATACGGTGTGTGCGCCAAAGTTCAGCCAGTAATGAGTGGCCACCAATGGAAAAAAGTACAGCCCCATCTATTTGAGTGGTTAAGAAAATCAAATAACAACTAGCAGCACACATGCACGTGCAGCTGTTTTAAACCACTGCAGCTGTGAAGGATTCTCGTATAAACAGCGGAACTAACTGACTGATGATAACATCTCCAGCACTGACTGTGTCCAGAACCTTACATCCCAGGCAGACTGGACGAAAGTATAAACAGCCCCAGCAGCACAAGGCACACAGGCCGAGATGTTGCAGTAAAGACCTGCATTTAAAAAGGTGCTGCTTGGATTGCTATGGGGCAGGTTTAGAGCTGCTAGATTAGCAAACATAAACTGAGAGCTGCCCTCGGTAATTTAACTGTGAACAAGTAGCTGCTACAAAACTCTAGGGGCCTTATTTTCAAGTGTAAAGTTTTATAATCAACACACTTTTTTGTAACATTTTTTTTTTTTTTTTTTGTGGACAAATTACACCAAAGAATGTTGCCATGGAGACACACAGTACAGTGATTAGACCCAGCATCGTAATCAGAGCTGACATGCTACCGAGGTCAAACTTCAGTTTCAAGCTATAGCTGGCAGTATTTATATGACCTCGGTGTCCTCATAGCTAGTTACAGCCATGATTAGACCCTATGTTGAATTTTGTCTGTTTGAAAATAAGGCGAATGTCCGTGTCCACATCACCACGGCAACCTGTCTGTAATGAGACCTCAGAAAACACCTAACAGTGCTTCAGACATATTCTTATTCTGTTACACTTCAGACGTTTAACTTTGGACTCCTGGATAATATATGCTAAATGTCCAGTGTATTTAATTTACTATTCATTTTACATGCATACTATGCATTCGTTGTTTATTATATCGTTAACTGGCGATTCCCATGTTTTGCTTACCATGCTTTATAGTGTACTATACATCTTTGTTATTTACCATTTTTGCAATGCTTTATCAAATCTCTTACTAAGATTTACTTTGCTATGCATTTACTATGGTACACCACAGTACATTTTTAAGGGTGACCTAATTAGCATTATGCAGCTGAAAATTCCTTTTGCTTTGGTACAGATGAGGTGAACCAACTGCAAAGCAGACATATTTTTGGGGGCAGAGATGCAACAGGCTATTGGACAAGACAGATGATCATGCCTTGTGTGATTGAGAAAGGCTGTATGCTTTAGTTTAAAGCATGTCAGGGGAGTGCTGTAAACTTCAAAAGGTTCAAAAACAGGAAAGATTACCGCGCTAGAAGAGCCAAGACACCTTGCCAGGAGAGGACAGCAGATGGGATATTTCAATATGGTCTTCCCTTTTATTTTACTTTCTAATACATTGTGAATGCCACAATCCACAAACCTGTACTAAATACACGACTGCAGCAAACCTCTGAACAACTTCTGTAACAGCTAGTGTCTTCATTTGTTAGGAACAGCGTTTGAATTTAGATCAGCTTCAGGACTGTGCAACTTTATAACTCCTTTATATCAGTGTACAGTGGAAGGATGCACGGCCTTGCAGCAGAGTAGCAGTTCTAGTGGATGATTCGAAAAGGGCTATATAGCACTGCACAAAGTGACTGTTTGCACACTGACACCCGTATTGCTCACACAGAGGAGAAGCTGCTCCAAGCAGCACATGCTGACTGCACAGCTGCAGGACAAATCCTTTGGCGGATGCAGTTTCGCCACACTTTCTCTCCGCTGCGCCTTTTGGGTTGATGAGGTCATAAAAGGCAGGGAGTTGTATGAGGACTCACCGGGGTGATAAACGGGGTGCCTGTGTGGAAGAATATTACTTACAGTACCACCCAGCTTTAACAATGGGAGTTAGGAAGTTTGACTAAGGATGGTGCAGAGAGAGCAAATCCTTTATAGGAAGGCGTGGGGCGGAAATACAGTATCTAGATAGATAGATAGATAGATAGGTAGGTAGATAGATAGATAGATAGATAAATAGATAGATAGATAGATAGATAGATAAATAGGTGCCATCCTGATAAAAATGTCATACCCCCTAGTGCAGATCTCTAAATATATACTCAATTCGTTTTTTTTTTATAATTTGTATTTTAATGCTGCATGCAGTACACAGTAGTCCATTTATTTTGCTGTTCCCTTCAGATTTGTATCACAAAAATGATGCTGTATTTTTATCCATTTATGTATGGTGGAATTGTATACACAATTGAACAATACCCGAGAAAGGTATGCCCACATATGTTTTTGTGAAAATTAAACTGATTATGACCAAACCAACACATTTAGTTACCGATACAAAACTCCAGCACTGGTAAGTCAACAATGAGCATTGTTAACACAACCTTCAGGTAGGGATGGTTTTTCTGGTTTTAGTTTTTCTTCAATAAAAGCTTCTGTCTTCACAGCCCCCTAGGTCGAACAACACAGAACAATGTCAAAGCTCCCATCCGTCTCCCTGGAATGGGGTTATCAGCTTACAGATCTGGGCAGGGGTACAGATGGAGCACAGGTGGAGCTGCAGAAAGGCCAGGAAGGAAGTGAAGTGCTCAGAATTTGATAAGAAGGTGTGGGTAGGGTTTTCAGCTGTTATGGGAACCAGGTGCATAATGACAGAGAATCACTAGCGTGCAACCGGGGAGGCGTTTATAAGCAAAAAACATTCATCACTTTTGAAAGACCATGTTTCATGTCTTTTATTGTTTTTTCTCCTCCTCTTCAACATTGAATCGCTCATTTCCTTTTTATGATGCTGCCTTTGTTTCCAGATGGCCTTTTTTGACGCAATGTGTCAAGAAATTGAAATGCACAACATGTATGTGTTAAGAGGTTTACTTTACTGACTGGTTTAAGAGAAGAAGAGTTAGATACCCTAGACACCCTGTGAAAGTTGGTAACTTCGTTGAACTTAGCATGCATTGCAATTGTGTTTTATATAAACTTAGAGAGTGAGAGACAGAGAGAGAGAGAGAGAGAGAGAGAGAGAGAGAGAGAGAGAGAGAGAGAGAGAGAGACGCACAGGTTATAGCTTATTATATTATATAAAGCTGAATTACATTCCAGACAGTGATAAAAAAAAATAAATAAAAAATAACAGGATTCCACTCCATCACTCAGATGGCACGCTGGAAAATGATCCTGCAGTCCCAATTGTCTTGTCCAAAAAAACTCTGAGGGCTGCCAGACAGCCTGCTTTTCAATGATAAAGGCAACTCAGCAGCTGCTTGTGGCTCCTCCTAGTATCGCAATGAATGTGTCTGCAGTGCTGGCATTGTGCTTCTGAGCTGGGAAAGCGCTGTGCTGCATTTCAGTATGGCTTCGTGTACTTCAGCAAGTCAGGTGACAGAGTCAGGACCTTGGGAAATCGGGTAACTGGTGCCTGGGTCAAGGAAACAGGTGGTTAGTAGCTACGGCCCCCGTTTAATGGAATGTCATTTGTTTCAGCGTGTTCTGATTGTGAAAATAACTGCTTCATTTATGGGGCCTGTTGTCAGGATACCATGAGGATAGAATTAAACTGAAAAGGGTCCTTCCTCTGTCACCTTTCACCCCTTGGACCCTGGTTGCAATTAAGCTTTGGGTTGGGTTGGAAAGCACATGTGATGCAAAAGGCATACATACGTGAATGCACCCATATGAATGTTTTCTTTCATATGTAAGAGCAGCTTTTTAAGAAACAAGTATTAAGACATTAATGCTTTAAAACACTAAAGTTGTGAGCCATAGTTACATGACTGTAGTTTTTGTGTATCAATTTATAATGAGAATGAAAGTGCCAGTGGAGTGGCATTATGCAGCAAATGGGAGCCAGGCCCTTATAACTGGTTCCACGGCAAAAGAAAAGGCCGCTTTATAACTGGGGAGTACTTTACGCAGCATTGGTGGTAAGTGCTCATTCCGTATAGGTTCATTGATAACAAAATAATACAGATTGAACCTATATTATAAAAATTACCACTCATAAGAGTAAAACGTATGACCCAATTATGCAGAATCATCTAAAAAATGATACTTCCTGTATGTGGTGTATAGATACCATTGGATTGATATATAGACAGACATACAGATATAGATAGATAGACAGGTCAGTCAAGGAGACTGAAGGACATTGTCTGCGTATGAGAGCTCTCAGGCAGCATTGTTTGTGGCTTTCATCTCTTTTTTCAAAAAAAGCTTCTGTCTTCACAGCACCCCTGGGACAAACAACACAAGCCAGATCAAAGTCAAAGTTCCTGCTGTCTACCTACCCAGCATGGAGACCCTATAACAACTACCAGCACCAAAACCAGCCCTGCATTGCCAGAGATAGAGTGTGGAGAGCAAGCATGGCAAGTGTATAATGGGAACACATCACTGTCATTTACATTTTCTATCCCTTATACTATTCATTTACTTTTAATTTACTGGGCCTTGTTTTTTTTTTTTTAATGGTTTATCATATTATCTGTGAAACACTGATTCAGGTGAACTTCAAATACCTACAGATCTGATCGTGCAAGTTTTAGATTTTTTATTCTGTATATCAATGTTCTATAAGTTGTACGACTCTCTGGAACTCTCTCCCAGCTTTGGTGTGTGATGCGCCCACCGTCACTCACTTTAAATCAATTCTCAAGACCCACCTGTTCTCTCTTGCTTTCCATGGTCTTTAAGCCTGATATCTGTTATTAGCTGTTGTGTCTTTGCTACTTCTAAATTTTCTTTTAAAACTGTATCATACTCATGATTCTATACGACATCCACAATATTCTAGAATTTTCACATCTTAGCCTTGTATTTAATGTATAATGAATTGTTTTTCACTGTATCTTGTGAAGCACTTTGTGATGGTGGTCCACTATGAAAGACGCTATATAAAATAAAGATTGATTGAAAAGATTGATACATGCGTCAACAGAAAGAAGGTCATGAGGATTGAATTCCAGATTCCCAAGCACTGGATTTCTCATGGCTGCTCAAGGACATTTTCCAGACGTTTACTTTTCTTTGGCCTTTACATCTGCAGGCATCACAAGAAAATATCTTCCTGACTGATACAAGGCAGTTCTCTAGCAATTGCTACTAAGAGGATGTCTCATCATTGACTAGGAATGAAGTCAGAACAAACAGGATGTGTAACTGAACCTAGCAAACACAGCCTCATGACATAAAAACCCCAGAATCTTTACATTCTTACAAATGAGGAATAATGGAAGGAACCGGTAGCTGAATGATGTGAAAGGATGTTCTGAAAAGGAACGAGGTCTCATATCCTGTGATGCAGACATTCAGGTAGGAATCCTGCATTCACAAAAACTAGATATATGCCAGAAATATTTGTTCTGAAAAACGTCTTCCCCATCTTTGATTTGCACTGTAACAAGATTCCGCTGAACACCACGGGAAAAGGGAAGTTAGCATAAAGAAGGCTAAAGTTAGCATACTTCCTAGAAGTCAAGTAGTTTTTTTTTTTTTTTAAAGTGGTGGGAAAAATGCAGATTCAACAGATTCTCACCAGTAGCTGACGCACCTTCCCAACGGGATGCTTGAGAGAGGTCGTTTGTTATCAGTATTCATTGTTGTGTATGATTGTTCATACAGCCTTTCTCTCCAACCCTTTGGCGATGTGCCTGACGATGAAGCTCCCTGGGGCTGGGTTGAGTGGACGGAATCACAGGTGTGTGTTTTTGTGGAAGCGACAGAAGAAGTTGGGATAAGACCCTGCCTTTTTTAATAATTTCCAATTTCCATTCTTGGATACAACTGAGCATTAAACTGTAGCTTTGTCCTGGATAAAAAAAAAATGGTTACATGGGGTTTATATAGTTTTGAAAATGATAATTAATAGAATACAGTTAAGTTTGTACCAGGGTCTGATGAATCCCACGAAAAGCATTCGTATTTCTGTTTGCCAAAACCATTTACATTGAAACCAATTTTATTAGAACATTACTGTAGTGATGAAATTAGACTAACGTTTGATGTCTTCATCAATATTTTAAAAACCTGTAATAACATCACATGAGGGCAAGTAGTTAGGATTAGTAAACTTTCTCAATTAGGAAAATTGTTAACTTTTGGAACTATGTGCTATACAAAAATGTATATGTATGTTAAAGGGGAAGAAGAGTCACACACAAAGAAGTAAGCAGCTTTTTTTGAAGTGCATTGCAGCCTTACGCTGTTTCTGATGAGTAAATGCTTTATGGACATGACCTTCAAATATACATGTACTGTAAGCTGCATCATGGAGCATGACTACGCAGGATGTGCGATGACACTGCTCTTTTGTTAAGATGCGTTGTTTTCAATTGAATGTGTTCCAGAAACTATTTTTATAAGTCCAGTGGATGGAAACACTCAGTCTTGATGGGGCTGGGTCCTCTGAGCGGGAGTGTAAATGACTTCCACCTGGCCCCCCTCCACCACAGATGTTTCCAAGCTGAAGATCCGGAATGCCTAATTAAACAGGCACCGATTGTCATTCCTCTGCCTCCTATCAGGAACCATTTACTTACGTACTTCATTAAATATTGGGGGTGTTACGCTCTTTTTTTTCCTTCCTGTGGTGAGGCCTTTAAAATAGGATTTTGTTTCTGTTCACAAGCCGTGGCAATTTAAAAGAATCTTTTAACCTAATATGGTTTTGAGTCTGTGAAGACACTCGTGGGTAGTGTTAGTGTTTGGTCTGGGATGCACAAACATCTTCTTCTTGATCATCACAATTAAACCGAATGCTACTGTGCACCGCAGTTTGTCTTTGTAAAATATGATCTGTATCTATTTCTGGATTCTTGTTAAATGCCCTCGGATCACATTTAAAACATCTAGGTGACCCAGGAGTGCCGTACTGCACAAAAAAGTGTGGAAACCCTTCCAGTTTAAGATGGACTTGACCTAAAAATTCCTTAAGTGAAGAAATGAACTTGACCCGAATTTTAATGACATACCATTGGACAATAATATGTGATGCGTCAAAGTGTTGCTCATATTTCCATCATAGCTGAGGGAGATCCACCGTTAGTGTGGCTAGAGCTCTCTCAGAGTCAGGGAAAGACAAACATGTGGCCTCAGTTCACTTTTAGCTGGAGGGGACAGTAGAGTGTTTGTGTGATTTACTGATGGTTTATCTTCCTCCCTGACACAGGTCTGTCAAATTGTTTTATGATGGCAGAGTCCTGGCTCCAGTTCCTCCTCTTCTGAACACAGGAACCCCAGAGGAAGCTATACCTTGTTCAGTTTTATAGTTAATAGCCCCCTTCCTGCCCCAGCTGTGGCCTGGTTCTGGGTGTGACCTTCCTGAAGTGCCCACACTGAGGGTGTGCTCGGTGGCACTCAGCTCTCTGGAGCTGCCAATACTGAAGACAAATAACATTCTCTTCAGTTGTCTTTACCTTGTCTATGTTGTCTTTACAGTGTCGGTACGTCTTTGAAGGAATACCAAGTTTTGAAGGCAAACATTCTTCCTTGGTGTATCTAATTAATAACATATTTCAGCCTGTCGGAAAGAGTAAATAGTTTTACACGTTCCTGAAGTCTTTATTTATGAAATGACAGGAGTTCTTGAAGATTATTGGAATATGGTATGGCTTGTGAAGACTATTCTAAGGACTGGTTTAAGTTACTCTTTTTATTTTGGAATGACATAGTTCCAGAGTCCTGTTATTTCTTGACAGACTGACAGCTACTCTGAAAACGGACTCTGCCAATCTGAGGCAAATTGAATCTGTGTTCAACTTTTCGTAAAGAAAGGGCTTGTCTTTTAGGCTTGTAAAATTTAAAACAGATGTGTTTTTACCCTAAGGCTCATGCCCTGTTCTTAGCTATAAAATGTATATATTGTATATATAGTGTGAAGTTAGGCCAATTACAATTTCAATGCATAGTATTTATTAAAGTAGTATATAAAGATGACAACAGTGTTTCAGTTATGTCACCACATTGGCAAGTTTATTACCCATTTTTAAACTCACATTGCAGTATTTTCTAATGCCTTATAGTGTAATAAACAAAGCACTGGCACAAAAAGATCTTCAACATTAGTAAACGCAAAATTGTGGCAAACTATGCTATGTACATAATATAACCACGGGGAAAGCATTAGGAAAACCAGAAAATGACTGTGGTAAACAGGGTGCACAGCATTGAATAATATACATTTTAAATAAAATTAGAAAAGGGTGCTATTTGCAATATTTTTGTGAAAAAGAAAAACATTTGTTTCTCAACACATGCTATAAAACTTCAGTAGTGAGAGACAATTTAAGTGGACACCAGAGACCTTAGATTAATCTGTGGTTTGCAACACTGACATTTATTTTCCTTTCACAAGAACGATTCACATGGCAGAAAGCTTTGACAAATTGGAGAGAAAGCAGTTTATCAAGTACCGTTCAAATTTAAGTCAGGTCTGTTGAGACAGAAAAAAAGAGTACAGCACAAGCACTGGCTTTGGGGAGACCCTCTTTACTGTACATCACCATACATTCAGCATGAGATCAGCTTGACTGGGGAATGCTGTATGAGTCACCATACCCACTGTCGGGCCAAGGTAAGAAAACACTCGGTCAATTGGTAATTCAATTAGTACAACATTTTAATTACGTCAACCTCTCTGAATGACACTGGGCCTTACTTCTGTTCTCCTTGTGTACGATCTGGAGAAACCTGAAAAAACATTAAAACTCAGGTGATGATACTGTTGAACCCAACACACTGCTTGTGGAATGACTAACGGCAGCTACCGTATATACAGTCTTGTAATGTGTTGCAGCCATAACGCTTTGGCACAATCCTCACGGGCATGTGATACAGGGCTGTTTTTGAATTCCTTTGGTGAAAGCCAATTATACAGCCCGACACTGGAAAAGAAATCGTCTGCAGTATGGCACAGTAAGAGCTCATCACTAGCTTAATGGTAAGAGCACTGGGTTGCAATGCAATTAATAATGTATAAGTGTATTTTTTTAAATATCAGCTCTTATATTGAACTCCCCCCTTCCCTGGGTCCTATTAATTTTAATTAGAAAATATATTTTGAAATTACAAAACAAATACTGTGTTTGAGTGCCATATGTAAACGACTCTCACTTCTGATCCAGTACTGACACCTTGTGGCTGTGCTAAGCAACAGCACTAAGAATGCGCCCCAGGCATGCTGCAGCAAAACGTAATTTAGTAGAAATGTCTGTTATAATAAAATAAGCTTGGTGGCCGGTTAAAATATACCTTTGCTACGTTGGTTAAAATAGACCTTTCCTACCTTCCCTCTTCCTGTTCAAATCTATTCAAACAAGGACAGGACCATAAAATTGCAAAACATATATTTATTGAA
Organism: Acipenser ruthenus; assembly: GCF_902713425.1. Lineage (NCBI taxonomy): Eukaryota > Metazoa > Chordata > Actinopteri > Acipenseriformes > Acipenseridae > Acipenser > Acipenser ruthenus. The sequence continues at coordinate 26,791,728 of NC_081210.1, forward strand.
CATCACATGTAATCAATATTAAAAATGACCCGATTGAATTCGATGATGGTAATGGTATAATCCCACACCTAAAGGATGCACTCACACCTGAGACACAGGCTTACTAGTTTTATCAAACGGTTGTGTATATAGCTAAAAGACAAACTGCAGGTACATATTGTTCCAACAGAGCCAAGTTCTTTAGAGGGAAGTAAGCAAGCCTGGCTCCCCCATTATACAAGTTTAGCGTGATATACTATGGTATAAAAAACATAGTAAAGTGTAGAAGAACTTAATGCAAATCTGGCAAATGTTTCCATGGTAACGCATAGTAAAAAATGTTGAGCCATCGTAAACCCAGTCCGTTTCAGGCTTCTTTGTTTTATTGTGGAATTTTAATGGCAAGCAGCCAACGTCAGACCATGACCCAGCTAAATGAAATTGTGTTTTATCTCCTGCGACAGGACACCCCTGCACCTCGCCTTCTTGAAGACCATGCTGCTGTTCTCTGAGAATGTTGAGCAGTCCCTCTTCCCTTACCTGTGATTGGTCCATAGCGATAGTGTCCGAGTAATGATATTTTTTTAGTGCTCTGTATGTGTTTGTGTTGAAGGATAAACATTACGCTGTATTTAATGGAACAGCACTTATTTTCAGGCTGCTGTTGGACCCTGGTTCCAGTGGTCCAGTTGACTAATCGCTGCTGGCTGAAAGAGGGAGGAAGAGAATAGCCTTCTGTCCGATGTGAGTCTTTTCTCCAGACTTGCATCTTCCATTCTTTTTGATTCCCACATACCAGTTTCTGTCTTGGTACTTCTGGGCTTTGTAAGTGGCGTAATGGTTTTCTTCTAGCGTTTCCAGAAAGAAGCATTCATCTGTCAGTGTCTGCTAAAAAAAAAAAAAGGTGCCTAAATTAAATCCTAATTATATCACAGCTCACTGCTACTGTCCTGAGTGGCACTATAATTGTTCCTAACTGTTCAAGTAATAATTGTTCAATTAGATTAGCACGAGCAACCCTGTTAACAAAAATACTATCAATGCCACTGTACAGTATTCATATACAGTATTTTAAAGTGATATCATAAACTATATGAGTCATGCCTTCAAATCCAAATATGTTAGTCATTAGCAGGGGAAAGAGGGCAAATGGTTTGAAAATATATTCCAGCATTTCTATTAGAGCATGCAGTTAATAATGCATTGGCACTGTCTGTGTAGGAAGATTGGCCTACGTGCCCTTACCGATCCACACAGCTGTCCATCTGTGCTCATTGCTAAATATCTCCCAGCTTCTAGTCCCTTTATGGACACCACTCCTACATTCTCGGCAGTGACCTGCAGTTGAACTGGAGGGACAGACACAGTTACATTCTTGAATTCTCAATAGGATGATGCTGCTCAGACTCAGAATTCTGATTAGCCGGATCTTTCAAAAACAACGAGTTCTACTGAACTGTTTGTTTAGTTCAGCAATCCTGCGTGGCAATGAAAGAAACTTAAAATCTAATGTGAAAAGTATTTTGACAAGACCTCTTCTGCAATGTCTTTAATGGTGAAATGTGTGTGTGTGTGTGTGTGTGTTTGTGTGCGTGCGTGTGCGTGCGTGTGCGTGCTTGTGTGTGCGTGTGTGTATTTATGATACAGTGGTTGATTTTATGGCCGCTTCATAAAAAAAAAAAAGTATTGTAGACTTTGTACCAAGCAGGGGAATATCACAAGTATCCATGTTGTGATGGTGTGATTGTGATTTTAAGGGGATTGTATATGGTGGAGCTTGGCTTGGACTTATTCTTAGCCAGTTTATCTCACCAAAACAGGTACTGACTGAGAGCACAGCTGCTTTAGAAACACCTCATGTGTTCTGGGATGGGACTAAAAGAGTAGAAGTCCCCACACAGCTCTGGTTCCTAACCGTATCAGATATCAAGTTGGATACCACCTTGTCAAAATTGGAGGCCTCCAAGGAACACCAAGGAATACATATTAGAATATTTGTGTAACAGTCATTTGTTTATTTAATCCTGTTTTCCATCTGTTTTCAATTAAGAGTTTATCACATGTTAAAAAGCTGTATACTTTTGCTATTGCAGGGTAGAGTCTAGAAGTTTAATTCAATAGCACCACAGTAGGGCAAACATACATGAGGCTGCTCTTGAAAGTGGTCAAGTCATGGAATGGCTTCCCTTGCTTATTCCCCCTATCTGATCAACCTTCTGTAGACATTCCTTCACACAGGAATAAAGGAATACAAAGTTAAAGAAAATATGTCACGTTAATATTTCTTACTGTGTTTGTCGCTTCTGTCTCTGATGCCATCTACTGCCCCATTTGGAAGTACGCGCAGGAAATAGCCTCCATTGTAACAGTACAGCAGGTTTGGTTTCTTATAGTTCTCCATATGGAGGTTGCATTTCTCTGGCAGGATCGTGAGCACTGTTACTTTCCCTTCCGCCATCTCACAGTGTCTCTCCTAGAGCCGTGTCCTGTGAATGTTTCTTCAAGTCTGTAAAACATTCAAGAGGCACGTACCATTATCTAGAAACGAGGAACACAGACGTACCCAAAAGAGTGTACATTTTCGTAAATGTTTTTGTTTTTGTGAAACTATTTGTGTTTGTTAATCTGCAAGCTGTTCTCCAAATGAAATAAGGAGGAGGCTGGCTTGTCTCTTTAACCTAAACAACCCCATGCTTATTTGATTGAAAGTAAAGGAGCAGGGAGTAGAACTATGCATGTTAGTTAACCACACTGCATAATTAAGTTGGGAGGTGATGTTAAAAGATATTAGTCATAAATCCCTAAAATAGATCATCTGCAGATTGTACTGTTTCCAAAAGGCCAAATGTATGAGGATGAAGCAACGCTAGCTGTCTTTAGTTTAGCATCAGAATTCAAAGACCCTGATTAGCATTAATCTTCGGCTATCTTGCCTAAGGTCCAGTAAGGTCAGGTAGTGAAAGATTAGTGCTAATCACTTTAATGAATCAGTGTGGCCAAGCAGTAAAAGCTGAGGACAACCAGAGCCAAATCTCAATGTCAAAGCAGCTCAGCAACTAAACTACTCCGCAGACCCTCCTAGTGCTTCTGAATCAGGTGTGAAAAGTTATATCCTTAGTAAACATCGCCTCTTACCCATTCGCTATTCAGAAAGACTGAGCTGTTCGACGAACCTAACTCGTCTTTCTAGTTTGAATTATTAGACCTCCTTAACACGCTAATGACATTGCCAAAGATACTTCTCATCAAATGTTTTAAAATTCATTTTTAAAACCGTACTTAAACAAAAATATTACAATATACCGGTGCCTAGAAAATTATTTCCTTAAGCAGCAGAGAGCAGAAGGGAAAAAAATACTTTAAAATCCTTGTTGCTGTTACTGGTTACTGCTGTCCCCACTGTCATTATGCGAATGCCACAGTAAAGAAGAGTACCCATTGGTTTTCTGTGAATACGCGTTATCACTGAGAACCTGGGTGCTATAACTAACACAAAAGAACCGGAAAGCAATGGAGCTGCACACCAGTTTTGAAAGATGTCATTTTTCTTGCAATGCATTGTAGTCCTGGAACAAAGTCCCACCATAATATCCGGCAAGATAATAAGGTCAAGCATGTCTGTCGTGCAACTAGCAGGCCTGCATCTGAGGGTGTGTTGCATAACTGAAAAGGCTTTTTTTTCTACTGCTGTTTTTGGAATATACAGTATATGTCATATAGAAATAAAGTGGTACAAACTCTTTCAGAACTGCACATATTCATGGCATTTTGATAGTGAAAGTCCCTCCAGATAAAATACAGTACAGCATATGCTCATATTGCTATAATATAATCTGTAAAAATAAAATAAAAAACAGATAAGAAGTTACTTACCTATAGACCCCTGTCGGACCTTTGTTGGTTATGTGCTTAGATGCCTTCCTATCTGAATGTGAGTGATGCTGTATATGTAGTGTCAAAATGACTCACCCACTTGATGAAGTGTGTCTCCTATATATATACTTGTATCTCAGTGTGTGACTATTTATGCCTAAGGATGATGTAACTGGCCCAACCCCAGCTAACTTTACCTGACAAGCAATCATCAGTTGCTTTTATTTATTCACTGTTAATATGAAACAGGACAAAAATTTACTGAAATTGTAAAAGGCAATCAATCATAAATGCCAGGACTTACATTTTTATTTTCTGGAATGTTAGTGCTGGCTTGTTAAAATTCTTAACACATTCCTGTAAAGAAACTCTTCCATAGATTCCAGCTGTTAGCAGCTGTATCTCGGAGGTAGTGAACAGATTTTTTAAAGGGTGAAAGGGTGCATATATAGGGTTTTAGTTATTAGGGCTAGATTCATGGAAATAAAGTAATTATTGATTCTATGAATCTGGCAACTTGTATCACAGCTTGTATTATTTCCCTTGTAAAACTGGGAGTAGGTAACTGCTGACTAATCATATAAAGCAACAGCTGAGCCCAGCAACACCTCTCTGTTTTGTTTACTGATTATTATTTTTGAATGTGCTGCGTAACGCCTTTATTTAGTCGTTGGTTTTGTAAATTACTGAGTGTAACTTGCTCTGTTATTGTGTTCCAGGACCTCGAAGTTAAAAAAAAATAAAAATAAAGAACTGAATGCGAATTCCGGTGTTTGGTAACATAAACGGCAATACGAATGCGGTTTGCTTGTTATTCTAATAAAACCACTTGGTAAATAATCACAAACAGATAAAGCACAAGGCTTAGTGAAATGGTTAACATCAGCGATGCTAATAGCTGCCCTCTTAATGGCAAGCGTTTGAGAGAAACAGTCCCTGGTCAGCGTCTGGGGATACAACTCATATTAAAGACCTGAATGCTGAAAAGCTGAAACAGAAAGCCAACGGCGGCACTGTAATTAAAGATTAGTACTCACAACTGTGTTCAAGAACTTGCTGTGGATTAACCAGAAGGAGAAGGTATTTAAAAAAAAACAACAACAATGTTTTGTAAAGTTGAGAAGAGGCGTGGTTGTAACACACAATACAATGCTGTTTTGTCTTTTGCAAATTAAAAGGCAAGATTCAACTCGTCAAAAAAAAAAAAAAAATCACAGGATCCCATTTTGTCCTGTTTAACCTGTTATATCGGGTAATATTGCCAACGTAAAATTAAAAACCAAAAGATCTGACTTTCATTCCTAAACCCTCCCCCCCCCCCCCCCCCCCCTCTGGAATTGGGGTGCAGTGAGAGAACAAGCTTTTTAATGGTCTTTACCCTCATTACTCACAAGATACTGATATTTACAAAATAGCTGATTACACAGGACATGACATCATAAGAATCCTGTCTTTTGTATTATTTATGTTTTTCTGATTTGAAAACATGCACCATTTTCTCTAAACCCAGTTGCCTCAGCCCAGACCAGACTAAAGAAATAAAACAACCCATTCACTGATTGTTCAGGTAACCGAATGCGTTGTCCTGCTGGTATATCAATAAATAGAGATTCACTCACAGGGTCAATTCAGGTGTGCCACTCCGTGTCACAGCCTACTTTAAAAGATAGATACTACCTCATCCCTCCTGATGGAAATGACACCACATTTACAAGCACTGGTGGGGGGACATGATCAACAACAGATATTTATATACATGTAGTACAGCCCGTTCCATCCGTGGCTGAACTCCCTGCTCTGTCTGTGTCAATAGCACAGCTTTTAATTATTCTTGAAGCTACCTCATGTCTTTCAACCTGTCTCCTGAGCACTCCCTTCAGTCTCTATTGATTCTGTGGCTATGGGCAGATCTGTGCATGCTCTGGTTTGAAACAGTTCAGGGAAGCTAATGCTGATGTTTAGCTGCAATTTAGTTTAAGAACAGTCTCTGACTGTGTAAAAGTCTACCCAGTGATGAAAAATGATATATACACCAACACCCCCTGCTGGACACTAAAACTTTGCAGCTCACTGAAATCAAGAGTACAGGTAGATGCATTGGTTTATGTAGACTCCACACTTGGGCTGATCTAGCCTGTGTTACATTTATCTATGGCAGGCAACTAAAACAGAAGAGCAGCTCCAGAATTCAGATCAAAGCAGCTTAAGAAAGTTCTATCAACAAATACAATGAAAGCATTGGAGTCATTGCAATCCGGACCGCTCAGAGTGATTCCAACATCATGAAAAGGGATTAGGGAATTTGAACTGCTTCCTTCTCCAAGATATTCTGAAATGGGATTGTGTGGTCACTGCAGAGTTAACTTAACTTATAGGGTTATTTTTTTATAGTTTTATTTTTTTAACTATAAGTGTGTTATCTAATGCCATATTTTTAAAAGGAAGTCTTAACCTAAACATCTGCAGGAAGTGATGCTGTTCTGCAGATTTCACATGACTGTATGTGCACCCCCCCCCCCCCCCCCCCCCCCCCCGCCCCCTTACCCCTATTGTTTTCTGAAGATGTTTTTCAAGTTTGTACCCCTAGATGGAGCTGTTGTCTTCCTACAGAGCGGTATCATAACTTAAGGCACAGATTTAATTTCTGTTAAGAAGATATTGTAATATTTTTTTAAAAGTGGGGATGGACTTACATAGACTATACAGTAAAATAAGAACAACATGGAACTTTAATACATAAACTTTAATTTAATACATTTATATTTGCAAGAACCAGGATAACCACATAAATATTCAGTGGTCTCCACAAATGCCCTTATTACTAAGTCATATATTGTCTTAGTTATTTGTTACTGTAAATATAAGTACCACACAGATTCACTACTGAGCAAAATAAAATAAAAAATTATTTAAAAATAAATCTTCTTGTTAAGTCTTCCTGTTAAGATGGTTAAAAAATAAATATAACCATGGCACTGGTTTTCAATATACAAATGTAATTACAAATAAAATAATAATAAAAATAATAATAATAATAATAATAATAATAATAATAATAATAATAATAAATGTTTCACTGTCTTGCCAAAACAAAGCGCTGGGGTCACCTGATTTGGAGGTGAAGTAAGTCAAGTTCATCCCTTAGGGCCTCAGCTAGACTAGGTATGCCAAAGGAGTGTCTGAAGTTCTGCTGCGCTCTAGAAATGAGTCCCTGACTGCTCTTGATTAACAGAACAGGCCATGTCACATCACTACAGCGCTGTGTTTAAAAGAAATGGCTTAAAACATGGAAGATCTTGTCGAGAGGGGACGTTAAAGACGATAGACTTTCTTTTATGAGTTTTCCCTCCTTCCCCTGGGGAAGAACCACAGTGTTCCAGCTTTGACATCATTGCCTGGACCGTAGTAAGAAGTCCCCATTGTATCTTGATTCATGCTGGCTGTGTAGGGCTATTTTCCTGTACTTAAAGGAAACAAAGCGGGCGGGGACAAAGACACTCTTGTGTTTCCCTTTCTCTGGCATGCCGGTGGTTAATTGTGAGGAATATTTCTGCATTGATTACAATTTTTTTTTAATTCAATTAACATTTATTTCTTTATTTCTGAATTAATTTGTGGATCTGTACAACAGTTAGTGGCTTTGGTCTGCTTAAGAGGAAAAAAGATTTGATTACCCTCCAAGGAAGAAAGTCTATTATTATATAGCAATATTTAACACTACTATGACTACTACGACTACTACTACTACTACTACTACTACTACTACTACTACTACTACTAATAATAATAATAATAATAATAATAGCCTGCAGAAATAGCATTATAACAATATTTGCTTCTCTTCTGTTTACCCTCTCTAGCTCAGTGTTTTGTTTGGACAAACAATCTGGCCAAGCTGTATATTTCCGTTGGTAAACAGTGTGCTGTTACAGAGATTGAAATGCACAGCAATGCACAGCTTTGACGTCTGACCTGATGGAAACGCTGCACATACAAGTCATCATTTAAAACCGGAAAGAGCAACACATGGCATTTAGTAAATTACAATAAGAAGTATGTATTGCAGCTGCCTTTGGCAATGTTACAGGCAGCTGCCCGGCTTGTCACTGATAAAAAGAGGCATGCTTGGCAGACCTTGTCCTGTCTTCTAGTTTACATTGTGCAGGGTCATATAGCATAGAGTCTTGGTGGGAGTTGCTGAGTAATGCTTAAGGTCCAAGGTCTGAATTAAGCAGAGGGGGTACATTAAACTGTTTTCAAAGTAAATCATTTCCCAGGGACACATTACAATACTACAGTACAGCTAAACTCATTAAACTGCTCATGCTTGTTTACAGGATGCATCCACGGAGAAGCAACCTCTCATTTACAGGGGTGTCCTGTCTTTAGACCTGACTTATATTCGAATGCAGACAGGACACTAATAATGAAGTTACCTATACTGCCACAGTGTAATTACTGGATATTATAGGGTTATATCAGCCAAAACTCAGACAGGCAAAGGGTCAGGGTGTGTCTGAGTGTGAAGGATCAGGACCTGTCAAAGTAGATGACACAAGGTATTTACAACCAGTCAGTGTTACTTAATCACTTTTTTAAGGACAGATAGTTTTTCCCTCAGTAATGCTTCTACATCATAATGCAGCAGAAAAGCAGTGTTGGGCTGTATAATGAATGCACGAGAGGATATTTGCAGGTGTAAGAGTAGCAGCTGGTCACCTTCAAATGTGCCATGCTCAGGGTTGTGGATTTCAGATATTTTCTGATGTGCTCCTCCCTCCCTGCGTTCCAGCTGTTCCAGCTGATCATAGGGTGAGAATGTGATCATTCACTGTCAGCAGGTTGTACTGTAACTGTCTGGTCTGTTTATCTCTTCTTTATTTATTTTGTCAATACTGAAAAGCACCTCCGGGAAGGCAGATCTAAACCTAGAGATACATGCACGTGACAACATGACCACAGGAAGAGATGTGTATCTACAGCATGTATTTCTTGACTTCTAGAATAGTTATATAAGCGAGGCCTTTGCAAGTGGCTTATTTTAGTTATTTTAGTTTGTTGCAGCAATAACACAGAACTTTCTGTAAAGAAAGCTTCAACAAAACATCCCAGAGAAGCTTCGTACCACCCCTTTCACCTGCCCACAGACCATGTCGTCCAGTGGCATATCCACCACTCTGGGTTGTAGGACTACATGCTCCCAGATTCTATTTAAAATCTATGGTTTCTCCAGATGCAGTGGCTGGGTGTGATGTTTGTACTGAGCCTTGGCATTGACGTGCGTACCTGATAGCTGCATAGTCTAAATTGCATGGAATTGTTAAACATATTTTAAAGAAAAAATATACATGCCTGTTTCAGATAAATGCACATGAAGGGAAATTGCATAACACTGTGATGCAAAGAGGATGTGCAATCACCAGGATGCACTGTGTGTGACCATGTTGTCTTCAACCTGGTGGGAAACACAGCTTTGAGAGATTCTCCAGGCTTGCTAACCCAATAGAGATTCTCCTGCCTCATTCAAAAGATTAGGGAAAGGAGAAACACAGTTAGGAGGGTTATACTATAGACATATTACAGTAAATCAGATTGTACCATTGGTGTAGCTTTATTGATACAGTGGTGTGTCCAAACATTTATTTCTGTAGTCGTACTACATCAATTCCAACAATAAGGCATGATTTATAATTCCATACAAAGGGCTTCCCAACCCTGGTCCTGGGGACCCCATGTGTCTTATGATTTTCATTCCAACTGAGCTCTCAATTACTTAACTAGACCCTTAATTGAACTGATCATTTGCTTAATTAGACCTTTTTACTTGTTTTCCGCTCTTAAACAGTTGCAGATTTTCAAGTTAGCATTTTATAAGTAAATTGAACTCTGCAACTTTTTAGGAGATGAGAACAATTAAAAAAAGTCTAATTAAGCAAATTATTAGTTCAATTAAGGGTCTAGTTAAGCAATTGAGAGCTCATCTGGAATGAAAACCAGAAGACACAAGGGGTCCCCAGGACCAGGGTTGGGAAGCACTGTCTTTGAGTGACACAGACAGGAATTCATCTTTGAACATTTTACCAAGAGCCACAAACCTCTATTCGTGTAACACTTGGAAGATGAAAAAGTAAACAGACATTTGGGTTTTTTGTTCAATTGAAAACCCGACCCAGTGTTACAAAAAATATAAAAGAAACTAGTTTGAAATTGTGCTCAGTCCCTTTAAAAGGCCGAAGTTGCATAGACACGCCCATGTAAACGTCAGCCCTCTCGTCCAACCAACCTAACCTAACACTCCCTTGAATGATAAAGGATAGGCTCGTGCGTAGCAGCGTCTCGTCGTTTAAAACTGTTTGGAATAGGGCAATACGATTGGCCACATGTTTTATCCATCATACGATTATCTGTTACAGGGTAGGTTGGTGTTTTAGCAGGATTGATGGGAAGAAACTGCAGTTAAAATCGTAAAAGAGGAGACCGCTACTATCACGTATCACTTTGCACGAAATTGTCATCAGACATTCTGTGGGTGCGTGCCCGAGATATCCTGTTAACAGTGCATCGTTTTAAACATGTTATAGATTAGGATTTTTTTTAAACATTCTTTGCTTTATCTCTTTTGTTGGGGGGAAAAAATACAGCAACATTCTTTCAACTTTTTTTTTTTGCTAATAATTATTTATTCGCACTGATCATAGTGCTGTTGGGGGCTGAAGATGGGATTGCCTGCTTTGGAGTTCAGTGACTGTTACCTGGACAGCCCACAGTTCAGGGAAAGGTTGAAATCCCACGAACTGGAATTGGATAAGACTAACAAGTTTATCAAGGAGCTGATCAAAGATGGGAAGGCACTCGTCCAATCACTGAACAGTAAGAAATGAAATCAACTGTTTTTCAGAACATACTAGCTTTATGCCAGCTTGCTGTGCCAGTCTACTGATGACCGGACGTTTCCGTATACACCGTACTAGTTAACACTGGGGTCTTATTTCGCTTTAAGGCGTCTTACATTTGATGTATTTATTTTTGGTCTAGTTTATTAATTTAAAAGATAAGTAATATATCGCTCTTGTTAAAGAAAATGCATGCACTTAAATACGCAATGTATTTGTGCAGAATGTTTTAATATCGTAATAGCGATCCCGCATGCCTCGAATGCATATCGACCACTGACAAGCTGCATAAATTACTATACATAATATACTTTGGTCCCGTACTAATGTTCTTAATATCAACATTTATAGTTTAAAGTTAGCTTGCTCTGTCGCCAGTAAAATACTTACTGCTTACTTATCGAACACTCGTCATGTAATAGATTGTCAGAGTGTTGCTGTATCCTTTTGACAGGAAGATTCCAACTTAATCTGGAAATCAAGTACAGTCATAACAGCACTGGCACGGTAGGCATTATGACATTGAACGGTGTAAAAACCACCTGCAGCGCCACTGTATCCAGCATCCCGTTCAAAGAGACAGTAGTGGTACCGGTATGTTGCGACTCTCAGCTCTCTGGTAGTGCCTGAAACAAGATACACTGCACACAGAGCTAGAGGTTTGTTAACTACTGGTGCCCTTCACCCAGATGCGGGTCCATTGCTGTAAAAGAGCTTCCCCTGCACCTTGCCAATGAACTAGTCTACTTGCTAAATGGCTTCTTTTGTATGGAATGATAATTCATCGTATTGAATGAAAGCAGTACACCTTTTCTCCAGGATGCAAGAGAACTATGGTATCATTGAACACATGTAAACATCAATAAAGCTGTTTAGTACAGGGCTTTAAGCAGAGAGTCGCTCATGTCTTTTGTTGCTTTAGCAGGAACCATTATCTCATACAAATGCAAAACACAGGACAGCAAATAATGAAGCACTGTATGGATTCAATATTATGTGAACAGGTGCTGGTCTGGTAAGCTTCTTTGTTCCAGGGACATTTTGAGTTATTGTGTTTTTTCCAGAAATGGTATATATTTTTTCATCATTAACTACTTTACCTCATGATTTCATTAAATTATTGCTATTACTCGTACAATTAAAGCGATGCTCCACAAAATGATGTGGCAGCTTTATGCCCTTGAAATATGTGCACAGCAAGGGTTTTCTCGATATAGCTGTGCGGGTCTGCCACTGAAGTAGGTGTTAGTTTACTTGATATCTGGGTGGATCCTTCTTTTGGAGCTAACAGATAGCAGCCTTCATGGCCAGTGCATTCAGAGTGATAGTATGCATGTACAGTAGTGTTGTCACTTTGTGTGTCTGCAGGCAACCAAGCGAACCAGGATTTCTGGGTACTGCATTGGTGGGATCCATTGGATTCACAGTAAAGCTGTGTCTGACTATGGAAAGTGTTTCTTTTTGTATTAGGATACAACATGAATGGAAATAAGACCCTATTGCATAGCAGTTTCACCCATTGCAGGTTTTGCTTTGAGCTTGATTAGCCACAGTGCATAGGCACTGTAACGAGCTCAGGTGTACCTTATTAAACACATAGTAAAACCAGGAATTGATAAAACTGCTGTGCAATGGGAGTCTTATTTCCATCCTTGTACAAGAACAAAAACAACAGATTCAGGCAAAATAAGGTTCTTGAGTTTAAAAGAAAAAAGCCAGGCATGCACAGAGCACTGCGATTCACAAACCTGGAGAAAAAAACAAAAAAACAAAACAGCTCCGTTCTACTCTCTGAATCTTAACATTTTTCATTTAAGGTTGAAACAGCTTTTTAGGGTCATTTTAGGGTAAATTAGTCTATGTAGTACCTTCTGTAAATACAAAGATTAGAGTAAGACTTGGATTTGAAGTTTTTGCTCCTTGCACTTTCTAGATCCTGCCACATGCTGTACAGATATCGGACAGGTAACTGCACAGGGCGCAAAGGGAGTCTGGTACTGATTGGTAACACATTAACCCTATACCAAGCAAGGATCAATGGGCTGTCTAATAAAGTCAATGATTTAGAATGAGGTGAGATTACAAACTGGGCGTGACCGGTTCCATAGTCTCTTCCCATTAAAAAATGCAATCCATTATTAATATTGTCACTAAAAGTTACTGAAAAGTAGAAACTTGAGGTGTGGGGGGACCACCTGACCAAGGGTACCATTCTTTGAGAAATCTCTACAACAATTGCTGCGATGAAGGGATACCAGGTGAGCTTCATTGATAACACCAAGTGTCAAAAGCCTTGTTGGTAAAGCAACGATGGAGATAACATTACAGGTGAGGACAGCTGCTGCTTTACCCTCCACCTTCTCCTTGGAGAGTTGCTGGAGAGGCTGCAGCATTGTTGCCACTGTACGCTCACCTGCACATTAGCCCAGTTACGGAACAAAAAAAAAAAAACTGAAATAATTTACTGAGGAAACGTATATTGTGTTGTGTGCTCAGAAATCGTACCTGTTCGAGTCTGGATTCCTCACTTGCTCAATCACAAGCAGCTGATCAGCACTAATCTTGCACTACCTAACATTAGTAGTCCAAGCAGCCTGAAAATGATCATTTCAATGCTACAGTCAACTGTGTGCAATCCATGCCTTACTGTAAAGAGTTGGACAAACTGTAGCGCATGACACAATCGCTCTTCTGGCTACAAGGCCAAAGGATTCATTTGTCTTGCTTATAAAACTAATCTGCTTTAGAAAGTTCCACACACATTTAATCCTGATTCTTTTGGCATGTAATTTATTTGAATAGTGCAATCCTGGAATCGTTATAATAACCCCTGTTGCTAGAAGTGAATCATCTGGTGGTATAATTTTGACTAGTCCAGCTTGCTTTTTGCGATACAGGCTAGTTGACGGTTGTAAAACAAGGCTGCTGTGGAGGAAATCCCCATCTATCTTGCATCCGTTTGTAAGTGTTCTGTCTTGAGTGTGGAAATAAACCCTTGAACATGCTTGCATTGCCTTTGGCTAGAGTATATACCTTGCGCTTGCTTTTTTGTTTTGTTTAGTGGGACGTGTTATCACATGTTTCGGTTAAGGCCCTGACATGGTGTACGGTTTTAAAAGCTTCTCAATTGAGGCATCTTTGTGGGATGATGATATCAAGACTGCATCTTTTCAGTTTTGGTTTAATAAACACTTTTGAGGCAGGCAGAAAGCTCACTGGTATTAGGGTATTTCTGTAAACCACATACACAGTTTCACATCCTCTGTCAGAATCTGAAGAAAACCCCACGTGGTTTATTATAAAGGTTTAACTGCTCTTATGAAATGACATGTTTATACAGTAGGTCTTCTCGGCCACATACAGTCCCCACATGTACAATCATCTAATGCTCTGCTTCCCATCCTTGCAGCCCAGCTCAAGTCCCCAGGTGGGACGGCTTTCAGCTTTTATGCTTTGTTGCTATATAGGTCAAATCTGGAAGTAATATATGGCACCAAATATTTTATTGTAATGTTTGACCTTCAGGTGATTGAATTACATTAGAGGCCATACAGTAAGTGTATTGACTTCACTCTAAATTATCACAGCAAACACTTTGAACTTAACTAAAATGATTAGGACAGCTCCTTTTATAGCAATAAAATACAATCCCTCCAGTGCTGTAAATGAAAAGGTGACATAGTATTCAGAGTGAAATACATGCTGTATCACATGGTTTATGGTATGTAGTTAAAAGTTATCAGTGCAGTGTATTCTTTTTTTCAGGGTAAAGTTTAGTCTTCAAAAGGCCAGTCACATATTTACTTTTGTTTTCAAGCAGTACATCTGGCATGCCTTGAAAGGGTAATGTTACAGCATGCTCTCCTCTTAACCCTGTTAGTACCGTACTTGTAAAGTTCAACCCGTGGTTTGCATTGCTGCAGCCCTCCCTCTTTCGTTTCTCATTATTTGGATGGGTAGGCATCATGCAGTGCCTAGCATCTTCAGTCTCTGACAAGAACTGCCTGCAGCCTCGCTGTCCCCTTGGCAGCTCGGCTATCTCACTCCACAGATACTACAGCAGCTCCTGTGCTGTCAGAGAGACACGGCTTTCCTCTTGCAGGACATGGGTGTCACTCAGCAGTTCAGTGCTTTCATGTGGCTATTAGTGGAATCAAATTGAAGTGGCTGTCACATGTATTAGGATTCATGGCAAGGAAATTAGCTGGCACAAGGGCTTAAGTTTACCTTTCTGGTAATACACAAAGAAAGACTTGTTCACTTGCCATTGCTACTATGTTTGATGTTTGCTTTGAGACATGAATAAAGTAGCTTAGTTTATTTGAATGGTTATTGCCCATGTTAATTTGCTGTGCTAGCTTTTGAATCCACCCTTTTTGAAGGTCCAGGGTGACTGATGTTAACACTAAGTTTTGCACTCCAGGTACATTTGTGGGCCTTGGTGATTCTTTTATAATAGCAGGGGGGCTGTTCAGGATTAAGGTGCATTGGTTGGAGGTTTGTAGCATGTACTCTGCTCCATGCCTTGCAGTAGCTAGTACTTTTCCACAACCTTTCATAAGCAATACAAAAATGCTATTGATCTTGCATTAAATATCTTGTAAACAAGCGTTTATCTGGGTCAGACTTTAACTGTGAGCATTAGCCAGGTTTTGTCCTTGAGCTCTGAATTGGAATATCTGAGTGTTTTTAGGTCTAAATGCTAAAAACAAAATGAATGCTGACACGTTCCATGCACAGTGTGCCAGTGAGTTTGCTTTGCTCCAAGCAGCTGCAGGGTATTTCATAGATAAGTGAGGCAGAGCTTGCCCTTCTCTGTTGAATCGTATTGCAACGACAAAGACATCTTGCTAAAGTCCTGGAGGTGTGATGGCTAAATCACGAGAAACAGGATAAAACACTTGCTGGTTACTATACATCCACAGGTCAAAGAGAGGCGTAAACTGTAGCCAAACAGCTCAGTTGTACTGCAGGGTCAGTAAAAAGACTCCTGTTGGCATTCTAGCTTTTACTGTTTGTTTAATTAGGCCCACCTGCCCTCTCTGTGGTTTGCCTAATTAAGATCTGAACTTGCCATGTGCTTGGTATTCTGCTACGCTTGTGTAATATTTACTTTTCTCTTGTGATCCAATTATGCTTAATGCCTGCAACATACGTGTGAGTTAAGGGTTCCGAAGTTTGAGTAGGTCAACCAATGCCAATTGTACTATAGGACCTCGTGCTTACTGTATGGCATGATTTCTACATACAGTACTGTAGATACACTGGATACATTAAACATGTGCTTTCTCAAGCACACCAATTCATGGAAGCCTTAACAAAAAAAAAAGAAATAACAAAATGGATCAATTGCAGATAGTTTGGTAGGAGAAATGCTAATATTTCCAGATAGTGTTGTTAACATAAGGCTGTGGCCTGTCATTAAGAGGATTTAAGTGAGAGCTCTGCTTTTGTGCAGTCCCTCACCCTGCGGCGACTCACCCCACCAGACAGCCTCTTGAGGGGGAAGGGGGAGAGGGTTGCACATCAGGAACGAGGAACATGCTGTCAAGACAACTTCAAGCATCACTCTAGAAAAGGAAAAGTAGGCCAACAGCCCCTGAAGATAGAGGTCGCCTCCATGGCTTAATGTATTTTGACATCCAATTGTGCAGGACTGGTATAGTAAAAGCATGTTTGTGAAAAAGAAGCCAGCAATCAGGATAACAGAACTGTACAATATTGGTTTTAAAGTTTTATAAACAGCCAGTGGATCCTCTACGTTCTGTTTTGCATTCAATAGCCTGGTGTGTTGTTGCAACACCCATGATGTTACTCAAAGTATACGTTGAGTTCGACCACATTTCCATCAGCACCATGAAACCATGGGATGTAAAACTCAAATCTTCCAATATGAAACTAGGGCTGCTCCCAGTTCTGTCTGCAGTCTACAATCCAACCTGACACCTGGACACAGAAGTTCTAGATCACCTGTATGTATCTAGTTTTTCTGCAGGTGGCAGTGGAATTGGAACTGCTTTTTTAGAGAACCCATTTAGACAGTGTAGAGAATAGAACAGTGCAGCTGAAGATGTGCACAAAGAGCCATGTTACAGTTCATTAAACAGGACATTATAGCGCCATGCATATTGTAGCTAAAAGGTAGGCTACAAAATGCAAAGGGACCCCTTCAAGAAATTGAAGCTGAACGGCAGCATGGAGTAGTAGAATCATTACTTGTGTGTTTAGCTTGGTGAAGGAAACAAAGTCCTTTTCAAATTCTCTTACTTCAAATACACTTGTAGCAAACAATTAAAGTCCAACACCAATATGGTTAAAACACAGCTGGGTTTATAGATGTTACCCTTTTCGTTTGCTCCCCTGACAGGCTGTGGAGCAGGAAGTGGGGTTAACTTACTGTATGTTATGATTTTATTTTTAGACTCCAACTTTTGAACCAGCCTGTCGCTTAGCAACAAGAGTGACAGTATTGTGTATATTATTATTTATTTCTTAGCAGACGCCCTTATCCAGGGTGACTTACATTTGTTACAAGATATCACATTATACAGATATCACATTCTTTATTACATACAATAACCCATTTATACAGTTGGGTATTTACTGGAGCAATCTAGGTAAAGTACCTTGCTCAAGGGTACAGCAGAAGTGCCCCCCATCGGGGATTGAACCCACGACCCTCCAGTCAAGAGCCCAAAGCCCTAACCACTACTCCACACTGCTGCCCTAACAGCAGCCATGGTGAATACAGTGTCAGAACCGTAGCATTGTGTGATGTGGGCTAACCAATTCTTTTAAAATTATTTCAAAAGACAGTGCAGTACATACATTTTCAAGTCACTTTTATTCTAAGAAATACTCTGTGGTACATATAAAATACACTTATGTGCCTGTAGTTACCTGATTTATGAATGCTACATAACTTTGAATGGGAAGTGTATTCTGAATGAAAGTATTTTAAGTTTTGTGTAAGTATATTCTAGATCACAATTGCAGTGTTGGTCAGTCAATTCCTAAAATGTAATTTGCTCTTTGTGAACGTGGCAGATTCTTCCCTGAAAGAGGTTTTCACGATAATCCTTCCTCACTGCACACTTCAAACACTTTTAAAATCCACTTGTTAAGTGAATAGTGAGCTCTCTTGTTTGCAGTCAGTGGCAATTTGTTTTGTAAAAATAGCTATCTTGGCAGAAACATTACATGTTGCTTGTACTCTTTTTCCCCGAATTGCAGTACACAAAATAGAGGGTCAAGGTCCAGTTCCTCTTCTCCTGTTCTTTGTAGCTATTGGAGATGCTGCCAAAGTGCTTCAAATATCTCAACTCTCTTGTTGAGAGTGAGACCCTGTACTTTGAACTTTATGTATAGTGACTGTGTTGACCCAGGGTAACTTCCTCATCCTTGTTGGGCTTGTGACATATTTACACTTAGATTCCCAGGAAAACATTTGTCTGTTCTGCTTACCTTACCTGGCCGAGTCAATCATTCACCCAGAATACATTCAGACTGGTACAGTACAGTATGGGACTTGGAGATGCAGCTGCCTTACTTGGCCTTACCTTGAACTCAAGCATGAGTTTGGTGACCTTAACTTAGTCCCATAGACATGCAGGCAAGTGTTCTGAAGGACAAAAGGTGAGCAGATTTGAGTCAATGGATATTTGGAGGATACGGTACAAACTGCTGGAGTTTACAGTGTTTGCAGAGCTGAATGAGGAAACAAAACAATGACTTCTCCTTTGTTCCAGTATATAAAGGGAGATTGATTAAATAACTCCCTGATAATTACTAATTAAGCTTCCACACACACATCATCATCTATGGTGCACAGCCATTGACAAACTTCTGGATTAAAAAACAAAGAACAATGGCCTTTTCAGTTATTCTGTAGGTTACCCGATTTGTCACACAGTGACTGTGTTTGTTAACTTGAATACCCAAGCTGCATTAGAAGGGTTTGGCCAGCTCTCTGTCAGGGTTCTGTGATGGAGCACCTCCATGGTAGAGGTTAGATTGTTCTGCAGATCCTGGTATTGCATCCCCTTCCTAACCCCTCCCCTAATTATCCAAACCCTGCTTCCCAAACCAGATGATGTCCGGAGGTTAGGATCTGAAGATTGAACATTTCAAACGTATGGCTGTGTTGCATTGAATGATTGCTGTACAGAATGAATACCTGCTGACTAACTTGGAGGAAAATTACTCTAAAAGTGTCATTCAGAATCAGAATGTAAACTTAGGAAAGAACATTGAGCAAAGGATAGGGATGTTAAAACCTTAATGCCCCCCCCCCCCCTTCCTAGCAGTGGCTATACTGATACCCTACCACTTCTTTCATGCCTGAACTCCTCTTCATAATGATTATACATCTCTTTACTGATTGCCTGATCTGGTTGACAGGCGTGTCTGTATTGAGGTACTGTTTTGCCAGTGTGTCTAGCTTGCAGCGTTGTCTTCTGTTTTATGTTTGTGATCCTTTTGTTCTGTTGAATAAGACGTGCATGGAATGATTTGTATTTTTCAATAGGAAAACAAAAATAGTCACCCTGGTAGCATTTGTTATCCTCAAGTCTTAAATGTTGTTTTGAATATTCACCACATTTATATTCATAGTTATCCTTGCAGAATGTGGCAGTTTTGCCCTTGCGTCACACTTTCTTTTACATGGATCGCAGATAATCTGATGGAAATAATCTGAGTCTCAAAATGACGAATCTATAACGGCTGTGATTGGGTTTATATTGGTGTTTACTGACACAGTCTTTATTTACAGATTTCTGTTTCTGGCAGTGTCCTGGAGAGGCTGTCCTTGTGACTGATTATGTTGCAGCACTCTCACAAAAAGACCCTCGCCACACAAGTGAGCCCCCATTGTGTCCTGGTTCATTGGAATGTGACATCATTGTGTTAACAAGTTGCCAGCTTCTCCATCACCATAGACCTCGAGCCCCCCTGCTGCACCAGTTTTGGCCCTCATTGTTGTTGCTTAATTCAAATCCAGATTACGCACAGACAATCGCAAAGCTTTTTGTTCCTACAGGAAAAGGTAATTGACCCTCAAAAAACACCAAAGATTACTGGCTGGAGTCTTCATTTTACCAGGCATAAATACAGTATATTGTTTTCAGTGCCTTTCTCGAACCCCGCCTACATTCCCTTTATCGGTCTCCTTTTCTTTAAGTGAATTTGGACAAAAGCACACTGTTCTGCAGTCAATCAAGTTGTTGTGTTTTTTTAATTTTTTTATTCCGGTGCCTGGTAGAGCCTTCATTTATAGACCCACTGCACAGTCCTGGCACCCAGCTCTTTGGGGAGATCAAACATAACTCTGCTCTTGTCATTACTGTGTCTGTGGAAGGTGTCTTATCAGCAGCCGCGTGTTTGATGCTGAAGCTGACTACAAGGCAGGCATTCTTCTCCGCTTGTGGAAGACTAGAATTGTCTTCCACAAGTCGACTGAGTAACACTTATGGGTAATTATTATAAAGGCGGTCTGTACTGTACTTGAGTTGTGGAATATTATTGACGGGGTTAGATTCTTTAAGCTATTTACTCAGAATCGTCATGAGCATTTTCTTTTTCTGAACGGGTGGAAAAAACACAAATTAAACGTCTAAAATGAAAACAGTAAGACACACCTTGCTTGCAATACTTAATTTGAGTTAAAAGTCTTACCCCTATGATACATTTACTATGGTGAGGGCGATTTGCCAGTGATTTGCCCATAGGGGAAAATGTAGGCCTTAGTTGTTTATTTCTGGTTTGGTAACTTTATTAGGTGCATTTCTCCTTTCTGAATAAATTGTCCTAATGATGAATTGGAGTAAATGCAGTAGCTTTGAAAAGCTAGCTCTGACTGTTCGAAGTACTGTAGCACTGCGTGCTTCTTCTTGAGGAAGGCCTGTCAACAAAAACACAGCAGCTGCACGCAACAGAACAAATGTAGGTGAAACAGGATTAACGTACAGAACTCCAGAATTCAGCAATTACTGTACTGTAGGTGCCGTTGGATATTTGAGAATAAGGAATTCTGCTTTAAGTTTTACGAACAGCATTAAAGAAATGAATTCAACCCTTTTATTAAAAAGGTTCATTTTAAATAAGAGAGAAGAGCAGCCAAGCTTAGTCTCATCAGAGTAGTAGGAGCTTTTGTCTTGTAATTGAAATGTTCTAGCAATTCCCAGTGCAAGCGTACATGTTTTGTGGTTGTCAGTTCAGCATACGGTTTGAACAGCTACCTGCATTTGCAGCTTCAGGACAGGGTTTGTTAGACCCTATCAGCACTGCTGTTTATTAGTAGCCCGTAACCACTATGCAGAGTGCTATTTTTAGACTGTTTGTGCATTTGATTATTTTTTAATTGCAGTACTAAACAAAAACATGCAGTGTGAGAGCTACACCACCCCTGAAACAGAGCAATAAATGATCAGCTTGAAATTATTTCTTTGCCTTGCTTGCATTGCTTTTTTAAATCTGTATTTCTGGGGCTTTCGTAACTCCGGGGAACTGGACAAAGCAAAATGTAACCACTTCAGAATGCTGCTGAAGGTGTGTCGTCACTCCGTGTTTGATTTTAACAAGCGGCTTGCAGTGAGCGGTGTGGGGCTGTGTGATGTCCACAAGCCCAGCATGTACTGTGTCAGGATGTGGTTACACAAGCTGCTTGCAGTGCAGTAGCTGTGGAAAGCAAGGAGCATTTCTCCATTCTGGTTCCACGTCTATTTGGGAAAAGCCCCTCTGTGCAGTACAGTGCATCCGTGGAGTTTTCACAGCAGACTAGCTTTCTATTAGGCTGCGACCGGTCAGGTACTCCAAAGTTTTCAGATGGCAATTTCAGTTTTAGTCACTGTGGTATTTATTGTTAATCTACTACTTTCTGTATTGCTGGTCCCAGTACAGTGGGTCATGATTGAGCTGTTCCATAAAAAATGAAAAGATGATTTTTAAAGGATTATATATATATATATATATATATATAAACTGTTGTAGTCATGTTTTAATATGTATAAACCAGGTTTAATTGCCTCTAGCCATAGATTACATGCCACATTAATTCCCGTACTGTATTGACCTTTTTGAATGCCCTTGCTATGTTTGTTTAATTTGTTTGTTTAACTGACTTGTCTGAAGCTGCTGGGTAGTGTGCACACTTCCGGGAAGGCACAAAGGTACTGCAGGCACACACAGATAGGAACTTGGATCATGAAAACAGAGGCTCCCTGTACACACTGCAATGTTTGGTTGCAATTTCCTCTTCTGTCATGCTCTGTTACAGTAGATGTCATGCCTCATTGTTAATCTTGGCCCTTCATCTAATCCTAAAGGACCTGTGATTGAGTTTTCCCATGATATGGAAAGGTCGTCCTGTTATTCTGCCCATTAGTTCTCTGGTATTCTACCCACCCATGTACAGTAGACAGCTATTAACTGCTTTCTTACCAATGGCTATTTATTTGTATTTAATGTTATCAAAATTGATTTGTATATTCATCATACATTTACTCAAACTGTCATTCTGGTGCTTGCTGGAACTTGCCTGTGTGTGATAAAGATGCCATTACAGAAGCATCAAATAAAACAAGTTAAACTGCTGTACCTGAATAATAATTGCAGCAACTAGGACAGATTAACAGTATCCCCTCTATCGATTGTATTTCATGCTAGTACTGCAGATCGCAGAAAATGTATCCTCCTAGATACTGAACAGATACTGGACAAAGTGTGTTTTTTTCTGTGTTCGGTCACCATCAGTGGTATTTTAACTAGACAGCAAGCCAACTTTTCAGCAGTGGGCTAAGACTCTCTCTGGGACAGGCTGTTTTCATTTGGAAGGAATTGCTTTCTTTGGCCTGAAACGCAGCCTTTCGTGCTGCCGATACTGCCGGGTCTTTGCAACCCACCACACACCACACACCGCACACACACCCTGCAGGGGCTTCCAGCTACATCCTATGTTCGTTGTTATGACTGTCTTAATAATGAGGTTACTCTACTGACCTAGAATTCCGCTCTTTGCCTGGGCAGGCATGCTGGGTATGTCAACACCTACAGAGATTCTGCAGGAAAAGGAACTTCCGTGAATGTTGCCTGGCACGTTTAAAAACAACGGCTTCAGTTACATGTTCAATTTCCGTGTTTATAGCACATCTGAGAAGGGAATCCACAGCTTACTCATTGCAAACTTTTTCACTTAGTCCTGGCGATGCACATTGCAGGCACCTGATATCAATACAGTAAAACGTTAACTATTAACCTTGCAGGGATGGAAATACATTAAGACTCCTATTGCATAGCAGTCTCACCCATTGCAGGTTTTAGCTCCGTCTCACCCATTGCTGCATTTGGTTGCATAGTACAGTCATTTTGGGGGAGTCAAAGTGGATCTTCCAGCAGTTCTTCTTGAGATCCAGTCACGTGTGCGTCTCAATGTCTCAGCCAGCGCTGCTTTTACATTTGTTTTACATTTTTACTGGGAAATTCTAGTGTCACTTTTGATGAGTCACCTTTAAGTTTAAGTCTGGCTCTGTTTCCATAAAGGTAGACCGATTTTATCACATCCGGCAGCTAAAAACACACCCATGTGGAATGCAGATTCAGGTAGTCAGGACTCCTGTTTGTGTAAATCGCAAGAAAACCACATTAACCTTTCTTATTCTTGGATCTAGAGTTGAACAGCTTGCTTAAGAATTGCTTTGTATTCCCACTATTTATACTGTTTGCACCTGCAGGCTCCTATCATTACTGGGCAGGGCAATCATTCATGGCATTTTCCTGAAACTGGCCAAGAAAACAAATCTAATTTTGTGTTTTACAACATCAGAAAAATGGCTTGAACCGAAGCTGATGTAATGGGGTCACTGTGATAAAGCAGTCGCTAAATCAATGCTGAGTCAAAGGCGCTATATAAAAATATTATATTCCCCTACCGTGCCCACATTTTGATTTTCATTAAACATACAATACAAATATTTCCATGAACTCCCATATATCTGTAAACGAATCAAACTATTTTCATAGCCTTTGTGGTCCTTGAGCATCACCATTTTTGTAAATCCATGGCTGTCAATTCCTTTTAACTGTTTGAGATGCTGACTATTTTCCATGCTATTGAAACTCTTCAGGCAACTTGTACCTGTTTACCTACAGTAATACTGTAGGACTGCCTTATTCAGGTCAGGTGACCTTTTAGCTTTCTGCTGTTCTGCATAAAGACTATTGTATTCATGTCTAGAACACAGCTGTATTCTACCAGTTTGCCTCATTGTTTTAACCTTTGTCATATCAATGTTATAGATCACTTTCTCACGTATCCATATTATTATTATTATTATTATTATTATTATTATTATTATTATTATTATTTCTTAGCAGACGCCCTTATCCAGGGCAACTTACAATTGTTACAAAATATCACATTGTAAAGTATCACATTACAGAATATCACATTACAGATAAGAGTACAATAAAATCAGTAGCAAAAGATAAGATTCAAATAAGAGCAAAAAATAGAGAATACAGTAAATAATTACTTAAGAGCGGGTTTGGCTATGAGCAGTTAACTTATATTAAAGCTATCTGCTTATATGAGCAAAGACCAGTATGAGCACGTAGAAAGTACGATAAATGGATGAGAATGATTTCAAATAAGAGCAATTGCAAAAAACGTGAATACGGATACCTAAGAGTGAAGTCAAATACAAGACACAGGAAGTAGTTATAATTAAGAGCAATAGTACAATATGACAAAGTAAGGAGCAGTTCAGTGCAAGTACTGGTACAATAGGGTGCCATATAGTCCAGTATAGTCGAGAGTTGTGAGGTTTACAGATGTCTGAACAGATTCAGTTTCAGTTGTTCTGGGAATGCTCTCATTGTGGAGTCATAACAAAGTTCTGCTTTATCTGGAAGACCAAGGACAAACAATGTATTTTTGTCTTTAGGCAGTGCAGTAAAATATATTTATTTTGGGTACCTTTTCACAGAGCTTTATGACCAGGAAGTTCTGTCCCAGCCCTAGGAGAATGTCACCACTTGTTAGCTTCTGGCTTGCAGGACAAATAGATTAATCCTAGGGAACACCATGATATCAATTTACAATTGGGACTCTATTCCTTCATTGGCGGCAAGCCACTGTCTGTTACTTTTTTTTACTTCTGTAATTGTCTCCCTAACCTCCAGTGTAACCCTCTGTGTCTGCCACTACACTAGTGGAGGAGTTGGTACAGTTAATAGAGAAGGTTTTGCATGAAGATGATCGATCTGTTACTGTATCCTGGACCAGGGGTGTCCAATCACGGTCCTGGAGGGTCATTCCACTCCAGGTTTAACAGGTGATACGATGAGCTACTTCAGGGTCTGGATGGAGGTTTGATTGGTTCAATTAAACAATTTAGAAGAGGGTTGGAACAAAGACCCGGACTGGAAGGGCCGTCTTTGAACACCCCTGCCCTCGACCAATGACTGTCTCGCGGTTAAGGTTCTAGGACTTCTTAGACGTGTCTTGCTGTTGCTTAGCAGCCTGTCTGGATGGAGGTTTGATTGGTTCAATTAAACAATTTAGAAGAGGGTTGGAACAAAGACCCGGACTGGAAGGGCCGTCTTTGAACACCCCTGCCCTCGACCAATGACTGTCTCGCGGTTAAGGTTCTAGGACTTCTTAGATGTGTCTTGCTGTTGCTTAGCAGCCAAGCATGCTTGAAGTGGTGGTGGTGAGTAACTGAGAATGTAGACTCTCATGAGTACAGTATGTACAGTAGCTCACATACCCCCAGTTGATGTCCTTCACCTGTTTTTAATATACCCCATATTCAGGACACTGAAGTGTAGGGCTTTGGGAGTGTCGGTGAGGCCCTGTGCTGCTTTGTTCGAACATTTGTTTTAAATCACGCAAGCCAGTTATTGTAAGCCAAATACATACAGTAAGGTCAGGCCAGATTTTTATAAGCCAGTAGGTTTTTACTTGTGTAACAAATGGCTCCATGATGATTATGATGGCACCTTTCCTAACAGGAAATTGTTTCCAGTAAATAAGCAACGATGTGAGGGCTTGCATGCCAGCATCAAGTAAGTTTGTGATTGGCTTCTTGGAAAAGCCAGTGCATGCAGCAAGCTATATGTACTGTACCCTCATTGGCAGCCCTGCTGCTGTGCTCAGCAGTACAGTTTGCATGACTTAACTCTGTCCATATACAGTAAGAGATGTATACTGTACTGGCTGAATAAAAACTGTAGCTTCAACTGTGCTGGTTTTTGTATGAAAATTCAATGCAAATAAGTTATCGTCTAATTTTTTTGCATTTTGCAAATTGCACACCTTTTTTTTTTTTTGTAATAGTGATTCTTGCATCCTCCAATAATTAATGCTTTTAATGCAAGACCTTAAAGTAATTTTCAGAGCATTCAGTCCTCCACCCTGTTTTCAACCTAATATCATTGTAGAGTAATGAATGTGTGATTTACTTTATAAATGTCCAACCAATAAATCTGTCGCCAGCAATTGTAAATAGTAATTTCCATAATTAAAATGTGGGTCCATATCCTAAATTTAACACCTTGTTTTTCACTCTGACTATTTCTCTGCCTGCAGTGTCAGCGAGTCGTTTTCTCAGGTGTGAGGTATGTTTAGTTTTATGGCTTGACCTTTTGAACTACAGCGTTATTGTTAAAACTCTAAATAGCTGGAACGTTACTTGTGGTGTAAAAGGCTGGAAGGTTACTTGTGGCATGTAAGGCTCTTTTATTGTTTAGTGTTTTCTTCTTTTAATTCTCCGTTCCCACTCCTCGCTCACAGTCTTGTATTTGTGTAATTCATTGATCTTGCATTCAGTGATGATCTTTTGGGATCCAGCCATTCTTATTTAATAAATGATTTTTCCACTCTTGTCATGTCATTTAAAAAGTACTCACAGGTGGCTTGGCAATGTTTCACTCTCCTACCATTTAAAAGTGGACTTATTTTGCACCAGTAGCTTTTACATTTCTACAGGAATACTGTACAGCTTTTTGGGATTTCACTTCAGTGTAGTTTGCAGCCTACTGTACTGTACGTTGTGGTTGTCCAGATTTCCGACCTAGTTTCATTCTGTCTGGTCATTTTGAAAGAGTTGATTCGCTTAGTTTCAAAGCTCAGCAATTACCCGGTCTTGGGGAAACTCTGCTGCCTTGAAAAATCTAGGAATGCAGCATTTACTAAATTAGGAATTTACAGTACAATGAAAGAAACTGCCATGTATGTAAATAAATGGCAGTACTTCTCATAGTAATTGCTGTACCCTCTGCTGCCCGTTTCTATAGATCCTTGCAGTATGGTCTGAAAACACCACTCCCATTGTTGAAGAAATCAAGTTGTTGATCTCAATCATTGTAGTGACCAAAACCATCATGAAATGTAACATCATGCGCTTGACTTTTTAATGATGTGTGCCGACCTATGCACATGCAAGCCTCTAGTCAACGAACAGACTTGTGTAGATGCCCTTTGCTACTTTTAGTGTAATAGATTTTAAGAGCATGAGCTGTGAAGCAGCACTTTGAGCCCACCCTGATGTTCATGCTACTGTATCAATCCCAAGCCTTTTTAAAGCTCTGGATTTTATGCTTGGTAAGACAGTGAGCTGGGACCATATTTCATTGACGATTTCAGTTACAATGGGAAAGCTTGGTAGCAACTTCTGCTTTTAAGAGAGAAAGCTGGCTGCAAGACGCCTGTCTCTCGTAGAGTACTGCAGTTCTACTGTGTCCCTGATCAAAGCAGTCTGTCTCCACTAATGTCAGTGTTATTTATTCACTGGACCTTTCCCAGAGATAGACAAGTGGAACCAGATAGTGAATGCCTCAACTTTAATAAGTGGCAGTGTTTGCTTATGCGACTTGGTCCCCTAGTAAAATAAAGTTTGTACAATTTTACAGTTTCAATGAGAAGTCATTATCAGTGGCATTTTGCAATGTTTGCATTTTCGTTTTGGAAATTTCACATGAAGCAGGTAATGGAGTGGAGTATTAACTCTTTCAGTTTTGCATTGGGGTTAAGCCAGGGTTATTCAACACTCCAGTATACCACAGCATCGACGTGCAGTGCGTTAGAGCATTGTCTTTTGAAGTCATTTTGAGGCAATCTATTATTATTATTATTATTATTTATTTCTTAGCAGACGCCCTTATCCAGGGCGACTTACAATGGTTACAAGATATCACATAATTTTTACATACAATTACCCATTTATACAGTTGGGTTTTTACTGGAGCAATCTAGGTAAAGTACCTTGCTCAAGGGTACAGCAGCAGTGTCCCCTACCAGGGATTGAACCCACGACCCTCCGGTCAAGAGGCCAGAGCCCTAACCACTACTCCACACTGCTGCCCTATTGACCCTGTTCATTGATGAGCACAAGATGCACTTAAATAAGATTTGTTTGTTTTTTAATACAATGCATTAAAACTGTCTTTCAATCCAAGGCTTAAACACAAGATAATTAAAACCATGGAAGTGCATGGAACACGGGCCAAATGTTATGAAGCTGGCTTAGAACAGCAATAGCGATCCAAAAAGAATGTTGAGCTTCCTGAGCAAAATGTAGCCTAGTTTAGAAATTTAAATGAAAGAAACCCCAACAAAAAGCAGGGCGTGTGTCCTGGGAAAGCAGAGATTCAAAGGGTCCAGAATTACAGCTCTGTTGGTACTGGCCTACATATAGTGGAGGCCAAAGAAAAGTGCCTTGTAAAGCCTCACAGTCCCTTCTACTGCAGTACCTTTTTAAGCAAGATCGCTGCAGATCAATTTTGTTTTCGGCTCAGACTTGTTCTGGCACTACTCTCTGACTGGGGGATACAGTGGTAATCCAAGCCCTGATGCCACATTCCCATCCCATGTTGTATATGGCGTCTAAACTACAGAATTGAGATTTACTTGCATGTTTTGAAGACTGCTGTCCTGTCTTTGGACCTCCCCTCTCTACAGTAGCTTATGCCACAGAGAGCCTCCTTTGGAAATTCAACATCACTAAAACCCTCTGTTTTTTACACTTGTATTTAGTCAGGACATGTAAGGAGTTTAATGTGAAGATTTCACTTTGATCTACTGTAGGAGCAGTGCATTGGTTCTATTTTTGATGGACGCTAAACTTTTTTTTTTTTTTTTTTTTTTAGAAACCTCTTTTTTCTGCTGCTGTGTCAGCAAGCGTGCGGCTGCCAGGAACTCTGTAAAAGAATTCTGTGAGGTTTAAAAACCTCCAGTTAGTTCACCATGACAGTAGCTTTGTTCTGGGTTGCCAGGAGACCAACACAATGTGACTGTGCATTGTGTGTGAGAGAGAGCCAGCAGAATAGAGAGGGAGAGAACCAGAGGAAACTACTGGTGTTTTGGAGTCAGCATCCCCTCTCCCTCTCCCTCTCCCCCTCCCTCGCCCTCTCTCTTTCTCCAGCTTTAACTTTTAAAATTAATTTTACATGTTGTGCTAAGGGAGGGGGGGGGGGGGGGCGTTTAAACATGTTTGTTATTCTAAAAAGGACCTAGTGGTTTCTATTGTATTATTTGAACTTTCAAATAGAGATATAAACAAAGATTAAATGAATGCTGTGCCTCCTTTCAGTTTATTTAGCAACCCTGAAACTGTTGACAGGTTGACAGGTGTCCTGTTCTGTTTAATAAATAAATTAAATAAATAAATACAATAAAAAAAGAATAATAATAAATGCTGTTCTAAACTAATAGACCCCACCATTGGAATGATATTAAAATGTAAAATTCTAAACGATTTTGGCCCCGAGTGACTTTAATACTGTGTGCGTGTGCAGTGGTAGCTGCTGTGTTACATGCTGCTGTACCCCTGTGGTATAAGGAGAAAGTTACTCGGCAGTGAAGAGAAAATAAAACATAAGCATTTCTGCTCCTGACTGGCAGCCCTGCTGTATCATTAAATGTGCACTGGCTCCTTTGATGTGAGTGTCATCCTGCTGACATGCGCTCTTGTGATGAAAGCCAGCTGTTTGGAAAAACAATGGGCTTGTTTCTGGTTTGTTTGGGCGTGTTTGTTTTGTTGGTAGTGTGTTGGAGTTGGACTTTTTTGCGCAGGCCTGCATTTAGAAATGTTGCTGCCCCTGATTGTGGCTCGGCATGCGAGAATGGGCTGTGGTCATTTGTAACGGAGCGGCTCGACAATCATTTGAAGCATTGTACGTGTCCACGCCAGATACTGTAGAGTTTGTGTGTAATAAAACATGCCTGATGGTTTTACTGCTATATTCAAGTGCATTGTGAGCACTGGAACTTTTGAAGCAACTGAAATACTGTATCTGGAAATCTTGTAATACTTTTACTAAAAACAATACCTTAATACTGTCCTTAGAAATTACAACTAATAATGTCATTCATTATTTAGCAGGCCATTTTAGTTTCCTTTTTCAAGTACTGTTGTCATTTCTGTATAGACCTATTGTCCTGTAACAATATGCCCTTTTAAAAGTAAAGGTCTTTTGAGTTTACATCACAAAACATTATAGAGGACCAGACAAATATTGGCCTGGCATGAGTACAAGGGAACTTTTAATTGCAGATTAAGTTCTCAGTTTCCAGTGGCTGCTTACATAACAGGGTGCTCATTCCTGTGTCTCAGACTGCTGTAGCAGAATGTGTGTCGGCATTGCTTACAATCTGAGTGGTGTATCCCTGTTTGTTCTGATAGGATTACTGTATTCGCAGCAGATCTGATGCAGCATTGGCTTCATGCTATATCACTGTAAAATGGCATTGCTGCAGATTCGTGTCTATTGGGCATGCACCTCCTTTTAAAACTTTTAAAACTTTCTAAATTTAGGAAAATGCATATGCTTGGGAGAGGTGAGACAAAACATTCGTGTTATTCTCTAGTACTCCAGTGCACAAATATACAGCAAACAGACATGAACTACTCTGCTAAATTTAGTTTTCCTTTGCACACAAGAAAGCAGAAGGCAGAGCCTCAACTGCAAACATTTTAAAATTGAACCATTCAATCATTCTATTTTGAGATGCTGTTAGGTTGGTGTGGTTTGCAGTATTTTTCAGGCTTCCTGCGGCTAGTGGCGTTGAGCCGGTGTCTCACGTCAGTTGTTATATATTTATATATATGGCTTGTATTTATTTATTTTTTAATATATATATAAATTATGTATATGTGTATATATATATGTATATGTATGTGTGTGTGTATATATATATATATATATATATATATATATATATATATATATATATATATATATATAAATGGAGCTGTGTGCCAGGAGCCAATTAGACACAGTTACTGTAGCAGGAGTTGCAGAGAGCTGAACCAAGCAAAACTCTAGGGCTGCTGCATGTTTTACTCCTGGACCACACCTAGTTGGTTCTGCTCTTGCCTTTTGAAGTCTTTCTGCAGTTTGTAGTTATTGTAGTTAGCTACAAAGAGTCACACTGTTGTAATAGTTAATAACACCGTGTAACAATTTATTTTTATTTTTTTTGGTTCCTGGGTAGTAAGTGTTATTTCCTAATTGCTTATGCCTCAAAAGTATAGAAAATGGCTATTATTCCACACAAACTTTGCTTTTGTGACCAGGACAGTGATATTTTGAAATTTACCTATTTTCCAGAACATTCCAGATAGATTCAGTGCTGAGTAAACGTGGAGTAACTTCTAGAACTTTCCAGTAATATAAATAGTAGTATAAATACAGGGGCCTTAAGCCCACCAGTTCAGTTTAGTTCTAGCTGCCTAAGTGGATACATATCTGCATTTTTCTGAGATGGCATCAAGGTCATAGGAGACTTCAAAATGGTGGCATTCCTGATGGGTCTCCAAGGCGGTTTTACCAAGTTTCCCTGCTATCTTTGCCTTTGGGACAGCAGGGACACCAAGGCGCACTACCACAGGCGGGACTGGCCACAGCGGACCGAGTTCTCTGTGGGGAGGAACAACGTCAAGTGGGAGCCACTGGTGGCCCCCCGGAAGGTGCTGATGCCACCACTGCACATCAAATTGGGCCTTATGAAACAATTTGTCAGAGCTCTAGATAAGGAGTCGGCAGCCTTCAAGTACCTTCAAGACTTCTTTCCTAAGCTGTCTGAGGCAAAGGTCAAAGCCTGTATAAATATATGTTAATTTGGATTCATATGTTGTTTTTTTCTGACTTTATGTGAACGAAAAGACACAACTTCGCCCATTTTCTCATTGGAAATAGGTACATTTCAAAATATCACTGTCCTGGTCACAAAAGCAAAGTTTGTGGGGAATAATAGCCATTTTCTATACTTTTGAGGCATAAGCAATTAGGAAATAACACTTACTACCCAGGAACAAAAATTGTGTTACATAATAGTTAACCATTTTTGTTAAGGCTTCTATACAGTGTCTTCAGGACATGCAGACAGTACAAACACCCCTTGTGACTGCAGTCATTTGCTTGGGTTGGAAAACGCTCAGAAAGTAGCAAGAAAAGGATCACTGATCTCTGTAGGGGGTGTATCTGGTGTGCAACAGAATACCGTAGCTGACTATTTAAGAGAGGAACCTTTGGATTAGGAAGTCATGAGTTCAGACGACCTTGGCTAGGCTTGAGAAGCTGCCTGGCTGAGTATTCTAATGCAGGCTGGCTGGCTTGCTGGCACTAAAGGAGTTTGCTGCTTTCTTCCACATACTGCAAGTGGAGATGGGACACGCAGTGTGCCATGCAGTAGCCCCAAAAAGGTGCAGTTTCAGTAAGGGTTGAGGCAAGAGTCTATCTGGAAAGCCTGTGGGACTTCCACTTTTAAATCTTAACACTGATAACATCACTGCAGGTGCCAGTTTCACCTGGAAGAAACCCCAATTAGAACATTCAACCACAGATGGCACTCTGTAGTTGAGCTAAAAATAATGTTAAACAACAGTAAATATTCGTCTGTCTGTTTTTCAATGTATGATTGCTAGTGCTTAGTGAGCAGTAATACTGTAGGCAAGGGTTGGCTATGGGAGTTCTTGTATCTTGTCAGTTCTGAAGGAAATGCTGAGTCAAGCAGAAGTACAGTACGGTATTTAACAGAGAATTCTCTCGAGAAATTAGTACAGTATGTTTACTGTACACCTCCCGATTTTCTTGCTCACTAAAACAAATCAGGAACATATTGCAGTAACTCACCTGAAGTGCACAGACCTGTTTTTCCCCCACTGTCTTCTCTCAGTACCCTGTCTTTGGTTGGCTGCTCGCCATGTTTCTGGTTGGTTTGGCATCGAGTTAAGAGAGCCACAGAGCGTTCTGCAGTATGCCACATGGAGAAGCTTGGCTGTTTATATTTACTGTCTTTATTGTCATGGGAATAGTCAGCTTTCTGTTTTTGTTGTTTTAACATAGGGTCATGTACAGTTGATCAACCATTAGCATGCTTTTGAATGCATAGAACTTTCAGGCATGCTTCCTGTATACTCTACCACTGAATATCCCTTTGTGTCAATTGTAAGTCATGTTTTAAGCTTAACCATTCACCCTTTTCACTGAATAATTCCTGGAATTCTTCATTGTGCTCAGAATAAATAAAGTGTACTGTTAATATTTAACCTGCTGTAAGATTCCAGCATTCAGCTGGAATCCGACAGTACATTGTGTAGTTGATTTGGAGTTTCTTCCTGTTAAAGATCTCAGAATACCGTACCTCCAGCCCCCTGTAGTAAATTTGTGTATCTATGATCTATTGCCAAACAAATAAACACCTACAGTAGCTTAATGTGTAATACTTTTGGTTTTAGTGTGTATAGTCTTGGTGGTATCATAGCAGTGTTCTGCAATACTGTAGATCTTGTCAGCCTGTGTCTAGCTATCAAACTTTAAATACAGGATACTACTGTAAGTGTGCTGTACAAGGTAATTTAAGTGTTTAATGTGTCCCGTATTAAAAGAAAAAACCTATAGCTGGAATGTAATTTACTGAGGTAATGACACAGTAGGCATTTGATTAAATATTAGATGTCTTCAATCTCCTTGGTTTCTCCATGCACTTAGGTGAGTCTGGCTTTCCTCAAATTTGACAAATCCAATTTAAGAATGGTTTTACTTTATAACTATAAAAGTTAATAGGATGCTTAAACCTATTTTTAGTTTCCTCCCTCCCAAAAATGGTGCAATGCCAAAGGGAAGTAGGGTCCAAAGGGCCGTGTGCAGCGAGTATTGCACACATGTCACAACAGGCTATCAGAAGGCATGTTTGAAGCGTTGACATACATGATGGTAATGATGTGATATACGGTTCTGAAATGGATGAAGATAACTTTTACTTGTGTTTTTTCTAAACCACTAAATGTTTAATTGATGTTTTGTTGGGCTTTTTTTTTTGGTGTGCGATATGAGACAGATTCCTGTACCATTACAATTTAGAAAAATGCAGGTAGCGAAAACGTTTGTTAACTAATAAACTTCTCTGCTGGGTCCCTGAGTGGATCACCTGGTAAATGCATGACCACGGGGTGTGGGGTTGTTTCTCCTACTGGAACTCTACAGTGGCCCCTACTGCCAGGCGCTCGGTGAGGTCAAGCAGAGACCTGCAAGGCTGGCCTTTGTCCTCCAGGGGCATGTAGCTTGCTGACTTCTGTTCTCAGGCTCCTGGATGTAAAGAGGCAGCTGGCTTGGTTGTGGGATCCAAGGACACCCACTGACTTTCAGTTCTCCTAAGCTATTGTGGGGGTTTGCTGTGGTGAGGGAACTGGATATTCTAATAACTGGGGGTAAAATAATTGGGCACTGTAAATTTGAAAAGTAAAAATTAGGCAGCTTTTCCCTGGTACAGCAGTAGTACTGTACAGTCTATTCCTGTCTCCCAGCTTTCCTACAGCAAGGTTATTTGGTGCTTAAGGTTTGCTCGTATCTGGCAAGCATCCAGTTTTCTCATCTTGTTCGCAGCACTGGAAATCTGCAGTTGGATCTCACCCAGATTACAGTTTGTAGACAATAAAAGATGTTGTAGTACATCTGCTTTGAAAATGAGTTCCGCAGCAAATAATGCGACCAGGATATTGCCAGGCTTATGGGTGTGTAATGGAAAAGCAGAGTGCAGTGCCAGGGAAATCCAGTAACTCCAGTACAATACACCATCTGCCTCGGAGGCCTGCTGTCCAAATGCCCTCTGGCAGTGTCCTGTGGTGACAGTACTGTACCCTGCTGCAAAATGAAATCTCCGTATTGACTGCACTTACTGGAAGTGGGATTGCTTTGCAATGTTATAGTACTGTTGAGTTGCCAGTATGGGTCAGCGGGCAATATTTACTGTTCTGTAGAATTGCCCCCAGATAGAAACCTGATTTTCCAGTGTTTCAAAACAACACAACTGAGTCCATTCAGACTACCTGCCTATCAAAACAATGAAGTACTGTGTGTAACTGCCTCGTCCTGTTTAGTGCTGCAGGGATATTACACAGAATATTACAATACTGTATGGCATTCTTGTATTTTTTTTTATTTTTAAATTGCTTTTTACCAGCACCGCATGACATTATTTCTGTATTTCCGTTCTGCACTGTAAAATAAATATTGCCTACTGTACTGTACCACAGATTGATTCTTATCAATGTGACCATTTTCACATATCGACATATTAATATTCAGAACCAAGCAACAATAATTCAATGTCTTTAAACTGAAAACCCTCCTCAGTCTAACACACCAAACTGATACATGTTATATCCGGTATGCCTAAACTGTAGAGCTTTTTACAGTCAACCTGATCATTAGTGCAGTGACATACACAACACTGGAAGCCTGGTAGAACCAGTACGGGTAAGTCACTTTTCACTATTGTATTAACTAATAGACAGCAGCAAGGTGTATCCTGATGATAAACGAAAGATGATGCAGCACTTATTACAGCCGCACATGTCCTTGCATCATTCGCAAGCCCCTCTGTTTCCTGCCTGCTTGCCTGCCTGCCTGTGTTCTTGAGCGGGAGGACAGGTGTATCACCCTCTGTATGGCCTCTGAGAGCCGTTCTGCCGCAGTGCTTGTCATGCACACCCTCGGGAGGTGATTAGTGTATCTCCCACGCTGTCCTGCTGAAGGATGGGAGCTGCTCCATCCATCCCGAATTAGCAAACAATGTCTGTCTGGAAACAAAGACCCACAGCTATTTACCTTTTCCCTGCTGTTTTTTTTTAAATTCTATACCGTGAATAGACTTTGTTTTGTGGCTCTTTGCGCAACCAGATTTAACAATTTTTAAACCTGAAACTTGTGGAGATAATGTTAATTGTCAGCACTAATAAAATGCAGTGAGTATCATTTCTGTAGAATTGAGTTAATATTTAACAAAAAAAATAAAAAATGCCATAAAAATATCTAATTCCATCAAGACCCACAGGATATAGTGCTTCCGTCCTGGAAGTTTTAATAATTAATACATCCGTTAATTAGTAAAGTAGTAATTACATATGACTTTCCCCGTCCTGTAAAATAATTGATTTCTGAAGGCGGCCATTTAATTATAAATTCAGGATGTATAGAGTGGGTGTCGATTTCAGAGTGGCAGGATGGATTGATGGCCCTCTTCCCTGTATGTTTTCATCTTTAAACTCCAGGGTCAGTGCCAAGCCAGTCTCTTATGAAGCATTCACAAATTGGTGTAAACTTACACTGGGAATTTAAGGCTTTAAGATCATTCATGTTCTCATCTTGGGGACATACAACAGAAATTGTGCTTGCTGTTTTATTTTTAATAGCACTACAGCAAGAGTGGTGCACAGCATTGAAATGTAACAGAATTACAAATCATATGGAGGGTTTGAAGTCCTCCTTTTTTTCTGGGCATTTCCACTGTGCCTATTGAAATTGCATAATGTAGTGCCGATTTTTAAAATGCAAATGCATGATATATTGTGGGGAGACTGTGCTGCAGTTGTTTTCTTTTTTAACTGAGGCAGAAACACAAACAGACTTCCCTCCTGCTAATAGAAATGAGTTCTGCTTAATTGCCCCAAACCTAGAGTTCTGTATATTTAAGGACTGTTTAAACCATATGTGCGAGCTGCCTACAGAATACATCTGTATAACTGCAGGTTTTCAAAATGATTAATACAGAATGTTTCTAGTGTGACATTGCTGAGGTGCATTCGTTATTGCTGTAGATCGGGGTCTGTTTTTGGGAGGCACTCTCTTCAATTCTTGTAGGCAGGTTCTACATCTCATCATTCTCCAGATTTCAAGAGTCCCGAAGGTGCTGCAGTATTTCACCACCTGCATTCAACCTCTGACACATTACACAACTGAGCTAACTTTTGTAACTTGTAGCCTGTTTGTTTGAATTTCAGACAATTTCTTTTGACTTTTTATTTATTTTATTTTAATTTAATTGAGATATACTCCCATCTGTGAGAGTACATGAAAAGCTAGGAGAGGATTTATCCAGCCCTTCGATTAATAACCAGGACTGTTTTTCAGATAATCTTCTTACGCTTTTAAGCTTTAACCAGTTATTAGCGATTAATAATCCTAGACATTTCTTTTCAATTAGCTGACCTGCCTACAGTAAATGACCAGCTCGTAATTGCTGTATCTGCTTTTAAAGGTTATGCACTCTTCTTGCCTTCAGTAATTAGCATTACTACAGCATTATTTGCATGTATATTTAAGAGCCCAGAAGCTGAAGATGTTGCCGTATCCTGAAACCTGTATTAAAATGTTTTTTTTTTTTCTTTCTTTCAGATATGTCATCAGCGAAGAGAAAGTTCGCTGAATCTCTAAATGAATTCAAGTTTCAGTGTATAGGAGATGCAGAGACTGATGATGAAATATGTATTGGTAAGCAACTTCTTTTTAGCTTTTATTTTTTTGTCCCCAATCTAAACATTCATGTCTTTAGGATTTTTATTCTCACATACATACAATAAATGTACATAGAGATTTCCCATTTGAAACTCAAAGTTACCACAGTAGCAGACAGAGGATGCAAAAATTATAGTTGCACACCCTGCGTGGTGATGTGTAAAAAACACCCTCAGGAATCCAGCTTTCTCAGTGGTTAAATGGTGGTCTAAGCAATAGCAATATATAATGATCAAGAACACAGATGAAGGGATATTAAATAGGTAAGAAATGTAATAATATTAGTATGGAGATCCCACTGGATTCCCTGTGTTAATTCAGTGGAATTATAATTTGCATCACTTACTCTTCAAGCCCTCCTACTTTAGTACAGGACTGCTCCTCCCCCTTACTGCAGTGCACATTGTAACATTCCAGCATCATAAGAAAACCAAATAGTACTGGAACTGCGCTGTACTGTCATGCAGAATGACTTTCCCTCATGGACCGCTAAAATATAAAAGAGCTGGTTTAATGTTTAACATTCCAGCTGGTGAATGATACAGTGTGCGTCAGCATTCCCCTACATTGATGTAAACGATGCTGCACTTTCTGGTGGTGTTGTGTTACCCTTGATTTGTAAACTGTCTCTAATGAAGCTGTTGCTGTTCTCTTTCTCCCCCGTAGCGAGGTCGCTGCAGGAGTTTGCAGGGGTGTTAAAGAATCTGGAAGACGAGAGGACACGGATGGTGAGTTAGGGATGCCAAGGCATTGTGACCAAAGCTTATAAAATACAGTATGAAACAGAACAGTGCACTGCAGAAACAGACGCTCGGAGGCCTGGTCCATTATGACTTCTGAGGGAGTCCCCACACTGCTGAGAACACTCACTAATAGTCCAGATTTGTCAGGGTTCATTCTCCATTCAGAGCTTAAGAGACTAGCTGGTGTTTCCTGGGACATAATCATGCCTTCATAATGAGAAGGGGAGGGTGGACCTCCAAATCTGTCAGTGTTGCAGAAAAATAGTTGAGGACTTAGTAACCGCTGGCTTCGTTTGGGTAGGTTTCTGTTGTGTTTAAAAAAAAAAAAACTTTTATGATGACATTCACAACGCTAAATGCTTTTTAAGAAAACGAATCGCCGCCAAACTGCAGCAGAGTCTTTTCTAGCTGCACAAACGTTCCACATGTGGAGTTAAACGACAGCATATAAATGGAAACGTTGGTGGCATGGGGTGTGAATATGGTAATAGCATCTAATGGGCTTTGCTTTTTATATCCTTCATAAGGCAGCAATGCCATGCCTTCATGTCTAATATGACCTGCTTGTGATTGTGGCTCCCAAGCAGTTTTACTGTCGTTTTTATAAAATGTTTTTCAGATTGAGAATGCCAGTGATGTGTTGATCACACCTCTAGAGCGGTTCCGCAAGGAGCAGATTGGAGCGGCGAAGGTAAACTGCTTCCATTGGGGCTTCTGTGTGCTGGTGGTTATATTACATGTCAGCAATACTGCAAAATACCTACAGTACTTACACAGTGCTAATGCATTTCATTTAAAATAACCATTCATGTGTCGAAGGTACTGCTGTTTACTGCAGTAATAATACAGTGTGTTTTGTAAGGGAGGCATCTTCATGATGCAAATTACCTTGAATACAAACAGGAACGTAAATAAAAACATTACACTTTTTGACAGAATTCCTTACTCGACAGTGCCTCCTTCTGGTTGAGGAGGAATAAAGGGGGAAGATTGGAAAGCCAGCTTCAAGTGTGTCACAATTCAGATCACTTACAGTAATACCCCACCGTAACACCCATTTCTTTTCAGATTTGTATGTTCAGAACCAAGCAACAACTATAAAATATTAGCAATTATCTAATGCTAGATACCTCCCGTATCTAGCATTACAGCACAGCTATTTGTACATTCAATAGTATGGATCAATTATACCGTGCATGATGTATTGCGTAGTATAGCAGTAATTTATAAGATTGCAAAACTTGCATAAGTTAATGCAATATTATGAAGAGGGTTACAGTATTTCAGTTTGAAGATACCACATTTTCTAATGCAAAGTCACATTCATTATTAAATTAAATTTAGTCAATTTTAATGGGGCTATATCAGGAATACAAATTAAATGAAAAATGTGCCCAGTGTATTGGTCTGAACAAACGGTGCAGTAGATCTAAAGCAACATCACCACCTTTTGGAAAGACAGAGCATTGCAACTGTTAACATGAAATATGATTTTATTATTCTTTTATAAGAAATGACAAAATGGCTGCTTTTTTTTTGCTTCGTCTCTTCTATAGTGAAATCCATATGCTCTAGAAAGGAGCCTGAAAAGGGTGCAGGCGTTCTGTAGGTGGTTTGAGGTGCAACATAAAGTTTCTATTCCATTCTGTAAATGAAGCATTCTTGAAGGGTGTTGTTCCACTGCCTGGTAACTGCACTCAGGTTTACACTCTCTGCTGGAACTTCTCAACACGTTATCATTTTAACGCCTCTTTCCACTTTCTGTCTCCTCTTCAGGAAGCAAGAAAAAAGTATGACAAGGAAACAGAAAAATACTGCAGCGTCTTGGAGAAGCACCTAAACCTGTCTTCCAAGAAAAAAGAATCGCACCTCCTTGAGGTGAGGTCGCGTCCTCCCAAGTATCCCTGCTTTATCGTGGTGTTGCATTTTAATGTGTCTCTGTGCAACTGAGAACTAACTTTGTTGACCTAGTTGAATTTGATTACAGTAAATCCAGTCTCAAGTGCTTTAAACAACCTTATCAAAACTAAATGCCAAGCATTTTGTTTGCTTTTTTTTATAGCCTCCCCACACTGTCTAGTCCCTGCCTGCGTTGAGTCAGCTAGACAGCACAGTCTTTGGTGTTTGGTATTTGTATCCCACATGTCTGTGAATGGCAAGCAAAACGTTACCTTTATTAACATTACATTTGATTTGACACATTTCTGTCCACTTCTGAATGCAGACTAAATCCCTTTTGGATTTCCTTACCCACGCTATTATACTATGACTTTCAGTAATCTAAACTGGGTTTATTTTAGATGTATCAAAAAATAAATTGATATACTGTGTTAGGGTATGGAAAAAAAACAAAAAAACAAAACAGAACCAAGCCTAGACTCGAACGCTAATTGTCCTACAATAGCACTTGACTTTTCCCTCCCTGATGCACTCTGAGTCATACATGGCCTCCCTGGGGTTCCAATGAGTTAAGGACTTGGCGTGAGTACGAAGCTTGGTACAAAACTACAACAGGGCTTTATTGAGTGAAAGTTGATGGATACAGAGTGGTATTGAGGGGCTAGCTAATGAAATGACATTTCAAAATGCCTTTATCCTGCTTGTTGCAACACACACACACACACACACACACAAAAGTTCTGTCAGTTTAGTATAGTAAAACAAAGGAAAGATAATATTTAGACAGCAAATGCTACAGGAATTTTCATTTTCTAGCTGCAAGAATGAGAAATCTCGGGTGTGGCTCGGGCCCAGTCAACACACCATGGCATCCCAGAGCGCGATACAAAATTAAAAACAAAACAAAATGGCTTGTGTGTGTGTGTGTGTGTACACATACATACATACATACATACATACATACGTACGTACATACGTACGTACGTAGAGGGTGATTAGAAAGGAGGTTTACCATGTCAATGATATGGTGCGTTGATGTGGTAAACTTACTTTCTAATCGCCCTATATATACTCCAGTTACAACCAATTATATAAAAGCACATTAAAAAAATGTTTTCAGTGTAGACTTCAAATAATCCAGTGTTTCCTCCTGCCTAATGTCAACCAGAACCAAGCTGCACAACAGCAGAAAACTACAGCTCCAGTTGATTTAAAACAATTTTTTGGAACAACTAAAGGTTCTGTATTTTCTGATCTCAAAGAACGAGCCGGGATATACAGAGTTAGCAGTTCTTGGAGATGGGATAAAGCCTAATCCATGAAGGACCGTCTAAGTTAAAACAGCAACTTTAAAATCAATTCGGTAGCTCACTGGTAACCAATGTGAGGAACTGAACACTGGAGTAATATGCTGAGAACGATGAGTATGAGAAAGCAGTCTGGCAGCTGTGTTCTGGACAAGCTGAAGCCTTCTGAGTTTAGTGACAGGTATCCATTCAATGTGTTTATTCCCATTGCAGGCAGACACTCAGGTGGATCACGTCCGTCAGCATTTCTACGAAGTGTCTCTGGAGTACGTGTTCAAAGTGCAGGAGGTTCAGGAGAGGAAGATGTTTGAGTTTGTTGAGCCTGTAGGTATCCTGTTACATTTTTATAAAAGATTATTCTCATTATTCACTGTATTGCTGCTGAACCTTTGCACCCTGTCAGGGTAGCACAGATAACTGTGTCTCTTTGTTCTTGTAGTTGCTGGCTTTCCTGCAAGGGCTCTTTACGTTTTATCACCATGGCTATGAACTGGCAAAGGACTTTAGCCACTTCAAGACTGAGTTAACCATCAGCATCCAAAATGTAAGTGTCACATACTGGACGTATTGTAGGAAAGGAAATGCAATGTCATTCACCCAGTCTTTTCTGGAGTATTCTTTTGAAAACAGCTTGTGGAAATTGTCACGTTGGGGCTTTATATTGTTCGGCACACTGAATGCTCCATTTGGCAGTGTGTACCTGTTCTTTCAGATAAGCTTGCTTTGCTTCAGTTGGTTCGAGAATAACACTCAAGCCATGGGTGCATTAAATAAAAGCTGCCGGCTAGAATCTGGGAATAGCTCAGTAACAGCGTTGTGCTGTTCTTCTTTTTCTATGTATTAATGTTGTCATTTGGGAATTTGGGGCATTTTAAGTTCCTTGTTCCTCATTCCAGATATTTTCCCTGCTAATAAACATTTTGTATTTGTTTGACCACCTACAGTATGTAACCTTTGTCAGAAGTTTCTTCTGAACTAATAATGTAAAATGAGTGAAGTAGGATTCCAAACCCAGGCTAGTGACTCGCAGTATAAGACATTAGTTTTCTTGTGCAGGCACAGGTGTGGGACTCATGTTGACTTTTTTTCTGGTTGTGTAAACAATCTTGCTGCCTTGTACATCTCCGCATACCCAGTATAACTTCTACGCTGTGAAGAGTCGTGGTGTAGCAGAGTGATACTAGTGCGGTGGTGGTTTTCCTCTTGACAGACCAGGAATCGTTTTGAGGGGACGAGGTCGGAGGTGGAGTGCCTGATGAAGAAGATGAAGGAGAACCCAGATGAACACAAGACCATCAGCCCCCACACCATGCAGGGCTACCTGTTTGTGCAGGAGAAGCGTGCGTATTGTATCTTTCACACTCGCTCTGCTCCACTGGCCTCCCTGGCCCTCCACATATCTTCCTTTCAGCTCTTCTGTTCTCCTGTTTCTTTTTTCTATTGATTCCTCTCGCAATATCTCCTTATGATGTTAGTTCACTCTCTCGGTGTACCAGGTTAAAGACCCCCTTTAAAGAAAGACTGCCTGTTTATAATCACTGTACACCATGAATCCAAGTATGTAGAACATGTTAACTTTCATACATGTAAAAATACTAAAGAAGCTAATAAAATTGATGTCTGTATATATGGATTTATGGATAACACTACCTGTACATAACAGTAAATTTTGATATATAAACTGCCTAATAACTGTAGTAACAGCAGACTTTGAAGTGGAGACTGTAAAAGCGAATTACAGATCTTTTCATCCATACTTCTGGACAGACCAGAAGTACCTTGGTAGTGAGAGCAGGTTTGACGTGTAGGTTTTGACAGAGATTTCAGATGCCCTCCATGCCTCTGTATAGCCTACAAGCTGAGCCCAGTCTAGCGCTTTTCCTATATTCCCTCGACAGGTTCCTTTGTGTCCACGTGGGTGAAGCATTACTGCACTTACCAAAGAGAGCCCAAGCGGGTCACTATAGTGCTGTTTGATCAGAAATCTGGAGGGAAAGTGGTGAGTATTCATGTAGTTGTTTCTTCTGACGGGTATTGGATATTGAACAGAGAAAGACTTGGAAGTGTCACCCAAGTATATGATTTGCATAAGAGCGCTTCAGAAACGTTTTCTTCAAATAGAGGGCCAGTTTCATGCACTAGCGGTTTGGATTGGAAACATTTCAAAGCCAGCTGCTTTGTTCTGGGGAGTTGGTT
Organism: Acipenser ruthenus; assembly: GCF_902713425.1. NCBI lineage: Eukaryota > Metazoa > Chordata > Actinopteri > Acipenseriformes > Acipenseridae > Acipenser > Acipenser ruthenus. The sequence continues at coordinate 26,835,411 of NC_081210.1, forward strand.
TAGGGAAAAGACAATGAGCAGCAGGTTGGGCATCAGGAGAGCTTAGCTTTGGTGCAGACTTTGGTTTCTTTGTTAAACCTTGACTGCAACACCACTACCACAACAATATAATCAATAAAAAGGCAGCAAAATGGCTCTACAATCCAGTTCTTGATGGCCGTGAACAGTCCAGGTTTTTGCTGTGTTAACTTTGAATGATTTAAGCTAATGTAGACGTGTGCTGAAGTAGAATGGGTATTGCAGTGAGAACTGAGCAGCTCCATTGATCATTGTTTAATGTTCACAGGGAGAAGAAGAAACGTTCATTTTGAAGTCCTGCACTCGCAGGAAGTCCGACTCCATTGAGAAAAGGTTCTGCTTTGATGTGGAGGCAGTGGATCGGTGAGTGGCAGGAAGCAGTGTTTGTCACAAGGTGGCAGTGTTGAGTCAAATTTGCTCTCATTGGGATCCAACAGCTACAGTACTGCAACCACCCAGTAAGCCCACTGGTTGGAGCTAAACGCTGGCACTTGTCAGGGCACATCCATTTAACATTAATTACTGAATAGGTGAATTTAGAGAAATTACCACAATGCTTTTTGAAGTACATTATTTCAATATGTATAAATCCTGTTTATGCATATATATATATATATCCTCTTTTTTTAGGCTGTAAGAACTGATGCCACCTATTTTATAGCTATGAACGAGATACAAACGCAGGCCACTATTTTAATAGCGAACACACTTCAGACAGCAGTAACGCCACAGAAGGTGTGGCTCAGCTTTGTTTGCCAACAGGGAAGTTGACTCTTCTGAAGGCTGAATATGGAATTAGTAAAGCAGTTTCTAAACCTGTTTGATCAATAGAGTATTGAGGAAGAAAACAATGTGCTGTACTTCACATGCTCCCCAGAAGGATAAGCTGCCTATAGTGAAAAGGCTTGCCCACCTGCAGTGTGCCAGGAAACAGGAGCAGTTTGAAATGATTTCCCAGAATTAATCAATGGCTTTCGCTGGGCTGTTGCCACATCTTAAATGTGCAGTAGAAAGGAAAGCGGCGACTGGGGTTGAAATTGTAGATCCCAGCTGTTATTTTGGGAAACCGGAGCATGATTAAAACGTCTCCCCTGTAGAATAGAATCTGATCTCTCTGCATGTGATCTTGCCAGTTTTCATGGAGATTGACAGGTGTCTCCTGCTTGATTCTCGCCTCTAAGCCGCAGTCAGGAATGCAAAGATGCATCTTGAACAGCTCCTCAAATCCACCTGCGCAGGGGCTGGGCTGTGCTGTGCTGTAATACATTACCGTTACTCATCTCATTTAGTTATGGACTGCTCACTCTCAGCTTCTGTGTGGAGGCCTCCTTTCTCCTGCTTGGTGTGCTTTCTCTATAAGACCGCTCGGCACAGCAGTATGGTATTAAAGGTTTCAGCATTTGCTCTCGTGCACAGCGGGGATCATCAGTGTCAGCTGCACTTCATAGGTAGATGCTGTTGTTCCACAGTGTGACTCATTCCACCAGGTTGCAGGGAGTTCCTGGGGCTTGTGCTAAGAAAACTACAGTAATGGGCATCTTTCAATTAGGTCTGCAAACCTCTTTTCTGGATGACTGGTAAGGTATTCTGGCTTGAGGAAGAAGGTGTATACGAGCGTCCTGAAACCCCAGTATTGTGTTTTGATTCCAGGCCTGGAGTGATCACCATGCAGGCTCTCTCAGAAGAAGACCGGAGACTCTGGATGGAAGCTATGGATGGTAGAGAGCCGGTAAGTTGCTAGATAAGGAACAGGACCCTGTTTGTGACATAAGATATCTTCCACTGATAACGTCTGCACCACTGTAACCAACCTTCCCCTTCGAGGGAGCATTCATTCGATTTTGATTTAGTGGAACCGGAGGTGTAATAAGAGTAAGGGTTGGTACCAGTGGGATTAAATATGCTTTTGAATTCAAATTGTGGTGAAAGTGGGACTACAAGAAGAACAGGTGTGGCTCTGGTAATTCATGTGTGCAGCTGGACTTCATACGTTTTAGGGCCTCATTTACTTTTGAACTGAGTAGCTTGATGACGGTGTCCATTCTACAGTTTAGTACATGGATCCAATCTCCCTTTGCAAACTCCAGTTCACTTCCCTATGGCAGTGACGATGTTGTGGACACTTCTGGGCTCCTTCTAAAAACTACTATCGGATCAATTTAAATGTATTTTTAACCTAAGTTTTAGTAAACGGCATCTTTTCACTACGTCTTCCACTTCTTGGCCTTTTGAGCAAAACCTCTTGTTCAGTGGTAATAAAATCGTATGATGAGCGTGCCGTTCCATCTCACGAGTCTGTGAGCAAGGACGCATTCACCCAGAAAGAAGTGCAGTGTGAGGCCTGGGCTGGCAAAGCCAACATCATGGCCCTATCTAATGCTGCCCAAAAGCATGCGCTCATTAATATAAGGTTAATGCTTCCCATTAGATTGATCTGCAAAGTACTTTACAATCTTTATTTTTTTCATTTGCAGGTTTACAACTTGAACAGAGACAATCAGAGTGAAGGCAGTAAGTACACTCTCTAAGGATGTGTATTAAGAGTAACACCAGTGGTGGTCTAGGATTGCTAACAGAGTTCCCAGCTTTGTGTAATTACACCTTGTAACAGGCTGCTTGGGACTGGTATTAGCTCGTCCCCCGACACAACCCGTGTTATGAAACCACAGTGCTTACCATCGTATAGTCCAGGTTAGGGTTAGGGTTCTTTAGCTTGTCATTCAATGCTTTGTATTGATTCAGCAAGCAGTGACCTACAGTAGATTTGACTGGGAGATGTTTTTTTTGCAGAACCCTTCTTTGTAGAACAGTGGTTTTCCTAAAGCTATCTTCTGTGCCACATGTTTCTGGTACAGCCTTGGAGAATTGTATTTAGCATACAAACTGGATAATGATGGCACTTTAGAGAAACTATTCTTCCTTTTGTAGGTGATAATGAGGCTGTGCTTTTTGTTTCAGCTGCTCAGTTGGATAGCATCGGCTTTAATATTATAAAGAAATTCATCCATGCTGTGGAGACAAGAGGTAATGTCAATTTTTTTTTTTTTTGTCTGATTTTTTTGGGATGATATACTTGCAAGAAACCATTATGTTTGGTCGTCGGTGTGCTCAAACTGAGGCCAGTGCAACTTTTCATAACACACATGCCATGAGTATTCAGATGGGATATTCACAATGCAGTTATGTACATTTGAAATATGAGTGCCTTTTAATTTATAAAAAAAAAAAAAAAAAAGACTTGCTAGAAATAATATATCTAACAGGTTATGTTTTAACCCAACAGGAATCAACGAGCAAGGACTGTACAGAATAGCTGGTGTCAGCTCCAGAGTGCAGAAGCTGCTGGGCTTGCTGATGGGTAACTATGCCACACACATACAGTGTACCTGAGTGCAATAATACCATGGTGTCTGAAGGGTTCAATAAAAAAAGGACTAGTACACTAACTCATTAACTGTGTAGTAAATGACATCACAAACACATTAGTAGGTTTACATAGATGAGAGTTGTTTACTGTTCTGTATTAAGTACCTCCACTGTTTTTCTCCAAACACAGTTTCCCTTGACAGAGTTACGTTAAGCATACTGAAATGTTGGGATGTGCTGTGAACTTGAATCTAAAAAGACTAGGGGTTTGTTAATAATAGCGCTATTCTTCTTGGTTATTATACAGTATAAAATACAGTCAAATAACTTGCAAGCTAGTGGTGTATGCAAACCCATTTTGAATCCAGTTTGCAATGAGAGGACTGACTGTAATCTGGGTCTCCAGTTCCTTCAGAACAGGAAATGTGATCAGTGGTTTTTTTCATAGTACATCTTGTGCATTACAAGGTCATGATAATAAAAGTTAATCATTTATTTACAAAGTCGAGTCCCCTGGGGTGAGGTAACGCACATTGTATGATATGTTGTGAGCTGAGAAAGCTTAACAATAATGAAATGGGTTTGCATCCACATAACCAGAGCCAGCCTGGGTCCCTGTGCTGCTGTTGTTTCTACTGGTTACCGTGCAGCACGTCGACAGATTCAGGGAGGTGAAGTCCAAATCGTGTTTGCTGACAGCCATTTTGTTTTTATTCTGTGGTTCATGGTTCATTTTTGTAGTGATGGCAGGGGTCAGCGGGTTAAAAGATTTAAACTGGCATGCTCCTCCTGCACCCTCCAGTGTTGCCCTTTTTAAAGTAATTTAGTCCAAACGCAGAAATAGCTTTGGCAGTGTCTTAATGGTCAAGGGGGCTGTGGGGCAGTTCAAATTCGGCACATGTCGTTTTGCGATAGTCAGGTTAGCAGCTTTTTGGGGAAAGGATGTCTGTTCGCATGCCCTGTACTGTATTGTGTTAACCAGGCTAGCCCTTAGCATTTTCAACTGCAGACCACCAACAACCTTCGTGGAGCCTGCAATTTTAAATATGAACTTTAGGGTGCCTGACTTTCATAGAGGGACCATAGAACTATAGGTGGGTCATCTACTGTATACCCAAGACTGCTTAGATTACAGATGCTTCACAAAGGATCATTTAAAATGTGGACATTGTGGAGAATAGACTTAGCTGCAGATTTTCACTCCCAACTACTGGTTGTTGAGGAATGGTCATGTATCCTTCTAGAACAATTTAGACTCTTACTGCAATTCAGTGCCTTCTTGGTTGCCTACAGTAACCCTGTGGTCTCTGGTTAACAGTTACAGGATATATACATACGCGTGTGTGTGTGTGTGTGTGTGTGTGTGTATATATATATATATATATATAATATATATATATATATGATTATTTTTTTTATATGCACAAGCAGATACTCACTCATTTTTTTTTTTATATAACAAATACAAGTATACAGGTAATTTATTCCAAAATAACAAGAGATTGCAGCTGAGTTGAAGCCCAGAGAGCTTTTGCATTCATTAGGGAGCTGGAGCCCATGGAGAAAGACTGAAAGGCAACATGCCTTTAATTCAGAGGAGATCTATTCAGGCACGTTCTAGAAAACGTGTTGAGTGAAAGAGCTGTCATTTCAAACAAGGCTGTTAAAGTTTAAAAACACAACATCTTATTTAAAACTCTAAATCCTACAGTGTGCATCTAAGAAAATATTAATATTCTTAAAGTGAAATAAGCAAAATAATATGATCTTCTGCACAATAACAGACTAGTGAAGATGTTGCTAATCAATAGTTAAGATGGATTTTGAAGCCTTGGTTATTACTCCTTTTTAAGGTTGTGTTTTTTGTTACTATTTCTTTAAACCGTAACACGCCAGTCGCATGTTAAATTACCTTGGTGTGGACCTGTTTCATCCTGGTGTCTAGGTGAACATCTAGGCTATTGGACGTGAATATTTCTGGTAGTTGTTAAACAGTGAGGCAAAATTAGTGTAACGCTTGGCCAATATTAACTCAAAACAACTGAGGTAGAAATAACAGCGTGCCAGCCTTTGTTTTGTCTACTTGGTGATCAGTTGCTTTAGACTCTGTCAAAGCCAAGCCAGGACTGTCCGTTGGGACTGCGCTGCCCACATTCAACTTCCAATCTTCCAGAAGTTTCCTGCACCAGAATAATTACAGCTATGAGCAGACCACTGGGCTGCAGCTCTTCTTGTGAAGTGGGGAAGCAACATTTCCGTTTTTAAAAGCCTGTTTGTTAAATTGTGCCAGCATGTTTGTCAATTCTTTCTTTTTAATAATGAGCTAATGTCCTGTGGTAATAGTGTATTTTGTTTTCCTCGGGCTAGCCCTACAGAGCAGAATTCCCATTTCCAAAGAGGCCCTGTTCCCAGGGAAGCAGTGTTGTGTATACAGTGCAAGGTAGCTCCAGGGTCTTTGTCTCCTTGTTGTCATGGGGAAATGAGGATAATTATCTAGCTTGCCAAGCATAAGCACTCCCTGTGTGTTGGCATGAGAGAGATGTTGTAATACTTCCACATGTATGCCTTAAAAATCAGGTCCAGAGCCAATCCTACTACCTGTTGAACATCAAGCACTTGTGTATTGACCAGCTGAACTTCCCTCCATCAGTATTAATTGGTACCAGATATTGGGTGTGGCCCAGAAGGCAAGCTGATTTTGTTTCTTGGGTTAGCACTAGCAGTCTGTGCTTTATGTAACTGAGAATTTAGTGTCTGAAGGCAAAGTAAATGAAATAAAATCTTAGGAAAGGTATCACTGGAAGTGATACATTGCCTGTGTGTGTGTGTGTGTAACGAAAAGTGCTAACAATTTATTCAATCAATGCACAGAGCAACTACTGTACTGCACAGCTTGTTCTACTCACTTGAAGCGAAGGGATTTGAAATCTCAGGCGTTATTTTTTTTTTTTTCCACATGGTTATTAGAAATGGTGAAAAATTTACATTCAGCTAAAAGGGGGTGGGGCGATAGTTCAAATATGGGAGTTGACTCGGCAGAATCCGGTCTATATATTCGATTCCCTGGTAGCCTCAAGCCATCTAGAATCTCTTCAACTAGACCAGTCTTCATTACAAATGTATGTCAGCATGAAGTAGAGCGTGAATTTGTGTTCCGCTGGGAGAAATCTCCTCATCACACTTGAATCAACCTGTCACCCCAGCCTAAACGATTTGGAGATTGAAGTAACCAAGTGGGAAGAGACGGTAGCAAATCAGAACGTTTCTTGGTTTCAAATACAGCGTCCTGTTCATTCTGCAGGTATGTTATATATAGATTGGGATTTTCTTCGCCATTTGAATTCCAAGCGGACGAGGGATGCTTGCCCTTTGAGCGATAGATAATAGTGGCTCAGTAGTTGAACACAGTAGTTATGAATGTGTCTGTGTAACTGGCAGATGAACAGAACACACATCCACAGCAAAGCCTTATGAGTAACTTGCATGTGTATTTTGTTCTTGTTAGGTGACTTCTGCCAGTTCTGTTGTCAATTCAACGCTTGTCTTCTTTCTATTCCTTAAGGATATTATCTTCAAGTATTGCTCACCCTTGTTAGACAGCTTCTTCCAGTCCTGGGTTTGTCAATTACAGATGATATTTCTCTGTACTTGTTGATTATGCTTCAGATACCAGCTATTTCACTCAATGTTTTTCCTTCTTTACGCAAGTCAAGGTTGTTATAATAGTAGAAAACACTAGTGGCTGGCTTTGAGTAAATTGTTGATGCTCATAATGAGTAGAAAAATGCAACATGTCTAAGATTTTTGCACAGCTGTGTGTGTGCATATGTGTATATATAATTGTGTGTTGATTTTTTAAATGTAAAGATGAAAGGGGATGGCGAGGGCTTCAGCCAGGTCCTGAAAAGGTGCACAGCTCCACCAATGCACCTCCATCCTGGCCTCCTCCAGTTTTATTGTGAGAAGTTGGGAAGGCTAAAAAGATATATAATATTGGTGCATGAACCCAATATGAAACCTGCAACCTTTTTCTGCTTTTCCATAACAAAAATGATGAAGCTCTTGAACAAAGTGGTCCAAAACCATTTTTTTAAAATGACCGTCCTCTAAAATTTATTTTATATCCATCTCTCTTTAGATTCCAAAACATCACCAGAAGTGGATGTGGACAGCGCCGCGGAATGGGAGATTAAAACAGTGACCAGTGCGCTGAAGCACTATCTAAGGTAAGAGTTAAAAAGGAAAGAAGGTATTGGTTTGCAATGCTATTATAATACCGACTGTCTCATCATTTAGCTATGAAAGGAAAGCAATTTACAGTACAACTGTATTATCAATAACTGTATTATATATGCTATAATGACATTCTTACCACCGTCTGCTGGATAAAATATGGATTTATTTTTTAAAGAATCAAAATAATCTTGTAAATGTTTGTTTTTTATATATAAAACCTGTTTTTCTTTCAGAATGTTGCCTGGACCTCTCATGACATACCAGTTTCAAAGAAGCTTCATCAAAGCAGCCAGTAAGGGTTGTTTGTTGTGATCACAGTTCTGTGCATTTTCTTTCTGAAAGCGTGCATATTTGTTACAACTGTAACACAACATTTGTATTTTACTTCTTTGCTGTTTTGGTTTTAAAACCAGAAATAATTGAAACCTGCTTGAACCCTGCCTTTTTTATTACTGAGAATGAGTTGAACTAAGTACGTGACTAATATACTTGTGGTACATTTGGTGCGATTTGAAAGATTGAACCCAGATAAAGACCTCATTGTTGACTCACAGGATCTTGTCAGGACTGAATTTATTGTTATGATTAAACTACTGCAGGCTTTATATACAGACGTGCTCAAATTTGTTGGTACCCCTCCACAAAAAACGAAGAATGCACAATTTTCTCTGAAATAACTTGAAACTGACAAAAGTAATTGGCATCCACCATTGTTTATTCCATATTTAATAGAAATCAGACTTTGCTTTTGATTTTTTATTCAACATAATATTGTAAATAAGAAAACAAATGAAAATGGCATGGACAAAAATGATGGGACCGCTAACCTAATATTTTGTTGCACAACCTTTAGAGGCAATCACTGCAATCAAACATTTTCTGTAGCTCTCAGTGAGACTTCTGCACCTGTTAACAGGTAGTTTGACCCACTCTTCCTGAGCAAACTGCTCCAGCTGTCTCAGGTTTGATGGGTGCCTTCTCCAGACTGCAAGTTTCAGCTCTTTCCATAGATGTTCGATAGGATTCAGATCAGGACTCATAGAAGGCCACTTCAGAATAGTCCAATGTTTTGTTCTTATCCATTCTTGGGTGCTTTTACCTGTGTGTTTTGGGTCATTATCCTGTTGGAGGACCCATGACCTGCGACTGAAACAGAGCTTTCTGACACTGGGCAGTACGTTTCGCTCCAGAATGCCTTGATAGTCTTGAGATTTCATTGTGCCCTGCACAGATTCAAGGCACCCTGTGCCAGGCGCAGCAAAGCAGCCCCAAAACATAACCGAGCCTCCTCCATGTTTCACTGTAGGTATGGTGTTCTTTTCTTTGAAAGCTTCATTTTTTCGTCTGTGAACATAGAGCTGATGTGACTTGCCAAAAAGCTCCAGTTTTGACTCATCTGTCCAAAGGACATTCTCCCAGAAGGATTGTGGCTTGTCAATATGCATTTTAGCAAATTCCAGTCTGGCTTTTTTATGTTTTTCTTTCAAAAGTGGAGTCCTCCTGGGTCTTCTTCCATGGAGCCCACTTTCGCTCAAAAAGCGACGTATGGTGCGATCAGAAACTGACGTACCTTCACCTTGGAGTTCAACTTGTATCTCTTTGGCAGTTATCCTTGGTTCTTTTTCTACCATTCACACTATCCTTCTGTTCACTCTGGGGTCGATTTTCCTCTTGCGGCCGCGCCCAGGGAGGTTGGCTACAGTTCCATGGACCTTAAACTTAATAATATTTGCAACTGTTGTCACAGGAACATCAAGCTGCTTGGAGATGGTCTTGTAGCCTTTACCTTTACCATGCTTGTCTATTATTTTCTTTCTGATCTCCTCAGACAACTCTCTCCTTTGCTTTCTCTGGTCCATGTTCAGTGTGGTGCACACAATGATACCAAACAGCACAGTGACTACTTTTCTCCATTTAAATAGGCTGAATGACTGATTACAAGATTGGAGACATGTGTGATACTAATTAAATAAACGAATTAGTTTGAAATATCACTATAAGCCAATTATTTATTATCTTTTCTAAGGGGTACCAACAAATGTGTCCAGGCCATTTTAGAATATCTTTGTAGAATAAGCAATAATTCATCTTTTTTCACAGCTTCTTTGCTTTATTCTATGACATACCAAAGGCATGCAAGTATACATGATAAAATAGCTTTTAATTTCATCACTTTTCAGGAGGAATGAAGCATTATTTCAATGAGCTGTAAGGGTACCAACAAATTTGAGCACGTCTGTGTATATATATGCTTAGCGGTTTTCTTTTTTTTAAATGCATGTCAAAAAAATGATATTTTTATAGAATTAAAACCTCCAGTAACAGTGATTTTAAAAAAACAAACAAAACAAATATTTCTTTTTTAATCTCCTTTTCAGAACTGGACAATCAAGAGGCCAGGATCTCGGAGATCCACAGCATTATTCATAGACTCCCTGAGAAGAACAGACAGATGTTGGACTTGCTTATGAAGCACTTGGCAAAGTAGCGATCGCACCTAACAAACCATAATCCCTGCACTGCCTTGATTCAGAGTAGCTTCTTTCTTTTGTAACTCTGTCGGGGTTCCATATCTCATATTGGTATTTGTTGTCCCCAAATTAAAGACAACTGACCTGCCTATTTAAAACACATCAGTAGAATAAGGAGGTTTATTATCTGTGGAGGAGTGTGAAGCTCAGGTTGGGTGGGATATCTGCATAGAGGAAGTGTTTCCCATCAAACTAATGGGGCCCATTTGATGGAACAGCAAACTAGTACATTTGCTTTGAGGAATTTATAAATTGTAACATAAAAAGACTACAGCAGGAAGTAACTTGGTTGGAGGAAGAAGCAGCTATATTATTGTTCTGAGTTGTTTTATTTTCTTCTGAAATTAAGCCTTTGCATTAACGGGGCCTACTTTGTTAAAGGCGTGCTTTATCCAAGGCCAAGCGATTTGAAAGTAAAACAATGTGGTTATTAAGCCTTGGTTATTATTGTCCCTTAATTCCCAATGTATACTCGGGCAAGAGAAACGCTAGGGTTTATTCAATTGATCTACACAGTGGAAAATATTTATTAAATAGGGTTGTTTATCTACCAAGGTTAGTAAAACAATCATACCTGACAATCCATGCAAGTTCAGCATTGTCTTTAATAGTGTGTAAAATGCCGTGGACGCTCCTGTTTAAAATGACAATAACGAAGTCTCAGAGAAGAAGAACATTATACATTTGCAAACTTTTACGAGCGTTTCCTGACTCGATATTTCACCAAAGAACAAGAGCTGGCTCTGTGTCAGGAACGTTGTTGTTGTTGTTGCTTCTTTATTGCAAGAGCTGTGGAGAAGCAGCTGAGCTGAAGCTGGCTTCGCACTGTGATCGCACCGATGAGAAGGAGTTGTGGTATGTCTGCTGTCTGGGGCTCAGCCCTGCCTGCAAGCAGCTTCCTATCTTTTGATCTGCTCAATCTGTGAAGACCACAGTAAAGTTTCCCCGTTTTGCTTCAGAAGACCATGTGCCCCCAGCAAAACCACAATATGTCCCAATAACAAATGCAATGCAGAAAATGTAGGAAGAACACATCATGTTTACTTGGTGATCGATAAGAAAAGTGAATCCACTCTAAGTTTGCTGAACTATTACAGCTGGTTTGGTGGTATCAGCTGTATCCTTTGAACATTGTGTTTGTTTTTATGGCTTTCGAGTGTGGCATTCTATACTGTAGTGTGTCTAGAACTGTACCACCCCCCTCCCCCCCAGTCCAGGGCTCATGGGTATCTCTTCTCTACAGTGTGGCGAACAATCACCAGGAGAACCTGATGACAGTGGCCAACCTAGGGGTGGTGTTTGGACCAACCTTGCTGCGGCCCCAGGAGGAGACTGTGGCGGCCATCATGGACATTAAGTTCCAGAACATAGTCGTTGAGATCCTGATCGAGAACCACGAGAAGGTGAGCAGCAGCACAGCAGCATGGCCCTCCAGATCCGTTGAAGTCCAGCCCAGATATTTTTTTCCGCACAAGGTCCTTAATTCATGGGTTGAACCAGGAAACGCATTTAGGACTTGGTTGGAACAAAGTCCTGGACTAGATCAGACCATGAGGGCCAGAGTTGGGAACCTCTATTTTGGAATCTATTCACATCAGTTAGAGTACATTTTAGGGGAACAGTTTGGCACATCCAAGCCCTTCTCTGGACGAGCTGTAGCTGACTGTGCCAGTGTGCTTACCAGCAAAAGCTTTGGGACAAGCGGCTTACTGTAGTCGCCATGTAAACAAATTCTCTGACTAAATTAAATAGTGTCCTCTGTCTAACCCCCAAATATACAGTTAAGCCAATAGCAGACTAGGCCAAACCAGGACATGGTTTGATGCTATCAGCTTTCAACCTGCTATCCCTTATTTCATTATTATTTAATTAATTAGCGACAATAACCTTATGAATTAGTTTTGAGACTATTTTGAGCTAGAGAAAAAGAGACATAGACATTAACTGATTTGTTTTTTTTTTATTGTCAGTATGTCAGTGATCTGAGAAACTAGTCTCAAAATGTGATTAGCTACAGGCGGTTCTGTAATCCCTCAGTAAACTGTGTGAGTCCTCAGCACCAGAGGCTAATAACCTTACAGACCATACGATTAATGCATATATTGACATATAATCAGCAATGAATGCCTAGCGTGATTCAGTTAAATTCAAAGGCAGACTTGTCTAAAATATAATTTTGCTCATTAATCCCCCAGCAGCAGGGATATAGTGAAGGTGCCTTCAGTCACACATCCATCATTACATGTAGGTAAAATTGGTCTTCTGATACAATAGCTCAGGTTTACAGCTGTGACTGGATGTATTACTTTCATACCTGTGTAATGGAAAATGATGAAATGATTTGTAACTGAAGTTTTTTTTTTAAAAACTGCTACCTGTAATTCCTCAGCCTGTTTATTTTAATTGTCATGGTTGAGTGGAAATACTATAATACTGCATATACTGGAATTACATGCAGTGTATATACATATACCCCATGCAACGGTTGTTGGTCTTTTCCAGTGAGAGTTATTTAAAGATTGGTTTGTTACTGGAGCTGTCTGTAAAAATGTACAGCACCAAGTGGAACCGTGTAAACACAGTACAGAAGTTCCCATGAAAGAAATATGAGTCAAGAGAGGATCCCAATGCAAGTATACCCTTTCCATTAGAAGAATGCCTGGTTTGAGTATTTCAAAGTGATGGATAACAGGGGCTCCCTTGAGAATGCTGTGTGACCCTGGTGGTCTTTGCAGCCTTCTGCTCTGATGTAGAACTCTGTGTTTCACCCAGTTATTAATGAGAACATTTCATGATTTCAGTTTTTTTTTTTTTTTTTTCCCTAGCCAGTTTGATTCAAGCTGCTGCGTTTTAAAAATGGTTTTCTAATGATTGCTAAGTTAACTCTTTGCCACATTGTGAATATGTAATTAGATTTGGGACTCCAGCAATTCAACATAGGGTTGAGACATCACATGCAGTACAGATTCTAGAACTGCTTTTCAGTGTGGCTGGAGAGCATGCTTTTAATATTGGGGCTTGTATTTTTCCCTGATGGGCAAATTGTAAGAACATTGTGCCATCCATAAATCTAATACATAGGACATTTGCCCACAGGGGAGACCTGTCCAAGGTGTTACAATAATGGGGCAATGATAATTGGGTCTCTTTGTGCAGGTTGTGATTGCGAAGCTGCGGTTGGTGCTGATTTGTGCATTTTTTTTAGATTTTTAACAGCGTGCCCGAGTCTGCAGCGGTGCAGCCGAATTCACAGCTGAACTCCCGTCGGCGGAGCGCAGAATGCAAGCCCCCCTCCTGCAGCGAGAGACCCCTCACCCTGTTCCACACCACCCCCACCATCGACAAGCGTGAGGAACACTCTCTCTTACCACAAGACTGCCTGTATTTAGTCTGGATTCTAAATGCATGTCAGGGAGCAAACTTATGCAGGTGAACCTGCGAATGGATGCCTAATGAATGTGTCCCATTGATCTGAATGCATTCAGAGTATAACATAATTCAGCGCTGGGTTACTGAAAAACTGAAAGTAGAACTTTTGAAAACAAAAAACAATATGGTCTGCTTATTACAGAAAGTTTGTGCAAATAAGGATGGGATACATCACGAAGCCCCATAAAACCTGTCATATAATAAAAAAAAAAATTGTAATGCCTAAATGTGTTCAGTGTTAGTTACTGTGTTAGTTAAAGACCTAAAAGGCCTTTTTTCTTACAGCGGAAAAGAGAAACAGAGTTTTGAACTCCAGTGCAGAGTCCATCCTGACCAACATCTCTGTGAACTCCATCAGCACTCCTCAGCCCAACCTCAACAGCCTGATCTGCAGTGATTCTGACCTGGAGACAGTGGTGGCGAAACAGAGCAGGCCTAACTCTTTGTGAGTACACTGTTAAACAGTACAGTATAGTGTTAGTACTGTATACTCACCTAGGGTTGCAGTTTTTACCTTTACAGAAGGAGCTCCCTCTGTCCAAATGACATGCAGTGTTGAAGCCCTGACTGTAACAGAAGTATAGGTTGATTTAAAAGTGATCAGCATGAAAGCCAATCCGAATTCTCAGAACTCTGGATGGAATCGGGGGAAATTTGCCACTGGTGTTGCTAAGCAACCTCTACATTTTATTATCCTGGTGGTTTAGATAGATAATTCCTTAAATTACACTTGCACAATACATTAAGGTTCAAATGGAGAGCCGGTAATGGGAGGTACTTTTCAGCAGCAGGCCTAAAATCTCAAGTGAAATTTAAAAAAAAAAAAAAAAAAAAAAAGCCAATCTGATATCTCCCCCCCCCCCACCTGGAGGGCTAGGTAGAAATATTTTGCTAAGGGTTTATAGGGCACTTTCTGTGGGTGTGTTAATATAGATATAGATGTAAATGTAGGTACAAGCTGCAGAAAATAAACTTTTACTCTGCGTATCATCCAATTACTTCTGGGGCATTTTAGATGTCATTGAGTTGAATCATGACATGATCTGTGTCAGTTGTGGAGTGTGGGGACTCCATAATTGTTATTTCCATTGCATTAAATGTAAGCAAAGCCTGAAAGCGGAGACATTAACAAAACCCACCTGAGAAGATCTAATGTGTTCTTTAGCAGTATCAACACATATAAAGGCTGCAGGGTCCTAATAGCTTCTTGTTGAGTAGAAATGTTTCTCCTTTTTTAATAGGATACCGATTTCTCAGTGAGCCACAGCAGTTTTTCAGCTGTCGCCCACAGTCTGAAACCCTTTTGTCAGATAATAATGGTTGTTAAATTTAGATTTAAGATTCCCATTTCCAGCTGAAGGATCTCAGTGTTCCTGTATCATTGGGCTGGTATAGTGTTTTCTGAGCATGTCAGTGTTCATTTCGTCTTGCAACTCCTATATGTAATTCTGAAAAAGGAAATTATCTAAAATCAATAGAGCCTTGTGAAGCAGCAGCAACAGCAAATCATTAAAACCACTGTCTTTATCTGGGCAAGTCCATAGTGTGTAGCCAAGCCTGTAATTCTGTGCCTGCATTGGTTCTCTTAGTCTCACCTCTGCTGTGGAACTTGCAGATATCATAGAAAAGATTTAGATTTGGATTATGTTGGTGAGGTGTCGGTTACAAAAAAAGCATTTGTGAGATTAACAATGAAGACTATATTTGGTGTTTTGAAATGTATTCTTTATTTCGTAATTTTAAGTTCAATGTGTAGAACTGTGTGTCTGTAACTTGGTGAAGACATTCTTTATCGCACGTTATTGAGGTTATTGCCGTTTCTCATGGTCACCTGCTTTTATACAAGTTAATTTGTTGAGTGTAGGCTGTCTCTTATTGTGTAGGTCAGATTTTAGAATTGTCTTATGTTCTATGCATAAGGTCTATCCACATGATAAGATGTACTCTTCTACATTTCTTAAATGATTTCATAATGGATAATGTCTGGTTGGTGATTGGGTACACTAATGATGTATATGTCTTGGAACTGTGCCCTCGAATTTAATAAAACATCTCATGAATTTGTTACACAAAGTTATTGAATTACTGCAGACCTTTTTATATATTAAATCGCAATCCTCTTGAAAGTGCAGACAAGAATGTTAAACATCGGGTCTAGTGGGGTCGTTTTGTCTATTCCTCAATTTTCAGGCAGTCTACAAAGCATAGTTGCAGCACTTGAGCAAAAAAGCTAGATTTTTGTATTTTTTTTCATACTTTTTCACTATGCATCTCAAGCAGTCAACTGACTGTAACTAGAGTATTTAGTTGTAATCCAGAGGTGGTCACACAGCTCACTTCTAGGTCAGTTTTATTTAATCTGGCTGTGCAATGGGCTGATGAATTACAAATCACGTTCAGGGCACAGTGCTGAATGCTAAAGCGGAGTCCAATTCAATAAAGAAGTGACAGATTGGTAGTGAGAAGTCAGTCTGTGTATAATTTAATTGTAGACATTGAGAAAAACCCAGCGCAACGTTGCGATTACTCACAGAGGGTTGATGGGCAATGTTTACTGCATGTTTTGTTCAGTGCAATATGCAAGGGTCCGTGCATAGTGAAAAGCTATCCAGAGAATAATTCCATGTTTGTTTACAGGGATAGAGGCATTAGAAGTAAGCCAGTAGGATTAAGAACAGGCAGAAGTAATCTAGGACGTCCTTATGGAAATACATGGGGGGGGGTGGTTGTAACATTCCCTCTCCTTGTCGTGGAATGTCCATTGTTGGCTGCACGGTGTAATAATCAATAATCAAGTCCCTTTCTCCGTTAGCATTGTTTCCGTTATGATCTCAGTGGTCTGAGATGCCGTGTCTTTGAATGGACAAGCACAGGTAAGTCCTCGTTTGTACACAACTGAGCGCCCGTTGTGCAGCAGTTAGAAGTCATGCGGATTACCTATTTATAGGTGTGGATAGCCGCGCTACTGGAAAGCGAGTGTTACACCAGGGTCAGGGTAACTCGATACAAGGGCTAATGAAGTGTTGTTTTCTCTACCCTGCTGTTGATCAGTAACTGAAGTTCAGCTCATACCTGTTCTTGGTTCCTAGTTAAAGCAAAGACAAGGTGTGACATCTTCCAGGAGAGTTCTTGAGTGTAGGATTCAAGACCACTGCAAGTTCGGAGTCCCCTTCTGACCCGAGATCCTTGCATTACAACATCCAGCGCCTGAATCTTTTTAAATGTGGTTCAAATCCAACGAGAATTCAAACGGGGGAGACCAGCGCCACCACATCATCTCGTATTCCTAAGATGTGGAGATGCTCTGTTTGTGGATGGTAGAGGTCTTCGGGTTTTAGCTGCAGGATCGCCCCCCCTCTCTTTCAAGCTACGGAGTAACTTGGTTTAATCAGAGACTGCTTTACACTTTTTAGCCCTGGCTCCTGAAGCAGGGTCAGTTGCTTTTCTCATGGACGTGTTCCCACCAAGTACAAGTTCATGCTGCCTCCTGTACCCTTCTGTCTGTTACCCGATTCTCTGGCTTGGCATCATGTTGGAAATCGGGTGCATCTGTCCTGGGATTTCACATCCTAGTAGGGGTATGAAATTCCAGCTGTCAGACTTGCAATTTGGGCTCCGGTGTAGCTCCACTCACAAAATACATGGCAGTATATTGGAAAAACAAATTGTAATAGCTAATGTTTTCTGCATATATCTAGTATGTGAATATATTACAAAATATACATTGATAAATATAGTATCCTGTAGATGACAAGCAACAACTATCTTGTATTGTTGCATAAAAAAAAAAAAAAAAAAAAAGATGCGTACAATCCGATAGAGCTTGAGATTCTAGTAAGTTTCCCAAAAACTGAAAGCAAAGTACAATAAAAACCACTGGGGATCATTTTGGCAGAGGAAATGGTAAATGTCTGAACTGAAAGGCAAAGTAAAGAAATCTATTTAAATAAATATGGAGTGCGTCTGCAGCTTGCAGTGGATACAGGAAGCGGACAAGGACAGGAAAACGACTGGGTAGCAGTAATGACTGAAAAAAAACAAAAGAGCAACAATAAAATAAAAACAGACTTGTGAGAATCGTGTTTGTTAGCGAGAGGCAGCCTTGCTTGTTACCTACCAACTAAAAATAATTTCTGTTTATCTGTTTGGAACTCTATGAAAGGGGGGAGTTGGGCTGATGTGGCAACCTACAGTAATATCCAAGAATTCCCCAATTTAAACTTCGTAGCCATTTGCAACTTGGTTGTGTGTTTGTGCAGGGGGGGGGACGACTTGATCCACTATGCACTGTACTTCCGTGGTTCATTATATCAGCTCCCTCAGTTTCAGGAACTCAATATTAATAATTGAAGAGTTTTTTTGATGCTAATAGAGCCAGGCACTGTTTATTCAATGATCTGTAATGACATTTCTGCTCTTTATCATGCCAAGGTTGGTTTCCTGCCAGCAGTTCTCTGGTCTCCTAGTAACAGTGAGGTCAGAAACTTAGACCACCAACTTCAGAAAATAAGAGAACTGGACCTGTGGTGGGCGGGGCTTCACTGGTGATGTCAGGGATATTTTAAAGCTTATCCTGCCTGAGAGTGTCAATGATTTTCAAGTTCAACCATTTCCAAGAATGTATTTTAAAATACCTATTGTGTGACTTTTTTACTATACTGCTAAAATTATTTTAAGGGCCCTTGAAACGTTTCATCCCTTTGCATGTCACAGTGTTTGTCATTAAATAGTTATATCTGTTAGGATTGGGAAATGTTTCAAATCATTCAATATTAAAATGCTCAGATTTACTGATTTTATTCAGCAGTGACATTATGTGTGATACAAAAATCACATTAGCAGTCAACAAAAACCTTTTTGAAAGAGTAACAATCCTCAGAGTAACAATCCTCTAAAATATTTGCTTGTATTGACCACCCCTAGTTAGTTAACATCCCCAAAGTTCATTATTCCTGGATTGATTAATACTGTACCAAAGGGCTTGAATCTGAACATCTGGATTCAATTTAGATGCCATTTCTGACCATTTTAAGATACCTGTAAGAAGCTTGAACATTAACTTATAAGGTACGAACAAATTACCTGCCTGATTTTAACCTGTGTTTTTATAGCCATTTTCTGATCTTCTTCCCTCCCAGGATTCTGTGGTCAAATTACGCCACGCTCTCAGCAGCATTCCTCAAGAGGTGACTGTACTGAAATTGTGGGCTGTTTTAAAGGAAAGTCCTCGTGGCTTTATGCACGGTGGTGGACAGCACGTAGCTTGAGCACCAACACAGGGTCTGATAGGCAGTGGTGTCCGAAATGTAACTGCAAACACTAGCGAGCTAGCCCTGGTGTGGGATGTTGTCTTCACGTGGATGTTAAGCATGTGCATTTGGTGTGCGGGAGCAGTGGTTCTTGTTGATGCTCAGAGACAGTTCAATTCAGGATTCAGTATCCCATTTTTGAGGTTGGGGATGCAAAATAATAATAAAGGATCCATGGAGTTACAAAAAAAGCCATGTGTGCCTTAAATGAAATGCTTTCCACAATGGAATTTTAGGCAGTGTGAAATTTGGGGATTCTGGGGCAGCGAATGCCTTGGAGGTAAGCGACATACCAGGCAAATCAGGTGAATCAACAACATGGTGGCGGCGCGATGGGTTAAAAGGAAAAAGCCATCTGCTCTATAATGGATTTCAACACCCAAAAATGTAAGTTGGTCAGAACACCAGAATTAAAATGGAGATCTATTTTCATACTGACCTATCAACAGTTCTAGGCATTCAGAATATAGAACAGGGTTTATGTAGGGGTTGGTGAATTTGTGACGGGTTGAAAACAAACCGATTCTTAGGGTTTACCGCCTGCAAGCAATTTTGCGCACTGCTGAATATGTGATGTGTTTAGAGTCTGATCCAAACTGAGAAAAAGGGATACTGCATCTTAGCTTCAGAATCCACAGAATGAACAAAATCTGGAGAAATATTGCCTAACCATGCTTCGCACTAATCCACGACTTCATTGTTATGTGTCTAGCTGTCCGAAATAAAAAAAAATATTGTTAATAAGAGGTAAGAAAATGGAGTAGCACTCCTTTACGCATCACCTAACACTGAATATATATGTTTTGAAAATGTCTCCAAACAAAGCTGCAGACTGGTGTGTGTGTGTGTTTGTTTTTGTTTTTTTTTAAATCTGTTAAGTAGAACTGATTTTTAAGACCTTAAATCTTATCTCCCATTACACTTTAATAGAATCCATTTACCCCCATATGAAGTACTCCTTGGATTATCATGGATTAGGGCCTGTTCAGACACAATTAATGGGTAGAAGCACTTTCCCAAGCAGTGGGGTAGAACATTAACGGTAGCCTGCTTTGGAGGCTCACTGATGTTTCCATGGTGACAGTTATCGTTACCTGTCAGACTTTTTTATTGGGATATTTTTTGAGACTTGCAGACATTTACAGTAGTGGGAATCCACCAGATAGAAGATAATAATTAACCCTTAATTAAATCTACAAGGTAAATGAGACTGGTTTTCACATCTTTGTCTCCACAGTGCTTGGTTCTCATCACAAGTCAGTGTATATTCTATTATATTTTATATCTGTTAACCGGTATTTGACTAAGTAGGTGTTTAACATAGATTTATATTTAACATTTTCCTCAAGCCAACAAATAAACAAAAACACGATTAAATAATAATAATAATAATAATAATAATAATAATAATAATAATAATAATAATAATAATAAACAAATGGCGTCACAATAAAATGAGAAATACCTTCCTGTTCTAGATCTCTGAATTTGGTACAAACAGTACAGGGTTTCAATAGACTACCGTAGTTGGCACACTTGTACCACTCACTATTCTCTTTCATAGAAAGGATCTGACGGCATATTCAATGTTTTGAGACAATTTCACCTGCATATATTTTCCTCTCTCTCTGTGCTCTGAGAATCGGGCATCCTGACCTTGTGATAGCGGCAGACGCAATGCAGAACACCCACATTTAAAACCAATAGTGTCTCATTGCTCTGGATGTGCAATAGTTGTGTTTGTATATGCTCCAGCTGACTCTTCCAAAGGTCACACAAACCTGATTCTAGATAATAACTGTATTGCTGTGCAGATTGCTTTAATTAGCATAGGGAGTCATTGAAAATCTGTTTCAGAGGGAATAATGTCAGGCTGATGTTTTCTGAGACCCTCAGATGCAGGAGAGAAGATCATACTGAGAGGAGAGAATGCATGAACGCCTATGATGCATATTAGCTTGCCTGTTGCATTAATTTATATTAATTTATATATTTATTTAGTCTTAGTAGAGAGTTATACAGAGTGGAATGCTGCGTTTGGGCACGCATTAAAATGCAAAGTGTTTTGACAGGACCCAATGTGGATATGGACAGCTATGGACAAACATTTTGCATCACCTAGAATTTTAGAACTGAGACATTAATTTAAAAAATAAAATAAAATAAAATAAACTATAAGAACATAATTTAGATATTTTATTTTACATCATGTGCCGGTAGCCATAATAGCAGTACAGTATTTCATGTTAGATTTCAAAATGTCTCATTTTTAAATTGTCGGTTTTTTAGTTAAGTACATGGAAACCTACAAAGTGTTATGGAATTCAATATGTTAACGTAAGATTATTCAGCAGGTTTCATTCGACTTTATGAAGCAACATTAGTTAATTGTATAGGGTGGTGCAAAACTTTTCGCCATAGTTGTAGGTCTCAGATTCAACATGTCTTAGAAGTCTTTCTCAATGTCTTTCTCAAAATATTTGTCATTGAATGTGGGGCGTTTCTTTTAGTATTTCTAAATTCAGCACTATTGAGTGTTTTATAGTTATGGATGTACTATGGGATCACCAGATCAATGCAAGGTTGTACGAGTTGGGGGTGTTCAGACAGTCCTCTATAAGTGCCTTGATTTGAAGTGGCCCTATTAAACCATCTCTTCATGTGATTTCAGATTGAATCCCAAAAGCAGATCAAGCATTCCAACAAGGTAAGGACGAATTCTTCCCAAGCCTTATTTTAATGGGGTGTTGTGGGTATTCCCCCCATGTGATCTGTGATCTCAGCCTGCTATGTATGTTCAGTCTGTCCACTTGTATGAAGATGCTGGCTGGGTCCTGTTCTTGCTACTGCCAATCCTTTAGGCTGAAATAAAACTTGCACAATATGAAGCTAAGAACTTCTTCTAGATTAAGAATTGTATAGAGTATCATAAAGCTAATTAAAATCAGGGAAAAAATGGCCACCTGGGATTCTTAAATTCAGAATCAGATTTTTTTTCAATACCATTCTCCTGAACTCATAATCCTGTTAGCCCTGCTGTAATCTGCTATTGTATGTGCTGTGCTTTTATAAGCTTCATTTTGTGCTTGCTTCACAATGAGTCTTGTTGCAGAATGGCTTTGGGCTGAGTGGAAAGGCCAGGAAAGCTTCTATTTAGTGCATTTCTTAGTAAGCTAACCCCCCTCCTTTTTAAATCTCAGCAGCTATAATTGAGTCTAAACCTGCTAGTGGAATTACCTTTAGAACATGTACACCTGTATAAATACAGCATATTAGGGAAAACTGTTCCTCACATATTCATGTTTTAATTAATCTTTGAAGTTTGAGTAGTTTTGTCAGGGAATTGCTAAGCCCTTCAGAAGCATTGATTCTAGTAACAGGCCAATGCAACACACAGCTGCCTTTTGAATTAGATGTAGGTTATTGAGTGTTCAGAATATGATCTGTGTTCTTTGAGCACAGGTTGGCTTTAAAGCTGTTTGGGTGATTTGCAAAGCAACAACAGAACATTAAGAACAGTCACAGCTTTATGGGTTTTGTTCCAAATTCCATCACCAAGCACCCAAGCGACTCTGTGTATTTAGTAACCCAAGAAGAAAGGGCTTGGTTGATTTTTTTTGGGAAAAATTTTACATCAAGGACCTGTTTGTATCTCTCAGCCCGGTGTCTCTCAGCCCCACCTCTCCACGATCCCCCTCCTGGCCGATGTTCTCTGCGCCATCCAGCCCCGTGCCGGCCTCCTCCACCTCCAGCGACTCCTCCCCCGTCAGGTGTGTCCCCCAGCTGCTCACGGACATACTCTGCAGGGGACCATTCCCCTCCACTGCACGCATTGGCTGCCATGTCACAAAGCCTTGTTACAGTCATACACTTCGATGTAGTCCTCAGTATTTTTCTGTATGTTTGACAATTAAGATAAGCACGGCATGCTGAAGGTAATACCAAGCATTGTGTTCACGCTGCAGTTATTAGTTTTGATCATTCAGGACACTGGGAGTCGAGGGTATTCTAGAACATCATCATGCTGCAGTCTTTGAGACTAGAACCCATACATCCTGAGATTAACAGAATGAATGGTATTTCTATGATATGCATCCTGGAAGAAGTCATGATGAAATCCCTGCTGTTTCCTCACACATTCACTTGTTCCTGCAGCCCAACACTCCGGAAGGCTCGAGCTCTCTATGCCTGTAAAGCGGAACATGGCTCTGAACTGTCTTTCACTGCCGGCACTATATTTGATAACGGTGAGTCGTGTTCATGGTTTTAATGAAGCATAGTCTGGTTGTCTGGTGCATAAAGTAACTGCAAGGAGATTTCAGCTGAGCAGGGGATGAAACTGCTTTCTTTAAACAGTGCAAATTCAATAGGATTAAAATAAATAAATAAATAAATTGCTTAATACGGCCATACCCAGGTCTGTGGTGTTGAGCGGTCATTTTTGAAAGGGAGTCAATGCAGTTTTATGTTGTCATAACCTGTAATGTCTTTCACAAACACATAGCACTTTAACATACAGTCTTTCAAAATTGTTCTAAGAAGTGTTTGGCTACCTCAGAAGTCCCGTGTATATATATGCTTTTCATTTTCATGATTCAAAATGACTCAGTTTGTTTTTTGATCAGTTTTCTGAACAGCAAGACTGTGGTAAGTAATGCATAGCACTTGTTAATTTTGATTGGTAGCATGAGGACCTGCAGTCTAATCGAACAATTGAGAATACAAAGATGCAGATCACTGTGGAGTCTGAGCCAGACGCTCTGGCACTGCTCAGCAGGAATCTTTCCCTGGAGTCATGTTAAACCTTCAGGTTTTTATGGAGGTGTTTTTTCCCTGGTATTCAAACTACAAAGCAGTTTTATTTTGAGTAAGGCTTTAATCTGCTTGTCGTTAATATTCATTCCTGTAGGCGTAGATGATGTTAAGAGATGATTCCTTTTCTCCCTACATATTTGTTAGTACTTGTAAAGATATTTATACAAAGTGGCTCTTTGTACCCATGCAGTATGCATCTGATTGCATTCAGAGAGGCCAGGTTATGCTGGGGACAGGAAAGTGAAGGATCCTGCGTTCCAGCTTCACTCACCCACACATAGCCTATTTAACAATTTTACACAAAAAAAACACCATGACTACGAATGCACTTGTAGGCTGCAGCTGAATCATGCATAGATAATCTAATCAATGACAGTAATGTACAGTAAATACATAGGAAAAACACAGCAAACTGCAAAGGCAGGATGTCAAAAAGGTCAGCTTGAGAAATTTGATTCTTGAGGAAGACACACTTCTTAATGCAGAACCCATACAAACCTCACACTTTTGCTCAGAATGAATTTCTCACCCTAAAAAAAACACTTTTGCCCTTCTGAGCAGTCACCTCAGCTGACTCCATTAACATTACCACAAGCCAAGTCAACTGCTCTCCATACTGTAATTACCTGAATTGACTGGAGATGTGCTGTAATGCAGAACTTAGTTCAGTAGTTCCAAAAAAAATAAGCTGGAGCCAGAATTTTTTGTTGCTGTGCTCTTTGTTTGTGAAACTCTATTTCGGTTGACACTGGGCAGGTTGAAACATTGGATTCTTTTTAAGTCTAAATTGAAAACCTTTTTTTAATTTTTTTTTTTTTTTTTTTTTTTAAATGAGCTTTTATATTGGCCATATAGCAAAATTCATGGGGTGGTAGCTAGGCTGATTTAATTTAATTAATTAATTAATTAATTAATTAATTAATTAATTAATTAATTAATTAATTACTATCATAATTAACCACCTATTTAAACCCCAATCTCACACCTCTGTCTAGCGTTTCACTTTCTAGCCAAACGGATTCTGAAATGTTGTTAAAAGAATGACTAATTCCAGTCATCATGCCTAACCGACGCCAATTTATTCTTTCATCTAATTCGGACGACTCCGACCAGGATTCAGAGTTCCCTACCTGCTCTTGTGAATTGTTTCATCCCACTGCAACTCCATCGAAGACTCCGGCGGCTCCTTTACCAGCTGTTAACCTGATTTTCCAGTCTCCAGCCCAGCAACCACGCCGTTCAAAACACAAGTCCAAATCACAGCGTCCTTCTACAAAGACTGGTCCATCGCCAAACTCTTAAGCTCTTTTTGATAAAGGGATTCATTTTCCAGTTGACAGATACAGAATCACTCTCTTTAATCTCCTCTGCAAAGCAATGTCTGCTGAGCCCGTACTTCCTCCTCGACTGCAAGCAGCTTCAGGCAGCCCCCCCCCCACCGGATGCCATGGCGTTAAGGGCGCCATGTAAAAATTAATTGCATTGTATTGTATTGTAATGTAATGCAGACTTACACGGTACACAATCTAAACAGTGTTTCTGCTTCCACAGTTCATCCATCTCGTGAACCAGGGTGGCTGGAAGGCATGTTGGAAGGGAAGACGGGATTAATACCTGAAAACTACGTGGAGTTTTTATAGACAGAGGCGGCGGGTGACCCCCCCCCCCCCCCCGGACCTTGCATTGTTACCTGTTGTGATGGAAAGAAGACTGGACGAGAGCTGAGCATTGCCTCAGTGGCTCCGAAAGGCCTGCGGAAGCAGTGAGGGACCAGCCTGCAGTTGCTTCTGTGTGTGCAGCCAGTGTGTTGATTTGCTTCTTTTCATAGATGCCGATTCACTTTTTTTTTTTTTTTTTCAGCTTTTGAACCTTATTGAAGAGTGCTGTCATTCCTATTGGTTGTACCTGCAGGGTGTCTTGACACCTTATTGGCTGAGGAGTATGTCACACTTGACTGTGACAGGTGGGCTTAGTTTTAGATACAGAGTGGCCTGATGGCTCAATTTGTTGATGCTTTCTGATTGCCTCCTGTCAGTCAGGAACACATCATCGGCGTCTCTGAATAACTGAAATAGACACTTGTAAGATAGGAACAAAACCCTACTGAAATATGATGACCTGCTGAAATAAGACAATTTTAAATATTTGGCATGGTCTTTTAAAAAGACTGAGCTTGTCTTAAAATTTGAAGTAAAGGAGTCTGGTATAGAAGGGTTAAAGTTGTTTTTTGTGTGTATGTGTGTGTTTTTATATGCTGAGCTTTCACAGTCATTTCCGTCGCTGGGTTTGTTCATTTGTAATTCTAAGAATATTCTCTTGAAGCTCTTAGTATTAAATGTAATGTAGGCTACGGTTGGGAACAGTTTAGAGGAGGCCATTTAAAGACACACACAGGATACTGGAACCATTTTAAAGTCATATTTTTTCCATGTGAGATTTTGTTTTAAAACCAGGAAAATCATTCTCTTTAGGGAATCTGTTTTGTGGAAGTGGCTGACAATGTGAAATCGTACTCCTGAAGTAATGTGGAATCGCTCGCTTATTTATGAAGCTGTAATTATAATTTTAAATGATGCATTGGGGGGAAATTGCTTTTTTGGGGAGGATACAATTTAGATTGTAAATAACTAATGATTCTTTTCCTAAGAAATTTTTATATTTGATATTTGTAGCATACTAACTTTATTCTTTAGCATTTTAGTTTTATGTAAATAGCTTCCTTTTTAATTGTAATTTTGTGTTTAAGTCCACTTAAATGCTGCCTTATTAATAATTCTGATTGAGATAAAGTGATGGGTTTCAGACTGGAAGATGAACAAACTTGGTGTATATTAGACTGGAGTCTATACTGACCAAGGGATAGATCCTACAAATGAACAGCACTAACATTGTTTAACTGAAATATGAAAAATGTGGCACACAAACCATACAACAGTTTATACGTACATTTTAAATCTTAAGACTCACTCAGGTATTATTTAACTTGGTGGACATGTTTAAAAGGATGATTTTCAAGTCTTGGGTTTGTGAATCATTGATCTTCTGACGTATGATTTGAAACAATCGGTGACTGCTAATCCTTGCAAATGAAATCTTGTTTTTATAGTATAAAGAAAAAAGACAAAGTTGTTTAAGATTACTACGGTATATAATATTAAGAAGTGAAATGCAGACATTCCTTTATGTCTACAAGTCTTAAGCACTCTTTGTTCCCCACGTGTTAACCCCACGTATAAATGCAGTGACAGGCAAGGGAATATATATATGCGCCTCATCTTTACATTGAAAACTAATGAGATCACTCACTGGAAAGCGCAGCAGGCTTTATCTAAATCACGCTCCCCATGACTAAGCAGTAGCTTTCATTCTGTGCACTGAACCAAATGAGATACGTCATCTTGTTTACCACATGAACAAACTGCTGTTTAGATGCAACAGTAATTCAATCCATTTATACAGCATTACCTCCTTAAATCATCTTCATGATGGTATCTGACTGCAGGCCTGTACATGTCAATCTACTGATATACTGGTACATTGGTCATGCATTTTGGTTTTAAATAATCGCTTTGATCTATGAGTGGTAGAGGTTTCTGGTATATCGGGTCTGTATTTCTATTACAGTTTGTGCTTGCTTGTTCTGGCATGTCTTCCAATAGCCCTACATGTGTTGTTGCTAAGGGAAAAATTGATTTCAACAATACGTAGGTCCAAGACTGTCACCGGAGGTGGCAACTAAAGCTAGAGGCTCCTATACATTCTAATCGGTACTGGCAATATTAGACCAGCTCACAAAAAAACACACACAAAAAAAGAGTGGTTTTATTTACATTTTTTTAGTACTAGTTAATATTTTATATCCATTATATTTAGGATACAAACTTCTGCCAGAATGCTATTACACATATTAATGGAATCTTAAATTGTCAACTGCTACGTTTCATGTTTTGTTCAATGAAGGGATTGTTCTGGTTATCACTTGAGCTCCAAACTGAAGTTTTTTTATCATTTTGTGTTTCTGATTTTATTGTTTTTTAAGGGATTTATAAAGGCATTGATTCTTAATGTAGTCTTTGTAAATAGTGCAGATAATCGCGCCATTTAATGGAGATTTTTTTTTGGGTGCCATACATTTATTGCATAGAAGAATAAAATATTTTGATCTGAGTGATTTTTTTTTTTTAAATGCTGCTGCTTCTTCACCTTTTGTTTAAATGAATGGTCATAAATTCAGGCTAACTTAAAAGACTATGTTCCACTTGCCTAGGATCAAAACTGATTGAAAGCAAAAAAAAATGTCTAGACCTATTAACTGTACGCTCTATATGGCCTTTAATTTTATTTATTTATTCATATATATATAGCAGCCCCTTTGTCACTGAAGAACATTATTATTATTATTAGAGATTAAATAACTTATCTGTTAGATCTAATTTTAAAATCTGTTATTCAATATAAATGTTAAGTATGACTACATATCATGGACAGTGGTATCTAATGAGCTGCAATGCATTACTATGACCTGAGGTGTGTTAACCTCCTAGTTAACAACAGTTGTGAAGTATACATAACCTCTTCTGTAGATTTACAAGAGCTTTCTAATGTCTTCTGTACTAATAGATGGACGAAGATGCCTCCCATACAATGCTAGAGATCTTGTTGCCCAGGCTGTATTGTCGTTACTGGGGAGTTCATTTGTGAATATCTGAACTCAGCAGCTGGGATTGAGGTGCAGCTTCTAGCAGGCCTGTGAAATGTAAAGTGCATTGTGAGACTTGTCAACACCTCGTCTGTGACTGAAAGTGATGGGAATGAAGCCCATTGGAATATGAAAAAGGCAAACGGTTCTGCTGCTTTCCCCTTGTGGAGCATTGTACCAAGAGCCATCCTTTCTGCCACATAGCAGGTGCTCTACCATGTGCCGTGTGCAGCTGCAAGTCTGCAACAGAGGTCACGGTGTAGGTCTGCAATGTGCCACATACAGAACATGCCTAGATGGTGCTACAAACATACCATACATGCTGTACCTGCAATGGAGGAGAACATCACTGGAGCTGCAAGTACAGGGAGTACTTTTCTCAACTATGCATGCTAAACCTAAAGGTGGATGAGTCATTAAACATGTACTTTTCCTGAATTAGTCAAGCTAGGGAAACGTGACTTCCTTCACAAATAATTAAATAGATCAAATGAATGCATAACTAACTGGGATTACTGAAGGTTTTTGTTACAGTAATTTCCATTAAATGTCTGTATATTATACAGGGTAGCAGACCTGCCATTAGTCTTATTGATTTTTGTTCAGCTAAATAGATTTTGTTATCATAAGAGAGCTTTGGGTGGGGTGATTATAATAGATAAGAATGTGCAAACCAGTTCCCAGACAGTTCTTGGAAATAAATCGTGTTCTGAGAAAGTCTACAGCAGTAACATATCAAGGTACAGTATCAACTTAAAGGTACAGTAAGCTAGGCTGTGTTTGGGGCTGACCGATACTTGTAAAGGAAATCTTTTTGTTGCAAAATGTGTTTTTAGATGACAACAAACAATCTGAATTGAAATGAGGTAAAAACCTGATATTGAGATTCTGAGAATGGGCGGGGTTGAAATCTATAATTGTTGCAGGCGCTGCAGCATCTACGCTGCATGCTCCCTGGCAAATTATTGTAATTCACTTTTAATTATAAAATGGAAATTTCAAGTTGTAATTAACACGTCGTTTACATTTGAATTGGGATTGGTAAACAACTGCCAAGCCATTACATCCCAGGAAAGTCTCATACAGCGCTCTTCATTTCACTTCTCTGGTGTGGGACCCCTGCAAGTAACAGAGTCCTCAAACACTGGTCAACAGAAACAAACACAAACATATTTCCACCTGAGGGTTGGAATACTGTGTGACAGTGATGCGATAGTGTATGGCATTTACACAGGGAGAGGCTGGTTTGATTGTGGCACACACTGTGCTGTGCTGGGTCAGGGTACACTGTGACCTGATGGATTCTCCAAAATTCTCTGTTATTTGAGTTAAAAGGGATTTCATCATCAGTAACACTGGAATAGAATACATTCAAATGTCATTTATATAGTGTAGCACATTTTTAGTGTTGTTGTTAGTAATGCAGTAAAACCAAAAAAAATAATAATTATCAGAACCAATTTCAAAATAAGTAACATACTAACCAAAACTGTAGCAGTGTTTTAGGGACAGTAGTGAAATTGGTATAATAGTTTACATGAGACAATTTCATTAGCCAAGCCTGTGTCTGCCTCATAGGTTCAGACAGTGTGTTCCAGTCGCAGACCTACGAAAGTGGTTTGCATTTCCAGCTCTCAATTTTCACGACACCTTATTAAACACCAGGATTCTTAAACACATCCTTTTGAAAACGAGTTTGTCTGGTAGTACTGGGGAATACACTAATACAATTTCAATAAACGATTAGTAAAATCTCAATTATATTTAATATCTTGCTTCTTTACAAAACCCATACCTGCTGTTTTACTGATAAGCCTATGTAGGCTACAGGCACTCAAGATACTTTGAGTTTATGGCCCTGTCCACACTACATAACCGATCTCGAGAACCGTACTCGAAACCGCTCTAATTAATACAGCTCAAAGTGTCCACACTGAAGTACCGTTTCATGTTTAGACAGGCTTAATGCATCCACACACACACCATTAGAATAGTTCAGTTACAATTCC
Source organism: Acipenser ruthenus (assembly GCF_902713425.1). NCBI lineage: Eukaryota > Metazoa > Chordata > Actinopteri > Acipenseriformes > Acipenseridae > Acipenser > Acipenser ruthenus. The sequence goes on from NC_081210.1 coordinate 26,865,823, forward strand.
CAGCAGCGCAACGAACCGTGGAAATTAATATGCTAGTATCCCACCATGCACTGTATTTTATTTTAACATAACGTGTTATGCCCCATATTAAAAGAGGTCCATACTGCATAAATGAAATATAACAAGTATTGTGGGAAAAGTAAATCCGAACACACACACAAGTAGGGCTTGAAGTTTTCAGGTTTTATTTTTAATCAGGTGAAGTCCCTTTAAACAAATTGAGCTGATTCTGTTTTATAATTAAACTCAGAAAAGGCTGTTAATTACAAAACAATCTTTGTTTTTACCTTCATATCTTGCCTGAGCCTAATTCTGGTCCTCAATTTTATTTCAAACAGAGCTGACAAATTACGTAATTTGTTCATCCCCGATCATACTTTTAACTCGCATTTCATTTTTGCAGTCGCCTAATTTAACATTGTGTTTTTGTTATTTTCCCCACTAGTTTAACAGAGATGTCCTGACAGATTTTTTGAAGCATAAAAATGAATACCTAGTGCGGAGTGTACACTGATAGCAAGTCCTTCAGGCGCATGCTCTGAGTATTTCGCCAAACATACTACAAAGCATTTTGGGATATTGGAGGATACACAAAAAAATGTAGTTCGGCATTACAGCGTCCACACTTCTGATAAACCGCACTACCTGATACGATCTAATTAGAACCGGACTCGAGACTACCTCCTGAGGTGGTCTCGAGTCCGGTTCTCGAGTACGGTATTAAATGCTGCGTAGTGTGGACGCAAACCGTATTTAGCACTTTTAAGCCGGCTTAAATGCAACTAATACGGTTTAAAGGCATAGTGTGGACAGGGCCTTAGAGTACACAGTAATGGATTAATTTTTTTAATTCTGTTACTTACTCTTGTATTCTACATATTACTGCAAGGTTCTCATATCTGCATTCACATGATATTCACGGATACTTCTGTAAAGCCATAAACTGCATGAACCACCCCAGGGCAGGACTGGATGGCAAAGTCAGAGAGAACTTCCATTCTTGAATGTTATTAATGAACCAGCCAAATGTTGCTGAAACCACGGACCATTGAGCCTCCATGGATCAGGCTCCACTGTGCTTCGTTTGTACACAGGGCTTCTGAATCAGGTGTACTGTACATTAACCACTATTTAGTGAGGTTTATTCTTTCTATTATTCACCATCACTATGGCGCTACTGTAATTCTTCTAATGGTATGAAAAGGGTTAAAATGGGACAGCCATTTTTCATCCCATATCTGGACAGTCCACATTGTTAAGAAAGGGCTTTGATTCAATCTATTAAAACCCTACTAATGATTAAAAGCAAAAGCTAAACAGGAGAGTGTGGCTGTAAATCTGTGTTTAATTAGAGTAAACACTGAAACCTTTTTTTTGTTAAAAAAGTATGTATTAATTAAAATAAACACACTATTGACGATCTATCTATATCTGGCCAACTGGTTTAAAGGCAAACTTTTTTCATGCAATATTGTAAAGTACAATAAAATATATTGAGATAACTGTATATGTGGTGGCATACCAATCTATCTTCCTCATACAGAGCATTTGTGTTTTATTTGTCTTATCGGTTTAAAATTTGGCAGCCTTGCACGAGGGAAAAACAAACCTGCATAAGCAACACGCCTACCCTATCACATATAAGAAAACAATACGAACTGTCACACTCAACAAAGGAGAGCATACAGAGGGGTGAAATGACTGCTGTTCGACCTCCTATCAAACAGTAAAACATTTATTCTAGGTAGATGTATTTTAAGAGGGTACATGCTGCCATAGGCAACACTGGCGTAAATCTTCTCATCGTAGGTTTTAGCTAATAGCTCCAAATCTCCAAAGGGAAAATAATCTAACAGGAACACAAAACGTTCCAACATTTTGTTCTGCAATTAAAAATAAACGAATGAAAAAGCCCATTAATGGAAAAGCGCATTTTATTGTATGATTACTCTGCTTCATCTGCATTATTAGAAGTGGCGTACAATTATTAAACTAACCAGTTTTTACAATGGTGTTTCGTTATCTCAACATTATGTAAGTACTGTAATAAAGTTTTCAAAAGTACCACACAGAAAGGCTTAACAGCACAACATTTAATCCAATGAGTGAAAAGATCAACATTTACTACAGAAGTATAATACAGAAGTCATAGAAAACTATTTTTAAAACAAATACACAATCATTTTTACATTGGATTATAGCATTGAAATACAAATGAAACAGACTGTAAATGAAAGCCATACACCAGTGAAATATGATCTGCCCTTAATTATTTTCAGTATAGTAATCTAGGTTTCATATACAAGATAGAGAAGATTTAAACTGTTACTAGTGCAGATTTCCAAGCTGTAATTGACGGATTACTTTCACACCCAGATCTTTGCCCTTAAGTTACCGTTTAACAGTAACACAGAATTTAACAAAGTCAAACTTTTTTTTTTTTTTTTTTGTTAAAACAATTGTTGCTCTAGGTAATGTAATTTTATATATATATATATATATATATATAAACCACCTCCTATATCCACCTTTTTACCTGCTTTGGTCACTGAGGTATAGGACTATATATTTTTTTATTGTGTTTCTACGATTCACACAAAGTATATTTTCACATTTTTCCCCAACAAATTAAAAGACTGTACATCTATTTACAAGTTGAACACAACAAAAGTTTGATAATAGCCAACCTTTTCTTTTTTTTTTCTTAAATGCTTCTAAGCACACAGACTTACGGTTCACAGCTCTTCACATTTATTTGCCATTTCGACTGGTTAAAAAGTTCAAGTTTTATTTATGAGGGCGAAGTCCCAATAAAACCCTGAGGGCAAAGTCCCATTACTATAAAAATAGAGAATACTTCTTGGTTACCAAGAAGTACTATATATATATATATATATATATATATATATATATATATATATATATATATATATATATATATACATATATATATATATAATCAGCCTATGCCTACTGCATGTGAAAGTAACCGTGAATGCATTTTTTAGTAACGGTATGATGATTATTTTGGGGGTAAATCTGAGGAAATTATCCAGGGGCACATTGTTGGTATGTTCTCTTATTCCGACATAAATAACTGCAATAGCTTACATTCTTCATTCTCACACAGAACAATGCCTTTTATCCCAAAGAGAATTCCACCTCAACTTTCCAACCTCAACATTCCTCTTAACAGAACTCTTGGTGACTCTGAGCCATGGTAGGTTTCCTCTTGCAACGCCCAACATGATCTGCATAAAGGCTTGCAAATTACTAGTTTCAGTGGTAAAGTTAAAAGAAATACTGAACAGGAATGTAACATTCTTCAAATGGCAGCGAGTTTGCTGTAGTTATATTTATGTTTCATATAAAAATTATGTTATTCATTTATTTTTAAAGGGTATTGCATGTAGGTTTAGTTCTCATGCTGAAACTTGTTAAAAACAGCATTCTACCAGTCTATAAAACATATTCATCTGACTTATTTGAATTGAAACATAAGTATTACTTTTGCCTATAGATTTATTTTTCATTTACTCTCTAATTTATGTACAACTACATCTGCTGTGTACAGAATATATCTGGTTTATAATATATATATTTTTTTTCTGAAAAAGTTCAATAAAAAATAATTACATTCATCTTAACACTGTACAATCGTATCACACATTCGTTTATCTTTATGCTTTGTAAGCTGCAGAGTCCCCTCTAGCACATTGCAGAGCTAGTAATTAATATAAAAACGTATGGAAAATACACAGTGAATAAACATGGAAACATGCTGGTTATCATTTTATTTTGTAGATTATGCTTTTCACGACTGTGATGTGATTAAGAACGTCTATACTACAAACGTCTGTAAGATGGTGCAACAAGAGTCCAAACTGTTGAAATGAATATAATCTAATCTGTTTTGCAAAGCAGATTACCATACCTTTTGATCACATGACTGCCTTATTGTTTTGTAAGCTGTTTAGAAAGATAAAGCGTTATTTAAAGGCTGAAGGGGGTTCTGCAGCCTTCAGTTTTTAACAAAAGCAGTCTGTTAAGACGAGCACAGTTTCTGATATACATTAAAAAAAAAAAAAAAGTAACAAACTGTATGGCACTCGAGATTTGAAACGGGAGGGATGAGATGAGACAGGTCCAAACCAAACCGGACCCCAGTATTTATTACAGAAATTAATCTAGCAAACCATCAACAACAGAGGCCTTGAACGCTCATCTCTTCTCCAATATAGAATTTGAGCAAGCACAATGTGTGAAAAACGGTGGAAAATCCCATGCTGATTGTACAGACAGACCTGTCTGCTAACTTGTTGCAGCTGGCTGTAAGAATACACCGATGACATGCCAGTAAGATAGGTAGCACACTTTAAAACAACAGGCTAGAATCATTTGTCTGCTCTTTGATATTAATAAGCTTCATACTTGTTTTCCCCCAGTTTGATGTTAAGAGAACTTTCACTAACATTCATTATACGCTTAAGTAATGGATGTAAATTGCTTTCATAAGATACTTAAAATCCTTATTAATATACTAACAGTAACACTATACTGCAATTGATATATCACAGCATCACAATTGCTGTTTGTATTTTTTATTTTATATATCCCCTTCATTCAATTGCTAAAAATGGATTGACATTAAACAAAATTACCAATTAAACAGTAAGGAAATCAGGCTTAACTGGAATAAACATGTGTGTCTCAGTGACAATAACAAATAAGCCAACAAGGAGCTGCTTGGTAATAAAGCAGTGCTGGATAAGATATATTTATAAAAGGCAACATTGCCTTAGAGGTGGTGAAGAGAAAACAGATGCCTGAGAATTACAAAACTTTGATAGCATGCGAAAAAAAAACAATGACGTAAAAAATAAAAGAACTGCCAGCCTAGACAGCACTGAGGCGGTGCATCAACACTGAAATTTAAAATCAGCTTTAAAATCACCCAACACGCAATGATTTTTGCTTAATTTATCATCAAGCATGTGTTGTGCAATGAATAGGAGATCAAAACTTTTTTTTACACACATGGATATAGAATACAATGCAATGATGGGATCTGAAAAAATCAGGATGCTGGTGGGGGATCAAACATGGGGAAACGAAACATACCAAAGCAGCAAGGGAAAAACAACCTCTCTCACGTCTAATGCGTAAGGATCACTTATTTCAGATCTCCAGCTGCCCCACTTCAAAAGAAACCAAGATGGCTTTAAAACAAAAGGTTAATCATCACAAAAAGTGCAAGTAATATAAAAAAATATATATATACAAATAAGGAAAGCAAGCATAACCCTCAGTGTGCAACATACTGACAGTGGACTATTACAAAAATGGCGAAAATCAGGACGGCAAAAGCTTTTTAAAAATAAAAGGCACAGCTTTTCCCTTTTCTGATATACAATTGTAAACTTCTATCAGTTTGCATGCATAAATTCAAATCTTATACTGTAGTTTAACTATACAAAATATTCTTGAAAAAAAAAAAAAGTACAATGTTTTCTTTTTATTCTGGCCAATTAAACATTCCAGCAGTTTAAAAGCAAAATCACCATCTAATGAATTATTATTTTTTCAAGTGCTGATCTGCCAACATTCTTAGCACCCAAGCTGACATCTGTAAACCGCATGTAGTGCATACTGTGCCTAAACAATCAATTGAGCATTATACTCCAAGCATGACAGTCAGAGGGATAGAAACAACAAGCACAGATCATTTAAGGCAATTTTTCATGTTGTAAGGCAGTCATTTTTGATGAAAAAGAAGTGACTTGACACTCCCGGCTTTGAATTTTGGTAACTGGTTGCTGATCATTTCAGCCAACATCTCAGGAAACTCCACACTGAGTGATTTGTTCACAAACGTGTAGAAGCAGAAATTTAAAAGTCCATCAACCAACTGTGTGAGAGAAACAGGAGGTTAAAAAAAAAACTCAGACAAAACAAAAAATACACAACAAAATTAAACTAAATTTTAAAAAAGCTGATTTAGTGTGGACATGAAGGAGAGTGGTGATCAGGCATGCTGCAATATATGTATAAATGATTGTAATGTTTTCTTCATAGGTATTGGTTAGATAACCTATTATTATTTAAGAATGTGTAACAGGTTTATTTAAATTCAGACATTACAAAGTATAAGGTAAAACTTACAAGAAACAAAGTCAAGTATAAAGGTTTTGGCTGATGCGTCTATCAGTCTGCACATTTCTCGGCTTGATTTCTCAAAACTTTTACTCCAAATAGTCAATCTAATCTATGCTAATGACTATTAAACTAGTCCACTGTGATTTGTTTTTGTATAGCTGTAAATGGTCCATTACTCACTTCATGCATTGAGTCTAGGAGTTTTGTCAGCTGATAAAACCTCTGCCAGTTTTGACTGGAGTTTTCCTCTCTCTTGACGATGGCTTTTCCAAGCTCCTTGATGTAGGTCATGCGGATCTCATCAAAGACACCTTGGCTCTTCAGACCCTCTTTAGGAACTGCAGAGGAAAGAGCCGGACACATGAGAAAGAACACCAGGTACAGCACTCGAACTGCTAACTGCATCAGGGCCCACACTATGATAGAATCCAATGGACACAATAATCATGTACAGCCATGGCCAAAAGTTCTGCACCACATTATAGAATGAAGTCATTTTGCTTCATAAAGTCGAATGAAACCTGATGAATAATGTTACGTTAACATCTTGAATTTCATTCTGCTTCGTAGTTTTTCCATATACTTCACGAAAAACCGACAAAAAACAGAAAAAAATGTGAAAATTCGAAATCTAACATGAAATATTGTACTACTATTGCGACTTCCGGTAGAATTTTTTGCGATATCATTTTGTAGTTTCTTTGAATACATGATGTTAAATAAAATATCTAAAATTATGTTCATATCTTTTTTTTATTTTTTTTTTAATTATTTTCTCAATCCTAAAATTGTAGGTGATGGAAAAACGTTTGGTCATAGCTGTAAAACATAATAGTCAGCTCCCTACAGTTGAAAAGGAATTATTAAAATGTAAATGAAAAAAGAAGCTGTTCAAAAGTCAAGTGAGTTCAAAATACAAGATAAAAGATTGTAGAGAATCAAAAAATAAAATTCAGTGAAGCGTTCAGGGGCAAATGGAAACAGGCTTCTTTGTAGGTTCTAGGATGTTGGCCACTAATGTTAAAGGATTAAGCAAATCAGTAGGGGGAAGCAGTTCGAAGGGCTCAGTTGCTCTCCGTTTTTTTTTTTCCTGATGCCACTGATAAAAGGGCATTGTGCCCCAAAATAACGAAGTACAATAGAAGCGTGGTCCTAACACATCCTACATTCTTGTAAGCATTATTATCACAAGTGCAGCAATTACTGTACAATCTCTCATGCAGTGTTCCATAATCTCTCTTTGTGGACCTGGTTGTTACCATGACGATACTGTGCACATAAGGATTTTGGATGCCTACAGCTTGTTTATTTTTTTATGTTAAATATACAGAACTTCTAGAAAAAAGGAAGAAAACAAAACGACTACATTTATACAAATGTCAAATAAATACACAAGTAACTACTGTGCATAAATAAATGCTTTAGGTCAGTCATCAAGATGATAATCCTAAATTCCTCAAATTGCTACAGTAGGTCATACTGACATATTCTCTTCAGTCACTGTGTGCACAATTGTAGCATGTTAAGTTTCCAATCTATGTATCTATTTATAATGCACATGTTTTTTTGGTTTTTTTTCTTTTCTTTTCAAAGTTATGGCAGGGCAACTTCTGGAACTCCACAGAGTTCATACAAACTGTTTTAATATTTCTAAAAATTAAACCTGATAAATCACAAAAACTTATACATTCCTAATATTACATATAAATTAGTGAGTTTATTTATTGTATCCTGGTAAAATTACATGGATTTAAAAATCACTTCATATGTATACTGTACATATTTTACTAACACAACATAGTAAAATAGTCTAAGCCTGACTTTATAAATAAATAAATAAATAAACCTTACTATGCAGAATCACAAATCAAACTTACCTGAACTGAGCAGCAACAGAACCTTCATGCAGAGGTATTCATCATATGAAAGCTGAAGTCGTACTAACTCGTTTGAAATCTTCAGCATTTGTTCACACTGTTCAAACATGTAAGGGAGCTTCATTCTCTCGCTGTATCAATGAAAAAAGAAATCCACTTAGAACTACCCCACTGCAATCCATTTCAAACAGATCTACTGGATTCTAATCCAAATCCAAATCAACTGACTATAAAGTAAAACAGATTATTTTTCACAACATATTGTATTATATATTGGGTCATATTTTGACTTCCTTTTCAAATGCTTTGTTATTGTACTGTACATATATCAGTGTGGGATCCTCAAACCTTGTACTACCAGTAACTTGAAAAGAAATTCAAGGTTTTTGTCAAATTAATTTATACCCAAACATTCTTATGAGATGCTTACTCGTTTATGACTAGGTCTGGTGCAAAGCACAACATGTTTCCATTAGACTGCTTGTAGGATCTCCAACCCAGACTAAAAGACATGAGAAACAGCCAGGAACACTGCAGCAGGGTCATCTGATCATCAAGGTGCAGGCTTCTAAACCCTGGATAGGAAAATAGGATTTGTGAAAAAAATATATATATATTTTTAAACTTCAGTCCAAAGAAATTTCACCGATTTCTGTAGTTCTGAATGCCAGTGATTGCTTCTTAAAACAGAGAAGCGTGAAGGGTTTCAAACCTGGTAATGACTTTGCCCACTTTACTGCAGCTACCACTTGTCTTCCCCCTAGCCTGTTCAGTGTGCTCATAAGGCGCGTGGACGTATCAGGTATGGTGCTGTCGTATCCCGAGTAGATAATTTCTGGCTCGATGGCCTCCAAGAGAGACAGCATGGTTGGCGTTAGCTGTGGCATCGATTTGGGGACCAGCGCCTGTGACCGCTCATCTGGTAGTGGTGTTGCTTGCTCAACGGGCGCCTGAATTCCCTTCAATTTGTTTAGCTTCTTTGTTTTCCGTGCTAAAAAAATAAAAAGGTAAAAAATACTGTAAATATTCAACTGAACCCAAACAAGAAACAAAAGTATTTCTGGCAATAGTGCTCTGGCCTCACTTATAAAAAGCGTTACATTCAAATGTCTATACAGAATTCTCAAAAGAAAATCTTCTCGAAGATTATATGTGATCTTGAAAGGAAGGTGGCATACCAAAAACATGTTAAAATGAACCTGTGTCTTCAAAAACAGGAATGATTACAACAAAAACAAAAAGTTTAAACTGTTTTTATTTATAATTTTAGGGTCTACATTAAACAAATGGGGACCCTTACACATTGATCGTGTCCAACACATTTTTATACCAGATGATCAAACTGTATTTCACTATCACCTAACGTTTATTTCATAGATTTCAAGGATCTTCTGTATGTGCCTGCACCGGTTTTTCAATGTGTTCAGTGACTCACAAACCAACAAACGACCCCTTTCTAACACACAAATACTGCATTAACGGCATCTCATCTCCAGCACGGAAGACTGTGTGAATCATGTTACTGAGTGGAGCTGGCTCACTAAACGCAGAAGCCAACACACATTTACTGATGACCATTCAACAGACTGAAGTTTCATGATTCATTAGCTGCCATTCTGGAGAAAACCAGTCGGTGGGATGACCTTCAGCGAACGACAACATACAGCTCAAACAGTAGGAGACTAGGAGTTATTTTCAATGAGCACCAAACTGGTCATTAATGGTCTGGTTGTGGATTCATTTATTTTTATATTTTTTCTTTAATCTCTGGGCTGCAGAGTTTCTGTGGACATTCTCTCCCATTGAGGTAGAAGGACCCTTATCTTTAGGACAGGCATATATATATATTCCCCCCATTCTTCACTTATCTGTACTTGCTGCATCATTGTTTCTGTAATAACCAAGGGACCGTCTGTCTGAACCCAGGATGTGATTCTTTGTTAACATGCTTTATTGTTGGTCAACGGAAGTGTGATGTTTTTTAATTTGGAAGATATGGAAGCAAAACTTCAATACATAAGGCCTGTATTTTGAAACAAGTATTAAGGCAAAGGAATAAAACAACTGTAACAACATGAAACTCGGAAGAAATAATATAGTTACAGGAAGGAGCAGCTCAGTTACTAGGGTAGCTATTTTACCTTCTAAGTTCATCCCCGCCTGCAGACACTTCCGAAACCGGCACGCAGGACAGTTTTTCCTGCGAATCTTGTCGATGATGCAGTCATTTCTCCCAGCACACAAATAATTGTGTTGTCCTAGAAGAAAGAAAAAAAAAGAAACTTACAGTTTGGTAAACAGTAGCATCATAGAGGATTACACAGCATCCAATAGCAATTGGCTTCATCAGAAACTAATTGCATGGATGAGCAGTAGCTATACTGTTTAATCCACGTGAGCCTGTTAACATGTACATCTCGTCTGAAGACCTCTCACGTTCTGCTATGACTAACAACTGATATTTAAAATTACCCTTTACGTGCTTCATTAGTTTGTTTTATGAGGAATGATTTGTTTGTAATGAACTGAACTTGTGCACTTTCTATTTCTGCTCGACTCATGAGCTTCTTTACAAAGAAACAATCTATCAGGAATAAACCACACAAGTATTGCCTGACTTCAGAGGACTTGCAGGTACGTAATGAGAATCTCTGAGATCTGTCAGGTCCCGTAACACACCACGATCTGCAACACAGGGGACAGCATCCCCAGCCAAGTAGGCTGGGCAGCAAAACAACAAGGGAGGCCAATAGACATATAAAGACAAATATATAATATCTGCAATCAGTGCTATTGCTGTATGTTACTAAGCTGCTGTTGTTCTGATTCTAACTTCTAGTTGCTATTATTCAAAGAGATTACAGTGGGCTGGTCCTGCATTCTCAGTGTTAAGAACCCAACAGAGAGGATTGGGTAGCCTTTGCAAAGCAAACACACGTTCAGCGATGGTGTGAATTAAAAAGAAGGACACATGGACGAAGATGACATGCAGTGTCACTGCTGGGACAACATATTTGGATGTGTTTTGTGAATTCAGTGCTCATGACAGATGGATGCAATGATAGCACAGGATACAGTCACACACAGGGGACCACCCCTCCTAATGCTGAGGATTAAACTGATTTACAGGCTGAATTTGAACCAAGGACTGGAAGTGAAAGGCTATTTATGCACCTTAAAAGCACAGGTCCCTATATTGCACATTAATCCAATGCAACCCCATGCCTGCCCTATAGTATGCTCTACTTCAATGAAACACCATTATCTGTTTAATGTGCAGTGTTGCATCAAACTCAACAGCCAGTAAACCATCATACGTACTGAGATAGAAACTTCTTGTGTGCTGCATGTTGTTCAAAATAAATAATATATTGGGAATATAATTAATTATATAATGCAGCAGAGGCCATCGATTTGTATTCCTTATTTTTTTTTTAAATGCAGATTTTCTAGTACTTTATACTGCAAGACATTTTTAATGGGCCAACAAAAAAGGAGCCAAGCTCCACCGATAAGCATTTTATAATTCATTAGCATTAACATTGAGAAGCACACTTGAAGGGGAACAAGAGAGGAGACGGCTCTCTCTCAGAAATCTCCTATTGAGTGACAAGTGTAACTTACAATGCTAACATTAAAAATACATATTATACAATATACGTACTGTGATCAATACTCTGTGTTGCATGGCAACATTCAGTACATAGAGACGCACACAGTTTCTGTGGTTATTCAAAACGAGTAGTAATCAACAATAAAACAAACACAGGCATGGTAGAAACTTAAGACAACTCATTCTAAGTGCACACAAATAGCGGATTAAATACTGTATACAAAGGGCCGAACTCCATAGAAACTTCACAGCTTCTCGATTTTAACAGAACAATAAAACAGAGAAGCACAAAATCAGCTCCTAATTTCTGCGAAGAGGAAATGGAACTCAAAGTTGCGATCGCCACATACCATCAACATCTTTATGGTGGCATGGGTAGAAATGATTCATCGTGTGTACTGTAATGTGTTACAAAAACTGTTTCTAAAAACCCTGAATCTAAATTAGAGTCCTTAATAAAGATGTAAAACATCACCAAAAAGAAACAAACTCTAGGATGAAATATTAATTCTGGCACAGATTAAAAAAAAACAACAAAAAAAAAAATAACAAAATAACCAAACTAAATATAAAAAAAACACATTAAAAAGTACTGATAAATAAGTACACAATATAAAAAATAAATACAAAAAAACCCCACGTCTACATGTATTATAAAGTTTCTTAAGAAAGGAAGAACGGCTGGATTGTCAAAAAGTGTAGTTCCTCATGCTACGATATGATTAAAAATGACTACAAATACTCCCTGGGATATTTAATGCAGTAGACCATGGTGTCAAGGGAACAGTTACATTAGAATTAACAAATTCAAGAGTTTATTGGTATCTTTTACATGACTGCAGTGACAGAAACGCAGAACGCATTTTACAGTAAATAATCACAACCATGCATTCTACAGCACATATATACTGTAGATCATTAATTCTGATTAAGTAACAAAATGATTGAGTTAAAGTATGTTACTTACCATCCATGTTTTGCCGAGCCCTCCATCCTTCATCAACGTGAGAACAGGAGAAAAGGGGGAAAAAAAACAAAAATAACAGCTATAATAAAGGATGTCTTGCTGTTAGAATGTAAGAAGAAAAACACATTGAGATGATAGGAATTAAAAATGACATTTATTTTGAACTTTTTTCGGCACATATTCCAAGCATTTGTACAATACCTGTACATCCTGAATCATATCTGTTATTTTTGAGATATATATATATATATATATGGTTTTACTTTTCACACTTATGAAGGGATTCTCTATGCATTTCAAGGTTCAGAACCTCTATTGACTGTGCATTGGAATTTGAAAGTTTGGGATAAGCCTTCTGATCATGCTTGCATCCAATCACAACAGAAACATCTTCCGAGTGCATACATCGCTTGCACCCACCTACATTAGTGCTCACTTCCCTCATACAAAGAAGACAGAAGACAAAGATCATCAGTTTTTACCAAACTCAAAAGCAGGGCAAAGTTCCTCAGAAGGGCTCATTTACAGTTTTTTTTTTTTTTTTTCGTTCGACTGACACTTTGATAAAAGAGAGCTTTCTGGAATACAAATGACAAATCATTTCCTCCCCTTTTTGTCATTTTCAACTTAAATCGACTTATTTATCTTCACATTGTTCAGTAAACAACAACAACGTTTCCTGGGTCTGCCCAACCCTTGCAGATACCAGTACCCTAGTTTATTACAGTGACTCATTGGGTTTCCATTCACTTAACTCATCTCATAGGAAGCCAGTTCTCTCATAAGTGCACAAAGGAGCGAAGTATGACTGTTGTGTACAGACTCAGAAGAACTACAATACTTACATTCTACACGTCACCAAATTGATTTAAACTACTGAATTACTAGAAAGAAAGTAGATCACTGTGACTTACAAAGTTCACTGTGTAAGTGCATGTAAAAATGTGTGACACAAGGACAGACAGATAGATAGGTTCCTCATTTCCACAGATTCTGATGCTCTCAATAATGTTGGCTAGAGTGTTTTTTTTTTTACCGTCACAATTGGTTTTAGTTAATGTTACAATCTATATAAACCTGTAACTACAAACTGACTCTGGTCCAACTTTGTAGGTGGAATGGGAGGATGACGTGGGTAAAAGTGATAGGTGTTGCTCAGAGGAATGCGTAAAGTAACCTGTGTTTGAAGATCTAAATCTATTCACCACATGGGGTTTTGTTTGCACTCGCATGGGTTGGCATGCACCACACATTTTAGCTTTGCTCTTTCAAACAGCTGCATATTTTTTTTTCTTCTGAATATATTAATAGTTCCAGATCTTTTTAGATCCCCATCATTAGTTCTACTTACTCATCATAATTAACCCCCTCTGAAATCCTAACAATGCATTATCTGCAGGGCTAAAACATCTCGCCAAAGCCACTGCAGAGCTTAAGGGGTGTTGGTGTTGGTTCAAATGCTAAAAGTACCAAATAAAAACTCTAGCAAGAACTAGCAAGAAACAGGTTGTTGTTTGAGGGGGACTGTCTTTTAAATGGGAACTGTCTCTGCTTCCTGTGGAAGGAAGATTCGAAGCACCTGCAGTGGAAGCACTGTGCTGTGCAAGGCAGGGATGCTGCTGTACTAACTCCAGGGTCTCCGTTGGGAAAGTGCCTCATTAGTAAAGGGAAACAATGCTCATAGGACATTCATGTACTGTATAAACACATTTAAACAAACAAAGCACAGTCATTTGCATGCCATCTGATAATCTCATAACTGGATTTTAGAGGAGAGTGTGCATAGCTTGAGGAATCATCTCTTAAAGAGGAAGCAGCAGGGTTCCGAAAAATATAGCATTATACGTCCTCACGTGTTGCTACAACTGTTTAAATAATGTCCCTGTAATTTTTCTTTTCATTGTTAACATCTTGACAACTTTTTACATTTAGAACTAACTTTAAAGTCTGTTTCAAGTCTTTTTTTCAAAATGGCTGCTGTACTACACTGGGGTTTGAGATCTGTCCTCAAAGTCACTGCAGGAAGTTTTAAGTTGGCTTTAAGTTCCCTATCACATCATGGATCGTTATTGCTGTGTTACCTGTTTGACAATGTGGTCAATAATCCTTACACTGTCAGTGCACTAGAGCGGACATTTTGGAAAGAGCTTTACAACAGACTTTAAAGTTATAGCGTAAAAAGTTGCCAGGGTGTTAACAATGCAAAGAAAAATTACAGGTACGTTATTTAAACATTTCCAGCAACACTTGGGGACGTATAATGCTATATATTTTTCGGAACCCCACTACTTACTCTTTTTTTTTTTTAAAAAAAAAAGACAAAATCTATGTAAAACCAAGTCAAGTTGTGATGGCGTTCTACACAATTCAAAAACAACCATTAGGTGTAAGAGGGCCGACATTGTTGGTTGTTGTTTAAATCAGTTATGATGGTAAAAATGAACTGGTCGCCAGCCTGGACTAGCTCGATATCACATGTGTGGAGTGTAAAATGTGGTTGTAATTATCTGAATCAGTTTCTCATCTGTATAGGAAGTTGCACAAAAGGCAGATGATGGTATATAAACTCAGTGTGTGATTTGGTTTGTCATTTTAGAATGCATTTAAATGACATGGTTTTCCTTTAATTGCTGCAGTGCTGTTTTGTGGACAAGGTAGATCACATGCAGGCAATGGCCTAATTGAGGAAGGCTGAACTCAAAGCCCAAAACATTTGAAATCAAAAAGCTTAGGGAATATAATTACTCTTACATGGTCTGCTGTTTTTGAAGGCAGCAATTTGTTTTGATGTCTTTATGCATCTGTGCTTGTATAGAAAAACTTGGTTTTCTACCACGGAAATTGGACCAATTATTTTCTTAATATGCACAAACCGCTTCTCCCTTGAGTACATGTCTAGTTCTAATAGAGCAATCTTCAGAAAGCATCCAAAAATAGACCAGGTTTTATTTTCTCTTGCATTAAGCCCCCAATGCATACCTTATAAAATATTTCTATCAAAACATTTCTGCACTTAAAATGTGCAATACAGCCCTTGAGCTATTATTATAAACCTGCAGCGATAACCGTTTCGCTTATCATTAGGCTCTTCCTTCCCCTCGGATACCAGTTTAAAGATTAATTTATTGTGCTCTGTCCCAGTATGGTGTTTGCAGTTTCAACAGTCTTTTCTGAAGAAAATAGAACATTACTGTACCAACCCCTTCCATGTTTAGAATAACAATACAAGAACAACATACAACTCCAGTACACACAGTATGATCTTCTAGTCAAATGGGTTTCTGGTAAAAAGTTCCTGCCAAACCAGCATTCTTGTGCAGCTGGTAAAGCATAAGCATATACCTAGACATACAACACCTTACCTTCTACTGCCCTTTTAAAAAACACTTTGCAGCTCCCACATGTAAGGACCCCATAATGGCACCCAGAAGCTTCATCCGAGCACACAAGACAGGTCTTGTGAGTAGACTTGGAGGCTGCCGGAGAAGAACCAGAATCTTGCCGACTCGTAGGGCTGAAAATAGAAACAGAACAGACACAGGAATTCAGACACAAGAACACAGAACCAGGATTTGAACATTTAAATAGCCACCATACAAAAAAAAAAAAAATCTTGTAAAATATTTTTTATCTCCACTATTTCATTATGAGATGTGGCTGTAATGTCCCTGCTAGTGCAGCTTCGTAAGAAAGAAATTCATTTGGTTGGAGTTGATACTTTTAAAAACAGTGGAGGCTAGAATCTACAAGCAATGAAGTCCTGCAGTTTATTTTCAATCACTGCCACTATCAGAAAACAAAAACAAATTAATAAACACCACATTAAGGGGGTGATGTAAGTACAGGCGCAGTGCAAATAATTGCGGATGCAAAATTATAATTGCTTTGCGGCCAGGCAATTATTTTGCACTGCGCCCTATGTAAGCTTATGAGCAATGCAAATTACTCAACATGCACAAATTATGATCAGCAATTATGATAAAGAGGGTCTCAATGAGCCCATCGGTCTATTTAGTGGCCGCACTTGCAGAGTTAGGAGTACAGAGAGCAGTAGTTGCCGTATGACATTTGTGGATCACGGAAATACAAAGCAAAAAAATATATAATGTCAGAGGAAGGGCAGCAAAGTCCTCTTGGCGCACGAAAAAAAAAAAATAAAAAAATTCTGAGTAGCTAAGAGTCCTTACGGCTGAGGTTACTAAGCATGAAACAGAGTTGTTTGGAAAAGCCTCAGCCAACATGAGGTATGCAAGTATTATTAGGAAATATGTACTGGCCTGCCCTTTTCAGCATGACATCCAGAAATTGGCCTAGCACTGGAAACGGTGGACTGGGCTATCCCTCCAGACATTCCAACTGTGGTCTGAAAGGAACCAGAGGCTAAGTAGTGCAGAGAACACAGCACTTTCACATGTGCAGGGATAACTGTCCCTAGATTGACGTGGGGGTCTAACTCATCCCTCAATTCAGCTATTTGGTATAGGATGATCTGCGGAGTGAGACGATAACACTTTAGCACTGCATCCTCTTGCATCCCAAACGAAGTGACCCTGGAATTGAATATGCAGTATAAACAGTATTAATTCAAACTTGAAAAGCTTGAAAAGTGTTGCTGTACGTGCTGTCCTCATTTGACACAGTGGCTGACAAAGGACTGAAAACCACCCAGGTGTGTCATAACAATGTGGCTTTCTTTTAACACCTAACAAATATGGTTTTGCCTGAAATGAAAGCTGGTGTGTCACAAAAAATAAATTGAGATTATGGACTATTCTGTGAGTGAGTCAGAGTTTATTTTAAAATCAGAAATGGATTTACTTTACCCAATTTACCCAATTTGTGGTCAGCTCCCAACCTGCAAAACCAATGTTTTACATGCAAAAAAAGGGTTCAATGCAAAAAGGGCATGTTGCAATAGAAGCCCTCAACTTCTGTGTTCAACACAAGGTTAACATTTCCACTTTGTTTTGTTTTGTTTGTTAAAACTTCCCAAGTGAAAAAAAAGTAATGTTATCAATTTCAGGGATTTTATATATACCTTCCCAGCCTTCCACTTGCAACACTGTCTCCCAAGACTGGGATTATATAGACACAAACAAGAAGAACTTGGTTGGACTTGGTTAGAATCTACAAGCAATGAAGTCCTGCAGTTTATTTTCAATCACTGCCACTATCAGAAAACAAAAACAAATAAATAAACACCACATTAAGGGGGTGATGTAAGTACAGGCGCAGTGCAAATAATTGCGGATGCAAAATTAGAATTGCTTTGCGGCCAGGCAATTATTTTGCACTGCGCCCTATGTAAGCTTATGAGCAATGCAAATTACTCAACACGCACAAATAATGATCAGCAATTATGATAAAGAGGACCTCAATGAGCCCATCAGTCTATTTAGTGGCTGCACTTGCAGAGTTAGGAGTACAGAGAGCAGTAGTTGCCGTATGACATTTGTGGATCACGGAAATACAAAGCAAAAAAATATATAATGTCATCAATTTCAGGGATTTTATATATACCTTCCCAGCCTTCCACTTGCAACACTGTCTCCCAAGACTGGGATTATATAGACACAAACAAGAAGAACTTGGTTGGACTTGATACTTTTAACAAGAAGAACGACACTCATATTGACACTGTACACACAACAGTTTGTTCTGTTCTGAGCATTATGATATGTAGATCATGTTATTGCCATTGCCTGTTATGACAATTATTACCACATAAAATCTGTTTGTTCGGTTGGTCAGATAGGGAGGGTTGTTGATTAGTTGTTGACAGCTCTGCTGTGTGGACCTGTTCTATACCCGGAACATTCACATCATCCAATAGGGAAGGGAGTACCACCCACAGTGAAGCACTGTGCAGTATGACATGACACACCTACAGTACAAGCAAAAGCCTTGACCTTTTTCAGGTAAAACACAGCTCAGGTACAGTACCTGATAAAACCATGTTCCATGTGCCGATAAAGCAAAGACACATTCTCAAATATAATAAGAAAACTTAATGAATGTAGTGTAGCTGGAACTTCTGACATCTCTAGCTCTGATGCCTGTCTTTAAACAAACAAAGTTCAAATCATAGCTGATGGAAAGGGCAAAAAGATCTTAAAACAAGACATCAGGTTTGCTGTACCAAGGTTACCTTGAAGGCCCTCTCTTTGTAGAGGCTGTTTGTGAGAGTTAGACAGACAGGCTGCCAGCTCAGCTATACAAAATCTACTGCATAAAAAAAAAGAGAAAGAAAAAAAACAACAGAAGAGGATTAAAAAATATGGATTCGTGGTGTTGTTGTATTTAACAAGTAAATTCAATAATTGTGACAGCCATGCACCATCTGTGTGTTTGATCACATGTCCTGATGACAGTAAGGCTTTCGATTCCAGCTCCTGACGTATTGTGTTTTCTTCACCTCCTGAAACACAAGCAAGACCCTTCTGGGAACTGATCCCATGTGGCTCTCCGTTTCTTAAAAAGACTCGCCGCTCCAATCAGAAATTCTTGGAACGCCACTTCATTATTAAAAAGTTAACACATTGCCATTCATGACAAGACCCCCCCCCTCCCCCCTCCCCCCTCCCCCCCCAGCCCAGCCCAGCCAGCTCTACTCCATTAAACACAGTGTGTCGCATCAGGAATAGTCTGCTTCTGATATTGCACTGCAGTCTCTTTTCAAACCCTGTACAGTGCACTGGATAGAAGCAGTCATTCACCTCTAAATAATGTAATGCAATAGGCACAGGAGACTGTCAAGATTGATGGCATTTTATTGCTTGGCTCTGGGCTTTAAAACGACATCAGGAATAGTTGAAGGTGAAAGGGTTTAACTTTGCCTGCAGGAATTTTTGTGCGACCCGCATACTGGTATCTTGACAAGATTTTCACACGCAGCGGCAAATCAACAGTAAAGGACACTACCCTGTTGAGTTAAACAGCAGAGTACTGTTCCTGCTAGCCATCAAATACAGCTCAATTCTCTATCGGCACACTGGAACTGATTGGCTGGGATAAAGAGGTCAAAATCAGGAGGAGGACTGAACAAGAAATATCTAAGCTGCAAGGCCTCATTGGTAACAGATAACGTGTGCCCCCTTATGCAGTCTTGACTTTTTCTGGGAATTTAAAACTTAGCAAGTTGGTGCTGCAGTGAGTGTGACGGTATTCCTAATAGAAGCAATGCTTTTTACACAAATTACAAACTGGACAGTAAGTTACTGTGGCACAGCTGCTGTACCACCTGATGGTAGGAGACATAGTTTTCTACATTAATACATGGAGTGATACTTGCTCTTATGACTTTCCACCAGCATGCATATTCAGGTTCAATATATGGAAGACATACTGTTCATTATCATACTGAATGTTCTCTCAAATGGAGAAGCTCAATCACCTGCTCTCTCATTACTGTTATACAAATGTTACATCACCATCATTGCCTTCTTCACTTCCAGCTGGCCCTCTTCTTCCCTGTGTGAATGGTTCTTTCTGCGTAGAAATTACAAGCCAGAGAGAATCTTCCGCAATTCCGCAAAGATAATTGTCATTTGTACACCAACCACAAGAGAACTAGTGCTAGGAGAGAACTATGTACAGAGATGGAAATAGAAGTTTGAGTTTTTCACTCCAGATTTATCTTTTTAAGCTCATTTGTGCTTAATTGAGATCACAGTAAAAACCCATCCTGGAATAGCTTAGACTGCACAGAATGGTCTGATTTCTACACCTGAAATCTGATAGCCACCATGAAAATATTTATTTTGAAATAGAATCCCTCAATACATAGGAAAACAAAACATTATTTTGTTGCTAAATATGTATAAGTTACACCTTAAAGTAATGCAGAAAGACATTATTATTTTCATGCTAAAGAATGTATATATGCTATATTCTTTAGTATGATAAGAAGGGAAAACAAGCACAGTAATAATGTTTTTGGTTCAAGAGATACCGAGAGGAACATTTTGAAGTTATTAAGGCCGCAAACCATTTACACTGCCAACGTCTCTATTACAACTGAGCACAACAAAATAGGTTTTACTTGAAAGAAACAAGTAAAACACATTGTCAGAAAAAAAACACCTATTGCAGCTTGCAAGCGTACAACTCCTTGTATCAATTCTATGAAGAAGTCTACGCAGAAAACTAAAGGTTAGTAAAGGTTCAATGCTGCTTCATTCTATGAAAAACATTTATCAGAAATGAGTTGCCAAATCATGTTGCACTGCTTACTGTATGTCACAGTTTGTGTGGAGTTGTTGTTGTGCTTCTGCATTTAACTAGATGGATTAAAAAAAAAAAAACAGTCCAAAAAAAAAATGATTTCCAATGAATGCTTTTAAAAATTGTTTGTGAGGCTGTAACAAAACAGAGGTGCAGGGTTTGGCTGTGTTGATCTGCATAATCTGATGATATAATATATATATATATATATATATATATATATATATATATATATATATATATATATATATATATATATATATAAAAACCATGTGTGTGTGTATATACATACATACATACATACACACACACACACACACACACACACACACACAATGAAGGTTTGAGAGACATTAAAGATAGTTATCACGGTATACAGGTTTCCATAATAAATCGGGAACAAAAAAAAAAAACCTGTGCAACAGGAAACTGTAACCCAACTACACTAAGTAAATGCCTTTACAATATGTGGTGATCGTTATCCATGTGAATCTGTTCTTGACTTGTCTGTATTGTTCACGCATCTACTGCAGCAACAACCAGTTGTAATAAATACAATTAAATCCTGTTATATTATAAATATAAAAGTATTCTTACCAGGGACTAGGGTTTTACAATGCACTGCCTTGAAAGCAGAGACCTAGAGGTTTTTTTTCAGCAACAGCTGGATCATGTTACTGTGATGTTGGGCTATTTGTTTCTTGTAATGAACATTGCTGCTGACATGTTTTGACATTAAATCTGATTTACAGGCTCAAAAAGGTTGCCCCAGATTTTCCAGGCATTGTGCTTTTTATTCAGGCAAGACCAAATAAATTAATGTGTTCAGGATTCCACTCAAAACTATGGAGGATTGCAGGTTTAAACCATGTGTTTTTTTCAGTCTATAGTGGCTGAATTCAGTCCTCGAGGGGCTGAACAGCTTCCTCTCACTCAGTTCTTATCTACTTTGGGAACCTTAAAAGAATAGCTCAGAAGTAAAAAATAAATAAATAAATAAATGAGGGTGATTGATTAAGTTATCATGAGATGATCATGCAGAGTCATTCTTCTAGGATATTACTTGAGTAAGCTAAGCACTGTCATGTTTTATAACAGACAGAAATCTAAATATATAATTACTTAAACAAACTGAAAGTGTGTGTGCATGTGCGTATATATATACACTGTATATATATATATATATATATATATATATATATATATATATATATATATATATATATATATATATACACAGTACTGTGCAAAAGTTTTAGGCATGTGTGAAAAAATGCTGTAAAGTAAGAATGCTTTCAAAAATAGACATGTTAATAGATTATATTTATCAATTAACTAAATGCAAAGTGAGTGAACAGAAGAAAAATCTAAATCAAATCCATATTTGGTGTGACCACCCTTTGCCTTCAAAACAGCATCAATTCTTCTAGGTACACTTGCACAAAGTCAGGGATTTTGTAGGCATATAGTCAGGTGTATGATTAAACAATTATACCAAACAGGTGCTAATGATCATCAATTCAATATGTAGGTTGAAACACAATCATTAACTAAAACAGAAATAGCAGTTAGGAGGAATAAAACTGGGTGAGGAACAGCCAAACTCAGCTAACAAGGTGAGGTTGCTGAAGACAGTTTACTGTCAAAAGTCATACACCATGGCAAGACTGAGCACAACAACAAGACACAAGGTAGTTATACTGCATCAGCAAGGTCTCTCCCAGGCAGAAATTTCAAGGCAGACAGTGGTTTCCAGATGTGCTGTCCAAGCTCTTTTGAAGAAGCACAAAGAAACGGGCAACGTTGAGGACCGTAGACGCAGTGGTCGGCCAATGAAACTTACTGCAGCAGATGAAAGACACATCATGCTTACTTCCCTTCGCAATCGGAAGATGTCCAGCACTGCCATCAGCTCAGAATTGGCAGAAAACAGTGGGACCCTGGTACACCCATCTACTGTCCGGAGAAGTCTGGTCAGAAGTGGCCTTCATGGAAGACTTGCGACCAAAAAGCCATACCTCCGACGTGGAAACAAGGCCAAGCGACTCAACTATGCACGAAAACACAGGAACTGGGGTGCAGAAAAATGGCAGCAGGTGCTCTGGACTGATGAGTCAAAATCTGAAATATTTGGCTGTAGCAGAAGGCAGCTTGTTTGCCGAAGGGCTGGAGAGCAGTACACGAATGAGTGTCTGCAGGCAACAGTGAAGCATGGTGGAGGTTCCTTGCAAGTTTGGGGCTGCATTTCTGCAAATGGAGTTGGGGATTTGGTCAGAATTAATGGTCTCCTCAATGCTGAGAAGTACAGGCAGATACTTATCCATCATGCAATACCATCAGGGAGGCATCTGATTGGCCCCAAATTTATTCTGCAGCATGACAACGACCCCAAACATACAGCGAAAGTCATTAAGAACTATCTTCAGCGTAAAGAAGAACAAGGAGTCCTGGAAGTGATGGTATGGCCCCCACAGAGCCCTGATCTCAACATCATCCAGTCTGTCTGGGATTACATGAAGAGAGAGAAGCAACTGAGGCTGCCTAAATCCACAGAAGAACTGTGGTTAGTTCTCCAAGATGTTTGGGCCAACCTACCTGCTGAGTTCCTTCAAAAACTGTGTGCAAGTGTACCTAGGAGAATTGATGCTGTTGTGAAGGCAAAGGGTGGTCACACCAAATATTGATTTGATGTAGATTTTTCTTCTGTTCACTCACTTTGCATTTTGTTAATTGATAATATATAAAATATAATAAAATTAAATGGTCTATCTTAAAACCACCATTTTTGGAGTATATGTTACAATTTTAGGAGAATTTCAGCTGGTTATGAGCAGCTTATAATATTCTATATACCATAACTGTGGCAGCTATACAAGAGGTACACATTTCAAGGGGCTGCTCAGTACTTCTAGATCCACCACTGTTCAGATTGAAAATGGCTTGGATGTCACAAGCAAGTCTTTTGATTGCGATAGTCCAAATTAATATTTGTTTAAACACTTTGACCAAATTAAAAACAAATCAGCCTGACATGAATTAATGAATGTTTAGCTTGTAATGTTTACTCACCCAGACGTTAAGGAAAGATTTCGATCATGGCAAACTCGTACCAATTAGAAAACTACACTTTGACTAATTGTCATTACAATTCCCCAGTCTGTGAACACATTGCTTAAGAATACAATGCTGAAAATAAGGTTTCTAGGCGTGTCTTAGGAGTTCTTAGAAGCCATTCGGCATGAGATACAGGGGATGATGCAAGGACAAGAAATAGTGCAAACAATTGTGGCTGCAGCCAGGCAATTATTTTGCACTGTGGCCTATGTAAGCTTAAGAGCAATACAAATTACTCAACACGCACAAATAATGAGCTGCAATCATGATAATAAGGGTCGTAATGAGCACCGCCTGTGCATCGGCCTGTTTAATGGGTGCACTTACAGCCCAGAGGTGAGGTGAGTTAGGAGTACAGACAGCAGTATGCGCTGTATGAGATTTGTGGAGCATGAAAATCAACCAAACAAAAAAATGTCAGAGGAAGGGCAGCAAAGTCCTCTTGGCGCACAGAAAACTAAATAAAAGTTTTCCGAGGAGGAGCTGAGAGTCCTTATGGCTGAGTTCACTCAGCATGAAATTGAGTTATTTGGAAAAGCCTCAGCCAACATCAGTTATGCTACCAAAGAGGCATAAATCTCCATCCAGACCTGCCGAGTGAGATGATAACGCCTTACCACCGCATCCTCCGGCATCCCAAACAAAGTGACCATGGGTTTGAATATGCATGGTCTTCTCTGTTATGCCCTTCTCCGAAGGTTTTCCTGCCTGTCTTCAACAAGAGCAAGGAAGTGTACCACAGCAGCCATCCCGAGGCCAATGACAGGTCTCTGAAGGTGTGTGGTTTCATACAGCTCTTAATTACTTGCTTCTACAATGGTTTGCGTCAGAGGAGGTGCAACATTTTTGGAGGGTCAGCAATTGACAAGTGCAAGGCAAAATCCTTACATCTCATTACAATGTTTGTGCCCGCTTAGTATTCCAGATCCCCGCCCAATTCCATGCTCTTTTCTCCATCTGAATACATTTCAATATCATTTAAATGGATCAATGATGGCAAAGTGCTAATTTGATAGCGGGTGCACAACGGCAGGTGAAAACCATTTTTTTACATACAGAGCCTTTTTTTTTGGCTGCTAAAGTCCCACTTTACAGCCGCTAAACATGGTTTGTGCATGTAAAACGCAGATTTTGATAACAATATGGGTGTTTGCAGCCGCATCCTTTAATTAGGGCAGGCATGTGTTGTGGGATTAGTCTATGCATTGTTTTACTCCACAGCAATGTGATTCTCTAGGACAGACAGCTCCACACTTGGTTGTGTGACCTGAGCCTCATTTATTAAATATGACCTACTCTAATCGTACTACAAAAGAGCCTCTAAAGCTGGTAAACACATCAGCTTAGCTAAAGGGAAGTGATGACTTTCCTAGAGGGGGATGTTATATCTGGACGTCAAGTCTCTTCCACTCTTGCAATATTATGATGATGATTGTAATAATGATTAAAAAGTATAGGGCTACAGTATGCTTCATGCAACATGTGCTTACTATATTGTTGTAGACGTGGTAATTTGAACGCACACCCAATGAATAAGGCATACTCTGTGTATAATTCAAAATTACATTCAATGTAGAACACACACCTCTTGTATAATGCACACATCTTGGAGAACTATCCTATCAAAAATGCCATTAGAACATCATTACCAGAGTATACTGCACTCCTCTTACAGTAATACATACTGCCAATGTTCAACTGCGAGGATAGTACTGTTAAACTTTCTACCCTGGTCCTAAATTCTATCATTATATACAGTACATTTCTCTTTCAACATTTTAGTCATTTATGGTTGAGACACCAATAGGATAAAATGAAAATGGCCACCAGATAATTTCATTGAGATTAAGTTTGACCATTTTTGCAGTTTCTGGACCCATGCCATGCAACATAGGGTTATCACAGTGTGACCGAAACTCGTTTTTCCACCGATACCAAACGTCTCATCTGTGTGTTTTGACACTCCAGGAAAGGTATCAGTAAATGACAACGACGCATACACGACTCCTTAGACATGCGTACATTTTTTATCCAGTCATTTGGAAACCACTCAAGTCGTTCCCACCAGCCTTCTGGTCAGAAGATCGACCAAATGTTTCGATATACCGTCATGCTACTGGAGATCATCACCACTATATTTAGCAGTGCAGAAAAATGCAAAACGGCGTCTCTGCTGGCTTTGTAGAAAAGAGCATAGCTGTGCTTGATGAGCTCTCGATCGATTACTTACTGTATTTTCTTCCAAAAGCATAAACAAAAACACAGCCTCGATGCTGCCGCCACACAAACCTAACGAATGTCATCTAATGATGGCCCGAGTTCAGTGGTTTGTTTAAACAGGGAGTCACTCACTGCAGTAATGAAAGGCGTGCGTGTGTACAACAAACAACCACAGCGAGTGCAGCTTGTTAATATGATGGTCGCGCTACACGCAGTGTGTCTGTACAAGGCCTAAGTCAAGCATACAAATGTTCTGGCTAGTGCACTCATTACATTGATGAAGGCACTAGCTGAAACGTTTGTCTTATTAGTTTTCCCTCCAGCCAATTGTAACACAGATACAGATACAGATAAGGATGATGAAACCAAAGACCTCTCTCAATGAAATGGCTTCTGCTCCCATTTTAGAAATCAAGACAAGGCCACATTTCTAAACTGAACAAGTGACGTGTTATTTGGAGGAGCTCCAACTGCAATGGTTTCAAGGGCATAGGCAGTATTTTTTGGATAGGATAAGCAGCAGGGACTTCTGCAGCTGCACACAATGTAGCGCTCTTCAGAGCGTGCAACAAAGGTCTTCAGAGAAAATGTCTCAATTCTTGTGCATTAGGTTTGTAATACTGCATATTCTTGCTAAAAAAATGCTGTTCTTCCTATATCAACAATGACCCTACTCAAACCTCTTTAGTTTTATACTTATTTTAAATAGCTTATGTTCTTGTCTTAATGTATTCGCTTTTAGGTTCAAAAACGTACCCCAGATGATTGGAACTTCATTTAAATAAAAAAATTAAAAAATGTACAAATTGCACTTGGGTATAAATATAACACGTTTACACTGCATTGGGTTTATCTCAGTCTAAACCAAGTCATTTCTAAATTATTCTCACATTTTTCAGAATTACTGCCAGAGCACAGTCATTCCTTAAAGAAAAAAAAAAACACCACCATCAGCAAAAAATCTGGAGATCGAAGGTCTGGCTGGAATATTTCCATCATTACTGTGACAAACACTTCTGAATCACTCATGCCTGTTCCCCTGAGCTACTTCTACATCTCACACTTTATTGCTTAAATAAGTAAAGTTGTGCAAGTAATGTGAATCCTGTCATGGGTCATCTGCCCTAGCTCTCTGTGCATGCCAGCTATTTGTATTCTGTTAAAGGGGTTCATTGCAGTTTAGTAATTTTAAAGGTTTTACCATGCCAAGCTGTTAAAATGAATATTGAATACTGTTACTCCACAGTCTCCACTCGGAGAGCAGCTATCCCTGCCTCACTAATGAAATCTACTGTACTAGGACCTTGTTAATGACATGGACTTGGGAATATAGTACGCAGATCAAGCTATTCCTTAATCCACAGGCTTTAAAAATAACATTCAGAGAAACAGGTGATGATCAATATAAATGTTGAGTATAATGTGCAGAAATATGTATTTTATATAAATGGAATGAAGTTTCTGCAAAGCTCCAATCAATTGCAGGTCACAGCTGGTGCTTTAGATGTTTCACAGACTGTTACAGTAGCACCCTGCAGCAGTATTACAGTAGGGCACTGCAATGGTACAAACACCCCAGAGAATACCATTTGTTCTACAGTAAAAGTACAGTACATTTGGGGATTACAGAACACAGTCCACAAAAACAAGAACTTTGACCTCGGAGACAGCATTCCATTTCTCACGAAAAAAAAACCCGTCCAGATCATTTGTTTTTCCCCTTGCCATTCGGTTCCAATTTGAAAAACATAAATACAGCAAGAGGGATTAAAGTGGAACTGAATGCCCTGCATGCTTTCCCCCCCCCCCCCCCCTTCCCCTCGGCTGTGTTCACTCCTGCTAAGATCCAATTTATTCCAGCATTTTTACAACAGCAATCAAGAATGATGCTGGTTCTTGTCACCACCAAATACAATTTACTTGGAACTCTAATGTGGTTACGTGCTCACTGGGCACATCAATGCTGAAGCACCAATGATGATGACTACCCTATTATTGCATATACAGCCTTGAAGAAATTCATGGATTAATCAATGATCATTTGAAGGGGTTATCATTAAGAAGAGTATGATTGCTATCCTAACTCACCACTTTTTGTTTTTTGCGATATGCCTACTGTCTTGCATTAAGAGCGATTACAATGTCCACTGTGTGTGTCCAGCCAAACTGAAGTGACATGGTACAGTCTCAGGCAGTTTCAGGAACACTAATATGTACAGTATACTGTACGACTATCAACAGAAGCTTCATGTTAAGCACTCAGACATGACAATGAAATACCAGGGCTACCAGAACTGTATTACTGATGAAGCTGGCTTTTAACTCTTCATTCTTTTCCAGGTCCAATCCTTTAACAATCTGCTTCAAAAACATGAATACTGACGATCACATTGTCACATACCGATACATTACCTTAATTCCAGCTTTAATAATTTCTGGCTTCTGGTTCCTTACTTATTCTTACCAGTGATGTACTGCATTTGAATATAGTACTCCACTGAAACTACTGCTTTAATTACTGCACCACATCATGAAAATCATACTTGCACTACCGTAAAACATATAACACTTGTTTTAATAAAGTGTATCGATGAAGTATAAATAAAAACTTAGAATTCAAAACTACATGTGACAGCATGTGGTCATTGATTTTTATTTTTGACAGCAGCTGATGCATTACTGAAATCACATACATTTCTTAAAGATACACCGTACTGTTCATAGAACAGTATACATGGGGCCTCACTGCTGCAGAACTAAAAAAAAAAGAAAGCATTGCTCAGTGAATGATACTGGTTTGGTAAACAATCAAATCTGAGCAGGTAATGCATTTCAGTGTGACTTGCAGAGACCTTCTGAAGAGACCTGCTTTTCTAAGTAACATATGCCTGGACGGAAAAGGCTGCCATTTTCAAATTCTTGGAACCATGCCACTGAATTAATAAAGCATACAGGGCGCGGAGAGGTGACGCAGGAAGAACACTGTACTCCAGTGTAAGATCCTTGCAAAGCAAGAGCAAAATTAAGTTATGTGTGCAATCCCTAGTTTGCCAACTCAGTATTTTTGCAGATTTTTTTTTTCCTGCCCCTTACTCGTGGTTCAATTGAAATGCTGTAAATAATGATGAAACTAGCAAAAAGCTACTTAGTTCCTGGTGGCAGTAGCTATCGATTGTTAATGATTCCTTTCAGAATAAAATAGGACAAACCTACTCAGAAGTGAATTACATCTGAAAGTGCATGGCCAAGCTCTTGGTTTATTTATATAAAAAAAATTTAAAAAAAACACAAAAAACACCAAAAAGCCCCCCCCAAAAAAACATAAAACAAAGAAGCCAAGAAGCCATGCATCACTTCATCAGTTGGTTTGAACTCTCGACGATCAAGGTAATTGTAATCAAACACGATAGAAGGTATAATACTTGGAAACCAGGGCACAATAATCAAGTGTTGAAAATAAGCATTTCATATATATATATATATATATATATATATATATATATATATATATATATATATATATATGCTTGCTACTTTTCGATATTAAATCAGTAAAGCTTGTTAAACGTCGAATTCCCCGGAAATAAGAGTTTGACTGAAATAAATGTATACAGGATAAACGTCGGTAAGACCACTTGCTATTTTTTATTTTCTTACCAAAAATAATAAATTTATAAATCATCTCTAGTTTGTGTAGTTTTTATACATACTCTCTCTGTTCCGCTCTAAATGGGGTCACTTTTATATGCTGCGTTTTCTACGGTTTATTTGAGACAATTTTTCAATTTGTGTAGGATCTATATCTACAGAAGGTAGAGCTCGGCTGTGACCAAACGTTATTTCAATTAGAATGTTGGTAAGCGTGGTTTTGTTGCATCTTGAATATGATAAGGGATTTTGCTAAATTAGATGTTTCTCAATTGCATAAAAAGTCTGTGTGTTTTTTTAAAGCGTAACAGTCGATTTCACCCATTCTCTGCTTGAATGGAAAAATAAAAGTTTGAAAAATAAAACGGTAAATTATTTTCTAAAATAAACGGCGATTTGACAAAAAAATAAAAATCGAATAGTAGCAAGCCTATATTATATATATATATATATATATATATATATATATATATATATATATATACATATACATATACATATACACACACACACATATATATATATATATATATATATATATATATATATTTAGAAACATTTCAGAAAGCCCATCACTTTTTTTTTTGGTTTATTAATAATGTTGCTGCTTTTATTGCCTCTTGACACCAATTAGCTGACGAGATTCTGTTCGCCCTCTGCCAGCCCCACCTGTGCACCTACAGTAGCATGAGATATAGATAATGTGTTTAATTGAAATACTTGTGCACATTAAACGTATACACTATGCAGTTTCGTTATTACTTACTTGCATGGTTATTGTTTAAACAGAAGTGGTTTCTTCCGAGTACTTCACAGCTCTGTGCCAGATTGAGGAGCTGCAATCCCCCCAGTTTTACAGTTCAGTGAGTCAGATGGTTTTACAAAGTTCATAATACAATTGCAAATTAATGAAAAGTACAAACTGTGGCATTCAGGAAAATGAGGAAATGAGAAGCAAATTACAAAATCAGTTGCTTAACATAAAAGGGTTTATATTGTAGAGTACAATACGGTTTCCTTAAAACTGACTTGAGAAAAGCATACATGATTAGAACATCAGTCACTAATAACTCATGAATGACTTGTTGAAAAGAACCACAGTGCAATAAAAAATATCCCTACTATAAAACTGGCTATAAAAATATCCCTGGAAAAAAAAACCATATGCAGTATGTGATTCGAGAAGACCACCAAACAATATTGTCATAGGGGCATCTCACAGAATCAGTGACAAACTCTAGACACATGTAAACGTCCAATACTGTACAGACAGACAAGGCACCTAAATATACTCCAAGCAGGTCTGTAACACTTTCAGACAAATCGGAGAAGGGCTAATCTAAAGTGAGACATACAGATACGCACCCCCAGCAGGGGATAATTGGATTTGTCTACATTTACGCCGATTTCTATGGAAACCACTCACACGGTCCTTCAGCAGTCAGTCAATGCCATGGAGAGGAACCAAATGAAGTGATGAATGGAGCAGTGTTTGTAAAATTGACAATCCAGCGTTTTCCGATCTTTACTGGTAATCCGACCGAGACTGGCTTCGTCAGTTTACATCCCATTCTGCAGCACCCAGAGCACGTTCCTGACTTGAGGCAGCATATACCATTTCCCATGAATGACACTGTCCTGTGTGCGATTGCCAGCAGTGGGATCCTAATCAACATGAAGATGTGTTCCAGCGGGGCGTCAGGTATAAAAAGGTCCCAGTTATACACCTCAGTGCTGCTGCAAGGCCATAACAAGCACCAGGATTACGACCGCCCATGCTGCCGAAACATCTGGTAGGAGCGTCAGGATCATTTATTATTTAAACACACACACACAACAAAAAACCCTCTTCATGCGAAGGGCTCGTGCCCTGCCACAGAGCTGAACCAAACTCCTGCCTGCTGGCTTTATATACAATATGCACACATTTCTGTTTGTTCCAATCCGCTGCAGAAAACAAAAAACAACTACTGGTACTACTGAAATGATTTCCAAGCGGAGAATGAGACGGCCGACTCGGTTTACACTGTCATTTACATTTAGACCATACAGTGAAATTGTATTTATTTGAACACTGTAGGTGTTGAAACTAAACAAAAAGATAAACTATTATCTTTTCTTTCTAACATAAATAACAAAAAGATGAATAATAATATTAATAATCACCTATAAGGGAGTGCCAGCTTCTGTGTTACAACACAGTTGCTAAGCCTTCATGCATGTTTAAGAAACATGACAAGGTTTCCCTGCTTGTGGCTCTAAACCGTTTGACTACAATTAGTATTACAGCTACACCTCAAGTGGTGCAGCTCAAACTAAACAAGGCTCAAATCAGTCAGAAATGAAAACAACCCTTTGTACCACACTTAAAGCTAACGCAAGGCCCAAACTGTCTCATTGTCTTCTAAAGGCTGATGAATGGTTTTAAATTTAAAAAAATGGTTTCCTGTTTATGTGTACACATAGGGATGACACAATGTACTGGGAAAGTACAGAGTACTTGAGAGTAATCTGAATGAAGCAATGAAGGGAATAAACCTGTGTACAGTATTAGAACCCCCACTGCATTCTCCTTTGTTGTTTGACACTAGGACATTACAGCCACTTACACACTAAACTACCTGGACGGGGTAAGACTCAGGTGTAACTAACAGGGACAGTTAAGTCCTTTCATATTACTGTTTGGTGAAAACCTCTTCATGTACTACGATCATGGTTGTATACCTTCATTTGTAGAGAACAGGCACGCCCACATTCAGTGGTTAAACTGTAGCTTTTTATATAGATAGACAGACAGGCAGACAGACAGATAGACTTTAGCTTTCTGTGCACACTAAAGACAAAGGTTAAAATTTCCATGACTCTTTGATTTAGCAAAAATAAAAGACAACCACATGAAAGCAAAACATTTTGAAAGGAAACCATATGACCCACTGCCTCGGAAAACACGCAAAGAGAAAGCTTGGGTAAGTGTCTCTCCATAGCAACCAGTGCGAACGGACAACTGCACAAAAACCCATGCTCAAGCAACAGCAGAGCACCCTGCAGCACTGTGCACAATATAAGCTGCTCAATGTACAACTCATTAATATCTGCTGAACATTGTGTTGAAATGTCATTGGTATTATGTTTTTTATTAGTGAACATAGCCTATTACCCCTGTTTTGGCCTCTTTACACTGGCTCCCTGTGCAGTATAGAATTGATTTTAAGATTATGCTGTTAACTTACAAGGCCCTGAATGGATTAGCACCTAGTTATTTGCAGGAGTTACTGACCCTGTATCTTCCAAACCGCACTCTGAGATCACAGGATACGGGGCTGCTGGTTATTCCTAGGGTCAACAAGAGCAACGCGGGAGGGCTTTTTCTTGTAGAGCTCCTAAATTATGGAATGCTCTGCCTTCGTTTATCAGGGAAGACTAAAAATTCACTTTTATAAAATGGCTTTCTTATCTTAGTGGGTTTTAATGTAACTTTACAAATGGCTGCTTTTGTATTATGTGTATACTCTTTAAATCTGTATTGAGTGTGGCAGTCGTATGTGTGACCTGCTATACAAATGTACTGTGATTTGTTCTTTTTTTCTACTATGTACTGTACAGTGCTTTGCGATACTTTTGTATAAAAAGCGCTATATAAATGCAATAAATAACTAACTAAATAAATAAATAAACTGATCTTGTTAAGATCCCTGTTAAATGAACACAAAACCTAGAAATCGAGGTTTCTAGCCTTGCTATTTAATGAATTATTGAGTCCAAGTATTTAAAGTCACTGTATCTTCAACATAAAACTAAAAATAGATAGATACATGTAGTTCACTATGTTCAGTCACTCAGCAGGGACATCTGTGATGAATGCAGGAAGGATAGCAGTGCTGCATACCTACCTTTTGACAAGCAAAATAAAAAAATACATATAAAAAACTAATATTACAAAACGTTCCAACCGCATAATCTGTCTTTGCTGTAAGCTAGCTGAATACATTATGGTGCGATGAGGATTGTGGTTATGGATTGCATTATGGCAGTTGTACTATACCTCTCTGACCTCATTGTACACTTCCCTTCTCAGGCTCATTAAAATGATGCAGGATATTGCAAGCCCTGACAACTGGCTGTATAAGTGAAACCAGGCAATGAAACTGAAAAGACATGGGCTGTATGAAAGAGTGTAAATATACAGACACTGAGTTATAAAGCTCTTGGGACGAGGTCAATGTGGGACACTGAAGAGAAAGATAAGATAGCAAAAAAAAGGGATTCAGGTCAATAAAAGATTAAAAGTATACGAAAAACCATTAGAGAACATGATTACAAAGTCATAAAAACATGAAGCATTTGAAATCAACGGTGCTGGGTTAAAAAAAAAAAAGTACAATGTATTAACCTGTAAAGTATTGCAGATACTGCTTAATAGAGTCATTTATAAGTAGCCAATCTCTTACCTGTCTTGTACAGTCAGATTTAACGGTCGAAACAGGGAGAGATTAGGTACCACGAATCTGTATCTCTGCATTTGAAAGATTTGAAAAATCTACAAATCTTGACTTTGTTTTTTTAATAATAAAGCACATCACTGATAATGTTGAAGAAATTGATTGTATGCACTGCTTATCACTCCTTTAAGACATCTCCTATGTCAAGGACACTGCAGGAGGGTGAAAATTAATATTTCAGCAGTGGGGAAACTCATTGAGCCGACTAGGTTTTTTTTTTCTGTTAGCACAACTGCAGTAGAGTGCTTAAAGAAAATATATGGTTGAGATAAAAGAAAATCCACAGCAAATTATATTTTCAATTCTTGAAGTCCTTTTTAGAAGACAAAGAAATGGAATTCTACCCAAGTTGGCATAAATGACAACCTTTTCATAGGAATGCCCCGAACAATGAACAGTTTGTCAAGCTTCACTTAAATTGAAGAAACCTCTATTTTATCTGCCTAACTTCTAAGAACTCTCCAGCACAAAATACTTCCAGAACATTGAATACATGTCATATTTAATAAACTTTATGGGAAAAAAAACAAAAAACACCAAATATTGGTAATTCTGAAACCACTAAAACTAAAATGACGGTGAATCAGGAGCTGGAAAAAAAAGAAAAAAAAAAAAAAAAGGAAACATGCAGGATGGCATTTTGCAACCTTGAGGCTCAGACTCAAACTGCAAGGCTATGGCTTGCTGCCCATTTACAGTAAGCTGTTTACTCCCTCTTAACCAATGACATTCATGGGAAGTAAGGAATGCTATTGTGCTTGCCAAAAAATACAAGAGTCTGCTTCAATAAAAGTCACTGCAAGTCCTTTGCAACCTTACAATGATAATGTTCTGAAGTTTCTAAAACACCTTTAAATTTATTCAGAATTCCCACTAAACACACAACCAATGACAAAAAAAATAGTTCAAATGGAAGCTTCTTTCAGTACTATAGGCAGTTGTCTATAAATCAAAAACCTCCACACAATGCACAAACAAAATGGTATAGTAGGAGTGAATCAACAATAATAGGCTTGACTTGGAACAAAAATGCATTTTTATAGCACCTGGAATAAGTTACAAACTGCTGCAGCACAATTTCAATGGGCGTGCCTGGTCTCTACAGTATGCAATGCTGAAAAGTTTTGATGTCAGATTTAAAAATAAAAACAATTGGTCCAAAACAGCAACAACAGTCATGGATGAAACAGTACTGCCTATGCTTTAAATCAACAGCATCCAAACGCAAATCCTCCTGGGATAAAAAGAAACGACAAGTAAATGTCTGTGCTTCTTTTATATTGAAGTGGTGGCTGAAGTGAGTGAGTTAGTGCTGTCTGTAAAGTACTACACTTGGCTGAAGCAGATCTCAGGGAATATTAACCATGACTGCCAAAATAGCGGCACAATGACTAACAGAATCATATTAAAAAGAAAACATGTTTTTTTCCCCCCTTTGCAATGAACAGTCGCTCACACATTTGCATTTAGAAAGCTATGTACACACAACAGCAGCACCATGAAGTTTGTTTTTCACATTTTAGAGATATATGTTTGATTGCTACATGTTTAAATCAATGCAGGAGCAAGTGCTGTAACACTGAAATGCACTGTGTACTGCACCCATTATCAAAAGTACAATATGTAAAAAATGGGTTCTGACAATAAGCTACCTTCTGGTCACGCCCACTCTCAGCCTGATCACGACAACTTCCAGCTGACCCCACCCACATCCTGTTTGATCCCCGCCCATTTATAAAACGGAATCCTTCCATAGCTCAGCCACTCAGTTCCACAACATGTGGAGGAATATTGTAGCTTCTTGGAATATCAAAAAAAAGATTAATCAAATTTGCTTTTGTGTTTCTGAAACACTAACAAACAGCAAAAGAAATACTCCGGACAACAGTGAAGGTGTGGAACTGCCTTTGACTAAACTGTACTAAATGACATTTTTAAATCAAGATGCTGTATTCCACGGTGGACTTTTCTACATTTCTATAGTTGTACGCTAATTGGTCATCATCAACAGAGGTCCTTTATAGAAATTGTATTAAAGTGAAATCCTGATGTGTAAATATCATTATTAATAGCTTTGATGTTCCTTTTGTAACTCGCTACTTCATTAAATTAAACTGATAAACTGCCAGCAAACATTGCCTTTTAGCTATTAGTATAATGCTTTTGCATCATAGAGCAGTTTGAATGCAGGAAAGATTATTGTCTTTAAATCCACCCACATATTTGCTCATGATTAATGGAGCCAAGCTACATTTAGATGCATTATATTTGCTTTCAACAAGATGTTGCTTAGGGCAGTGTTTGCATTGGGCAGTGTCCAGTTTTCACATGATAGAAAATAAAGCAGTATCACTTTTACAAAACAAAACACAGCTCCACATCGCAATGAACTATCAAGAAACTAAATCACATTCTAAATAGCAATCCCATAATCTTTTAAAAAGGAATTTGGTAGAGTCCTGCATTACAGCACTAGGGATGAAGCTGAAATTAGTTCTGTTTGGCACATTTTATAATGCATTTTCTTTTCAGTGCCACTATATATAATAAGCTCTACACTTACTCACTACTTTCACTAAGTGTAAATGCAGTAATACTGTCAATCACAGACTGGTAAGTCCTCAATTAACCAACTTTAAGTCTGAGGATTTGTACAACATGAGACCAGAATCAGAGCAGACCGAATACACAATGGGGGAGAAGATCCTTGGCTTAGACTCAAGTCTAAAGTAAGATCCCTTTGGATGTGACTGGGCATTGATCCAGAGTGAAACTAAACCTCAACACTGTGCTGGAGTAAAAAAACAAAACCCCACAAGGTGGCAGGGCCAGTCAGCTTCAGAAACTGGCAACACGACTGCTGCTGGAGCAAAGCCAGGAGCCCAGACCAGCTTTTAACCTACTGAGATTCAACAGGGAATAAACAGCACACTGTTCTGCTGTCATTTTCTATCCATAATGTCTGTACATACGCAACACAATCATTGCATTCAAAAATAAAACATCATCTCTGCAACCACAACAGTTTAATCCTGTGTTTATAGCCTTTTATAAAAATGTATGTGGTTAAAGCCTACTAATAAATCACAAAATCCACTGAAGGGAGTTTTTAAATTCTGTCAAGAAAGCCATACTTACAAAATGGTTCTGAACTCAGTGAACTGAAAGTCATACATTTCACAAGAGCTGACAGGAGCCAACAGGCTCGTACAAAACTGCTCACATGAGAAGTGTGTTTGGAGGGGAAAGGAGAAAGTAGTCTATTTATTAATGAGTTAATTCATATAAAATTTAGAACAACAAAAGGTTATAGCTTTAATTATAACTTTGTTGCGATACATAAAGACAATTTTAGTTAACTAAAAAATATTCTGAAGTTAGTAAATCAAGCTATAGAATTATATTTACATATTAAAACTTTATAAAACCAACATGCACTGAAAGCTCATTTGAGAATGAAGTGAGAGAACAACTATGTCTTTTACAAAAGGAGCATTTAGAGCTCTTGGCTGGAACAAGCTCCTCTGATCGGCCAAGTTTAAGCATAGAAGGACACAATACGACACTTCTCAGTGAAAAAATGCAAACACTACTTTTAGACTGGGACAAGTGGTGCAACTGGACAACTAAAAACGTAGAGGATCTGCCACTGCAGAGGCAGCCAGATCATGTTGTGGGGGGGGGCTGGCACCCATCATTTATGGTGTCCAGCAGTTGAGGCCATATTTAAAAAAAAAATAAAAAATAAGAATAATAATAATTTGGCACATCATTTTAAAAATAGGGTTACAGCATATTACCTGGAAGAGATACAACTTCTGCCCTTATATTATTTACACCAAGCAAACAAGAGGCATATTGTATGACAATGATATAACAGTTTATATTGGGAATCAATTTAAAGGTTTTTTTTTTTTTTTGTGTGCCACAGTCGGAACTGGCAGCAAATCAAAATGTGTTCAATCTGGCATAATCCACTTCTTTAGCCAGAAATAGAGAACAATCAGCAACACATCTGTCAATGTTTAACTTATTTTACTCTTGATAAGCCTTCAAATGTTTCATTTTATATATGGATGATTTTGTACAAGGAAATATTGCTGTGAAACAAAGATTGCTGTACTGTACACATCTCACTGTAAATCAGTGTCATTTAAAACAAACACAAAAAGATGGTGTGCGATTGTGTCAAGTCAACTGCTGTGAACCTGGTCGAATTCAAGCTGCTGTACAAACAGCTGGACTGGCAGCTTATTTCCTTACAGTAGTTCTTATTGCTTATTAAAACAGGCACAGTTTGGCTTTGTGGGGAAATAACCATGTATAGGTGCAATTCAGAGGGAGTGACAGGTTCTGTAAAATGCTGAAATAAAGTTCAGTTGGGTTGCATCCCGGGGGGTAAAGGCTGATAAGAGCGATCCCTTAGTCTTTGTTCAAGAACAGATTTTCAATGTGTACATTTAAAATCCCTTGGTATTCTGGAATGTGGTTATTTGTAACATTGCCTTGCAGAACATTACTCTGGGAATAACTGGGAACAAGCTGTCCTGCTGGCATAATAAGATGCAAGACAAAGAATTTATTCTGCCGGATTAAACAATACAAATCAAATGAAAACTGGACAGCATCCTATTCATGTGAACACAAGTGTTGTAACTCCATGAGTTACATGGGGAAACCTATTCAAGTTCACCACAATTTCCTTTTTAAGAACATTTGATGGTCCTTTTTTTTTTTAATCATGCGTGCACTTATTTAATATTTCCCAGTGATCCAATAAAACATTCACTTTGCAAAACTTTAAATCTTTAGAGATCTGATGGGGGGGGGGGGGGGGGGGGATGGGGGAGAAACCATAAAACATGACTTAAGTAAAACCAACACAAAATAGGCAAATGCAAAACGCTGTTAAACTGGCACGTTACCAAAAAGCTTGCCATTGGGGCAGTTCACATTCCTTTATGGTTACAATCATAAAGGCCTTTTGAGAAACAGATATGCTCTCAAAGCTCACTGAACTGTTTTCCAAATAATCCTTGAAATAAGATTGCTGAAAGGGCAAACACAGGTCATATTTTTAAAGACTTTACCACACTGTCCATACTTTTTAAAGACGAATAAATACCTATACAGTAAGCTCCCCAAGCTTGGGGGGAAAAAACACTTTAAGAGTCTTGCAGCTATGAGGCAAAAGGTAATCTTGGCATCCGATTCTTCATTCACAGTGTCTGGGGTCTCATCTGTGAAAAAGGCTGTACAGGTTGTTACTGGCTGCACTTGGGCTGTGAAACAAAGAAATGTCTCTTCACCAGGCTGGATCTAGAATTGCAAGTAAAACAAACCCTAAACTGCCTGCCAAGTCTGGCCTGAGTAACTGAGATCTGAATACTGCAGGCACCAAGAGATAGCAGCTTTAAACAAACCTGAGAGCATTTGCAGAAGCACTACTCACATACAGCGTGAAAAGTTCAATTCAGCATTCTTTGTCAAACCGGTTCTTCCAGCAGTGATAAAAATAGCAAAATGGCAGGTAAAACAAAGCAAGCCAACTAAGAGATTTAAAAAGTATGATTAGCACAAATCATTTGAGTACTATAGGAAGCCCAGTAGGTACCAGAAAACCATAGAATTTTCAAGATTTAAACTGTATTAGTATCTATTGTTTTAATAACCAATTCCATTTAATAACTCCAGATTGCAGAATACAATGAAAAACTGTACACACTGTGACAAAAGGACCAAGTAAGACACTAAAAAAAGTTTTCATTTAACATCCCATGATTAATACCAGGTGCTTCCTGGACAAATTGCCAGGGATACAAAAACAGCATTTGGGGAAATAAAAGGGTGAAACCCCCTTTTTTTAATATCAGTTTTGCTTCAACAGAGCTGATATCAAAGCTTGCCATTCATAACCCCCAACTGCTATAAGTATAAGTGGCTCAGAAGGAGTAAGAGTGCAGCTTCCTAACAGTAGATAGCACTGAGGGCTTAACTATGGAACTACAGAGTATGTAGTAAACAACCATAATATACTGAATTATATTGTAGAATAAACCTGAACACGACAGATGAACACTGAAGCTTGAAACAGCTGTCCCGGCAGCACCGTGACACTCCTACAATATCGAATTCATGTTTTCTATTTTATTATGGAGCAAAAA
Source organism: Acipenser ruthenus (assembly GCF_902713425.1). Lineage (NCBI taxonomy): Eukaryota > Metazoa > Chordata > Actinopteri > Acipenseriformes > Acipenseridae > Acipenser > Acipenser ruthenus. The sequence continues at coordinate 26,906,304 of NC_081210.1, forward strand.
AACTAATAAAACAAAGATAAAATGTTCTATTAAATAGACACAACTCATTATTAAAAGGGCTTGCCAACCTTTGAAAGGATGGACGATGCACTCAGTGCCAGCCTGTGAACTCATGGGAGTTGGGAGTACACAACTAAATGTCAGAGTTGACCCATCTCAGTGATGAAATTATCAAGATACGAAAACGGAAAGATCAAAGACATTCAGCAATAGATTCTCTAAGCTACTGTATTTACTCCATCATTAAAACGTTTCTTTCTGAAAGGAAAATACACCAATTACAAAAATAATTTTCAAAAAAAAAAAATTAAAAGATGAATTTCAAGCCCCTAAAATCAATGTCTCAGTTGTTTATTTGTGGGATGGTAATTTTCTTGGGTGTTTTTTTTGCTTTGCACCAATTTGGAGTAGAGAATCTTCCCCATTATTCCAAACCACAGTTTAGATGTTAACCTTTGCACTTGTTTTAAATAAAGTCCTTACTGCACCTTAAAAGCGAAGTCCAAACAAACACAACCAGGTGCGCAGCTCTCCAAATGCATGAAGTAATTAAGCCCAAAATGATCCGCACACTCCTATTTGAAAAGTGGTGATAATAAAACACTAAAAATCTAATGATTTCTCTCAAAATACATACAAATCTGATTTGAGCATACATTTTTTCTTAAAACTGATGAACTGCAAGTTAATTTGCACCTGATTAATAAATTTTAGCAGGCCAACCAAGATCTCTGTAGATTAGCAAGGTGGAGTATTAAGGGGATGTTCTATCTAAATTACTTTATGCATCAATATTAACAAATGTGCATTTTATCATTCTGTTTTTTTTGAGTTTTTTTTTGCTTTTTAGTTTAAAAAAAAAAAAAAAAAAAAAACACAACAGCCTTCAGCAAGAACTATAGTACAAATAAGTAAGTTTATCCTGTATCACACTGGAATCACATCAGAGACAGCTATTAATGTTAAATCAAGCTTTAATGCCTTACCACTGATTTAAAAAAAAAAAAAGAAAAGAAAAAAATAGGGAGCTACTTCAAGGATTAAAACCAATTGAATACAAATGACTACATCAAACTCCTCATTAATCCAATTTCAAACTGGAGCCCACTAAGCAAACAGCATTCTTCTCTGTATTCAAAACAAAGAAAAGCCTGTATTTAGCTTGCTGATTTAAGCTGGTAATGTGGGATATTATACCGGTCCAATTAACAGGAGCCCCCCCCCCCCCCCCTCCCCCCCCCCCCCTTCAATTTACCAATACAAACTGCTACTTAATTTGGTAATCATTCTTGCTTATTTAAAAGTGCTACAAACTATAAAACTACTTAAAAGAAGGCAACATAAAAGAAAAACACCCCAAGAAAATTCAGAAATAGAAAAAATAACATCCCTGTGAAAACAGAAGAAAGGCTGTTGTTCAAAGCAAGGAAGTCACAACAAAATAGGTTCAGAAGGGAATTAAGCCCCCCACAAGAGCCAATAACTAGAAACCTGCATGTAACCCAATTACCTGCCTTTCCTGTGCATTCACAACCAACTGTATTCATCTCCTCAATTGCCACGTCCAATGCTCGGATTGTCACCTCTGACAAGCAGGGAATGAGATCAAGCTTTAGCGAAACAATCAATTCAAACATACACCTGATTCCCACTAACTGGGTGTCCGTCCTGAACTTTTAAACCTTCTGTGTGTGTGTGAGTGTGTGTGTGTGTGTGTGTGTGTGTGTGTGTGTGTGTGTGTGTGTGTGTGTGTGTGTGCGCGGGGGGGTGGGGGGTGGTGATGCTCAGGGCCCTCCAAAGGACAGACTAATTGTTAAGAAAGGGCATTTGTGGCAGTATTTACTTTTGAAAATATACTGGGCATCCCAGTAAAAGTGTGACTGGTGTCCAACAGTATTTTTCAAGAAGCAATTCTTTATGTAACCATTTATGATATGAACTCTTGCTATTTTTTTTGCAAGCATTTGCATTTGTTTGCTTTGAATATGATCATTTCTGCGTGTGAATAAATGTTTAAGTAATAGAAGGTGTGCAAGTTTACAGTTCATTCATATATAAGTGTACATGTGCGAACTGGGGCTTTGGTAAGAAAGAAAGACCACAATTAGTGACCAAGCGTACATGGTATAAATGGTTCTTGATGCTTTCGCACTATAAGATGCAGTTTTAAAGTGTTTACTACAATCAAATAATCCTCATAATTACCTTTTGTTCTTACCTTTGTTATTTTGATTGCAGTGGGAAAGCAATAGAAGAAACCTAAAATCACTCAGCGCTGTGAATTAATTACAATACTGACATGTCAAGAGTACGGGAGACTTTTCAAGTTTACTTGGTGGAAAATAACAACAACAATGTATGGGATTTGCAAGGCTCTAATTTGCTTTATAGCCATTTTAAAGTGAGACACTGACAAGCAGAATATTAGGGCACACCCAGAAGCACTTATTGATGATTGCTGTTACACGCTTCATTAATCTTGGATCCCGGTGCCTGGCACAGGAAAAGTGAAACCTCCCTCACTTTGTTCACAGTGAAAATCTTTTAAGATGAGCCATTCAAAGAGAAATGAAGTCTATTGGACAATATGCTTCACAGTAGGCTGTAAAACCAATAAACCAAAGAACCTAAATTAACAAGTAATTGCGAGAGGACATTTGAGATAAGGGCAATTCAAACCCAGAGAGAATTAACATACGGGTAGAGCATGGATTGTTCCCTAAGGGATGGATGTCATTGCTGCTGTTCTTTCATTTACCACAAAAAGATCAGTGTTAAAGCAATTTGCCGTGGTCCGTTTCTATCAATTGTGGGAGGCAGCCCCACAGGCATGTGACGTTATTTCAAGTCCTCTCAGTAACTATTCGTGTCTATATATTGTACAGTGCCTCACAGAGGATTCACTTACAGATTTAAATTTCATGTCATATATTCTATTACATATTACTATATGTAATAAACCAGACAAGTCAGTAATGCATAGTGTGGTCAATTCAAGCTAATGCCGTCTACTAGCCTAAGCAGACAAACAAATGAACACACCGCAATTCAGCTAAGCCTGCTGAAAGTAAATGGGGTTAAACGTGTCTCACAGCATGGTCAGTGGCTGCTATTGGTGCACTGAAGTGACCTTTGTAATCACTGTTAAGGAATTAATTTTTTTTAAACCAGCATGACCTGAAAACACAATCTTCTTTATGCGCATTCAATTGTATATGATCTCTTCAAGGAAATGATGGAAGTCATGTGGCATTTGATTACATTTCCTGGACCTAACTAAAACAAGCCTTTTTTATTAAATAAATATCAATTATAATTCTTCAATTCCACTGTAGAAAATTCTATTCAAATTAAATAGTAACTGCAGTTCTTGTATGTGTGTGTGTGTGTGTGTATGTGTGTGAGTGTGTGTGTTTGCTCTTTGCTGCGTGATTTACAGTATTCTTTGAAAACCTAGCCAGAAACTTGCTCAACAGACTTGAATCTGTAGGCGTCTGATGAATTACTGCTGGTAGAAAGATATGCAGGCAACCATGGAGGGAACACAGCTCAGAGCACATTTAGCATGGACAGAAATATTTTAAACAATATTTTCCAAATAGACAGTAATTTCAATTACAGTACATTCCTAATGCTGTATAAAGCAGTTTGAACAAAAATAAATAATAAATAATAATAATAATAATAATAATAATAATAATAATAATAATAATAATAATAATAATAATAATAATAATACCCACAATAACCACAGCTTTCACCTAATTATTAATACCATATAAGCCAGCTCTACATGTGTCGACAGCCCATTTCTAACACAGCTTCACATTCAGGTGCAGTTCAATCTAAGCTTGCGTGAGCAATGTGTGCATGAGTACACACCCCATCCTTCAGCTGCCGTCTTGAGCCAAGCACTGCAGCTGGCTTAGTGCCTCTAAAGGAATTCCAGACCTTTAACCAGCATCCCATAAGGACTGCACAAATGCGCTCTGGTGCAGTCTACTGCACTGCCATGGATCTAGTCACTGCCCACCCACATAATCTGATTGCACTCCACCTGTGTCGACATCTGTGGCCATCCATAAGGAGCTAACTCAGCTAAAAATAAAAAGATTTTCATGCCACATGGCCGATTTTCACCCACCTTTTAATGACGGCAATCAAACAAAAGAGCCTTAAGTTATGATGTAAAGCTTTCAGTGACCCTCGAAGAATATGAAGAAAAAAAACAAGCAACATAAAAATAAATAAATAATGGTACCAAGCGTTTAGAAGCCAAAGTAAAAAAAATTTATTGATCATAATACCAATAACAACAAATGGTCTTTAACGTCTCCTGCTGTAAATTAATCCACTTTAACATTGGCAGCGGCCAGTGAATAGGTTCTAAGGTTTCAAAGGTAATGCCAGTATTTATATTTGTGCAAATCCACTTAACTAAAACCCTTCCCAAACAGGATTGTCCATTACAGAACTGCTGTCTTTCTTACTTATTAAAATATTTACATAGTGAATGTATTCACAGGCGATTGGGTTTGGATCTCAAATTCCAGGACTGTTAGAAAAACAAAACTACTGTAAATCAAGAGCAAAATTCTGCGAATCACTTACAAAGTCCAACTGTGACCCATTTCCAACAGCAATTAATATCAGGTTACCAACCAGATGCTAAATTCCTGCCTTTATAGGACAAGGGTGAATATTCTTACATTAATTTTTTTACTCATACTGTACACTGTTCATTAAAACAACAAGAGTGACAGAATAGCTGTCAATATTCCAATATTTCTGTGTAGCCTCTTTGTGGGGAAATGTTAAAAAGTTGGAAACCGACCTTAAATCAGTTGCACAGCATTTCTTTCTTTTTTTTTTTTTTATTACTTAGTGACTGGAACTAGCATGGCTAGTCCTACCTCGATTTTTATACGGTACAGTGTGTTCTTATAAATTGTAAATAAAATCCCAGGACGACCTGGTGCAGATTACAAAAATGTGAACGATGCATTCCTGTTCCCTGGACTCTGATATAGAATAAACAGAGCCATACCTGAACAACCGACTGGAGGGGGGGGGGGGACTCCAGTTTGTATTTATAAATGCCCTCGGCAACACAAGGTAAGTGTACATAAGTAAAGAGAGATTCAGGCTTCACTAACAAAAATATATAACAGTAATAGAAGTCCAGTTCGGTTCGGTTACACTGAAGCATACCTACTTCAGTTTCTATAACACTCAGAGCCAGTGACAAACACGTTCTTCTGACCAGGTTATTCAAAGACGCAAATGGCGCCTGCTATGGAGAATTTGCGGGTAGTACAGTCTGTGACCTGCCTCCACTTTTCTCTAAATAATGATATAAAATGATGAATCATTGGGCTTCCTGTTTTTAATAAACCACCAACACCCTGGAGCTCTGCCCTCACACAGTGAAAGTAAACAGTGAGTCACTTTGTGCGTCGCTGTACAGTAGATCTCTACTTGTAGTGGCAAACTGCTTCACTCCATACCACACTTTTAGTCCCAAAGCACCAACAACCCTCCTTCCACCTGCAAAAGTGAAATGCATTCCATTTTCTTTAGCTCCAAAGCCCCTCATAATAAATACAGTATACTGTAAAGTGTTTAATGCAATGCAGCTGCAGACAGGAAGATAGACACCTCTATAAAAAAAAGCAACATACTCCAAGAGATTGTGTAACATCTCACTCCACTTCATTCAAAATTACTACTACTGAAAGCTACTCACATGACAACCTCACATCAGGGATCTCTTTCACCGTTTGATGTTATCAAAGCATATAGGAAGCTCTGCTCATATTATTGCAGTTCTGTACAAAGAAAGATCCAAAGCCACAGTTGCAAGGCGAAGACAACTGGTCTATCGTTTCGAAGTAGTGGACATTTGAAAACAGCCCTTTTAGTAACAAAGCACAAATTAATAACAGAACAATTGCATCCCCCCCCCCAGGATTCTGCTGTTTAATATCATTATAACAGCACAACAGAGGATAGTGATCTAATAAATGGATGATTAATTTTAAATGGGTCTTAGACGAGTACTCTGAAATGTATTTCCCAGGATTCAGGTCACGTACTTTTTCGTAATTTTAGAATTATTATAATGACTAACATAACTGCCTGTGAACTAAAACTTCTAATGGCATGGTTTCTAGACTTCTAGAGGACATAAAACATTATAAGAAAATGAGTGGCACTTCTCTTCACAAGCACAGATGTTCTAAAGAATACAAACCCAACATTGCAGGTGTCAGTACCTTGAAAACTACAGCACCCCTTACTCTACTGTATATCCACAGCATCAAAACCATACCAGAGTCTTCCTTAGCTCAGCCAATCAGGAGTCAGAGCTGGGTAAAAGCAGTTTTTATTTTTAGCTGCTCAGCTGATTTTAATAAGTGAATGAACGCTCATCTCTTTTTGTACATTTACTGTACGACCGGGAAAATAAACACGTGACAGGATTTTGTGTGAAAATGTAGTTTTCCGTTGTTTTCATTCATTAGCCCTAGTAGTAGAAGTATACGCACTCCAAAGTATTCAAATTGATAACAGGTCATATTAAAGTCTTGTTGGTGGACTCATAATAGATATGAACTGCCTTCTACCTCTTCAGTGTGTTGTCCAGCACACAATAACTTGTAAAGGCACATGTGATGATTTGCACTACTTTATGTTAACGCTGTTTGTCTTTCATGTACAGCTATTTATTGTATTAATTGAAAGAGTTATTGCATTTAAATGATAAGCTGCGTCACATAATGACTTCCATTCAGTGAAACTCCCTCTGGGATTTTAGATTTCTGGATAAGGGAAGTGAACTAAATCCACGCTTTTCATTAAATCCCAGTGTAAAGCACATACAAGAGACTTTAAAACAACAATGTCTTAAAACGAAATGATCTGTTCAGGGCAAAATCCTTAATGGAAACACCTGCATTACAAATCAAATTCTTAACTGAAAGGGCATTGGAATATTCTTGGCACATCTGATGTTCTTGATGTTTCTGATGCATATTCAACGAATAAAAAGCAAAAAAAATCACCAAATAATTAGTTCTCCATTGTTGTGAGGTCTATGGGTGAGAACATAACCACAACAGCTCACATGAATACAATACTTGTTTGGGCTTCCCTGGGGTTGACAAACGACACTACAGTCAAGTTGCTTGTTTTTTTGTTTTATTTTCTGCACTACATTGCAACTGTAAATAAATCCAAACAGTGTTACAGGCAATAGGGTCCCAACTGACCCTTATTTAGATTCTTAAAGACAACTTAAAATATAGTGCCCAGGAGGGGGCCGAATTCCCCTGTAACTCAGTGTTGTGGCAGGGAAGCTGGCTTCACCTGAATCGAATACAGTAAATTCAACAGAAACAGCAAGGGCCTTGTGAGAATGTTGCTATGGAAATGGAATGACATCGATATATTTTTTTTTTATTTCTTTTTTCAATGCGCTGTATTGGCTATTACACCTTTAGTACGGTTGCAACTTTGTTTCTTATTTTGGCTTCCAGAATGGAAGCACACGAAACATTCAGAAATCTGTAAAATCGCTACAATTTCAGATTTTGTCCAGAATGTTATAAAGGGTTCTCCCCAGGGCTTTTCACCCGGGCGGGATGCCCCCGGCGAAGTGGCTGAAAAAACCTGATCTGCCCATCTTGCAGATGCTACAGTGCCTTTAACAATAAGGATTCATTGCTAGCAGACTAGCTCTGTGTGAAAAAAATAATAATCTTGGAACCACATGACAGCTGTGTTGCATCTTGACACAACATTTAACCAATCAGAGAATTGAAGGGGCGGGTTTTCTGTGTAAGCACTTCAGAGGGAGGTAGGGTTAGGTCGGCCAGGGTGTCCTCGGCTCACCGCGCACCAGCGACCCCTGTAGTCTGGCCGGGCGCCTGCGGGCTTGCCTGTAAGCTGCCCAGAGCTGCGTTGTCCTACGACGCTGTAGCTCTGAGGCGGCTGCACGGTGAGTTCGCAGTGTGTAAAGAAGCGGGCAGCTGACGGCACGCGCTTCGGAGGACAGCGTGTGTTCATCTTCGCCCCTCCCGAGTCAGCGCAGGGGTGGTAGCGGTGAGCTGAGCATAATAAAATAATTGGGCATTTCAAATTGGGGAGAAAATAATAAAAACTAATTGGCAACGACTAAATTATAAAAAAAAAAAAAAAAAGTGAACAGCTGCATTCAAAAAATGTAGAACAGCGAAAAACTAAAATTAGACATGCATTAAGTAAAAAGGTTACCGTTTTTTTTTTTTTGTGTGTGTGTGTTTGGTTTTGTTTTTTGTGTGAACTCCAATAACCCTATGTTATCTTTCCCCACTCAAATCGTAGAGTGCTTAAATAAGCACAGTAATTTACCATAATAAAAAACAGCAATGAAAAAGAAAATGTAGAACATAAAAAAGAGCAAACAGATATAGTCAAGGAAAGACAGCACATTATTCAAATTCTTGGTCGTATTATATATTTAAGGGAAGGCAAGTTTATTTTTCTGTTAAAAGTGCTCCCGGCTATAATGTTCTACCGCCTGGCTGTAAAGAATTCCTGGGGAGAACCCTGTAAATAATATATAATATATATAATATTTATATATTATATATATTATATATATGCATAAAACAGTGGTCTGTATGTTTTAGGGCTTTTTTTTCTTCTCCCTGTTAACAGAAACTGTTTGACAATGTGTGAACACTATAAAATCACACATTAAATGTCACTTGCATGCAAAATTCGATCTTTAGATTTGCATAATGCATATTACGTAAACACTAATAATTTTAATTTCGAAAAGCCCCTCCAGCTCGTGTTAACTAGAAGCAAAGTGTAAACTGTATTGAAAGAAATGTCTCGAAACCTCTCTGCTGTTTGGGATTTTTCAAAGTTCAAAATGTATGATTCGTTGCAGCCCTAGTATGTTTAAGCAGACATGTGGGACTGTAAAAGTAAGTTGACCAGAGTTACAAAATTAATAATACAACCTTCAGCATAAAGTTATTGCAAAGTCAAATTGCAATCCGAGAGGTTAAGTGAAAAGCAGACAAATTGAAACTATAAACAAAGCAGACAATGCTGTCCAAGCACAACTTCAGGCTGTCAGAAAAATAAAGATTATTTCACTGCCAAATATCGGCTCATTGAACACATCTGGGAGCAATAAATCAACATTTCTAGTGTTCCTTATGGTTTACGCAAATGTTAAAAATAAAATGTAACCTTTAGCCTATGCTATACATCCCTCCAAAAACAAGCTTGCATTTTTCATTGACGTGATGAGACCTGGGCACTGAATTCAGAGAACTTTGTAAAAACAGAATTAGTTGGGTGTCAATATCTTATAGTAAGAAAGGGCAGGGGATACAGTTTTCAGGAAGGTTTTGTTAACATGAAAAGGGAGTTCCTACATTTCCTCCAATTTACAGTTCCTACAAGAGGATCATAGCTGAATGCTTTTTGTTCAAGCTTTTGACATAGAATTAACATTGGCTCAACATACAGATGAAATGTATCCTTGCAGTGGGTAACTATCAAAATAATAATAACAACAATAAAAAATAAAACATTAAAAGTTCCCTGTTACAGTGCAAGAAGCTTCAGTCATCGAATGTATATTTGTACATGTCCTATACTTTCTCATGATATGTACAGAGATAGTTTTGAGTTTCAATCCATTTCAAATGTATCACATGACATAGTGACCTTTCAACTCTGCTGGTCCCTCTCATGATGACTGTAAACATCATTAACAAGTGAGGGAAAAGGGTAAACTATACTGTACAAAGTCTGAAAAATACCACCCCAAAAATCATTGCTTTTTTGGTAATACCTCCATAGAATAACACAAAGAATCACACTGAAAATAATGACAAAGACTTCTAGGTGAAACGCTTGTTTTAGGATTTCTATAGCGAATGGTAAACATTTGAAAACAACGATATGTTCCGCGTTCGAGCCTCTGTTACACTATCATGCTGATCTCTCTGGAGCTTGTGCTGTACAGTTAGGATGTGTGTGTGTGTGTGTGTGTGTGTGTGTGTGTGTGTGTGTGTGTGAGGATGACATGCTCATTAACCCAGCAGGAAAGCCTGTCTTTAGACTCTGGTTTCCTGTTACAGTTCAAGACTAAAAAATACACAAAAATCATCCACACAGAAAGAAAGTAAAAAGCTGCTTCAGAGTACATCATTAAGTAGGCCACAAAGAGAACAAAGCATTAGACAGTAAATTATTTTGGCTCAGCAATTTGTTTCACAAATAAATAAGGACTCAATGTCCTCAAATCAAGACTTTCTAGAGAACTTTTAAAAATGCCACACTAATCTCTGCAAGTCATTCAACCGGTATACATACAGACGTGCTCAAATTTGTTGGTACCCCTCCAAAAAACGAAGAATGCACAATTTTCTCTGAAATAAATTGAAACTGACAAAAGTAATTGGCATCCACCATTGTTTATTCCATATTTAATAGAAATCAGACTTTGCTTTTGATTTTTTATTCAACATAATATTGTAAATAAGAAAACAAATGAAAATGGCATGGACAAAAATGATGGGACCGCTAACCTAATATTTTGTTGCACAACCTTTAGAGGCAATCACTGCAATCAAACGTTTTCTGTAGCTCTCAATGAGACTTCTGCACCTGTTAACAGGTAGTTTGGCCCACTCTTCCTGAGCAAACTGCTCCAGCTGTCTCAGGTTTGATGGGTGCCTTCTCCAGACTGCAAGTTTCAGCTCTTTCCATAGATGTTCGATAGGATTCAGATCAGGACTCATAGAAGGCCACTTCAGAATAGTCCAATGTTTTGTTCTTATCCATTCTTGGGTGCTTTTAGCTGTGTGTTTTCGCTCATTATCCTGTTGGAGGACCCATGACCTGCGACTGAGACAGAGCTTTCTGACACTGGGCACTATGTTTCGCTCCAGAATGCCTTGATAGTCTTGAGATTTCATTGTGCCCTGCACAGATTCAAGGCACCCTGTGCCAGGCGCAGCAAAGCTGCCCCAAAACATAACTGAGCCTCCTCCATGTTTCACTGTAGGTATGGTGTTCTTTTCTTTGAAAGCTTCATTTTTTCGTCTGTGAACATAGAGCTGATGTGACTTGCCAAAAAGCTCCAGTTTTGACTCATCTGTCCAAAGGACATTCTCCCGGAAGGATTGTGGCTTGTCAATATGCATTTTAGCAAATTCCAGTCTGGCTTTTTTATGTTTTTCTTTCAAAAGTGGAGTCCTCCTGGGTCTCCATGGAGCCCACTTTTGCTCAAAAAGCGACGGATGGTGCGATCAGAAACTGACGTACCTTCACCTTGGAGTTCAGCTTGTATCTCTTTGGCAGTTATCCTTGGTTCTTTTTCTACCATTCGCACTATCCTTCTGTTCACTCTGGGGTCGATTTTCCTCTTGCGGTCGCGCCCAGGGAGGTTGGCTACAGTTCCATGGACCTTAAAACTTCTTAATAATATTTGCAACTGTTGTCACAGGAACATCAAGCTGCTTGGAGATGGTCTTGTAGCCTTTACCTTTACCATGCTTGTCTATTATTTTCTTTCTGATCTCCTCAGACAACTCTCTCCTTTGCTTTCTCTGGTCCATGTTCAGTGTGGTGCACACAATGATACCAAACAGCACAGTGACTACTTTTCTCCATTTAAATAGGCTGAATGACTGATTACAAGATTGGAGACATGTGTGATACTAATTAAAGAAACTAATTAGTTTGAAATATCACTATAATCCAATTATTTATTATCTTTTCTAAGGGGTACCAACAAATGTGTCCAGGCCATTTTAGAATATCTTTGTAGAATAAGCAATAATTCATCTCTTTTCACAGCTTCTTTGCTTTATTCTATGACATACCAAAGGCATGCAAGTATACATGATAAAATAGCTTTTAATGTCATCACTTTTCAGGAGGAATGAAGCATTATTTCAATGAGCTGTAAGGGTACCAACAAATTTGAGCACGTCTGTAACCTTAGATTTTGGTAGTAGGGTAGGGTAGGGGTGTCAAGTTAATATGTCAACACGTTTTACATTTAGTCCTTCACAAAGCCCAGCAGCAACTCAATTCATTCAGCATGTTACCAGTTTGCAATTTTGTTACAGTTTATTGTAGAACATTCTGTATCATAAGAAAAATTTCCATGCAAATTTATTCATGCCATTTCTGAATGCTGGTTTTAGTTGGTCCCTCGATTGTGCTTTGTAATTGTAAGCAGCTCAGTTTTGTTTTCTGCAGTCAGTGTACAGGTTTACAACATGCCCCATCTGAACCTACTAAAGTACTGTGTCTAAACCAATCAAACATTATCATCAACATGCTAGCCCACCTCACCGTTTCAAACTACTGCGCCTCTAGCACAAATAAAAAAGCGTACAAAATCGCAAGTCTTGCCAGACCCACATGTTTTAGCTGAAGTTTTGGATGGCTGCACACTCAGGCTAAGAACCAAATTTGGTCTGTCAGGTTTTGTAGACGTGGCCTGTTAATAACACACCCTTCCACCTCCAACTGTAATCTGGATTGACAAATAAAGATTCCAGTGGCTGGTAATAATGAACTGGGTTTTGTTATTTATTTATTGAACATGTTCATGAAAAAGGGTTTTCATTTACCCTGCTCACCTGAATTAAAACACAGCTACTCACTTAATATTTAATAATTCCTTTCACTTATGTTTCTGCTTTGGTATTTACTGCAGCTATATTTCTGTACCGAGATAGCTGTGGCCTGTACACACAGAGGGCCCTGTTTTCATACCTGTATTTCTAGACAGGTTTAGTCAGGGATTGTACAGCTCCGACACTGCTTTCACAAGTGACTTAAAGATGTTGTTAGGAGTTGAGACCTAAACCAGATTGGTTTCCTATTGGTAAAACTGGATGGCACATGTAGCTGTAGGTTACCAAACCAAACCTTTACTTAGATGTTGATTTGACAGCTAAACACAGAATATCATTTCTGCTGGGACTTCTGTCTTGGTGTAGCGGAAAAAAGGCTCAATTAAAATACTATTTTCCACTCAGCTCCGACTGTGACACAAAACACATACCATAAAAAATAAATTAGGATCTTGAGCGAAGGGCTTCTATTAAAAATTCTAGGTGTTAAAAAGCGGTACACTGATTCAGGAATTAATGACTATTTTTAGCTAAAACAATTCAATTTTAATTCATAATTGTTTTTGTTTTTTCTGTGATGGTACTTTATCTGACAGATGCTTGTGTCCATTTAAAAAAAAAAAAAAATACAAAAATACAAAATATAGAAAAATTACACATATCATTTCATTATCTAGCTTCTAACTTTGCCACAAATAAACACTGTTTCACAACGAAGAAAAATTCTTTAACCTACGTAGCCAAGGAAATAAAGCGAAGGTACATTGCAACATGTTCCCAAAATGGAAAACAAAATCTGCTATCTTTACTGTTTGTGTTAAAACAAACATTTCTTTGTGTTTGTTTTGTTTTTTAAAACATCATTTGTGAAGAGATGCCTGAAATACAATGGAAATAGACACTACTGGAAATCTAAATGATCTCCTTCCTCGCACTATAATGCAGACGAAACACAGATGCGGAGTAAGGCTAAACAAACCAGTTTATTGTCTTCTTCAATGTCGGGACATTTGCTGAAACATCAAAACATGGATTTTATGGATTCCAAATAAAAGATAGCTTAGTTTTGGTAACTTGTAGCATCAAACGTCCTAGTAGCTGTACAATTAAATGAACCAGTGTTGGTTCGGTTATGCTGTGAACTGTGACAGGTGTACACAGGGCACGTCAAGCATTCTGAAGGAAAAAAGGCTTTATTAGCCAAGAAACAGTGTCAGACAGAAGATGATGTTCTGGGCAGAGCGTAACTTACTTACCTCATATTAGCACAGGTTTTCTTACAGCACCAGGATGCAGCAGTTTATCATGTTGTATTTGAAATATTTGAACAAAAAAAACAACAACTGGACAACCAAACGGTCCTATGAACAATTAATTTGGAGGAGGCACTAATAAAGAATTCTACGACGTAAGAATTGATTTAAAAATTTTGGACAGCATTGCTTTAAACGAAATACTTTATTACTTTTTTTTTTTTTTTAAACCAAAACAACATTTATGCTAGGTTGAGAAGTTCAGGCTTGTGGATCTAAGGATGTTTTCAGAAGGTGACCTACCTTAGGTAGTTGGGATTAGGCAAACCCTGGATGGAAAAGGTTTCATTCCCCATCTGACTCACAGTAGCTTCCCCAAATCCTTGGCTCCTATTCCACCCATCAACCACCGTAGTGAGAGGTGGGTACATATTAAAAACAGGCTTCTGATCCTGCTGCTGTAAATTCACAGCCTGAGAAGCACTCACTCCATAGTGGTACGTCTGTCCGCCAGAGGTGCTGACCCCACAAATAGAAATGGGGACAGTAAGAGGGCTTGACATGTCAGATAAAGAGCCGCTCATCTGACAGTAGCTCCTGCTTGCATTCTCCTGCTTTACTACTCCAGGTGTGGACAACTCGATGAAGCTCTCTTTCTCCAATTTTATAGTGGGGACAGGGGGATTAAGTAGCTGTTGATCCCCGCCGTTTTTGTTATTAGTTATTAAGCTACTGTTGTTTATTATTGTTGGTTTGGTGTCTTTAGTTATATCCGCAAGAAAGAGGTCCTCTGTGACCAGCGGGGAAAGCAAAGAGTCATCGTCCTCGCCATAGAAAGCATTTAAGTTCCAAGGGCTCCCGTTCATCTCTCCTTTCGGAGAGACGGGCAAATCATACTCCTGCAAGAGGTCAAGCGTGTTTTGGTCATCATTAAAGAACCTTGGGCTGACACTGGAGTCTTTCCCAACCTGTGCAAAGGAATCCTGGTCCAGAGCCAGAACACTCTTATCCATGGGCAAATAATCCTCAGATTTCAACGTAAACGGGTCAGATCCAGCGCTCAGCGACTCGATACCGCCGGAGGACCTGTTTAGGTTTGCGATGCTCTCTTCCAGTAGAGTGAAGTTGGTTTCCCCTAAAGTTAAACTGCCTGGGGTCTGCGGCTGCTGAATTCCCAAGTTACTCCCCAGCACTTTTGAATCTGTGTCCTCCATGTAAAGTCCCATGGAGGTAGAAACGGCTGTCATAAGCTCCCTCTGGGGGGCATGGCTGCCTACTCCATTGGAAATGTCAGTGGCAACTGTGTGTAGACTGGTGCTCGCTTGAGCCACTGTGGATTCTGTGGAAGTTGACATTGTGCTTACTCCACCCCTGGAGGCTGTATTCCCTCCTCTGTCACAAAACCTTGCAAGTTTCAGACTCTCATCTCCATTAAAACTCTGTACTCTCGTCCATTAGTTTCCACGGGTGCAATCATATCTAGAAAAGAATACAAACATCTGTAAGTATAAATACATTTTTCCAGTTATATTTTTTATACCTGACAAACAAAATGCAATACCTGTAGCATGTTACATATATACATGATATGAGAGAGATACAATTTAATTATTAACACAAAAAAGAAATTCTACTCTACATCAATCACTCTTGTATTTAATAACTTCATTTCCAAGCTTTCTGCAGCTAGCAGGTTGTATTCCTCTAAAATGACAGTAACATTAAATATTTACAGTTCAGCAAAAACATTGGCACACTATGTGACTATTATGTTCTCAAAAAACAGTTGATGCAACTGGGATGTAAGACTTGATTAAACCTCCAAACTTCATAAATAAACACATTTAAAACTTAACTTGTTTGAAATATTGGTAACCTGAAAAGCCATCATGGGAAGCGTTAATTTCCTGATCCAACGAGCACATGCACACAACTTGTAAAGTTACATATACCGTATTGTTGGTCTTTCATTTTATTTAAAATCACCTTAGGTCAATATGTGTTGTGGTTTAGCCTTCTCTTAAATCGCTTTCATACTGTCTGAGACACAAAATCCAGTGCAGCCAGCAACACGACCAAAGCCAAATTTGAACTGAAAAATATATTCTAACAAATTAGGGCTATAGTTGTATCACATTCAGGACCGTGCATTTGCAAATATAAAGTCCATGTTCATCTTAATGATGGAAAAGTTGTTATATGGAATTTTTAGTGCTCATATCCAGTGAGTCACTCAACAAGCATCACAATACTAACTTGCCAGCGATTTAAGCCGCTCATCTGGTGACATCAACAAAAACCCTAGGCTGTGAAGAACCAAAATAGATAAATTACACCATTTTACCTCAAGAATGGGGATTATTTAACACACTTTCATCTGTGACTTGATGGAATAAAAAAGTTATGATAAATATATATTACAAACATAAATGAGAATGTTAAAAAAAAATACCGGTATGTTAAAGTTAAGACAATTTACATGAATTTAAAGCCCTAGCAGTTAGGTAGTCTATTACTCCTCACGGTTTATTTTGAAAGGTACAACAGACAGAAAAATAGCATGGAATCGCCCAAAAGTTGATCCAACTTTGCAGACTAGCAACAACAACAACAACAACAAAAAAGTCGCCTTTTTTATTTACGCCGAGTTCCACAAAACGGAAACAGTCCAAACGGTTAATATTAACCATTATTGTCAGTTTAAAACAAATTAATAGACATTTGGATTCTCTAACTAGAAAACCAGAGGACAACTTATGTTTGTTTTAAAACGTACAACAATGCTTACAAATAAAACATCGCAGTTTAAAGTCAATGTTATTGATAGAAATACACAAACATGTCACATTGACTACAAATAGTTTCCGTTGTATCTCCATGCAACTTCCAAATCTGTCACAAGTTTTCGCTCTTCGTCATACACACACGACTGTAGCGGTTTTAAAATGTCAATAAGAATTTTCTAAAACAACAAACCCGATTTGTTTACTGTTAAATTTCAATAAAACACCGTATCCTGCCGATTAATCGTGCGGTGCGCATTTTGAGATACTGGCATTAATATGTACAGTAAATTCTATCGCTCAATCAACGCCGAATACAGTTCCAACAATGTTCTTACCGAAGCAAAGCCCCTCACGGAATAGTTATTTTTTCTTGTCCACAGCTTGGTATACAAGGCACGCATGGGGGAGCGCCCAATACTTGTCAAACAAGAACACTCTGCGTTAACAGAGAAAGAAACCAGCTGAATCCGCCACAAAACTGTACAAAATGGAGCTTCCTATTCCGAACGTCAATAACCCCTCGCTGCCCTGCAAATGTTCAGCACCAACCACAGTGGTGCAACCTGTTGGTTGTCTGGAGCTACTGCGTTTAAAAACTGACTTACTTGCAAGACAAACAAAAACAAACGAAGAAACTGATAAAACAAAAACAAACAAAAAAACACTATGTCCTTGTGTGATTTTTCAGATCTCCTGACAACATATTTAGCTTCAAAATTATATTCTTAATGTATGTGTCGTATAATTTAACAAGCTGCATATGGTAAACTTGTAACACATGACGTGTGTCAACAAAGCTATTCAATGAAGTTGCTGTAATTAATTTCAGTTCTCATTGCCGTTCTGTAATGTGACAATGACACAGCTGTATGGTTTCGGCACTTCGTTGTAGCCGTTATGAAGCCGTGCAGGCAAACGAGCTACTTAGAAACAATTAGAAACAGATTAACGAAAAAGGTAATCAACTCCAGTTTAAAAATCAAACATACAGACCTTTATTTTATTTAATTTCTGACACGGGGCGATTCTAGGCCATTTCTTCAACACCATTCAGCAGAAAACGCGAGATCAAGTCACTCCAAACGAGTTGTCAAATTAGTATCCGTAGCATTGCCGCTGCATATGTGCACAAGAAGACGAAAATAGGTTTACGGTTCTCTGCGGGTATATAACAAAAATCACCAGTCAGTCTCGTTTCGATTGTCAGTACTGAATGTTAATTATATATATAATACATATAGAGATAGAGATAGATATATACCTCCTTCAAAATTACTTTTTTTTTCACTTCAAAAGTCCTATAATAAATGCACGCTGCCAAAATGTCTTTGAGAGTTGTCGCTTGCTGAACGGAGTACACGCCCCACTCAGAAGGAAAATAAAAGCCTCCTGACAAACTCGAGCCTGCTTCGTTTCTCTCCATCCACTGCAAAAAAACAGATTCGTGTCTTTATTTGATTGATTGCTGCGAACTCGTTATGCAAGTGTGAACTGTCTATGTTTGAAACGCAAGCAAATTATGTTTTTTTGTAAGATATGGGACTCGATCCTAAACAGAAAGGAAAAAAAAAACACACAGAAGGGTGTTACTTAAGATGTATACAGGGAAGATATTCCTGCCAAAATAAGAGCCCAGGCTGCAACCCTTATGCAACTCTATTGGAGAATTTCTACATTTAGGACCTAACGCATTCGGTAAAATTGTGACGTAGTAGCTATAAAAATCCTTTGAAATAATAATTTATTTAAAAAAGTTTCAAGATAGGTTATGGAGACTAGACGGGCTGGGATGTTGTGACGCAGTGTAGTCCACAGCCAAGGCGCCCATCGCACGTATACAACTGAACACAAGAACCATTCACAAGAGTATTTGAGTCCACCAGGAAGATAATCCTGTTCTTAATGTAGGACAGTCGGAGCCCCTTTCACACTTTCGGCCTTCTCTGTCCTTGCAGCGCAAATAAATCTACGCAGACGCCATGAGGACTGAGAGACTTTGAACTGCAAGTATGGAACTTTGCCAATTTTCAAGAGACTTTGATATGCGCAGAATGTGAAATAGAAGTTTGCTTTTGTCTTGCTAGGCAAGTTAAGCGGTACGTGTCTCACAGTTAATATTCCTAACTATGCTTATACTCGCGTTGCATTTTTTGTTAACCATTGAAATGCTATGACGTTTTACAGTTACAGTCATTCTTTACATGCGCCCCCTGTAAACACGTTTCTATAAAAAATGCAACATCTGAGATTTAAGGGTTAAAGACAGGTCTATGTTAATGGGGTTAACGGCTACCATTGTGCAATTAAATTGCGCTATTTTGAGACTGAAGATGTTCATCAATTACAAACTTTATTTAATTCACTCTTTTTTTTAAATAACACAACATTAAAATTTTGTGAATGGGGCCAGCTATCTCTGAACTACAGAATGTGCATTGTAAATTAGATACATAAGCAATCCTTACATACAGTACAGAAATATAACAAGTATTGTGGAAAAAGTAAATCCGAACACACACACACACAAGTAGGGCTCAATTGAAGTTTTCAGGTTTTATTTTTAATGAGGTGAAGTCCCTTTAAACAAATTGAGCTGATTCTGTTTTATAATTAAACTCAGAAAAAGGTTGTTTTTACCTTCATATCTTGCCTGAGCCTAATTCTGGTCCTCTTAATTTTATTTCAAACAGAGCTGACAAATTACGTAATTTGTTCATCCCCTATCCTACTTTTAACTCGCATTTCATTTTTGCAGTCGCCTAATTTAACATTGTGTTTTTGTTATTTTCCCCACTAGTTTAACAGAAATGTCCTGACATATTTTATGAAGCATAAAAATCAATACCTAGTAGGGAGTGTACACTGATAGCAAGTCCTTCAGGCGCCTGCTATGAGTATTTCGCCAAACATACCACACTGCATTTTGGGATATTGGAGGATACACAAAAAATGTAGTTTGGTATTACAGCGTCCACACTTATGATAAACCGCACTACCTGATGCGATCTAATTAGAACCGGACTCGAGACTACCTCCTGAGGTGGTCTCGAGTCCGGTTCTCGAGTACGGTATTAAATGCTGCGTAGTGTGGACGCAAACCGTATTTAGCACTTTAAAGCCGGCTTAAATGCAACTAATACGGTTTAAAGTCATAGTGTGGACAGGGCCTTAAACAATTGTGCAGCTGACAGATGCAGCCAACTGCCACACGCTTCTCTGTACATTAAAAAAAAAAAGTTTTGCACAGCCTTCCTTTTGGGCAATGGAGTTTTTCATTGCCACTAACCAAAATATACAGATGCTTAAATTCCCAATACATTTCACAATCTACAAACCCGACAAGTAAGGATGAGCCAAATCAGATGTAATATCTACAGAAAGGACCCAAGTAACGGAAAAGGGTCATCCATGTTCGTAACTATTATATAGATGGCTAAGTTAAACAAAACCAGACTTGTCAGTGCTCGGAAACTTGTTTGAGGGATCCAACTGAGCCCCAGTTTTCAGCCATCTACCTTCACTAAATATTTTGCTTTGTCCTTGCTTCAATATATATATAAGGCTATATTTGCATCCTGAGCCATTAAAAAAAAAATGCATAATACCACAGCAGTGACATCAAAAAGTGATCATTCCTCTAGAGGAAAATATACTTGAACTTTGACCCATTCGACTCCTCGAGACCATCACTTTCAATTCAAACACAGTGTCTCGTTTTCAATCACTCGACAACACCCACAGTACAGAAATGTTCATTAATGATAGAATACGTTTAAAAAAAAAGATGTAAAGCTGGTACATTCGTATCTCAGAGAAACTGGAGAAACGGATAACGACATAGAACGTCTGTACAGCACTAAAACACTATGTTTAAAAAAACGGACCTGTACTGCTGAACCTCGTCTTTCTTTAATATTAGCATCACAAGGGTATCTATGTATTATAAAAAAAAATAATAGATGGGCCTCTTCAGTGAGTTACAGGAAAACAATTCCATCTCGGGTTTATGACATCACAGAAACCCTAGAAGAAATTATTATCCTGTAATTTACTGAAGCCCATCTATTATTCTCTCTCTCTTTCTCTCTCTATTAAACAAGGCATCCCATAAGAGCAGCGATACCCTAAATGTAATCCATTTACTACCAATCTACAATTGCTCTGTGGGATATTTATCTTAACTTCAATAAAAAATAAAAAAGAACGGTTTAATATTCAATGTGAAAAAAATCTTACATTTAAACATGATATTTCTATCAATAGCTCAGATTCTGAGTATACTTAAAACAGAAACCAAAGATTTTCAGACAAGCACTCTTTCATTATTTAATGCTGATATGTGGAAATGCACCATGGTGACATGGCAGCAGCTTACTTTCCCACAGATTGGTTGAATAAAGAGCCCTCAGACTCACTCTAATTTGATCAGACAGAGCAGGTACTGCAGAGCTTGAATGGATGGGAGTTTGCCTGAGGCTTACATACAGGCTTTTCACAGCTCAGAATACAAGGGGCCTAAGATTATCACAGCATTTGGTCATGCACACATCGCTTTTTATATGAATACTGCATCTTTCACACAGCCCTATTTAAAGTATGCACATTCCTGCAGTTGTATTTATGAATGTGTTTATTTTGGTTGCAGGTGTATTGAGAGGCCATTGATGGAACACCAATCAGCTTCCTTTTAGTTCATACAAAATCTCCCTGATTTCTTGTTATAATTCTGGCGTGCTGCGGGTGACATCGTCCAGGAAGCAACACGTTACTGCTGCTGACTTACAAGGCTGCAGCCAGATTGAATATCATTGTCTAGAATCCTAAAGAAAATGAATCAAATAATATAAGATAAAGCAGATATAGTTTTCAGGAAATTAAATCTTTTGCTATGTGACTGAAAAAAACAACCTGCCACTTTGGGGGCTGTATGAATGTGATACAAGATGATTCAATCAGCATTGTAGAAACATTAGCTTTCTGTAAATGTCTCCCCTAACCAGAGAAACACTGAAGACACAGTAGGCCCCAGCTCGCAGCATGGTGCCTTTACATTTAAAGACTAATTTAAGTGTGTTGTTTTTACAGTACCTACTGTATGTAGAAGCCAGTTTCACTGGTTTCAGTGTTTGTTATCAATGATATTTATGCTGTTCTAGACAAAAAGTGTACAGTTTGTGATACGGTTAGTAAGAGCAGGTTCTTTATTATTAGTGGCAGAAGGGGCTTATTACAAATTGTGTTAAGGTAGATATTACAAAACACCAGTAAGGCAGTATAGTAGACTATTAATCAGCTTGTATAAGACATGTTGAAAAAAGTGACAAAAAAAACTCTATAGAAAACTGTAACCTAATTATGTGTACCATCCCTTAGCTTTCACCGGCAGAACTAATACTGTAAGTACCTCAGGGTGTGATCTGTAATGTCCAATTATTCTCACCTGCTTGTTATATAATGTCCCCATTTATTCCAGACTGCTTTGAATGCAGCATTCAATGAAAATAAATTAAGGCATCACATGTTGCGCATGGATCACATTGTAAAATATTTTAAATTCCTCCTGAATTATTCTAGGTTTCTTAGTTGAAGAAATAATTATTCTATAAAATGACACACCATACCAGAAAATATAAATACTTGCCAAACTAGAAATAGTTAATACGTACATGTAATAACCTACTAATACAATACTGTATGAAAAAACAATATCAGTACACTTTTATTAACCTGTTTAGATGGGCAAAGCTATTCCGTAATTACAGCCTTTATCAAAAAAGCACTTAACATTTACAGCACATACAAATTCATTCTGTTTTATCAAAAGTAAAAGTACAGAAATAGACTTGGATATAGATGAGAAGGTACACATTGGTAGACCTGTAATTAATAGATGGAACACAATGTGATTTTTTTCATTTTTTGGGGGTTTGGATGACAAGAAAAATATAATGTTTGTGTTACCAACCCAATTTTATATAATTATTTATACAGTTTTGCAGGTTACTAAACCAGAGAGATTTAGGTAGATGTTTTGGTTTTAAAGAACATTGAACTTAAATGACTATCCCACAGTGTGTAATGAGTATCTCAGTCACTGATAAGACCCAATGGCAAGGCTGTGTGAGCTACTGGCCACGCTCATTCCCATACTAGCGGAGGCTTGCTTCATGCAAAGAGATTCTCTGTCAGATCTACAGGGCTACTCATGTTTACTGTACAGTCAGTGAAGAAAAAAAGAAGATCTAGAGATGAACCAAGCAGTGCCCACTTTAGCAATGGGACAACACATGCTCATACCATCTGTAGCAAATTATGTTTGCAAGCAAAATAACACCCTGTAGTCAAACACATTCTTTGTTGCCAGGTGCATTAGCTTTCCTTTAGCAATTTGGTACACAGATTAGTGTCTGTCTAGTTAACATTACCTGGCATTAGCATTAGCAATACATGCACCCCTAACCTCCCCTGCTGCAGACGTAGTTGTCTCTATCCTGTCCCCATTTCAGATTTGAAAAAAAACATTTTGCAGTGATACTTAACTTATCTAAAAGGCAAACAAGGCAAAGTTCCCAATGAACACCAGGGTATGGATATCCAAGAACAAGAGAGTCTGACATGTTAGTGAATAGGGCATGTGAGTGTGCCATCAACATCTAAAAAATAAAGAGGTAATAATAACAATACCATAAATCTAACCTGTCGTGCATTTCCATTCACAATGTCATTCTCACAATTCTGAAGCAATCCTCTGTTATTTTCATTAAAAAAAAAATGATACCTGGTATTGTACTTGGTTAATTAAAGCGTTCAGTTTGTATGCCTTTGTTGTTTTTAAATAGAAAATATGTTCTTCCTGTTGTTTTATTGACGTAAATATGCTAAATAATAATAACAGATACTTGCTGTTTTTGAGCAGCTAGATCAATAGATCACCATCTAGTCCCATGATATTGACATCATCCTCACTATCCTTTACCAGCTTCTAAGGGAGTCAAAGCCATCTATTGTCCTATATGTTGATGAAGCATCTGTAGCACTACTGATACTGTAGATGGACACGGACATAAAGCACCATGCTAGCACATTTCTCATTCTGTGCTGCTTAGTACACTCGGAAGATAGTATTAAATATATTGTTAAATGCATGCCACGTTAATCCACATTAAGTTTCAAAATGCAACAAATCTCGATAATGCATAAATCAAAGAAATCATGCTCTGGGATTATGCAGTTAAATGATGGCAATGTGAAAAGCGTCTGTCCTCGTACTGAACTGTCTTGGGGGAAGGCAGCATTAATGCAGCCATGGGGCCCAATGCGAATCCTGTCATTATGAAGGAACAGGCATGCCATGAGCATGTGGACATTTAGTTATGTCTGAATACAGCTGCAGACCATCAGGAATCTCAAGAGGATTTCAAACCATCTTTTTGTACATGAAGGCCGGTGTATTCTGTATTCTTTTTGATGTGATTTCCCATGATAGAGTGTAGTGCAGTCTCCTGCTTTCTGTGAAGTGAGGGTGTGGGGTTGGTGTTCATTGGATTTGTACATTGCACAGGATGGTTACTACATGGTATGCATTTTAAGAACATTCCCCTCTGACTGTGGGGTGTGCTGGATTGCTTCTAATTGTATAACTGGGTTGAACTGAGGCACAAGTGAGTGACTGAATCAGGAATTTACCTTCTAAAGGATAACTGAGACACTTATTGCTATGCGATGCTATTATAATTGCATAGTAATAAGCACTGGGAAACCATTTTTGCAAGGAACTATACACAACATATACTGCTATCAACATGCAAAACATGTTGCATCTACTAATCTGGGTTCTATACTGGAGTGCAGTGAATAGCGTCAGAAACAAGATGTCTAATACACTGGGACATGGTGGTTGCAAGTTATCAGAACTAGACAATAGAGGTGAACGGATTTGGCTGTAGATCATATCAATGGCAAAGAAATAAAGTGGATAAGCGCAGCCTTGTGACATTGATACATTAAAAAGGGTAATACAGGATAAAAGTATGATGCTATCAGCTGATATACAGTAAGTCAATAAATAATAACTATTCACACAGCTAACATATGCGCAATAATCCTACAATATTTGAAACTGTCCCTTAATCCGCTGTTCCTGATCTAGTTCTTTTTTGTTCCTTTTGAAAATCAGGCTGAAATAAACATGTATTTACTAAAGGATTTACTACAGAATTTTCCAGTCAAGCTCAAAGCAAGTTCAATGCCATTTAGAGAAAAATGAAAACACAACACTGAAGCAACACCATTAAATGGTAAGGGAGGTGTAAATAAAGAAAATACAATGGCCTTTGAAGCTATGTACCCTTTAATACACTCAGTTAAAATGCAATTATGTCATTTCTATGTACAGTTGAAGCCAACATACAAAAGTGGATGTGTAGTTGAATGCATACTATTTCGACTCTTTGCGTGTGTGTTTTAATATTATAAACAAGATTCCTATTCTGCAAGGAGCTGTGTTTAAACACACATTACTGTAATGCCTGTAATGTAAAAAAAACACATGCCTCCCTTAATGTTTCTATGCGGATACAAATGGAAGTCAATTCATTCTGTTCATTTACAGCGTGTATTATTTAAGAAATTGTTCTTGCTTGCTGCTATGAGAATACATTCCAGCCTTTAAGGCACTGTTTCGTACCTTAAATCAGTGAATCATGTTAATTCAATGTCAGCAATTAGATTTCACATCTGATTTGCCAGAGGAAAGGAAATGTAATGTAAAGAAGGAGCATCTTACTTTATTTATTTCTAACATTTTAACCAGCTCAAGCTGGTAACAGAGTTGCAAAAAGGCATATTTAATTTGAATCCCTCAAAATGTAGCCTCATAAGTCAAGTATCCAGAGCTAAATAGAATTTTTGCATATCAAATGATGTATGGTTGACATATGAGAAACTGAATATTTAACAAGACATGTTAGTAAGAAATACTGTTAAGGAGTAGTGTAATATGCTCTGGCCAGCTAGAGGGGAATTGTTATCTCAAAATGTGCAGAGGCTCATTTGTGCATTTGTTGTAAAATTATTTTATAGACTTCAAAATCCTTTTCTTTCAGCATTACTATTATTCAGCAACAGTAAGCCGACATTGCAAATGGATTCTAAAATGCAACATCTTATACACAGCACAACTGCCTCTATCAGGCTTGTCCAAAAATGTAACAAAATATGACAGCACATCATAAATAATACTCTGCGGGATTAGAGTATAGTAACATGCTCTAGAAGACAATATACAGTACAACTTCTTTCAATTAGGCTAATGTTATTTATTCATGTTGGCATTGAGTGTGCTTGATGGAATATAAATGGGCTTGTGCCTCGGAGACCATACTGATCTGTTTGATGTTCAAAGTAAGAGGAAGCGTTTAGTTGATTATGTAGAGGAATGATACCACTTATCGTCACAGCAGCTAAACAGCAAACAAACACAACATAAGAAACATCTTCATCAGTCAATCATTTGGATTAATGACCTCTACCTGGGTTTTTTCAGCAGCTACAATGTCCAGCAAATACATAAGCATCCACTTAACCCGCATTTACTTTAATCTCAATTAAATGCAGATACCAATGGCAGCATTTAACCAGTAAAGCACTATAATTGTAAGGTGATGTTTCCCTTTTAATACTATTTTATTAAGACCTGCATAATAAAACAAAGAACTACATTATTGTCAGGAAATAGAGTACATTAATACCACAAGACAGTCATTTGATTGTGGTCTATCAAATTAATCATTTCTCCCATTAAAAAGATTCAAGACTGCAACCACTCCACAGAGGAGATAATTGAATAGATAAGAAAAACTGAAAAAACACCGCAGGCTATTATTAACATTAGGCTCCCAAAATTTAGAGTGCATCATATGCAAAACGAATAGGGATTTGAGCGCATTGCTAATGGCCAAGCATTATATAAGGTTTAACATACCAAACGACACAGAATAAATTGTGCATTCAGTAACAATCTTATCTTTATTCCATGATGTTCCAGAGTAGCTTCCATCTCCATTTAAAAATTAGTCGTCTCCAGTTTATTCCAGTTGCTTTAAACTATCAATAGAGAAGACAGGCCCAATGTTACGGATCTCAGTGGGTATAAATCTAAACACTTCTGCTGTTTAGATAATTACAATGGAGCTCTTTGTCTGTCAAGGTTGCAAGAATGACTAACAACACATGACAGTTTCTTTAGTTCATTGTTGTCTGTGGAAGTATGTCAAATGCCAGAAAAGGGCCTAGGTTAATAATTTAACCACCATTTATTTAATTGAAATTGGGCCTTGGGTAGGTTTAATGCAAATATTTCAGAACATGGTTGGAACAAGACACCTGGACTGAAGTTTAATGGCTCTAGTATAACGTTGATATGCCCAGCGACTAGGTCCATATCCTTACAAGATAACTCTCGGGTGTTTCAAATTTATGCAGCTTGGAATAGAGTTGGGTCAAAGTATTTCTTGTCCATCGCTGGGTTCCTTTATAGGACAATATAATTGCTGGTTCAGTGGATTTGTAAAGGATCTCGTTATGCTGTTGGTAGATTAGCTAAACTGAATCAGATAAATCTGCACAGCAGAGTAAATCACCAGTAAGTCGTTTTACAAATAACGGTATCTATTTTATATATTTTTTTTTAAGTACCCCCTAAAGTTTCATTTTTATGTCTCATTACAGCAGAGAATGTTATCTAGAATGTCTGTTTGGGTTTAAAAGATAATAACAAACCTTCATCACGTGTTAAAAATTATAAGCTTCAATCGCCTTGCAAAAACAAGTAACGGTTATCTCTTAACTGCTGAGTCCAGAGTTCAATAATCATTGCCAGTACTGATCCCTGCCAGGAACTGAGACATCATTTATTGGAAAACAAATAAACCCCCATTTTTTACCAAGAACCACAAAGACTATATCTTTCCATGTAGTTAAAAATGAAAGACCCTGTAAGATAATAAGGCCTACTGTTTCTTAATATTTCCCAGAGACACTGAGAGAGTACGCACCAAACACGACAAACGATTTCAAGTCACAGTAATCAGGTTTTATTAACATACAAGTAAAGTTATACAGAGAAATCCACAACTATTAGTGTATATGAACTAGCCCTATTACAGAGTAACAGATAATAGGTTATTACTTTCCAGTAGCTGTTGGCTCAGTACAGTTGGCGATATCAGCTTTCTTCTCCTCCCTTTTTCCAACTGTGCTGAGTTTAACAGTGTAACAATACATATAACCTAACCCCCCACACCCTCTACTCACCACAACCCACACATTCCCCAGACAAGAAGAGAGAGCCCCTCTCCTTAGCTCTCTGTTCCCCAACACAGACCCCCAATATGTCTCGGCCTATCGTGACTTGGCAGGCAGTCAGTAGCTCCTCACTTAACAAAGATGTCACCTCTCCCGACAGTTCTCAGACATTACATGTACAGAAAAAATGAGTCAATTAAATGATTATTAAAAGTATATTTAAATACTAAAATTGTTAAAAGTACTAGCTGTGACAACCCCCTGCTTACTGCTTGTAATTAGATAATAACCCATATGCTTTTTAATGTGTGATTAAGAGTTCATAATGTGGATTGAGGCGCTCCTTTCTAGGTTATTTACTTCTGTCTAAACATTATGTGGTCTTAAATTGTATTATACTGTAAATGGCATTATTCTATGGATTTATTTGTATTTCCCCCCCAGAAACCTCCATGAAAACTGAGTAGTACTCATTCTAGACTTATGAGTGTTTCAGTGAATGTTTCACAGAGTGTTTACATTGGGCTTGTCATGTGCTTAACTAATCTAAATATAAGCCAGCATTTCTGGAGAGTGATCAAAGCTGATGGAGGGTTTCACATGCCAGTATACTGTAGCTCCACAGCAGGCGTGGTATGCTTGCTTTGTGTTGTCAACAGAGAGAGAAAAAAAAAAGATTTTCTATTGGCGGTATTTATTCATTCACTTTGCTTTAATCAATAGAATAATCAGGAATCGTAATATTGCGGTTATTAAACAACGTTTAACACCAATAAAATATGCAATTCCAAATTAATCCTCAGTGCTGCACATTGGTACATGTACAAAGTGAGGTTTCAAAAGCTTTCATCCAAGATCAGGTCAGAAATGCTAACAGTGTTCTTTAATCCATCACTCCTTGCCAAATACATAAGTCCTGGGAGACAGCCAAACCGCCTATCCAAACAATTCACTGAATAGGACATGCAGCCATAACATATTTACTTATAGAAAATAGTAATATTAATGCCTAAGCCTTGTCTTTCTTGTCAATGCTGTACAGCTGTGCTGCAAGGATTAAGTTATTTGGCATTGCACTCTACTTCAGGATATGCTTATTTCTCCAATAGCTGTAACTGACACCAGGAGCTGTTTCTAAATGTGTGACCCAGCACATGCTAAATAACTTTATGTGCCCGTGGTTACTGGGCAGTCCAGCTACCTACATTGAAAAATATTTCATTACACACTACAGTGTTGGCGTTACATAATGTAAGACGTGAAGAAAAATCATGTGAAATTATTTTTTATACAGTATAACTCTGTTCAGGCCTCAACATCGTCACGTTTATTTCTAAAGACATTTTAAGCATACAGTTATAAGAAAACATACCGTATTTTGTTGCCTTTTAACTTTGCAATGTTACTTTCAGTTTATTAAAACAATGACTGATTGATTTGAAATTTAATTTACGGACCTACAGCAGCAAAAAATAAAAAATAAAAAAATAAAAAAATACAATGTAAGTTCAATTAAAGTGCTCTCAAGTTAAAATATTGACTTTTCAGTTTTAACATAACCCTTGCCTTAGAAGGTCCATACTTTTCAGTGAAGCAAATGCCTAATAAATCCTGTTTAAACAAGATTACCTTGTAAAGGGAAACTGAAATTAAACCTCAGAATCTCGCAGTGATCGACACTCAGTTTCATGAGTGAAGGCATAAAGGAATTGCTTTTTATTACATAGTTGGGAATTTTGACATTATGCTTCCCCCATTCCCTCATCCACCACCTTCTCTGTCTACTGTAATATATATATATATATATATATACAGTACTGTGCTAAAGTTTTAGGCAGGTGTGAAAAAATGCTGTAAAGTAAGAATGCTTTCAAAAATAGACATGTTAATAGATTATATTTATCAATTAACTAAATGCAAAGTGAGTGAACAGAAGAAAAATCTAAATCAAATCCATATTTGGTGTGACCACCCTTTGCCTTCAAAACAGCATTAATTCTTCTAGGTACACTTGCACAAAGTCAGGGATTTTGTAGGCATATAGTCAGGTGTATGATTAAACAATTATACCAAACAGGTGCTAATGATCATCAATTCAATATGTTTTCCTGAAACACAATCATTAACTGAAACAGAAACAGCTGTGTAGGAGGAATAAAACTGGGTGAGGAACAGCCAAACTCAGCTAACAAGGTGAGGTTGCTGAAGACAGTTTACTGTCAAAAGTCATACACCATGGCAAGACTGAGCACAGCAACAAGACACAAGGTAGTTGCAACAAGGAGTCCTGGAAGTGATGGTATGGCCCCCACAGAGCCCTGATCTCAACATCATCGAGCCTGTCTGGGATTACATGAAGAGAGAGAAGCAACTGAGTCTGCCTAAATCCACAGAAGAACTGTGGTTAGTTCTCCAAGATGTTTGGGCCAACCTACCTGCCGAGTTCCTTCAAAAACTGTGTGCAAGTGTACCTAGAAGAATTGATGCTGTTGTGAAGGCAAAGGGTGGTCACACCAAATATTGATTTGATGTAGATTTTTCTTCTGTTCACTCACTTTGCATTTTGTTAATTGATAAATATAAACTATTAACATGTCTATTTTTGAAAGCATTCTTACTTTACAGCATTTTTTCACACCTGCCTAAAACTTTTGCACAGTACTGTATATATATATATATATATATATATATATATATATATATATATATATATATATATATATATATATATATTTGTGCTCTCGATGCGGCATATTCTCAGAGCTGGTGTGCAGTGCATTTGTTTTAAAAACCCAGTGAGTAGGCCGCCTATTATGCAACTCCCCCATCCATTTCTGCTTAAACACTTATACAGCTGAATGGTTTTGCAGCTGTATAATAAACTGGCTTGTGGACTGTGCTGCTTTAAGATAACCTTGATGGCCTTAAGAACTGCAGGGGTGACACGTTTATAATCACAGATAGCATTCCTTGTCCTGCACAGAGACTGATGACATTTTAATTTAAACCACGTTCCTTGTATAAATGCTGTAAGGTCAATTTCCATGCTTCTTTGTTTTAAGAGACTACTTTCGATTCAGGTTCAGTGATAGACTCTTGAGGAAATGCACATTCAGCTGATGTAGTTAAAAATACATGGAATGGGATTCTCAGTCTGTAAGAGACAGTCCTCCAATACAAAAATGTCACCATTTTTCCTGCCGTCTTCATACTTACAGAGGAAAAGTAATACCCAAATGAACAGGCGGATATGTGGCTGCACAAACAAGGCAACTGTGCTGTACACTTTCATCTGAATGTTATTTTGCATAACAAAAAAGGAAGTATCTCTTGGATCAAAGGGTTTTGAAATAAACCCTCATCGTCAAGCGTATTTACTGAGTTCCACTTTTTATACCTGATAATCTATTTTAGCACGAATATTTACCTATTTACAGAGAAAGTTGGCCCAGCCTTATTATTTTAAAAGCAACATACTGTGTACCTGACTAGCTTAGTTATAATTCATGTCTTCTTGCTTATTTCATTACAAGACAGGACCTCACATAGCAGGACCTCACAGCGGCTTTCTCAGCCAAAACCACTTCCTGAGGGCAACACAAAAATAGCATTGCATCATAATTTAACAATCTTTCTTGAAGTGCCAAATCTGTCAGAACTTTTTTACATTATGGAAATGTTGCAAGTCTATATAATATTTCTTCCATACAAGATTTTTAGCCAAGAATATCGTAGGCAGAAAGCGGTTAACCCTCTCTCCTGTGTCCCTCTTAGTAACCCTCTCTCTCTAAAAGAGAGCTGAGAACCTTGAAGGTCTCTGTTTAAACAGATTGCTGACACAAAAAGGACCAGTTTCAGTACAGTAGGAGATCCATTTCTGTCAATGTACAGAGAGGGTGGACTTGACCACCTTCTGTATATGCAATATGTAAAATGCGCATTTGTACAACCAAATAGCTTATATGCAGCAATTTGGTTTTGGATGTTCAGTGAAATCAGTCCACAGAGGCATATTTTAAATGGAAAAAAAAGATCAGTATCTGCTTTTACCTGTAGCTCCGAATTTGCATCAGTTCACTACGGTGTATTACGGTGCTTGCTTTGCGTTGAATTCCATACAGTATTTCACACATAACTGCCTGTCCTCATATAGCCTCACATCGAATACTTTAGAAGATTTATAAGTGTTGCCCCCAAGGGTTTAAATCAATTGTCCAACCCTCTGTTCACTTCAGCACCACACCTTCATTGCTTTGCATATCGCTGAGGTTTTCATTGCTGACACATTCTGATACAAGGTCTGCCCTTTCCTCTGCAAGTTGCTTCACAACTGTTCCCATATGAAACATGAGAATGAGCAACATGAATTGAGCTAAACATACTCAGTCCAGCACAGAGATACATTCGACTTCATTTTCATTACGCACATGCATATAAGCAAACTTGCTAATGTGCAGTACTGACCAGCAATTAGGTTAATATTCTTCCTGATCAAACAGAGAGCTAATCAATTACTTTAAACACTCAGCTATACAATACACAGTACTGGTGCTACACAAAGAAACTTAGTTATAAATGTTTTCGGATAAGGAGTTCTGTCAACGTGTTATGTGCTCAGATCAACATAGTCCTTTTAAAGATTTGCAACTTTAACTAACATGCTGATAGACTATCCGGATTAAATCAAGATGTCTGTTTTTTACAGAGCCTGACAGCTGATAGTCCCATAGTTCAGTGCACATTGGAACTGTGTATTTATAACCCTTTATTAACGAGAACGTAACTGCACCCAAATCCATACTGTTATCACACAGTAATGGCACTCAAAAGCCATCACTAATTCTTCACTAGGCCCTCTGGGTGGAAATGGTGGTATGTGAGTAAAACACACACAAAATATTGCAATAACATTTTCTTTCAACATAAGTTCTAATTGTTTTGATATTTTAATCACATAAAATCAGTTTAGAAAATGAAAATAAAACTTCGGATTTCCCTTGGGATTATCTGAGAAAGAGAAGGAGGATTTGTTGTGTGAACATTATTAGCGTCTCCAGATCGCTGCTCCCTCCTTATATATATATATATATATATATATATATATATATATATATATATATATATATATATATATATATATTCAGTTTCATCTCCCAGCTTATTTATCAGCCAGGATGTAAAAATATACAACATGTACAGCACAGGATGCAGTCAACACTACAGGGTGTTCTTTAACTCTAGCAGGGCAACACGTCTGTTTCAATCGCAATGAACAAGATAGATGATATGCATTTCAAAGACTTTACAAATTACAGATGTTTTACAATGAACTCTCTATAAAATGATGGCTCTGTGGTCCATTCTAGAGAACAGTCTTCCTAGTGCATTTCCACTGCCAACTTCATTTAAGGACTAATAGGCTGGATTCTCAACACCTTGCAAACTCATTTCAAACCAATGCCCGTCATGACCCCACACCCTATTGCCAGTATTTGGGACAGGTGTATAATATGCTGTAAGCTCTATACGTATCACTGTTCGTCTCAATAAACAGGAATCTGTTCATTCATTAACATTTAGGTTCACGGATTTGAGGTTTGCCTGTGTGGAATGTCTGACTATAAACATTGTGATTTTTTAATATGCAGTAGAAATTGTGACACTATGCAGTATGTTTTCTAAAGAACAATGGAGTTCAGTTGGTGATGAATAGTTATTTTTTCCACAGACATTTTGCTTCGGCTGATCGGAAAGAAATAGGGCAACAGTTCCATATCACACATCTTCCCCTTCATTGGTGCCGCAGTAGAACTCTGGCTGCCTTCAATGTTGTGAGAAATGCGATAGACTACATAGGTCAATGATCTGTGGTGCAACTGCCTTGGTTGCTGCTGCTGCTACTGTGGTCAGAACGATATGTAGAGCGTTGGAGTGAGACACTTATGTGACTCTGTAGGGCATGAAAGTCGTGCCATCTGATTTATAAATAAATACTCAGAGAGAAATACAAAGAATACTGTAACTATCATTTAGTAGAAGGACTGTGTTGAAACAGGACTTTTAGTGGCTCCTGGGGAACCGGACTGGGAAACTATGAATTACAGATACTAAATTCAAAAAGGGGTCGTGAGCACTGGACACAGGAGAAGTGGTCCCATAATCTTGTTTCGATTCAATTCCATTCAAACTGTGGATGTGTGGAGAACGATAGGAATGGTCAGCCCAGGATACTGTAATAAGCTCTTTCTTGAATGTTGGGAATTATTTCTGGAAAGGTCTATGGCAGACAGCTCATTTTAAAACAATGTGTATGTTAAACCCATCTTTCAGATGATCTTTTTTATTAAAGAGTTAGGGCTAGGGTTATGTTATAAAAGGGTTATAATGCTGGCCAGCACTGCAGTAACATCCTCTCAGTCTGCAATGCACGGTTATCCTCCTCCTCCAATGCTGGGGAAATGCCCGAACCCGTAAACCAATAACGGCGGGTAAACCATCAATTAGACCTAATCAGTGTGAAAATCAGCTGAAAATGCACTGTCAAATTGGAGGAGGAAGTCACAAATCAAGATAAAAAAACAACAACTTCACAATAGCAAACGCAATGCTTTTAGAAGTGCATTCTTGTGTCTGCAATGTGGATTTTTTTGGTTTTTTGTTTACGCAACTCTATTTCTAGCTGGAACCTCCTAACAGATAATTTTACCATTGTCTGTGAGTGAATCACCAAGAGAAAAAGAAAAAAAAAAACTTGCCCAAGGCTGTGCAATAAATCCCTCGCTGTGCTAGGAAATGGAAATCAGGATGTCACAACTTGAAGACCTTATTTTTTGAGGTCCACATACTGCCTCCTGCAGGTCGTACCTTTCATTTTGTTGGGAATGTGGTGCACCTACAAAACATACCAGAGTAATAATATAGCAATTACCTTTGATAAACCTTAGAAAAATTAACACTGAAGTTTTTTTTGCTATACAAAATAAATACATATCATTAGATTATTTTCCACCTACTCAACTCTAAAATACTGTAGGCTCAGTGGAATTGAATAGAAAGAAGGAAAAGAATAATACACTGTAACACATAACCACTTTGGTGTCTCTGACTACACTGTAAATACACAATAGTTAGATCATATTGTGAAGCTACAAAATAGCAAACAGAGATGACTATATTTCAAATCTAGCAGCGGTAATGATGCATGTACTGTAGAAATGTATTGGTTTACACTAATTAGGTTTACATGTACAACTTGTACGATGTACTAGAAAATATATACTCAGACTAACATTGTGGTTTTTTTTTTTGCTTTCTCTGTCCATGTTGGAAACACATTATATAGATATGGGTTAGGGTTACTGCGTGACTCCATGCACACTGGGACAGTTTGGGGCAGTTCACGCTGTCTCGGGTACCTTTCACAGCCGGACTACACTTACCAGAATGCATTGGGTGTGAGATGAAAATCCTGCACTGTCCCAAACTGTCCTAGTGTACATGGAGTCATATGGTAACCCTAATATGGGCACACTTGGCGTCTAAATATAATATTTTCCAATAAATTAGTTTGAAGGTGGATACGCCAAAAACACAGAACAGGAAGCACTTTGAAGACTGTAGGTTGACTCACAGAATGAAAACATTTCATTCAACACTACGGTATTACACAACTCTAGATGTTTAACCATCTCCACATGGAGATTAGTCCCCATTAAGAGGATGTGATTAAGATAAAGATGAAGTTCATTTTGATGGGTCTCATTATATATATATATATATATATATATATATATATATATATATATATATATATATATATATATATATATATATATATAAACACAATGTATGTCTGTATCTATCTGTAAGTGGTTTGTTCCATATGATACAACATTGCTTAATAAATAGCATGTGGATATCCACTTAATTTGCGAGGTGGAGCGTGCTGCCCATAATTAACCTATTATCTCTCTGTGAAGGAAAGAAGCAATTTTCTCACAGTACAAGTTTGACAGTTTATAAGATTATAAGATCATGTTCAGTCATGAAAATTGTAATGTGGTCATAAAAATCGCATGAAACTACATATGACAAGGGAAAAAAAAACTGGAGAGTGTCTAGAAAAGAAAGTATGAATTTCAAAAAGACTTCTGTGTAATGTATGTCATTTTGTAATGAATGTTTTAGTTATGAACTTTAAAAACTGGCCACAGATTCCTAATGCATTGAAGTGGAGCTCCATACTGTAGGAATAACAGGTATTCCACCAGAATTCAGACGAATTTGCGTACATGGAATTCACAATCACGTGGGAGAAGCGCCACTAATTAGGTCTGTGCGAGCCGGTACCTATGCAGTGATCAACAACACACTAATCCATTACACTTTGATGCCCGCCTTGGAACCTCCGACTGGCTGTACCTACTTCACTGTTAAAAGCGATAGGTGGGTGTTTCTGCCATTAATAATATAGTTGCTCGGTAATGCCTGACGTTTCACTTCAATCTGCCTTCTGACAATACCATAAAAAAATCACAAAGTCGTGGGTTGAAACCATTGCAGGAGGCATGCCATTACGATAAATCTGAAGACAAAAGAGAAAGAAGAAAAAAAGGCGAGCACAGCATTGAATTGGTTTCTGAATTTGTACCGTTGCGGAATCAAACAGAACGACTGTGCACGGACTAACCAGCAGCCTTGATTATAAATTACGGGTAACTGACAATC
The DNA here is from genome assembly GCF_902713425.1 of Acipenser ruthenus. Lineage (NCBI taxonomy): Eukaryota > Metazoa > Chordata > Actinopteri > Acipenseriformes > Acipenseridae > Acipenser > Acipenser ruthenus. The sequence goes on from NC_081210.1 coordinate 26,943,033, forward strand.
GCTACTCGCTTCTAAAAACGTTCCACTTTAATGGAAGCCAGAATTTTACCTGAGCAGATCCCTCACTGCACCGATGTGTAAATCAAAATTCAACACCCACAACGAGAGCATGGCTTGTAATATAACATTTGCTAAGCACACTGAGAATTTTCTTTCTGAATTTAGACAATTAAACAATGCATAAAGAGGAGCTGTCACCTATGGGTAATTATATGAGCAGGAGGAATGAAAAACCTTGCCAGAATAGCGATCACACAATATAAAACATTAGCGTTATAATCAATCTTTATCAATTCAAGTAACCTCTCACAGGAACATGAGACAGTTATTGGATTGAGGCTAATTGCAAGATGGTTATTACATTTTGTGGAATAATTTGTACAGAATTTAGATATACGTTTGAGGAAAATCTTTGCACCCCTTGTAGAAGGCTACTCAGCAGAGGACAAAGGTGGTCCTTCTCATAAGATGTTCAGAGGTCCTGTCTACTGGGTGTGTTAGAAAGATGCACTAACCAATGCTTTAAAAGTACATTTCAAATCTTTATTAGCTTGATCAATATTATTACTGCCTCTCCCCCTTTATTGTACTAATAAAATGACAAACATTTCGAAGTCTATTTCAATGTCTTCAATAAAACACTAGATAGACTGCTGCAACATTTCATCTATAGAGTTGTATGTAAAATATCTATACATAAAGTATAAAACCAAACAAATGCCCTAAGAGATCTTCAACACCAGAAAAAGGGGGCAGGAAGAATCTTGCTGGAGCTAAGACAGAGGTGAGAAAATGTATTTTAAAACCTTTACATTTTTTATTTTTGGCTCTCTTTTCAAAGAAGAGTAGTATTGTTAACACCTAGTTTATTCCCAACACAGTTAAAATAATAATAAAAAAAATAATAATAAAAACATCTACTTACAGTAAATGAAGTGTGGTCAGTTTGTGTTGTAACCACATGATAGCCAATTACTGTATTCACAATCAAGTTTTCAACACCGGATGATCACTCATTATGTAGGTGGTGTGAAAAGGGTAGTGAATGGCTTCTTATAATAAAGCCAATCATAAAGGGAAACAGATGGTTTTCAATTAAGAAGGAAATATGATTCAGAGGTTCAAACCTGCAAAACACTGACTGTTTCATTCGAAAAACATTTCTTATTAGGCAATAATACACATATCATTCAAACAGTAAAACAGTCCCTCATATTTTTCGCAGAACAAAAGCAACATCAGGATGGGAGTTCTTGTTCAATCCACAGAGCAGGCTGCCCTAGCCATGAACTGTGTAAACCTCTATGTAAGTTTAATAACGTTAACCAAAATATATCAATGTGGAGCCTGTGTGAGTCCAGGAGATTGGCGTGAGTCGCCTGCTAATCTGTGGAGGTTGTTTATTTGTAGAAGCACTTTGATATCATTATTAGAGAATATTAGTTGAGTTTAGTTTAATTATGAATCAGAATGCTTTGTTAGAGATGTTTGATTCATTATTCCTTTGGACCCAGCTGTTCTAGCACAGCACTCAAATAAATCATTGTCTCTCATTTAGAACTCATGCATACAGGCTGTTTAATAGCATCTTCAGAAGCTAATTAGAAACGTTACCAAATATTAACACAGATGCAAAGTGAGGCGAGGGAATGAATGTCATTTACTTCATTAAAAAAAATTGGAATTTTAAAATGAAGGAACTGAGGAAGATCTCTGTGTTCAGTTTTACAATGCAAGTTTCCATTGAGCTTAATGGAAATACTCTGAAATAAAATGGAGATCAGCCTCACTAATATACACAAGTCATTTTTTCATAATACAAGTGTAAACACTGTTAATGGGATTAATAAATGCTAGGCAGTTTTAGAAAGAAAAAAAAAAAGCTCTATTTTGGCTATTGAGTCTTCATGTGTGATAGAGATTTTTTTCACTACTTTTTTTGCAAAGAAATACAGTGGAATCGATGTTAAAAATGACTTAAATTGCTTTAATAGAGATACAGAAAAGATGGAGAGATTTGATCTAAAAATGAAAGCACTAGCTGTCTTATGGGGGTTGGGAATTGCACTCCAGTTATGTCCAAAGTGTTTATCGAAATTCGAAATCCAGTACTTGGGTGGGAATCTGTTGCAGGAGGTGGTGAAGGTGGCTCAGCAGAGGACAGGGGTGGTCCTTCTCATAAGATGTTCAGAGGTCCTGTCTACTGGGTGTGTTAGAAAGATGCACTAACCAATGCTTTAAAAGTGCATTTCAAATCTTTATTAGCTTGATCAATATTATTACTGCCTCTACTCCTTTATTGTTTTGACCAGAAGTCTATCTCAATGTCTTCAATAAAACACTAGACAGACTGCTGTAACGTTTTTATCTATAGAGTTGTTTACATACATATCTATATCTCCATTTATTATGCTAATAAAATGACAAACATTTCGACCAGAAGACAGAAAATATGGAGTGCTTTGAATTGTGTCCTGACAGGAAGTCCTGACAAATAACAGTGAACCTCCTCAGCTTCAGTTTGTTGTGTTTAACACACCCTGTAATTCAGATATCAAACTAAACTTGTATTTTATTTATTTCTTAGCAGACGCCCTTATCCAGGGCGACTTACAATTGTTACAAGATATCACATTATACATTATACATTATTTCACATTATACAGATATCACATTATTTTTACATACAATTACCCATTTATACAGTTGGGTTTTTACTGGAGCAATCTAGGTAAAGTACCTTGCTCAAGGGTACAACAGCAGTGTCCCCCACTGGGGATTGAACCCACAACCCTCCGGTCAAGAGTCCAGAGCCCTAACCACTACTAAAATAAATAAAACAATAAAAGGTCCGGAAAATTGGAACCGGAATGAAGGAAAAGTAGAATCAAACAGAAATGTAAAATAACAGATATATGCAACACCTACTATTATTTGTGTTTTGCCATAACAAGATTAGTGTTGTCATTGAAATGCATGTCTATTTTTTATGCAGCAAGAATGTACAACAAGTCAGTCTCTTTAATGACTGGCTAGAGTAGTAATCGGCACTTAATGCCCCTGACAGTCATTACTGACCAGTAAAAGAAATGATTCCAATGTACATTGCTGCCAGTATGAACAGATCACTGTACTTTAGGAAAATGTGCAGTTTTGAAGATGGGTATTTGTGATTAAAGAAGAAATGCCTGTAGTATATCTATGTTCTTCAAAAAAAAAAAAAAAAGCCTACTGAATAAGCCTAATGAGTTATAACCTACAACTATTTAATTCTGATAATTTAAGTTTTTTAGAAAGGCACCATACCTACGCTTTGCCCTTTAATGTCAACAACTTCTAAAGCTTTGTAAGGACTTGCTTAATAACAGTGACCTCATTTTCAAGGAATCTCATGTCTACGCGCTGCCAGGCAGTGAAAAACAGCCCTTCAAATGTTAATTCACCACACTGATCTACTGTAAATGATGCCCACGGCAGCGACGATGTCTGTGGTGGAGTACTTGGGCGGCCAGTTTCAGCAGCTGGTGCATTTATTGCATTTACAGGAATGTTTCTATGAGTGGGTGGCAAGGTCACAGATTTTTGGTTTCTATAAATTAGGTGCCACATGGAAAACACTGATAAAAAAAACATTGCAGAAACTAAATGTAGTCTTTAAAGGTCATGAGAGAGAGGGCACAAACCGACTACCCTGCACACTGCAAGCAAATATCTTAACCACAATGCAAAAGCGCTGGGCTCATCTGCCTTCATGGATTTTGGTTTGGTTCTTTGCCACAAAAAAAGGCCAGTGCTGACATCTTGAAAAGCGATATTTTCAGAGCACTTGTATCGATGTTATCATCATAACTGCGATTGCTGCAGTTGGTGACACGCAATAGACCAAAGCTGCTGAGCAAAAGGTTTTGAAAATTGCACATGAAAGTGACAAGAGTGATGATGCTCTGCAAAAGCACCTGGTGGACTGCAAAAAACTAAAAACAAGGGGATCAATGTCTAGTTAAAAATTGCAAAGATGGCTAGTGCCAAATGTGCTTGGTTGTGTCATTAATGTGTGATGTGACTTATTAGGGTTAAGTTGAAATCACTAGACGTTAACAAAACTAGCCATTAGAAACTCTGCATGCATTGCTTCCAGGTCCCAGTGACACAGCACAGCCTTGGGAAAGAGACCTTTTTAACTTGAATAGAGTTTTCTTGCTATTTTTGACACAGTTTAATATGTAATCCAAACCAAATTCAAACAAACATTCCCCATTGTTCATTCTCGCTGTAGGTATTCTGATGCATTTTGTACAACAATGGAACTTCATTAACCTCAATGACTGGTGTATATAAACTCATGTGCCCACCCACACAATTACAGAAAGCACAGAAATAATATGCAGAAAAAATAATGCCAAAAAACAATATGTTTGTCCATTCCCTTGCAACAGTTTTCAAATTGAAAATTATCATCAGGTTTGAGTATATAAAAAAAAGAACCAGGTGGTAATATGTCCTAAATCTGGTCTCCTGCTTTCGACAATCAATATGCATAGAAATGTTTGGTTGACATTCACCTCTCTGCTGTAACAGTAGCTGTATCTTTTGCACAGTATATGAATAAAATGCACACAGGAATCACCCACATGGAAACAGCATTATCCAGGTGAGATAATCCCTTTGCTAAAAGGAGATTTAGTATGACTTTGAATGTTGCCACTGAACAAGGTAATAACATGGCACCGTACTCAAGCTTTTAAAAAAAAATGAAGCCAAACAATTAGCGATGCAGCTGAAGCAATAGACTGGAATAATACAAAGGAACAGACTGAAAGAAAGGGTTTCTTAATAGAACAATACCTGAGAGGCTAATGGATTGACCTTCCATAGGAATGCATGGAGAAAGCAAACTGGGAAGGATGTAAGTAAAGACTGTAAACTGCATTTACCTTCAATGAAAACGGCATAAAAAATAAAACCAGCAGCAATCACATTTCATTTGCATGTATGGATGACTAATACCCCCAAGGCTTTCATTTTTCTTGAGGGTCTAACATGATGATGTTTGGGGTTAGATTCACACATGCTGTGGCTTATCTAGCTGAAGTAGAGTGCTAAATTGTGATAGTGGTGCAGAACAAACCTTGGATACACAATCATGCAATAAACCAAGAAAGCCTACAAGGGACGATGCTGAAGCCCACGTACCCAGTATTTTGAAAAAGCAATCTGTGTGCTTACTGCATTAACTTATGCACTGAATAGCTAATACTACTACCATGCAATGCACTGTATAATTTATCAGCGTTGACTATTCTATAACATTTTACCTCACTAGCCCTTGCCCTATTTAAAAGAAGAACTGCACAAATCTTGATTTTGGCAGATACAGTTCTCTCATAAGACAGCTCTTAAACCTTTACAAAACCTTTTTTTAAATACAATTAATAATCTATTTGACACTACAGCAGAACGCAGTGACATACCAATACCTTTAATTCATTCAGACATGGCATTACTCATATTTGTATGTCATATAAAACCATTTAATGGCAGAACAGACTCGCTCTGAAATTACTTCATCTGAGATATAACAACAAAAAGCAATATGCAGGAAAAGGCCTCGGGGCGCTAATGAATACACAAGCTGACTCAATGACCCCCACCCCCCGGTAATTATATATCTAATTTATGATTCAGGGTTGTTTTGCAACTGTAGTCATTCAAAATGTGTTATTTAGGACTGGCATTTTTGAATAAACCCATTGACTTTAATACTAACCCTAAACCCTAACCCTGGCACCATCTGAAGTTCCATTTAAGACAGGTTGTACACAATGTGCTGTTACATATACTATCATTCTGAAATTAAGCCCAATTTGTAAAAAAAAAAAAAAAAAATACAAATGGCACATGTTATTAATCCCTACTAACCTGTAATGGTTTGGCTTTTTACATGCATTTCTAAAAGTACATTTTATGTACAGTACTTTCATCAATCAAATTGCTAATTGCCTGTGAAAGGGAATGTACAGTCAATTATTCAGATTTTCTGTACTGTAAGTAGTGATAGAAAGTTACTGTGTGCTTTCTTTGTAATAGATATTGCCTAAAAATGACAGCTATTTGGCTCATTTCTTATTCTTGGTCTTGCCCAACCAGCCTCCCTACCTTGAAAGGGGTTTCTTCTGTGATTTCTAGTGTGACCCTGGGATTATTACAATGGCTCAGTTTTCTTTACTGTGGGTGCTCACGAACAGTTTCAGACAAGCTTAGGTAGTAAGGCCAAATGGGTGTTAGTGCACAACTATAGTAGCATTTAATAACTTGATTAATAGCACTGTAAGTCTTACAAATCCCTATGTAGATTACATGATTATGTTTAGCACCCATTATTCCTTGACACTCATTTTTACCTTGGAAATTGATACAAATTCTATCTAATTTAACTTTATTTTCATTTGTTCTTGCAAACCATATTGGACAAAGGGAATTAGTCAAGTCCAGGTCACGGTAGTCTTGCTTCTGGTCCAATCTAAATGTAATATAACTACCTGTTTTACATCTAATATAGTTTAATGACACAGTCATTGGAAAGAACAGATTGTTCTTGACAGACAATGCTGAACAATGGTCTTCTGGCATGGCATTACCCAACAGCATCCTTTTTATTAAACATGTTCTCTGAGGCTCTCAGCCTCACAGTAAATTACCCAGCACCATCCTTGCTCTCCAGACAATTTCCAAATACAGGGCTAACTTCCAAAAGAGGGGCTATCGATTCCAAAATTGTGCATCATTTCACAAAACGGGGCTATCAATTCCAAAAACAGGGGTACTTTCCAAAACAAAAAGGCGCTAATTTCCAAAAAGTAGATATCACTCTCTCTATCTCTCTTTTTTATCAATAAAATGCAATTCGACATTCAAAGAAGTGAGCAAGACTGTTAGCTTCTGTAACAGCAATCTAGATCAGTTTAATCAGTGTGAGATGTAAAAACAAATGCTGAATTTAACAATGGCATTCTTTCGAAAACTCAAGAATGAAGGCTTAGTTTAAAAACAATTGTCGATTTGAGTTGAGAATCTTGAGAATAATCAACTATAAAAAGCACATTTCTCTGCTTGCAAAATTGTCCCTTAATATATTCCACAAACGTTATCACTGCTTAGAACATTTGAGATGCACAAGGGAAACATGAAACCTCTGCCCTGGCTTTGAGGTCAGCTGTAAATGACCTTTTTAAAAACTGATTATTCCACCGTTTTGCAAACAACACCCCTCTTGCTGCGTTGGCAAGTACAAAAAAATAGAACCCAGCCCACTTAGCTAGACAGGCTTAAGGTCATTAAGATATTATGTTTCATGCAGTAGGTGACATTAATGAACAAAATAATGTGAAATTGCACTAAATAACTGTGATGTGAAAACACCAAACACAGGTCCTACAGTCTGAGGATAAGGATCATGTTGTAACTATTAACCTCAGTAGGCGTACCTTAATCATATTCACCACAGATAGACTGAGGAACAGATGGTCTTTATTATATATCATATCTTGCATGTAATCTACATGCTGATCAGATTGTACCACCTAGGCTGGCTGGCTGGGATTAGGGAGGGTTTATCAACATGGTCTGTAAAGGGATAATGCCTCCCATTTTTTCTATTAAAAGTAATGTTGGTATGTTGTCCTTTACCTTCAGAGCTGCACCTATCTGGATTGGAAGGCCTTAAAAAAAGCAGCTTCTGGGCTTTCTATTCAATGATATCAATTCAATTGATCAATTCAATAGATCAATTCAATAGATTCAAACGGTGGTGGTGGGTCTAAATCTTTGTGCCGTTTTACATATTTTAATGACAGAAATACAGAGAAACTGTAGGTAAAACCTTAGCAAGGAAAAAAGACAGCAACTCCCATCAACAAAATCCAGATCCGTAGCAGACATTTAATGAAACGAACGTTATTCTTACAATAGCATGTTAAAATAGTGTTTGCTAACGCGTTTCGACAAAAGCATGCCTTATTATATAAATTGAAAAAATAAAATGTTTGAATTTCATACCCTTGTCACTCAAAGATCCAGATTCTAACAGTACTAAGATCCACTCCTGTGTATGCGGCCTGTGTTTTCTGTTTATTTTTAAATATTTTCTAGTTTTTTCCAAGTATTGTGGGTTTTTTTTTCTTAGTAATTATCATGTTTCTTGTTTGTCAAGATAAAGATTTTAGAACTTATCCTGTAATTTGAAATACATATATAGACACATAAATAATAGATAAATAAATAAACAAATAAACACATACATATTTTAATACATTTTGCTGTATTTTTTATTATGAATAATATATACTAGTTGCCATGCCATCATTGTTTGTACTCCTACAGTATGTAGGCTGTTTGTTTTTAAACACATGCTCCTTTGAGAAAAGGATGGTAACCCAATTTGACCATTTTCTTTAAACTGGCAGATCAAAGAAGAAAAATGTGCAGAATGTGCAGTAGTTTATATTTGTAGCATGTAAAATAAGGAATTTAATGGAAATGAACAATACTGTTGTTGTTTGCTAGAAAAAATAAAGCAGGTTCTCTTAACCTATTCCTGTATTAGTAATTGGAAAATAATACTCTAGATACTAGACCAGTTTCTAGGATACTGGTTTAGTTCCTTAGCAACAATCATTGAAAGAGAACTGGCTAAATTTCTCCTGAGTGGGAGATACTAACTTTAAGACCATTTTTAAGGCTTGGCACTGAAAATGTGCTTTTAATATTTTATACGAATGCACTTTGGTCAACATGGTGATAACTGGGGTGGGTTTTCTTATTTGTGTGAAAAACATCTTGAAATACATTTCCTTGGGAGAAAAGCAATTTCAAAATTTGGTCTGAATCTCTCATTTTATATAATTAAGAATTCCCACCAAATTCCTTTAATTTGTTTTAAGTACAAATACATTAAATTATTACAATTACAGAACACATTTATGACAAAATATAGAAAATGAAAAGGCAAACATTTAAAAACACCAAAAATCTGAATCTTTGACAGCTTTTTTCTTCTTTCTGAAGCAAAATGAATCAAATTGAAAATGTACATGTAACATTGGTTAAAAACTTCAGAAAACCCTGTCGCATCTTATACATTATAAATAAAGAAAGATAGCAAACTTAACTTTACCTTAAGAGACTCTAATTACTGTGTCTTTACATTCTAGCTACTTAGTAAAACACGTAACACTTAATGTGTAATTCTTTTTGCATGATATAACCCTATCCCTAACCCTAACCCTATTCTGATGCAATTGTGTACTTACAGTACATAAAACATGCAAAAAGATTTACACATGAAGTACATTGTAATTATGTGTAAGTGCACATGTATTTACATTACAGTTACTAAGTAAATACATGTGCACTATACAGTAATTAGAGACACTTTATGGAAAGTGTTACCGGAAACTGTACATTGTTAAATCCAAATAAACTATAAATATCTATAATACAGACAGCAAACTGGGAGCGTTCTAGTACAGAAAGTGCACGCTGCCTTTAATCTTGTACTGACTTTGGGAGAGGATGAGAGATATTTTTTATTAGCTGCGTGGTAGAGCAACAATTGGCAAGACCCATCAGCTTATTAGATGAGTAACCACCAGACAAGCACACTGAAAAATAACATATAAAAGAAAGCACTGTATCCAGCAGGCTACTCCTCTTTTAAACCTCACTGTCACTGAGCAGTATAACCCCCAAACCTGTCAACCACTTAGGACGCCCCCACTTTCAATTTGAGAAAACGTTAGGCCTTCACTCTGAAAATATTCTCGTCCTCCCACCTCATTTCTTCAGTCTCGCCTGGGGGCGTCAGTCCAGCTCAGCTACAGCAAAAATAAATATAGACATGTCTTGCAGAGAAAGCTGTATCACAAGTCCACTCACCCAACCCTTTTCTGCAAAAGCTCAGAACTTTGCCTAGGTCAGTAACGAGGGAACCTTGGCACGGACATTACATCTTACTCCGGTGAAAGGGGTGGCTGACAAAGCCAGCCTGAGAGTCTGTATTCTAAAAAAAGGCCTGTTCTCTCTTGCCACAGACAGCAAATGTTTCCTACAAGGCCTACATTCGCAAGACTGTGTGCTAACCCAACACAAGTAACCTGAAGTGAGTTGTCTTACTGCTTACTAAACTTGCACAGAAATGATTACATTTTATATTGCAGATTAATCATTAAAACATATAAATGAATAATCAATATTTAATTGCATACTGATCTTTGCATACTGAATTGACTTGAATCACATAATGAATGAGACAATTAGTGTAATGAAGTCCGGAAACAGCAGGAATCGTACTCACCTCAGTCAAGTAACAGAAGGTTTAAATGAATATTAATGTCCAGTTGACTTGAACCTACCTAATACTTAGCAACAATGAATACCAATCATCCCATTTAGAGCAGGCGAATGCTTTTCATGCTGGGACACATTTTAAGTTTTCATTAAATCTCGAAACCAGCTGAACAGCTGCCGTCTGGCACGTCCACAGCTTCGACAAACTTGAATGACTTTCTCTGAAACTAAATGAATAAAGAAATCAGTTGGTGCCATTTTTGTTAAAATCTGTACATCTAACACATTTCCATCTCTTTGACATACTTTAAAGAAAGGCTGTGTGGTCTGGTGGTTAAAGAAAAGGGCTTGTAACCAGTAGGTCCCTGGTTCAAATCCCACCTCAGCCACTGACTCATTGTGTGACCCTGAGCAAGTCACTTAACCTCCTTGTGCTCCGTCTTTTGGGTGAGACGTAGTTGTAAGTGACTCTGCAGCTGATGCATAGTTCACACACCCTAGTCTCTGTGAGTCACCCTGGATAAAGGTGTCTGCTAAATAAACAAATAAAAAGAAATGACTAGCTGTGATCAAAAAGGCTGACAAGGCAAATTAAACTCGATGCAGTAAAATAATCAACAGACTTCAACGCATGGCAAGCTACTCACTGTAGTTATTTATCATTTCCACAAGAGAATTAAAAAGCTCCATTATGGAATATCAGTATATTGGAACAGTTTGCTGCCTGTTTTCATAGCCTGTGTACAAAATGGATCATATTGCAATGATCCAAACTGTTGTGTTATTTAGATCCAAAGCAGATCCATTCAATAGACCTCACTGTCTTTCCAAACAGGCTGCAAATCAGTTGCATATAAAGCTACTATAGTACTGGACTCAAACCTGGAGAAGAAACAGATACAACTCAGTTTAGGACATGCACATAATGTCCCATTGATGCCAGCATTAAATAAGATTTCTGGATTGATAGCTTGATAAAACCTGCTAAGTGTGTAAATGGCCCCCTTGCTGTGCTCCAAGAGGCCATCAATCATTGTACAATTAAAAAAAAGTAGTTCATAGCAGCCTCACAGCTGCATCCCAGTATTATATAACACACATTATTCCTTGACTCATGCACACATTTCATTTACTTTTACATTTAGCCTTAGTTATACGACTCAACACTGACACCTAGGGCCCAAGATATCACTGAGCTTAGTTGTCTGTTGTCAGATCAAATCGAAATATATTGAAGTATTAAGTGTATCTCAAGAAAGGCTAAATATAGTATATTGCTGCAGCGAGAAAAAAATAAAAGAAATAAATAAAAGAAAAAATCATTGGTTTGGAATTTAAAATGGATAAATACTGCCCCCTAGAGGTTTTGGTTAACAATAATAACGAGAAAGTTACTGGACTTTGCTTAAAACTAAATGCAGTGTCAGATGGGGACAGACACAAGATGAGGAGAGTGTGCGTGAGCGCGCGTGTGTGTGTGTGTGAGGATCAATATTTAATTCATTTAAAAGGTTACCACTGTTTTACTCACAGTTTTTTTGTTGTTGTATGTGTTTTGTATATTGTGCAGTAACAGAATATACAGATTTCTCTGTAATTCCATTTCGTGATGTCAACATGACACAGACATTGGTTTTAAGCATTCCCACAGTGCCTGAACGAATCAGAGAACAGACCAACAGTATGGGAAAAGAACCCTGAAAGAAAACATCTCTCACTGGTTGCAATACGTCAGGAGAATCCAAGGCACAAGTCAGCTGATTGTGAGACACAGCTGCTATTTATTAATTTGAGATTCCAAACACTGTAGTTCTGGGTTTTTGGAAATTGCTGGTTCCATTGTGACGTTGGCATCTCTCTGTCTAACTACAGCCCAACAAAAACAGCCCTGTCTGTATTTTGTAATCAATGAGGGTCGATTGTAACAAACTCAAACTAGAATACAAAGTGTTCATGACCATGTGGTTGTTCCTAAAATATCCTGCAGTACAATATCTCGAGACAGTTTTTGTAGAAGTTAATCTTTTTTTTTTTTGCTTTAAAAAGAGTGAGCACAATACCCGTTTTATGCCTCCTAGCGGTTTGGAAAACACATGCACCAACACACATTATTTCAATCTCACCCCTTTATTATATGAGAATAATAAATAAACAGACTTTTAACATACAAAATGAAATTATTTATAAATATTTAAACTTTCTCTGGGGTAGCAAGACAGACAATTTGATGTTTGCAAAAGCATTTAATATTTTGTGGTCCATTTGAAATTCAAATTGATCTTTAAAACATTCCCTTATACATTCACACCCTAATTTTAAGGAGAAAAAAGTAATTGACAGGTATCCACAAACATTACGGTTGAACATAATAGATAGAAACGACTTTCACCTGATCAGTGATATTAATATTCCTTATTATTATTACTGACAAGTAGTACAAGTTATATGAAACACTGAGACCATGTTAACCAAATGTTAATAAATTGCTTCAAATACATTTACAAATAAACCATTTTTGAACGCACCATCTAAATATTTATATTAAACCCAAGAACATTTCTGCAAGAATGTCAATGCGTCGGGGGTGGGGGGGTAGTACAGACAAGTTCAGTGGTAAAGTAGATCACTGACAACTTTTCCTAAAATTGACTGTCTGACAGTGATTACTTTTGTATTGTTCTCCATCCTGGCAGCATCTTATTTGTTACGTATTTAAAAAAAGAAACTGGGCTAAATTCTGCTACTACTTAAATAGAAACAAAGTAATGATCTTAAATATATACATTTTGTGATTTATCCAGGTGACAGATCTAACATAAAAGAAGAAGATAAGCATGTAGGAAAGTTGGCAAATTACAGAGCATTACTCGAAACTTACTGAAAATATTTTAACTGAAGGCCCTGAATTCGGGGTTTTCTGATAAACATGCACACGTTCTGGGAAAAAAGGTGTACCACCACGGTGTCTCACAGACACACAGTAGCTACAAAGTGCATCTGAGATTTGTATATTACATATTTATTTGTGACTTCATGATGATTCTCGACTGTCAACATTTAGAAAACTTGACCACCTGAAAACAATTTTAAATTTTAATGAATGCCATCTTAGAATTTAGGATTAAAATGCAAAACCCACATTATGCCAATCTGATTTACATAAGCACAGCGACATATACAAAAACTACAACAACACGGTTTTATTTATGATAAAAATCCACATTTAGATACAATTGCATCATATATTAAACAGCGTGGTGAAGGACTGGATTTCTAAAGGCCACAATTAACAGGAACGTATGGGGAGCATTCTGTACATTATAGTTTTGTATACAGTATTGTGCCAAAAAATTAAAGCTACTGCCACTGCATCAGAATCTGGATGTTCTTTATTTAAAAAAAAATAAATAAAAAAATAAAAAAAGACAAAAAGGCTGCATGATATGCATGTATTGATTTGAGTTGATCCCTCAGGTGCTCAGAAGGAATGTGCCCACCTTTACAGCAGGCTGAACGATGAACCACTAATTCATTGCCAGGTGGCCGTACATTTGGTTGCTTGTCCTATTTTAGTCCATCAACTTACAATTATCAGTTTAAAATACTGAAATCAAAGCAAAAACTCCATATAACAGAGCACAAGGATATGCCACTAAAAGTTGCTGCCCATCCATGGCTAAAGCAGAGATGAAAATTTTGGAAGCGGAAAAACTACACCATCCAATAATCATAGCCGTGATGACGATCCCCACCATTCCTCTGCAATAAGAAACAAACAATTGTTAGACTACTGGAACTTAAATATTCAGTGAAGCGACACCAATTCCAGTGAACTTGAACCTGTACATTTGATATGGTAACTGTAGCAAGTTTGAGCTCATACTTACTTTCCTGACAATGAATTATTTAAACAGTTCCTTCAACTAACTAACCTTACCCGAGACTTTAAGCTAAGCCTTTGACTTACTATACAGCCTCTGGAACTCCCTGTGTTTCTTTTAAATTGAAAAGACGTTGCACTCTATAGGGTCAATTCGCTTGACGCCACCCAACTGTGATTTGTTTATTCAAAAGTACAACTTTTACATTTAGATTTTTTTTGGGACACTACCACCTTAAACTTTGGATAGCCTGCCTGCATTTTGTAAATTGCAAAGTGTAAATGAAATATTACTTCAGTTGTTTTTCTCAGTATTATACCATATAGTTATACTTACTGCAGTGAAAACAGCACACCGAAGCTAGACAAGATAATCATTGGCAGCAGACAGTAGCCCAGGACACTGCCCACACAGCCAAATGAGACTCCTGTCATACTCATTAGGTTCAGCAAACAGTACATTCCCAAGCAGCCAATTGCACTAATTCCATACACATAGCCAAACTGTATTTTTCCAGCCTAGAAAAGTGAAGAGAAAAAAAAAGAAAATCTTATACTGTAACAAGCCCCAACATAAGACTAAAATTAAAGTGATAACAAAAAACTCACAAATATAATACTAGGCGTGTAATAGCCAAGTGGTTCACAAAATATGCTTGAAAATGTCCAGGTCAAAACTTGTCTGGTCGAAACATTGTCCCATTCCACTGTGAAACAGATTTTACTAAACGCAATACAAAACTGCTAATGTGTCTGCTAAAAATAAACAACTTGAAAAGAAATCATACCAGCAACAATGTAGCCCCAAATGCCAGACAGAAGACCATTGGTCCTGCCAGGTCTGTCTCATTCATTATGCTTCCATCTGCTACCTTCAGAGGGTGGAGCACAGTGAGGGTCTTCTGCCAGATGTGGTCAAAGTTTATTCCCAATTCTCCACGCAAAGAAAATTAAAGGAAAACATTATGAGATAATGTACTTTTGTGATCGCGGAAATCTCTTAACATTTAGTCAGACTATAGTTTAAAAGTGTAAAGGCAACAGATATTTCTCACATATTTTACTCCCAAAACCAGATATATTTTGTTAAGACTCAATAAAGGATGTTCTCTGTTCATTTCCGGTTCAATCTGATCATATTTTCCCCCAAATGCCACAATTACTACAGTGCAAAATAAGGAACAGCTTGGCCACTACAGATATTGGGTGCGAAACTTTGTCAAAACATCTGTCGATTTCAACAATCCACTTTACTTTTACAAAATAGTTCACATAGTTTAATGTAGAATCAATACAAATGCAATCTCTACTGCAGTTCCGCTGTAGATCAAAGCTACCTGACTAGTGCTACTGCTGGTGCATAGAAACGTTTCTGCAAATAAACTTCGTGCTTATTATTATTATTTTTTATTACCCTCAAGTAATGGAGGCTCGTCTTCAAAACTGGACCCGTAGACAGACTGTGGAGCGGTTGGTGTAAAGGTTGGCTGGTAGATCTGTCCAGTGTAAGGTTGCTGTGGCTGCATTACTCCTGGGGTTGAAAGCCCACCTTGGTGGGGATAGTTGTAGTTGCCATATTGTTGCCTAAACATAAAAACATAAAATGTGAATGTGTATTTTTACATAGATTTATATAACTTTACAATAAAGGTTTGTTTTCTAAAACACTGTTTCAATTTAACTGACAGTTAAAAGACTATGTGGTCCACCATGATATACATATATTCATATCATGTTTTAACACTTTTGCTGCCTTGAAAATAATGACAAAAACATGAAATATATCATAAGCTGAATGTCACATACAAACTACTGGCCTACTACAGTGTGTTTTCATTTGACAGGATTTTAGGAAACAAGTAACTTGTGAAACAATGCCGCACTGGTAGTAAATTCTGAAGTATTATATTAATAGTCTTAAACTAATACATATTAATTAAATCAATGAACATGTGTATATATAAACTGTACTTGTTACTGTATGGATCCCCTGCATTATTGGAGTCATAGGTGCCCTGTGCTTGGTCATCAATGCTGTAGCTCGTCTGGTAAAAATCTGGGTTTAAGCTGTCAAAGCCTGACATTTCAAACAGCCTGTAAAGAAAATGTAAAGATGATGGTCAAGTATGAAAGGCGCTATATAAAAATAAATATATTATTATTATTATTATTATTATTATTATTATATAACGTATTATTATTATTATATAACCTATTTTCAAAAAAAATTACTTTAATCATTTAATTTATCCCCAAGTGAAGATAACGTAGCATCACAAAACTCAGTGCTGGTGTCTGGTCTCACTTCTGAAGAACTATGTAAAAAGTAAAACACAGTTACTTGCCCTTATTAGACGGTCTCCTATAACGGTTTTGACCTGGTCCCGGTCCAAGAAGTGTTCTCAGAATGGTACCTACTAGGATTTTAATAAATAAATAAAAATTAGCATAACGTGTGGCAGAACGGATGCAGTAAGACAGCCAACCTTACACTGTTACAACGTGTCGGTTCAAAACTCCACTGACATCATTTCAATCATTTTATTGTGTAACTTAAAAATAATGCACTCTAAATTATGTTTGACAAATCCTAACGGTATTTACATCGTTTATTGGATGCATGTATCGATGAGCAATATTAAGACAAACATTACATTATAACCGGTATTTTACTATCCTTATGTAAATAATGCAAAACGACATATAGTTACAACTATCAGGATAGCCTGAACAAGACAACTGGCAATACTGGGAACGGCAGTTCAACTACTTAAACATGCCTTTATCATTAATTCGCTGAATGATAAACCGATACATTTAATTCAAAGCTCACCCTCCTAACAGTTTCCTTTCAGTATGAACTTCCAGCTTTGGTGCTACGTGTCAAGCCCGAATGAAATATTCTTCCGGGTCACGTAGAGCAAGGCAAATGTGGGCGGGTACATTCCGACTGTGGGGAGCCGCCTAGCTGTAACCGCACATTGCCACCTAGAGGACGGCAGGCAAATTAACACATCTTGGGTACGAGAGAGCTTCAAGTTTGCTCTTGTGCCTATTGATTGATTTTAAAAGAAATAAAAAGTTGCATGCTTTTCAGCTCTTAATTATTTCTACACAGGAGTGTGCGTACAGTAATGGTTGCCTGTACGCGTTTGTGTTTGTGTGTGTGTGTGTGTGTGTGTGTGTGTGTGTGTGTGTGTGTAATGAGTTTGGAATGGGAAGAAAAATATGTTTCTTTAAGGAAATGTGACACAATGTTGTTGCTATTTTAAGAAGAAAAAAATACTTCTGCATAGATTTATGTATGAGCTTAATTTCTTCAATACTGTCTGGACTATCTTTCATTTGTACACATCCCAGGATGCTTCTTAAATATTGATATTTAATATTGATACAGAACATAAAGAAAACAAATAAAAAATGAAGCCTCTCCCAACAGTCCGGCAATGTCTCTCTTTATTGCTTGTGTTTGTAGTATTATGTAAATGTGTTCAGTTACATACTCTCTCTCTCTCTCTCTCTCTCTCTCTCTCTCTCTCTCTCTCTCTCTCTCTCTCTCTCTCTCTCTCTCTCTCTCTCTCTCTCTCTCTCTCTCTCTCTCTCTCCATGTATACTACTGTGCAGTGTTGCGTTGATTTATATCATTTTACCATTGAGTATTTAATTAACTGCCTTGCGTTTGTCAGTCCATTGAAAACTCACGCCTTTTTAGCATTAAACATGTGGATCTAAATATCTGGATGTAGTTATTTAATTAAGATTTTTGTGTAATACACAAGTACTCATGAAAAACACAATTCCTGTTTTCCAGTAGCGAAGGCCTAAGGAAAGAAAGGAAGAAAGAAAGAAAGAAAGAAAGAAAGAAAGAAAATGTACAGATAAACCCTTTCAATTCAAGAAGTATTTTTGTACCTTATTTTTTAAGTCACCTAGAGAAAACACTTCCTATTCGAGTAAAATATTAACATTGAATGGAGAATATCTCACAGATGCCAGGTTTTTCACCTGTAAATTGAGTTGAAATTCTATAAGCAATCTCCCTCGGCAGAAGCCATAGCGGTGCCTAGCAACCTCTCCAGCACAATAAGCCCAAATTAACTGAGGGGCACAGCTATTATTCTATAGAAAGCACTGCCAGTTACTAAAATCTTAAATTCATACACAGTTCTAAAAGAAGTTATCACATGTAAATCACGTGACTCTTTGTCCAAGACAAATCGAAATCTTGCACGGCTGAAAGAGATTCGGGGCTTATTGTTCTTGTTACAGCTGAAGCCACTTTCCAAATACCGCAAAGCAGCTACAGACAATCAAATTGAATACATGTCAAAATATCCTGGAAGCTATACATGAATAGTGCATGCATGCCACTGTCAGGGTACCAAATGGTTCTATAAATCTACAGGGATGCAGGTGCAGGATTACACATGCTGCTGCCAACTTCCCTGCCTGTGGGCATGACTCCTGTAGCTTAAATACACGATTCCTCCCTGTCAGAATTTTCCGTGCTAATAAGGTTTATGTTGACAGTGGTTACTTTAACAATTCCACACTAGCAAACAACCTCCGAGATGTCTTGAAATGAACCGCTGGCATTCTGACAAGCACATTCAGATGTCTCAAGAACTCTAGGCGCCTCGGTAGGCAGATTAACTCGGAGATAACCTACCAAGTCTTTAATGTGCTGTGTTTCTTCTTGTGACATTGCAGCATCTCACAGGACTGAGGCAGACCTACCAATAAAAAGAACAGTGGGGTTGATGCAGAACGAAAGGCTGAAAGAATAGAAGGGCCTCACACTTCAGTTCCTGCAGTTGCCCTCAGGGAAAGATGATTAGATTCACCATAACGGTCATGTGCCCTACTGTATGCTGTCAGATCTAGTGAGCTTGGAGGAGCTGTGTTGGTTGCGAGTAGAAGGGTATCGGACAAGTTTTCCTATTTTTGTTTTTAAATTGGTACGGTTCTCTTTGATAATCTATAGTGACTTTCAAAACTGCTTTTAGCTAAATTTGAAACTACTTTCGAGGAGTACTATTCTGAATGTTGTTATTTATTGCATTACCACCAGGTGGCGGTGGTGTGTTATTTTGAATGCATGCATGTGTACTTTTGTTGGGCTTGGTAGAGTGCAGGTCTGTAGATTGTTCCTGTCAAGCATCATTTTCAGTGCATGATTAAAAAAAAGAAAAATATAAAAACAGGTAATATAACTTGCTGCCTCATATCAAGGCATATTCACACTACCTATACGCTCTGGGTAACAAGTGATCTGCACTAGAGAGAGAGAGTTTCCATTTTTCAAAGATTTACAACTGCCCTGCTGGTTTTACTGAAGGAGTGGCTCTTCTTTGATGAGACAGAGACGCACGGTAAAGTTCTGTGCTGTAAATCAAGTTAAAAGTGTTTCCTAAGCCAGAGGCATCCTGTTCAAACTCAATATTCTTTCTGTAAAAACAGAACATGTTTCATACTAGAGATGCTTGATATAAAGGGTCAACAGTGTTCTGTAAGGCGAACTCCATTTCTTTTCTCCGGCACATTTCAATAACTTCCTGTGTTCATTCAACTGTTCTTTACCATCTTTCAAGAGACTTCACTAATGCATCTTAGACAAGATCCTTTGTATTATTTATCAGACAACTTCAACTTTCTGGTTCATGTCCTCGTAGGATAGCATTAAAACCAAGAGCAGTTTATTAGAAATGTACCTATGCAGTATTCCAGCAATCAGTAGGTAAATTGTATGCTGCATGTCAAACAAACTGATGTCTTGGCTAATGCCTTGATCAGTGTTTTGTGTTTGCTGGATACCAGTTACATGTACGTGACTATTTTGGTGTCCTGGGTGATTACTTGCTTCAGATGATCTCAAGCCTGTCCATTTATCATCCTCTTCTGACAACAGTTATCCTTGGCAAAAGCTGTGTTCTGTACTGCCAACCAGACTGTACTGCTTCAGCTACTTGAGCTCTCAGAATGATACATGATTATGATAAGACGTCTGTATTCAACACACAGTGTAAAGGTCTATTTTTTACCCTATGGGAAAATAACAGGGAAATTACCCTTTTCCTTGTAAATGTATTACATGGACAATTTGCCCGCAGTGGAAAATCAGACCCAGTGTCTTCTGTTTTTAGTTGTTGTCCTGCTATCAGCTATATACAAACTAACTATACAAGTACATAGTTAAGTTAGGAGGCTGTGTGGTCCAGTGGTTAAAGAAACCGGCTTGTAACCAGAAGGTCCCCAGTTCAAATCCCACCTCAGCCACTGACTCATGGTGTGACTCTGAGCAAGTCAATTAACCTCCTTGTGCTCCGTCTTTCGGGTGAGATGTAATTGTAAGTGACTCTGCAACTGATGCATAGTTCACACACCTAGTCTCTGTAAGTCGCCTTGGATAAAAGCGTCTGCTAAATAAACAAATAATAAATAATAATAATCTACACAGTTTGCAGTGCCAAGATGTTCTTTTGTCTATACCTGTAATGGAACTTTTTTAAAGAACTTTTACCTCAACTTCCATTAGTTTCAACTTTGTTTTACTGAACTAAAGCCACAGGGGAGCCATTAAAACACACCTCTGCAGATCTGGCAGTGGCTCAATTACAAACAGGGAAAGAATAAGGTTCTCTAATGAAACATGACTAATGAGCGAGGAGTTTTCTCAGGCTTGAGAATTCTTAAAACTTTTTTTTTTTTTTTTTTTTAATACAATGACAAACTGCAGTGTTTGAATGTTAAAAGTCACATCATATATTTTTGAGCTCTTCCACTAATCTAGCTGTGCAGTTCTCCTGGGAGCTCAAGTCCAGATTGATAAACAGCATTCCTCCAGCTTGTACCTGGAAAGCAGCATGAACCTGAGTGGAAGAAGCTGCCCATTGGAAAAACACCTTAAAAAGCAACTTGTTATGGGCGTGAGGTATTTAGTTATTTGAACTTCTGTTTTAGATTCACTTTGCATCCATTTCCATTTCTGTCATCACATACTGGTGACGCTTGACATTTAAACTCAGTTTAAAACCCCTGTGGCCTCAGCTGACCTCTTCAAATCATGTCAAATGTCTTACACCCACGAAGGGCAGGGTGTTGCAGATTGACAGGTTTCTTTTATTTTTTAATTTTTTATTGATTGTGTCCAATTACTATTTTACCCCCGATTTTCTCCCGATTTGAATGCCCAATCACTTTTCCCTTCACCGCAGCAATTCCCCACACGGCTCAGGAGACCCCATGATTTAGTGGGTGCCTTCCGATCCCACGACCAAGCCAGCTTCCTTTTTCATCAAGGAACTCGAGAGCGGATGTCAGCGAGCTACCGACCTCTAGAGGACAAAAGCCAGCCCTGCAGTTGTCCCCCTTTGAGCTCACTGGACGCCTGGCCAGCAGCGTTCGGTGCAGCGCGATGAGGTGAAACAGTCCCTGATGCTTTTGCCTTTTCTAACCCACAGGAGTGCCAGAGCCAATGTGACGCTCCCTTCAGAGTCCCCAGTGAAGACCGGCCTACTTTGCACAACCAGGATGCGAACCTGCGCTGTATGACTCACCACTTCCACCAGCAGAGTGACAGGTTTAATGGTTATACTCGGGTGTCTACCAGATGTACAGTACTTCACAGACATCATTCTAAAAGCTGTATATTGAGGCCACATGCTTTGTTTGTTTTTTTAAACATCAGGACATGATGACTGAAACGATGACTGAAACGTGTCCCGTCACTGAAGTTGTGGATGCACAGAAAAACATCCTTAAAAAAAACATAAAATGTGCAAACATACCATGCATTTATTTATGATTACAGCAGTGGCCTAGTTACAATTGATTGCACACAGACTTGTGTGCATCCTGTTCCCATTTGAATGTGAACTAAGCAGGAAAATACATCACACTCTTTCTGAATAAAATATGGAAGCATTTTCATTAGGATTTCATACTATCAAAAGGTTGTATTTTACCCCAGTCCTGTATGTAGAAATAATATTTTCACTGAGCAATGAAGTAGGCACTGTTGATTTTTTTTAAAGGTTTCTTCAATTAGGCTTTCTCTGAAAATCTTTCTTCGCTGCTAGCATTTCATTATAGAGTAAACCGATAGAGATGAGAAAGCCGGTAATGGAAGGCAGGCTTGTTTATGTTGCATGAATAATAGGGAGAATGGTTAACATTGCTGGAGGGAGAGACCAGCTGTATTTTTTATTCAAAAGGGTTATTACTGATTTTTGAAGATATCTAAGTAATAGACCAGGCATTATACTGATTACGAACAGTATAAGCAAATCACCAATCTCAGCGATTCCAACGCATCTGGATTTGTTTGCTGTACAGTCATTTCCAATCATGGCTGCATAGAACAGATTTTACACATTTCATTTACAACCATGCAAAAATATACTGTTGGGTTAGGCAAGAAAGTTCAAAATGGGCTTTTAAAAAATAAGGTACTGTCTAATAATTGTGTGTTAAATTGTATTTAATAAACCTTACAGCAGGGTTGGGCATAGGGACAATAATAGGACCAAGGGGCAGACAGCAGTACATTACAACAACAACAACAACAACAACAAAATAATCTACCTCTCAGCTCTGGTTGTACTGCCTACCACTGGATTATATTACATTCAGTGGGTAATCGCAAGTCATTTGAGGGAATGTGTTTCAATGAATCTTATTTGCAGTATTAGCTTCACTTTCCTTCTGTCACATTAAAGTCACTTCTGATTCCAAAATCATAAAGTGCCTATTATCTGAAACGACTGCATTTTTGTAACAGTTGCTCTTTATGAATTCCACAAGTCAAGAATGTATAATAAACTGATACTGAACAAAACCTTTATTCCTTTTAAATATACTTTAACATGATACTGAAGTTAAACTAGCAATGTGTTTAAAAAAATTACAACATGCTTAAATTAATAACACACTTCTGTTTGAGTTCAGAAGTTACTGTAGAAGCCAATTTTGTTAAAAAGTTCATTAAAAACGTATTAATGAACACTTAAAAACATTCTTTAAACACCCCAAGTTAAAGCTTTCTGAAGAGGGCCCTATATATCAATTCAAGACAGTTTTGCTAGAAATACACAACTCACCCAAAAAAATACACCCTATAATATCTTTAATATGTAGTTAAAACAGTAATTGTCCAAACCATTGCTGTTTTATAACCAGAAATCCCTATCTAAAAATAACTTGGTTAATTGAAATAATAATATGATGCTATCTTGTCATTCAATATGTTTTCTTTTAACAAACAGTCATTTTTCCCAAAGGGTAAATCTCTTCCCTCACATGCCAGATGGGTTATTGGTAGAAGGATATGATGCAAAAATAATGAAAAGAAAATATTTACTGATCATGTGCGTGTGTCATAGAAATTGAATCTAACAAAATATTTCTATAAAATGTCTCTGCCAATTCATATTCATTGTATAGGTCTCAAATGTGCAGTTTCGAAAGAAACACATATTATAGCAAACATGATATCTGGTTCTATGCTAGGTTAAAGAAAGCTTGCTTTTTGACTGTCTTGTGCTTTCATTTCACCTAGAGAGTGAAATTATCCCCCACCCCTTTTACTGGCTTCCTTACTGTCAATAACCAGTCAGCTGCTTTCCCTATTGACTGGCATGCTTTCAGCCAATAGCAAGCTTTGCCCCTGAAAACACAGCTGTGGGGAAATGACACAAGAATAAGGTATTGAAACTGAGAGCTTCCTTTAAGCTAAAGTAGTAGCCGATATCATGTTGTAAAAGTTAAATACATGAGTGCTACAACATGCATTTCTTTAAAAATGCACATTTTAATAGAAGTACAAAATGGCTAAGATTGAAGGAATTATGTTATTATTATTATTATTATTATTATTATTATTATTATTATTATTATTATTATTATTATTATTATTATGTTAGCTAGAATTACTTTAGTCTAAAAAGGTTGACCATGAAAAATACTTTGAAAGGTCAAGACAAGAAATAGTCAGTGTTATGTTACAGACACTATGACATCCATTATCATGAATGTCATATTGGCTATAACAGGTTGACAAGGGAGAAATGACAGTCATTTGAACTTAAGTTATTATTAGCCAAAAGGTGCTTCACAAATGTATTATAAATTACTTTTCCCATCACGTTGAAAATAACTGGCAGCTAGAAAAATTGTTCCATATTGTCTGTCATAATAAAAAAAACACACACACAGTGCCCATGTTCTCTCACTTTCAGGAGATACAATCTGGTAAAACCTAACAAGATCAGGAAGCAATTTAAAAAGGTGTGCCTTGAAATGTCCTCACAGCAATATGAGATTTTAACTTTCAGTAATTAATTCATTGAACCATTGATCTTGCTACAAATGCCAGGGCCTTTTAACAAGCAAGCCAGAATGAATATGCTTCATGTAACATTTATATCTGGAGGGAGCGGCATTTGGTAACTTATAGAAATACAGTACCTCTAGTAATGCTTACTGTACATGATGGCATTTGCTTCTGAAACTGATTTATTTCTCTCAGACAGTACTATGAATTTACTGACTGGGCGGTCAGGGCTCCAAATAGCTGAAGTTTGCTTGTAGCCGACATCTGTTAACTTTGCATGCATCAGTAAGGTTCTCTCATGAGGTTTTAAACAGACTTGGGTGGAAGTGTAACCCTTTACCCTGCAACTGCATCAAACGCCTAATAAAGATACAAACGTGCAGTGCTACTAAGTGTAAGTGGGCTCACTCAAAGCTGCTAAAAGACACCAGGAACTTAACCGGATAGAGCCACACAATTGTAACATTTAGCATTTCTCCGTAAGGTTATCCTAATTGAAGACGTTCTTACAATGAAGCAGAGTAGGGAGAATTTAGATTTTTGACCCTTTCGGCCATTTGATTAGAACGCAGCTGCTTTCCATGTCCCATCTGACCTATAAATAGTTCTAAGTGAGGTTTTAAAATGAATGTTCTCATTAGTGCCATAATCATTGTACAGCAATGAAGGCACTGGCTCAAATGCCTAAGTTTAACCTCTAACTTTATCAATGACCTCTTCCATTGGCTGAAAATACAACGCTCTAGATTAACACGTTAAACCTATGTCCTGGCACTTTCTCGTCAGACGGAGGACACCATCTAACGTGCGTGACTTCTAACAGCAAGCTGAAAGGTGTGTGAAATATCTAAATTATAACAATTCTGTGTTTAAATCCACTGTTTGGAGACATGTCATTATACAAACTGACTTAAAATATGAATGTATAAAAAAATAAAGATACAAACATAAATGAAAATAACATTCACAACGTGATAGGAATAGCGGTTTAAATCACCCAACTATCTCTAAATTGCAGCATCTAACTCGAGTTGAATGCAGTGTGTGGAGCTATAACTTGAACCCCGAGCGCGTGATAATAACAGCATTCTGGGGAACGGAGAGCCAATAATAGCGAGTTACTATCCCTGGTGCTGAAATTCTGTGCCGGTTTTCCGCGTTTACAGCAACGTTTGCAAATGAGGTGATCTTTTATTTTATTTTATTTGAGAAAAAACAACACAATTTTATTCATATTCACAAATACATTTACTGTAGGATACTGTAGGCTACGTAAGTAAAAATCAAATATACTGTTATGTGTTTAATAAAGGTTTGAATCGCAGTTACAGTAACTGGGGCACATGAGCTAGTTATACTTTTGTATTTTTTTTAAATTTTATTATTTGCTGTTAAACATTCTCCTAGCGCTGTATCCTTTCTCCTAAAAATGTTCCTATCTGGTGTTAATAGAATATGTAACACAGCCCACAGAAAGAAGGAAAAACACAGCAAACACGAGGAGGCAGGGTTATTTTTTATAGCATTTTCCTTTAAGATGATGTAAGAGTTTATTCCCCAGGATGGTTTCTCCTGGCATTGCTCAAGCAACAGCAACTGAACCGCTTTTATAGACCTCGGTACCACCCTGCTCAGCTCCCAGAGCGTCAGCGCAGCTCCGCGCAGAACTCCAGCTATCTCTGCAGAGCAAGGCTGCCACATCTGCTATTTCTATCACAGCGCTGGCCCCGCGAGCAACATGCGTTGATGCTTTTAACACAGGATGCGCGTGGAGGTATCAACTTTGATCAGTTTTGGAGAGAATTAAGGAGAGAATTAAGGAAGTGTTGTTTTTTTTCAAGGTGGTATTCCATATCATTGGAATACCTAGTGTGCCATTCTTTGAAGTTATTTGGGACCAGTCGAGATCCATGTGAATGAAGACGAGATTATTGCTATTGTATGGAAGCATCCCTGTTCAAGGACTATCTAATTTATAAAAAAGCAAAAGAAAAGCTTTTTTTAACGGGAAATATTTAACAAGATCTTACAGCACTAAGGTGAGCATGTCTGATTACCGGGTTGTATGCTTTAGTGGTTATTGCAGAGGAAAAAACGACAAGAGAACAAACAACTCCCGCTTTTTTTAAGTCCTGGTGATTTATATTTATAAAATTTAGCGTCTGCTCACTGACGCTTTTTGAGTAATCGTTTTTTACTCATTTGGTTGCTGTTGAGTGAATATAGATGTAGAGCAGCTGATATCAGTTTATAGGGGACAGAACATTCATTTTCACAATTAAATGGGCAAAACCTTTTACAGTATTTTTATTTTCTTTTTTATCATGAACTTTTTTTAAAAAAGTGCAACTAATAAGTGCAATTAATTGATACATTGATATTTTGTGTGTGACGTCGAATTATTTAAAAAAACGTTTCAGACACTCACAGCTGGACTAACCATTCCATTGGACATTGCAGATTATGCTATGAGGAGATTGATGTGTGTTTTGTGTGCCTAGTGCTTTCCCCCAAACAACAGATCGCACACTGTTCTAACCTAGTGATCTTTTTTTAAGAGAATAAAAACCGAGTGGTGCTTTTTTTTTTTTTTTTTTAAACGTGCCTGATACATTTGTCCAAGTTTTCTGTGTAGACACCGGCTCGAAGATTTTTGTGTGTATGACTGAAACGATGGCTTTGAGTGGGAACTGTAGGACTTACCCTCCGACAAAAGAACAGGGGTCTGTTCAGAATTCTTTCCCCGATGTTGTAGAGCTTAATGTGGGTGGGCAAGTCTACTTCACCCGCCATACCACCCTAATTAGCATCCCCAACTCCCTACTTGGAAAAATATTCTCCCCGAAAAAGGATCTCACCAATGACTTGGCAAGGGACACCAAGGGACGATACTTCATTGACAGGGACGGGTTTTTATTTCGTTACATATTGGACTATCTCAGAGACAAGCAAGTGGTTCTCCCTGACCACTTCCCGGAGAGAGGAAGGCTGAAAAGAGAGGCGGAATATTTCCTGCTGCCCGAGCTGGTCAAAATCTTGACCCCTGATGACCTTAAGCAAAGCCCAGATGACCTATTTCATAGTGACTTCGAGGAGGCATCGCAAGGCAGCGATCAAAGGATATGCCCACCGTCTTCATTAGTGCCGGCTGATAGGAAAAATGGCTTTATTACGGTGGGATACAGAGGGTCTTGCACCATGGGCCGAGAGAGCCAAGCTGATGCCAAGTTCCGAAGGGTGCCGAGAATCTTGATTTGTGGAAGGATAGCTTTAGCCAAGGAGGTCTTTGGGGATACCTTGAATGAGAGCAGGGACCCGGACAGGCCACCTGAGAAGTATACATCCAGGTTTTATCTCAAGTTCAAACACCTGGAACGAGCTTTTGACATGCTGTCAGAGTGTGGATTCCTGATGGTTGCCTGTAATTCTTCAGTGACAGCATCCTTTGTCAATCAATACACGGAAGACAAGATTTGGTCCAGCTACACAGAATATGTCTTCTACCGTAAGTCACAGACTTTTCAATACTAATACTGATGTACTGTCTGGTACATATATGATATATATGTTTAATAACACTCTAGTCTTAATAAAAACTAGTCAAAAATCATTAATGTGCAGTGCCTTATATGGATATATATATATTTTTTTTATGAAACATAACGCAAGGCATATTCCAGCCCCTGTAATGTTTCAAACGGAGGTTCATAAAAACTGACTTTTAAAAGAAGTCACCACTTGGAGGCAAACTTGTCTTATCCTTCATACTGGAGCTGTAACAGATACTGTAACTGAAATAGATTATTACCATAAAGGACAGCATGGAGTTATGTAGATATAGATTCAAATCTAGAGTTTGTGGCATTGTTCTGATATGTTATTTTGTTTTCAATATCTCCTCTTGCTCTTCAAGCACAGCCATTGTACATTACAAGATTTAGCTTATTGAATCAATGCAGAATCACAGACATACTGTACTCTACAAATATATACATTTCTAAGAACATACACCTCTGTTTTGGAATGTTAACATGATTTAATTTTGTTGATAGCCCCATACTACAGTATATTAATCCAGAAACACAACTATTTTTACCACAGAAAATACTCCAGGTCCACTGTGGAAGTAACATGCATGTTCGAATGTATAATCAAGCGTGTTGTTGTTTTACTTTTGAGTTTTGTATTTTATTACTTGATGTAAAGCATTATACTGTTATTCAAGTGTTTTCAACAAGCCCTCCTCCTTATTGGTTGTGATTTACAAAAAGGTATAATAATTAGCAGTTATAACACACACGTTTCAGGCAGTACCAAAGAACTGTAGCACACTTTCAATCACACTAATGCTTTATGAATATGCCCCACAGTTTGCACTGGATTTTTATGTTGTACATTAGCCATCATGGGTTTACATTAGTTTTAAATGGTGTCAATTTGTCCTCATTGTTTTTCAGAAAGCAAAAAAAAAGCAAAAAAAAGAGAAAAGTACTAGCTAGTTGCAGGTAGATAGTTATTTTTATTATGTTCAAATTGTATTATTCCTCCAAAAATGAAAATTGGAACAAAACGATATTCCAGACCCACTCCACTCCAGCAAGCTGTGCTTAAATGTATGCCTAGAGCTCAAGGTTTGCATTTGGTTGAGTTGTTACAGCCTTTCCACTTCCATTCTGCAGCATCAGCCTTCATTCTGGGTCTTATAATAGGGTTCATAATGTTTTATTGTGCAACAAGACATACAGCATTTTGAGTTGTGCTGTGTATTTATTGTTTGTAATTAGCTTTTTCCTGTGCTATTTAACTGCTTCTCACATAGTGGGGAAAACTCCTTACATAAAACTCCCCGTAAAACAGTCCTATGCTCTTTTGAGGGGAATATATTTTCACCATCAATTGTGTTGCTCATAAAAGGTGCTCAGTATAAGGCTTCTCTATTTTTATCCATAGTGTAGGGAATGCACAGGTAATAAGAGCTTCTCCCCATTGCCCACAAGCATGCCAGTCTACCCTGGAGGACCCCCCCTTTTATATTGATGGATGTGCAGCCTGTGTTCCCATTGTTGTATTATTTTCCTGCAAAGCTGCACAGTGTCAGTTAGCTTCTTATTAGAGGCTACTCTAGAACTCTAAAATGAAAAAGGCTTTGTGTGGTTCATGCATTTTAAATGAAGCCCCAAGAAATAGAGAATAATGAATGTGTAATATGAGAATTGAATGCCACCCGTGAGCTTGGGTACTTATCCACGATGCATCCACCCCTTACTGTTATCTACAGTATGTATTTGTACACCTCCTTTCTCCTGTTATTTGTGCTCTTTAGTAAGTGCTTTTAGTCCTAACAAAATAAGTTTGGTCTTTACCATAGTTAGTTAGTCATTAGTTGAAGATATCATTCTTTGGTATCTTGCACTAGAAAGATACAGTTGTCTCCGGCTAAGAGAACACCCCGCGGGAAGCAAGCAAAGTTCTTTTAGCTGAAGTGCTCTTTAAGACGGAGTTGACCAGCAGACACAATATGAATCAGTTAATAAATAAACATTTATTACTTGACCTGAAGCAACTCACCAGAATAGAAAATGACTTGTGTCTGATTCACATTTTTTTCAGGAGCTCAAGCAATTACCAACTTTTTGTAGCAAAAGAAACAGCATCTCATTTTGTCGTTTGTTTACATGCCATTTTGTAGCGATGAGGTGCGCTCATGGAAATCAGAATACAAAACGAGGCAATGATATGACGGCAGTTCTGGTAAGATTGATTAAACCAATCAGTGTGCCTCAAGACACTCTCATGATGACAAGTCACATTTGAAAAGTTTGATGATGATGAGTTATGAGGTTACAAAACACTACTGCATCAGTTGTGAAAAAATTACTAGCGGTGCCAAAAATTGGTTATTTTAAGTGAAGTTTCTCTTCCTTTAGATGGAGCATTTACAATGGAAAAAATCAGTTTCTCCACAAGGGTATTCTCTTAGGCAAAGTGTTTTTTAGGAGGTGTTCCTATATGCAGGGACTACTGTGTATAGCACCATATGGCCAATTAAAACACCCTTTGCTGGTAATGTCAAATACATCCCTTTGGATAACCAACTAAAAATACAGTTGGTGGGTCAAGATTTAGAGGACATGGTCTTGAGCTGGCATATTGTCCATTGAGGTTTGAGTTCTCTTGACATTAATGTAATGAGGTGCACATTTTGATCCATTCAGCATCAATCTGTGGGCTTTTCTACAGTGGCACAGTGCAAAATCTCTCCTGATGCTTCACAAATGCTATCCAGCAGACCCTGACTTTTGCATAAAATATATGTCATAAGCCCCTCACCCCCATCAAATATCATGTAATATATGACCCAGTTGCAGTATGTGGATGACTAGCTAACCTCAAGGTCGCTTTTCCATTAAAGACCCTGGTTTAAAATGGAAAGCAAATAAGCAAAGCCTGACTCATTATAATGTTAGTCTGGAGAAGCACTTTACCGTTTTAAAGAATCGATAGTAATGAGTTGTTTAGTCTTTGGAAATACACAGTAAAGTGAAGATTGACAATGACAGTACTGAGGAGAAAAGTGGCTTGTCATCCTTGCCCCTTCATCATAATAAACCATGGCTCTAAATGTCAACAAATCAGTTACCACCGGTGCCAAATAATCAATATCAATTTATCAGTATGGATTGACAACAGGATGCAATGAACTAATCCCACACTTTAATTAATCGTTTGACATAACAGCTACCATGGACACCCTAAGCCACCCACCCACCCCAAAAGGGTGTTATACCCCTAAATTGTTGGTGTTAAGGGGAACAGTTTGTTCTAAAAATCTGTGCCTGTTTCATCCCCCTGCCATTATGAAGCAATTTAGATCAATCCAACAAAAGTTCATTATAACAGTCAGAAGCTTTCATAGAAACAAAAATCCAAACCACCATCCAAAAGCAGTATACACACTGCAAGCCTGTGCACTCACCAAGACATATCACATGTGGCTGTGATGTATGGCCTAGTTTTCTCTGCCATCCTACCAAGCTAAATATATTACAGTATACTAATGTCTGTTATTATATTGGTTCTACTTCATTGCAACAGGGAGCGTAATATGCAATTTACATTAGGAACAAAGAGCTCTCGCTATTAACATTTTCAGGAACCCAAGCAATGGGCACAGGTTAAATGAGGTATGCCTGGTAGCGTATTTTATTTCCACTGCACATTTCCATAGGTTTATTTAAATCTGTCGTTTTATTATGTTTGTAAATGGATTGCTCTTTTGCTTCAATTACAGCTTGAACATTGCAAGGGAAAAACAACAACAACATAATTTACTTTGCAGAACTGCATCAGGCCTCATGTCATCATAAGGCTGTCTCATGACCTTGTCACAGATTGATCAGTATGTTCCAAGATACAAAAGATACTACCTCTGGTGCATGGCTTTTTCAGATCTGATAAAAATCCTGTCACTATCGTGAGCTGTTTGTGGCCTCAGGTCAACCGTGTGCTGTAGAGGGTTAATATTGGATCCATTTAGACTTATTCCCAAGAGAAACGTCTTTGCTTTTGTTAAGTTTGCAGACAGACCAGTTTCTCCTATTGCTGCTATCAGTTTTATTTCTGTTTGTTTTAATGTTCTACTAACTAAATATATTACAAAGGCAGGCTCACTCTTTACAATAACAGTTGACATGTTCATAAAAATATAACCTTGTACTAAAATAGGCAATTCATTCCAGCTGGGATTTCGACAATGCAAAGGGATAAGGGGTGGATTTCCAGGACACACAGATGTATCTGTGGGATGTTGATTGACTGGTGTTTAAAAAGGCTATTTTTTCCCTTCAGTTTTACACAATCCATACCGTAGGGACATATGATTTCATATGTAAAGCATTCTTCTCCTCATATACAGAAAATAAATATTTCAGAAATCTACATTGTTCCTTGATATTTGCTACAACCCGTTACTGAATGACTTTTTTTCGACAACATGTTTTTACATTTTTTTCCATCCATCTCACAAACTAGGTAGTAGAATCTGTTGCCATGGTAATGGACTAACTCATGTTGCAGGGGTATTGATATGGCGCCATTATCAAAATAGGGGTGCAACTTTCAGTGTAATAGACAGCAGCAGGTGACTGCTACTGATGTATATGCAGTAAAGGGTTAAACTAAAATATAAGTAACTCTTCAGGGTAACTGGGTGGGTCAGTGCACTACAGCTTTAATAGGGGTAGTTTTATGAACCTGGCTAAAGGTTACATTGGTACAATCTGGACTACAACATAACGCTAGTCCCAAACCTGATCTTGAAACCTACATTTTATTTATTTATTTATTTATGTATTTATTAATTTATTTATTTTTGACAAACGTTTCTTGGAGACCTATGCAAATACAGATAAGCACTTAATTGTAATTCTTGTCATACACACCCTAAATACGTACAATACAAACCCGTACAATGCAATCAGCCTCTGTCAAATTTCTTGGCCTGATTTATTTAATAAGAGCTACAAACACCAGAAGCCGTGGCTTAAAAAAACCCCGGTTTCAGCAATAAACTGCCCTTGATCTGTAAGTAGAAACACCTGTAGAACATGGACAAGGAATCATTTAACAGCAGTGGGTCTAAATACCGTGGCATGGACCTTTAATGGTACCAGTTAAAGATCACTCTTTGGGGATGTTCTCCCGCAAAGAGGGATCTACTGACCCTCTTATTGAAATCACTAAATACAATAACAAATACAATGGAAGGAAATACAGCAGGATAGGGAGCTTTATGGGGATGGTTATAAGAGCCACCACTATGGAGGTCAAATAAGCCACGCAAAAAAAAAAAACATAACAACAACTTTATAGTGAACTTTATGGACAGATGAAAATCAGCCCCTAGAGATGCCCCTTTTTTAATTCAAATGATAATGAATTAGAAGCAATATGCATAAATAACAAAATCCATCAATCTTTCATTGAATCTTTGCCAATTAATAGTTTGGAAGGCTGCCTTCGTTACACAGAGCTACTTTTTAATCTTTCTGCACTTTGCTCTATTAACTTTGACATATTATCTTCCAGTGTTTCATGCTAGTCTGCATTATGGATGTGCTTTTTAATTATTTTTATTGCGAACAAACTTGGTGGTCTCAGTGAGCAGCTGTGGAAATCCTGGATATCTCCACATAGCAGAAATAATAAAACTTAAAACATGTACAAAAAACACTGCTGTATAATTGTCACTGAATGAGCGCAAGATCATACAAATTCCAAAAAAATGAAGATGCATGTTAGTCTGTTAGTTACAGTACAGTTTTGACTCTTAGTCAGTGAAATTGCCCATATCAGCAACATGCCCAAAGTGGAAAGTCCTAATTCTGCCACCAATAACATGTAAATGTGCTATATCACTGTGTGATGAAGGGAGTTAACAAGGGAGTGCAATGAAGGGGCTGTGCCACTGTTTAGATTGACCCCATTATCTTGGTATCTTGCTTATCAGGTTTATTATAGCTGATGCTATTTAGGCAACACATCCTGGGATGCTGGGATAGAAAGTTATGTTTTATTTACAGAATTCCATATTGAAGACGTTTGGTTTCCTTATTACAATGGCTTGGGGCTAACTTTGCAGAAGTGCAGAATATACCAGCAGGATTATTGACCCATGACATATATAAATCTATCAGTGAGTGAATGTCAAAGATTTCATAAAAGTGGCATCTTAATTAGTATCCCACTGTTGTAGGAAGTGATCCATGGCAAATGTGGCCAAAGGGGGGTGTCTCATTTTTTTAATCCTTCTCTGTTACTGTAAAAATGGTGAAGAATACTAGATCACATAGCTGGAAGCACTGTGCTAACATGTTTAAAAATACATTTTAATTCAATATAAGGGCTAGAATAGATGCCAAAGGACATGATCCAACT
Source organism: Acipenser ruthenus (assembly GCF_902713425.1). Taxonomy (NCBI): domain Eukaryota; kingdom Metazoa; phylum Chordata; class Actinopteri; order Acipenseriformes; family Acipenseridae; genus Acipenser; species Acipenser ruthenus. The sequence goes on from NC_081210.1 coordinate 26,977,523, forward strand.
GATTTCAAAATGTTGATAATGTAGAAAAAGATAGAAGGGAAATCAGAAGGTATGTTAGAATAATTGGTTGATTGATGAAGGAATAACATTTTTCCAAAATCAAACAGTAATACCACTGATGAAAGCATAAGTCAAGCATTTGTTGACTAAAGTTTCTGATATGTTCTTTTTGGATTTTATGGTAAGACATTGGTTTTGAAAGGCACAGTATAAATCCAGGTTTGTTGTCAATGCTGTGGGAAGTCTTCTTACATAATTGGTGACTGCTGACATGCACTGTGTGCTGGTGCTGGCTTCACACTGCTTACAATTTCTTATGACTTGTTCATAAAAGTCTACATAGACATCACTCTGTTTCAGCTAATTGTAGCTCAACATTTACAATACTAGTTTACAAACATGTTTTAGTTCACTCTCAATATAATTGTCAACCTCCTATCATTTTGGTCAACATTTTGATACATTTTGACAATTTCCTGCCTCCCTTGGAAGCTCAAGGTGAAACACTCCATTAAGCTTCACAATATCAGGCCATTTCACTTCATCATTGTGTGACAGGACTGCTGTGAGCAGGCTTAAAGATGCACCATGTATTCTCATTATGTTTAGAACAGGAAACGTGGATAATACGATGTTACCGTAGTTCATATAATATGTTTAAAAAGAAAAATAAAAACTTGCTTGTGTTAGCCTCCTTATCAACAGTTCAACATTTGAGAGCACCGTTGGTTTCTGATTGCCATGCTTCCTTCTCCTCCAAGATGGAAATAATGCTGCCCCCCATGTTATTTTGCCTCTTCCATCAAACTGCTTTGATTGGCCAGCTTTCAGTGTACTGGTGCACAGCAGGTTTCTGGTTGCCTAGCTTTCTAAACACCTGTAAAATGTGTTGTACTTGACCAAGCTTTTGAGCTGCTGTCCAATGGTTAAAATATTTCAGGGAGCAGTCCAGACTAAAAAGAGATATTAAGATACTTTTGACGCATTCCTTTTAATTGTATTAAATAAGCCTTAAAGAGAAATAAATCTGTTTTATAATTTTTTCTGTATTTTGTTTTGTTTTCTAAGTGGTTGTGATGCTCATTAAACAAGCATCACAACGCAATGCATTTCCTAAAATGTTCCTTTAAAGCAGCTTGGTAATGCTTTCTGTAAGCACTTTCTTCACCCCAGGGAAACATATTATAAAACACTCTAAAGGAAATGCAGTAGGTTGTAAGTAGGAATCTATGTGTGTGAAAAAAAAAAAAAAAACTGCCTCTCATTTAACTCTGCAGTGGAATCAAGAACCAGGTACACCTGTTCTTTTTTCTCCTGTTCCATTAAAATTGCTACTGTATGAACATAATTTAGATCTTTTATTTAACATCATGTAATCCAAGAAACTGCAAAATGATATTGCAAAGGTCTACCGGAGGCCATAATAGGAGTACAGTATTTCATGTTAGATTTCAAAATGTTACATTTTCCCATTTTTGTCAGTTTTTCATTAAGTAAATGGAAAACTACAAACCAGTATGTAATTCAATATGTTAACATAACATTATTCAGAAGGTTTCATTCGACTTTATGGAGCAAAATATGTTAATTCTATAGGGTGATGCAAAACCTTTGGCTATATCTGTATATTTGCTGTTTTCATTTGTAAGTGAGCTGATGTCGCTCTGTGTTATGCTGTGTGCAGGCATCAGCACCTCTCATAAATATGACATTAAAGTGATGGTTTCCTGCTACATTTCATCAGACAGTGCTGTGGAAATGTTCGAATGGCAGCATGTAACCAAGCTGGCAAGATCTCAGTTCAGATTGCATTGACCGGATGAGGCCAGGATGTTGTCATGTCTGGGGGGGGGGGGGGAAGCAAGTTGGTCACACCCATAAAAGACAAATGCACACTAGCTGTTTTACCATACTTGAAAAGAAAAGGAAGACATAAACTAAGAAAGCAACACATATCTTTGTGATAATATGCAGTACTTCAGTTTGTTTACATGCCTGCCTTTTTACTTAGATTAAAAAAATTAAAAAATCTTTGGCAGGTTGAGCTGTTATGGAACTGGCCAAATTGAGTTTCTTATAACTATATTTTAAAGAGCACATTTTTTTATTAGCTTTATGTGGGACTTGTTTTCAAAACAGATAGACCTGTTTTAATAAAGTCTCTAGGCATGTCTCCTGACTCGAACACTGAAAATGCACCACTCCTGCAGGTCCATATTTTTGTTGGCACTCAGACAGCACAGTCATGAACAATTTCTGACAGGCTGTTCCTCCAAAAATGAGCAGCACATTATCAGAACATACAAGGTGAGATGCACTTCTAAAACATCTTACTTTATTCCCCAAGTAGCAGTGGGGTGAAAAAGAAACACTGTAACTTGCTTATCTGTTCCTTGTCCAAGTTACTCCCAGCCCTCGGTCTACAGTATTTAAAAATAAGTATCTGAATAAAAAAGATTCTGTTGGTTTCTGTGGTCTTATTTTATGTCTCTCTGTATTAGTGCTCGCAGTATTGAGATGTACCTGAGCTGGCCCTGCGGGCACAAAGCGAATAAACGAAACTAAAGCTAAACTAACTCCTTACTGTAGTAGCAGGTTGCTTGACATTTGTTAAATACATGTTTCTATGCAAAGGAGAAAAAAAAACACATTAATCCAATATCAAATGGTACAATTCCTGTTAGAATAAAAAAAATGGTCTAAATGTGTTTTTAATTCTGTGAATTTTCAAAAGTCTGTATTGGCCTTTCTGAACCCTCAAAGATATCTTAGCATGAGCTCTCATTAGTTGAGGCATTTAAATGTTACCCATCTGATCAAGTGTATCATTATGTCTGTTTAAGGGGGTGCACAGCCACACTTTAAAGTAGATCTGTAAAATATTTAAATGATGAAAGATGCCCTAGTGTGATCTTTGATTCTGAAGCCCTGTCATTTAATTGAAAATGCTAAACACAACAAAGGGCAGTAATGATCTACTTGGGGTGCAATAAAGTTCTTACTTAATACCCGGAAAACATAACCTTCCAAAAAATTCCAACTGTTAATTAAAATAAATATGCTATTACTCAATTATTCAAGGGAACAGACTACTAAATGTGATGATCTGCTTTATTAATAAAGAATATTTCATGACATTTCTGTTCCCCTGAGCTGTGTAGGGGATTGCTGCAGTGAGGGGAAAAAATTCTGGACATTTCAAAATGAGGAGAAAAATAATAATAATAATAAAAAAGCTGTAAAACAATCCAAACGTATTGATGGAAACAAACAATAAAACCTGATCTTGACTGTTATATATTTTTTTCCCTTTTCAAGTTATCTTTTTCCTCGATATGTGTCTTACGATATCAAATGTAAGCCTTATGAAAAAGCTACATTTGGGATTTTAAAAAGTCTTCATTGATAAAAAAATATATATATTATCATTGCTCATCTCCCAGTGAAACTATATTTATACTCAAGCAGTTACCCAGAAAAAAAAAATACAATGTTCTGTAGGTCGGTACCAACAAATAGAACAGTTTCCTTAATAACAAAGATAAGTGCGTACTGTAACACTTTTTGACTATAATAAATCTACCATGGTTCAGCTTCTGCCTTTTTACAGACAGAATAAGGTAAATGTGAAGAAAAAAAGGTGGCTTGCTGGGGTTGAAATAAAAGCGATTCTCAGATTCTTGTAACTGTGCTATTATTTTAAAAGCGAATTGTACCGTTTGTTTCAAACTAATAGTTGCTAACAACATACATTGCCTGTCAAATATGACGTTTTGAAGGACATATTTGACACTGCAAACACGTAGCTGGTTGGTTACTGACAGGAAAAAAAGGCTGAAGGGGTGAGGACCTCCGGCTTTGTAAAGAATCTTTTATCTGCAAGGCAGTGCATCTGCTCATTATTTTAGTAGATGATTCTTCTCTAAAATGCTCTACAAAGCCTAAAGGCTTGATAAAGGTTGGTTAATAGAGGCCAGAGAATAGAGATAAGATCCCGATAAGGGCCTGATAGTGGAACATGAAAAGTAAAGCCATCTACGGTTTGGGTATTTTTTTCCCTCCTCCCTTCCTGCAGCCTGTCTACTTTTGGAAATCCACTGGATCAATGTAATAAAAGTACCAGATTGTGTTTCATGAAAAATGGTTGCTGAGTATATTGATGAGCAGCAGACTGAGTCGTGCTTGTCTTGTTTTATGATATTTAGATGGAGTTCCAGCCGCTCTCTTTCTGAAAGGTACTCCTGATCTCCTGACTAAGATCACAATGTTCCCCTAGCGCTCTGTCAGAGACAACAGTCAATCAAAGCCAGTCTGAGATTAAATGTTTCACGATGTGCTTATCTCTGCACTCTAGACAGCTGAGGGGGGTATAATAATAAATTGGCAGTATGATAGAAATCTGAAAATAATTGTACCCTTCTGGTGACATATTGGAACACACATGTATTACAGCCAACAGATTTAATTTACAGTACATTTCACTGTAGATCTACTGACTACCATAATTTTCAGTGAAAATTAACCTTTTAACTACAGGCAAATAGATGGGGGGTGGGGGGGTTGTCTCAAGACTGCCGTAAATTCATCCCAAGCTAAGCATTCATAGCCAAGCTTGAGGATTTTGTTTTCTTTGCTTAATATGTTTTTCTCCCAGACCCTTTACAGTAAACTATGTACCTTTACATCAGCAAATCTATGAAAGGTAGAAAGGGCTACGGACTACTGGGCTTCCTGTCACAAGAAGCCAATTTAAAAGACATTCTGTAATTACTGTGAACAGTTTAGACCACTTGGGAAATAAATCTACCTCCCCTATTGCTTCAACTTCTCTTTCTTCACCCTGCATACCACATACTGTAAACCAGGATTGCACTTCTGGGTAAAGTGGCCAAACTGAACCTGAACCCCAGCAATTCTTTAAAAATAAAGCCACATAACACCTGGTCATTGCCCTCCTAGTTGTTTAAGGTGTTTTTTTAAGATGTCGCCTATTTCCCCAATAGAAAGCTTTATATATATTTATATATATACAATGTCATTATGCATAGTTACACTGTACTTGATGTGTAAAGGGATTAGGATTAGGATTAGGTTTAGAGTTAGAGTTAGGATTATGGTTACGGTTAGGGTTATTGTTATATCATTGCAAAAAGATTTACAATTAGACAGTTATTACACAGTAATTAGAGACGCTTAATAGAAAACGCTACCATCAAAAGTTGTATAAAAATGGTGAAACTCATTTGTAAATACATGACAGGGCTGAATATATACTTAATGTGTAGATGAAATGACCTACTTGCTATGAACACTTTGAGTTGGCAAATATTGCATTCATTACAGAATCAGTTTGAAAGTGGAAGATGATTTCCGTGCCTGCTCTTTCACAGCAACATGACCCTGTTTCTCTTAAACTACTGAGAGACTGTTTATGTGTTTGACATGTTTGTTTTAATTCCTTTAGATTCAGTAAAAGCATCTGTCAAACTGGACATCTTAAAGAATTAAACAAATAATGAAACAGTAATTTAATAAAACATAATTAAAAACTCTTGTGTTAAACATTTACTGGGTTTAATTAGTTTTGACAATTCAATTATCCTTCTTACACTGAGTGTTGTGCTCATTTGGACTTCATCTGCAAAGGCGTTTTCCTAAGAGACCATAATGCACCAACTGGATCTGCAAACTTTAGAGAAAAAATGAGCTTAATAGCAGAGAGCCAGAGCTATAATACTCATCAGTGGTTTAAACCATGATACCCAGTCTTTAATTCCTTGTTTGTGTCTGTTTGCATTGAGAGAGATGACTGGCTTTCAGTTTTCTTATTGCGTTAAGCCTGTCAGTTCATCTTACACTCCACTGCCTGACAAACCTAAAGCCAAACAGCATGACAGTAGATCACACACAAAAATGTACCCTATTACTGTATATTTTACCAATTAAATCTTATTATATAAGGATAATCTCCTGTCGTTTTCAGAAGATACAGCAAACCATCTTAAAAGAGGCTTCCGTAACTTACATGCATACATATTTTATACCTGCCATATGTTGCATATGATCAAATTTAATGTCAGCATAACCCAAGTTAAAAATGTCTGGAGCAGTTCATCCCTGGATTAAAGAGCCTGGCTGAGTTGTGTATTGCATGATTTAAAACCACTGTACCATTACAGAATAAAGGGCTGCTATATTTAGATTCCCATCCTGGTCTGCTAATGAAACAGCATTGTTGCAGGCACTTGAAACATTAATTGTGAGAGACATTTCATTTATGTGTTCAGTGCCTACTAACCTGAGTTCCACTTTAGCAGCCAGTTCTGAAATGTGCAAAACGCATTCCACCAAGTGTTATGAAGTAGCAGTCCAGGCAGAATATTAAGTGATTGGCTAAAGCCAGAGTCAATTACTACAGTGATGTCACTGGCCGGATTAGATGGCGTGACTTTCTTGCCTTGACAGACTAACCCAAGCCTGGATAAAAAGCAAACTGACAGCGGTGCCCAGCCATTAAAAAGTATAGCAATGGTGACGCCCCAAAACTTTTATTTTTATGATCTTCCACCATTGTTTAAAAAACAAATCACAGTCCTTTTAATCTCCCATCCTCCTCAATCAGATGCATAACACAGACCCATATCAAACATATTCAGTAAAAGATAAGAATGTTCAAAATGGTAAATGGTTATTTTATTTAAAAACCTGTTATTTAATGAAGTATGGAATACAAAATATGCTGAAATAATTTGCATAATCAATCTATCAGCTGTAATATAATGTTTAAGCAAGTGTTGTTTAAAAACGCAAGTTTAGTGAGGCTGCATCTAATTTTAGTGTTATTGTGTTTGATCTTTAAACAGGAACATAGCGCCTCACATCTGATGCTTTTGGATGTGCATGAAATTACTCACAACCAGAGTGGTGTTCTACTTTCGACGTTAATTCAGAAAATGTTTCCAGAGGGAAATATTTTCCTTTACTGTTCTATATCACTGCTGTGCAGTGCAAGATGATGTCAACTCAAAGTGCTGTTTGCATATGTGTTAATTTTACTCATGTTATTGTTTTAGCAGTAGGCATAATGAAAAATGAGTTCCTCGGCTAACAGCTTTTGAGCCTTAAAGAACTATGCTTTACAGCAACGCATTGTGTCTAGCTTTCCCGAGAGGGGTACAACAAACACACCAATCAATACCTAACTAGGCAGCTTCTGCTTATTTAAAATCACTTTGCTTGAACACATTGGTATACCTGAGCACATTGCCCTGTGTGGAAAAAAGAAGCCTCTGCAGTATGCAAATTAAATATTGCAAATAGGCTTATTTAACTAATTCAAATACCTGTTTTAAATGGTTAAAAAAAAACATTTAGAAGTCAATGACACAACCTGGACATCCAGTAGGGCCATTTTTTGTTGGTGTTAATCCTGTTTACTCTTGAATTGATTGGTTTAGTGTCTGTTGCATGATGAGTGATGTCACATTTCTGCATAGAACAATTGTGTAACATACTCACATACTGTATGCACTGTAAATGCAAAAGTATAATTCTAAGTGCTGCTTGTCTGTTTATGTAATATCAGTGGTTAGATGGGATTTGTATTCAGTGTAGTGTCTAGGCCACAGGAATCTCCATGGCTGATACATATCTCCAGGGGATAAAGTAAGCGGCCCCCCCCCCCCCCCCCCCCCTGCAATATGCAAAGAGGTAGTAAGTAATACAAACATTTTAAAGGATACACAGTGACTTTGGTGGCTGTTTCATTTTAATATCTATAAACGAAATAATGAATGTGTTATTTTTAGTATGGTTGACCATCTCTATTTTAAAGATAACTCAATCCAAATAGCTTGGTCTATGTAGTTTGATCTAATTACAGAAAGTAAAAATGAGCAATTGTGTCTGATTAAGAGATATTTCCCAGCAGTCTTTTACATTGCTTCCCCGGACAAGTAGGAACGGAAGCATTGCACTGAAACTAAAAGCTCTTCTTCAGCGCAACTCATTTGCATTACAGACCTTAAAACTTGCATGATACTATTATTGGAAATGGCTTTGACATGCTTCAGCAGTCCCCAGAAGGTTTTGCAAATGCATACAAAAGGAAGCACAGCTCTTGAGTGCTGTCTAGATTCTGTGTTTCATTTTCCAGTAAGAATAGGAACATTCTTTATTTGATAAAGGCAATGGTTCTCTACACTGCAGTTCATGGCATAGCAAATTCAAACATGCGCACATTCCTTCTCTGCTTTATCCAATAGTATATCTATCTATCTATCTATCTATCTATCTATCTATCTATCTATCTATCTATCTATATATATATATATATATATATATATATATATATATATATATATATATATATATATATATACATATAAATAACAGCCTTTGTGATTTGAAAAGACATCACAAACCCCTTTACTGTTCATGTGAAATTCGCTATTAGGACAGCTTATGAAAAAAGAATATAGATTATGTAATACATTGCTAATAACCTTCTACTTACAATTGTACAGTACAGGACACCTGTACCGATATCTCATTATACATTGTAAAGTTGCATGTGCTCTCGGATCGTTTTTTGTCCACCCTGCTCTGTATTCATCCTCTAATGTAATGCTTCTTGATATTTGGCAGCGGCCCTGAGGGATCAACAAATCAGTTTGTCGGCGGGAACCGGTGTTTGTGCGCTGACAAGTTAAAGTTACACAGCAGCTGAACATTGGACAACTGCATCTCATATAACTGACATTCATATACTCTGTTTCCAGGCAAGGACATTTTAAAGCAAGACAACGCAGGGAATGAAAAACAATGTGCAGCTTGCCTCAGGGCAAAGCCACGCGAATACCAAAACATTATCAACCTCTGTGTTTGTAATTGCATTTGATCCTTACAATTGAGATCAGCTGGTTTTGGCAGATATCAGATAAATGACATTAACTTTTTCAGAAGTTTTCAACTTTGATATTGTTGTCTGTAATCAATTTGACTCAAAGATGTTCTATTGGATTTAAGCCAGTGCCTTGTTCTTAGCTTTTTGTGCTGATGTCGTTATGATGTGACTGCTTTTTCAAATGGATGGTCTATTTGCTGGACACATTGTTACCTTTTATATATTTAATTCAGTAGAACATGTGTGGTGGAGTTCTACAAAAGGGCTTGCTACTGTAGGTCTGGTAAAGAAAGAATGTGGTTCTCAAATTGGAAGGCTTAAGCTTTTTGGCATAAGCTCATATTGTATTAGCACTGGAAAAATATATTTGCGCAAAATAATGACTATGTTATATAAAAATGATGGTGATAAAACACATTAAACTTTAAAAAGAAAACAAAACTTACATGTGAACATAAAAAAGGGGAGGAGGCCACCTGTTAAGAAATATTGAATAGGCAGCCTATTAGCTTTTAACCGCAAAGCATTCACGAGGCATGCACGGGCATTTACATCTTTGAAGGACTTCCCAAAGGAATCCCAGGAATAGTTAATTATTACCAATGCTTGTGTCGGCAGCAGGTCATGGAGCAGATAGTTTGCTACAACAACCGTTTGCATTCTTCTATGGCTTGAAAAATGTATTGGGCACTCTTCTCACAACACTGCCCATTACACATGGGATAAGCCTTAGACAATGTCTGTGGTAAGGCCTATTGTCCAAACCTTTCATTTTCATTCCTTTAATAGATTGTTAAATACCATGCTGTTCAATGTACACATTAGTCAAGAGACAATATCCAGTGTTAGCATTATATGTAGATATGTAGATCTATAGATGTATAGATAGATAGACATTCAGATGAACATGTCAGCCAATGATGGGCTCGATCTCACCTTTTTGTTGTTATTCTGGAAGCTGGCAGCAGCAGGTGTCATCCTTCTAATACACAGTCGGGCACGACTGTCTCCACTTCAAAACAGTGCTTTGATCTATTTTGAAAGAAGTGAACTGCTGTTAATTATGTAAATTGTTTAAACTATACATACCCAGTGGGGCTTTACTGTAGCCTGGAACATTTTATATATGTATTTGCTGTCATAGCTCGGAATTGATAAGAGGCAAGAATAATCAGTATTTGTTCAGTAGAACATAATCTTACTAATTACTAACCCAGAAGTGTCCTTTCCTATTGTGGGTAATGGCACCTCCGGGCTGGTGACGATCATAAGGCATTAATAGCATTACCATCAACATTTCCACTTGTTTATCCATTGTAGTTCTCCATGTCCTTTAGTGATCCATACTCCCTGGAGCTCCAAGAGCAGATTTGGCCTGGATTAAATCAAAACGATAGCACTGCTAAAGCCATGTTATAGTGACGTGTATATGGCCATTTTATTTAATGACTGCAGATCTTCTTATAGTTAAAAACTATAAGACAATATATTATTGACCATTACATTAAGATTACAAGGAAAGCAATCTCTTTAAAAAAAAGGGACAAATTCACATTTCAAACTGAGACAACTTCAATACAGCAAGGCAATAAAAAATGATCCTCTCTAATAATTCTTGATATTCCAGTAGCCACGTTCTTTTCTTTCTAATTAACGTAATCCTACTATATATTAGACACACACCTCTCTATTTTGGAGATTGCAAGGCTTATATTGTGTGATAAGTAATAAAACCTACTGATGCAACAGCCAATTTAGAGCAGACAGCATGTGACATGGAAAACAACAGCCCTTGAGTTTAAATATCTTCTGCTTGTACAACACAGATTGTCCCAAATAACTTACAAGCTCTCGTATCCTCAAGGATTCGGAAGTACACTTTGCTATTCTTGGGAAAGACTTTAGCATGTAATAGTGCTGTTGCAAACTGTCTCTAAAGCAGGCTCAGTGGTCTTTAAGAATAAATAATGTTGCCATAACTTGAGAGAAAATGGTGCCCTTGTTCAAGTATTATAGCAAAGCACAATATGATTGGTAATTTCAGTGATTAATATCAGTTTAAAGACATGTCAGGTTTAAATAAGGGGTGGGTGACTTGGCTCCAGTCTGGGTTTGCCTTGACGAATCGGATTCATTGGCATTGATTTTACTCAAAGCTATTTATTGTATTTATTTATTATAATTATAAATATCAACTGATTTTTGTAGCAAGTCAGTGTCGCAGTAAGGTACAGAAGATCAACACAAATCACAGGAGCAAAATATAACGCTGAGTTCTTCAATTGTAAACACAATATACTCTTGAGGCAACCAATGGCAAACAAGACCCCAAGCTGTAATATTGTCCTTCACCTAATTACAGGTACTACATTAATAACTTGATTACAAAATACATTGTAGTATTCTGTTTTAGATTGTATTATATTTATAAAACACAGAGAAGTCATCACTGTAAGATTGCACCATTTTCTGTAAAATGAAAAACAAACAGCTAATGTGTCAGAACTAGCACATGTAGGAACTCTTAAATGAGTTGAATATCAACATCAGATTATCACTCTTGAATGAATGACGATCAGCGCATGACATTGCCAGTTACTCTACATTTGCCTCAATCTCCAGCATGTTACTGATTGTAGAGATTGTCTGGGACATTTTAAACAGTACATCCCCAAAGGGTACAACGCACCTATACATAAATATTTTTTTTTAAATTTAAACAGCAGTTGATTATAGTTTATGTTATATTATAATTGTTAAACATTGCTTTTGTTATAAATTATATATATATATATATATATATATATATATATATATATATATATATATATATATATATAAAAAATAAAATGCTCTTAGTTTTATCAATCAATGTATAAAATGCACTACTATGCAAAAGGTTACCAAGAAAAGAGTTTATAATTAGATTCTGTTTTAAAATGACATAGTTTTATGATTAAAATAATATGGATGAAGTGAATTACCAAGAAAATGGAATGGATGTCTGAATCAACTTTTGCTGAACTCAGTGACCCCAATAAAATGAGATTGAATCGAGCCAGGAGTGTCACTGAAGTACGACAACATAAAAAAATAATAAAAATCATTGCTGGTGTTAGACTGACACTTATAATATTGCTTAGATTATTTGTACCAGTACCAACAATAGATACAGATACTGTATATTAAAAAGTGGTTTGATTCTCACATCACGTGGTTTTACCATATTCTTGTGCTTTTAATCACAGTCAGAAATCGATTGTATATTCAAAGCCCATTTATCATTTTAAATTGGTATTTATACAGACATGTTCACTTTTATTATTTAATACAATACATATGAATGATTTGGGTGTTTGAGTTAGGAATGGTTTTGCAGTAACTGTTCTGTAATATACCCAAATATGTATTGCTTTATACATAATTATGCTAAAGAAGGTGTTTTTTTATACAGTTCAGCTATGTTTTCTGCTGAAAAAGTAGGGGAATTAGGAGATCATAAGTGGGTAAAAATGAAAAGAAATTGGCAACCATCCTTGCCCATGAAGTGTGCATTGTTTAAAATAAGATTATTAGTTAAAGCTTCAGACGGATCATTTTAAGTAGGAGTATGATCATGGGACTGGGGCTCATAATAAAAGAACCACAATGAGAAGAGCTTTAATAGGAGAGTGTCTGTTTTTCATGCCTACAGTATGACTTCCATGAGTACAAAGAAAGTCTAACTATATACTGTATGCTGCAAATAATGTTCCAGATTCCCTACTGTTTCAAAGCCTGGCAGCTGGATATCAAGTCATGTGGTCTACCTAATCATTCTGCTTTCTTTAAACTGCTTAGGTAGAATGATTAGGTAGGTCATGTCACCAGGGGTTTACACTGTAAAAGTCTATTCTTTATAGAAAATGGTGTAATCAAGTTTAATAGTGCCACCCAGTGCAACTCTCCAAGGAGGGGAGGTGGGTGCAGGAGAATCATCCAGAACACAAATAAAAAATAAAAACGTTTACCAGTCAGTTGTGGTGTGGGTGTTAGCAGTTAATAGTCTGTACGCAGACCAAGTATATTAGATGACATCATGCATATGCTATAGCAGAGATGGGCCCTGCCAGTCCAAATCTTATCATTTACCAGGTTTGGAAATGTGTAATTGATTTAACAGCAGCCAGGTTGTAGAGTAATACATTTTTTCATGTTACCTATTAAACCTGGAGTGGAATTGCCTTCCACGACCGGCACTCTAATTTTAATAAATTGTGACAAATAATGCAATTGGCTTCAAATCTGGTATAACTTTAAGAATTTCTAACTTGCTCAGTATTACCATACTGTAGATATTGCAATAACGTTTAGAAGGAGGGCGATAATTGTTTTGAGGTTTTGATTTGGTTTCGCTGAGATTAATGTTTGTGGCTGACAAATGGAAGGGAAATAAATGATGTGTAGAATCAGTTTTATTTCCTCTTAAATCAAACCTGAGTGTAATATGACCATTGAAAATGGGCAGACACAAAGTAGTGTGCTCCAAATAACAGTACAATATATTAAAAAGGTTGCGTGTATTTAATCAATCTGTAATAAACGCTGGCCTTTTTTGCAAATGTAATCATCCTATCTACAATATTCCATCATAAGAATATCAAGAGGTAACATACATTATACAAATATCAAGAGGTAACATACTGACAAAGCATACACTATTTTGCTATACACATTAGTACATTGTTGTCTACATCTGCACACCACTGCCATCAACCTGACAACTTGCTAGACTGCACACTTGTACTCACATTGTCTAGAAGACATGTCTTGCGAGACACATCTGTCCATGTCAATCTTGCTTTAGTCATGCTATCACAAACCCAATGTAAAGGTTGTGTCTCCTGCATGAATTCTTACTGCACAGTGTAAGGAAGCTATACCAATTGCTATGTTAGTAAGTTTTCATTTATTCTTTCCAATATTCAAAAGTTACACACATATAGCTTAAACATGTATTGTTAGACACAACAAATACGGCACTTGGTTTTAAACGAAATGTCCTGAGAGATAGCTCAGGTATGGAGATGGTCTGTCGTCAGGAAAGGATTCAGGTAGATTTTTCTCACTCACACTGTCAAGTGCCTGTCTTATATATCTTACCTAAATGCGTGTGTGTGATGCTGACCTAGAGTGTGAACTCTACTTACACTCAGTTTTCCTAACAATTTCTAAACATTATCATTTTTTTTTTCGTGAGTTATAATGTTGTTCCAGGCACAGAACGTACACAAGGTGAACTGAACCCCAGTTTATGAAATCCTTGTTCCTGGGCCGAACACATCTCTCTGTTAACAGCTGCACGCCTTGCGGCTCTGCTCAGCACGGTTTTCTTCTCAAGCATGCTCACAATATTTGCTTGACCTTCATTGGCCCCTACAACACCTAACTTTTCATGAGATAAATCTTTCAGTTAATGACACAGGCCGTGGCATCTCACCAATATTCACTCTTCTCAGAGGTGACACGGATTCAGCAAGTTAACACAAGTAGAAAATAGCCACAGACTGTAGATTTGTTGTGGTGCAAAATGCTCATATTTACATCTGTCATGCATTTACATGACAGAACGTACACAAGGTGAACTGAACCCCAGTTTATGAAATCCTTGTTCCTGGGCCGAACACATCTCTCTGTTAACAGCTGCACGCCTTGCGGCTCTGCTCAGCACGGTTTTCTTCTCAAGCATGCTCACAATATTTGCTTGACCTTCATTGGCCCCTACAACACCTAACTTTTCATGAGATAAATCTTTCAGTTAATGACACAGGCCGTGGCATCTCACCAATATTCACTCTTCTCAGAGGTGACACGGATTCAGCAAGTTAACACAAGTAGAAAATAGCCACAGACTGTAGATTTGTTGTGGTGCAAAATGCTCATATTTACATCTGTCATGCATTTACATGACAGATACTGTAGAGACAAATGACAAGGGTATAGAAACATTTTATGCAAAACTTCAGATTTAATATTGAGTCCAAAGCTAGACAGCATACAGTTAGCTGTTCATTTTTTTTTATGGTCCAGTGCAATCATTGTCTGACTTCCTTATTATCTGCTGCATAGCACAACACAAATACTATTTAATGGATAAACAGTGTTTTAAAACCACGCCTTTCAACACTAAGCTCTGGTTAAATTACTTTCCACAGTAGAGCTGTACCATAATGTTAAGCCTAGAGTCCTGCCTCACCTAACACCTGAAAGTATGACACAACATAAGAGAGCTATATGGTCAGAGTCTTGAAGCACAGAGGACAGAAAAGAGGAGTCAGAATGACATGTCAGTGATGTAAAGTATATTCAAGATAGAGCCATTAGTGGCACATTTATACAGTATATTAAGAGCTTTCTAGGCTCTGCCTCTATGATTTTAGCATATGTAAAATTCAGTTATGTAATTAAAATACAATGAAGTCTACAACCCAAATTCAGAGATTGTGCTGTGCAGATGTGAAGCTGGAAAAGCTAATTGACCAATCTGACATTCAGTTTGACATTGATATCTTCCAATTCGCACCGTCTCTTAATAAACTGTGTTGCTGGGAGATGGGAGGCTTTTCCTTGTTAGAGTCTGTTTTCTCTCTTTGCTGTTTAAAAACCACGACAGTGTCAGACAACATGTAGCAAAATGTCTCCTGTTCTATGGTTGCACTTACAGGACCAGCATGTATCAAAAGAACAGGTAGCCTGTCTGTAGATGTCATCAGGTATCATAAAGAAATCTTTTTGTGCACAGTGTATTACAATATTAATTGTTTTATTCATGTGTGCATGCTAACCCTAAGGAGATTTATCTGCCTCCATTATAACTTGGCACACAGTTGCTCACTGAATTGTTGATAAATGCAGGTATCTATGGTATTGTTTAAGGTTTTTGAAAGCATGGTACTTCCCTATCTGAGTGCTCTGGTAGAAAGTACTAGTGTTGTCTGGAGTTTACACTCTCAGGATTCTGTTAATCTGGCTGTTCTAAGGGTTTGAACACATTTGGGGAATTATCTTTTGCATATCAAGGATTACACAGTAATAGAATCTGCAGACAGTGAGCTCCACAGGTGACAAGGGTCAGAGGCTTTTAGACAGGTAAATATTATTGACAGCGTAATACGAATGAAAGAAAAAGAAAGTTGCAAAGAAAACGAGTAGTAATAAACAGATCATTATGTTTTTAGAATGTTTTCTTTTAGAAGAAAATTCATTAATTTGAGGATTCCTTCTCTCAAACACAGAGAGGTTCCTGACCACTGAACTCCAGGATTTAGTCTTGGAGCTTCACTGACTTTCACTCATGTGGTTACCCAGAGAACTCTGCCTTTGACATTGGTTCCATTCTGTTGGAGTTGTGAGTTATACAGGTTCATGATTTACAGCATTCTATAAAGGGCTGGCTGAAAAATAAGCAAATGATTGGCAAGTCCAAAATTAAATATCCTTTCTAAGTATAGAATCCAATTTTCCATGCAATTGTTCAAAAGTAAAGCCACTGTGATGACAAGGTGCTTTTTTCTGTCTGCTGCATGAAATAAAAAAAAATGTTGTAAGCAAGTCATTATAGTCAGCACCATAATACCAAGCATCTTTATAGCACCTGGTCTATTTGCTTATGCTAGATTGATATACAGCAGGGAATATTAAATATCCAGAGTAAGCACATATACTGTTACTAGCATGGACGGTTGACTAAGTGAATTAGCCAATGCAAACCTTTAGTATATTGTTGCCTTTTTATTTCAGCCTTCTATGTGACACAGCTGATTCAGTGTTCAAATTGGACAAAGGAAATATTCTAGGATCACTTTATTTGCACAGCAAGCTATAAAACAGAATTGGATATTGAAAGCACTAGCTAACTGGCAATTTCTATGATTAACTCTAGTAGGCTGCTGAGTATATTGCCTTGATTTTTATAAACTAATAACTTCCATACCAAATGCATGGAAAACTAATACAAAAAGAGCCTTAAAAATGTATGTTTTACATAAAAATGCACTAAAGAGCCGTCATGCGTTAGACATCTTACAGCATGCCATGCTTATTGTGCCCCTAAGGGCCATCTTGCCTGGCTCAAAGCACACTTCCAGTAAAATGCCCACTGGGATCAGTGTTGTAAAACCTTAGCATTGCTTCAGTTCCGAACAGTCTTGCTATGGCCAAGATGAGCAGGATGTAGAAAACGAAGCTTCTGTAAAGCAGTTCCCACACTAAACTCTAAAACACTGTATGGCTCTGTTAGTGTCATTTTACAGTGTAAGCAAACCAGAATGCCACACACAGACTGGAATAGGAGTTCAGGAATCCTGAGGGGTCGGATTTGATGCTGTTTGTCAGTTCAAAGTGATTATTATATTATAAAAATATGGTAACAGTGAGGGGATTGTCAGGAGTAACAGACAGCTGCTGACAAGCGATTCCTGTTTTCTACTAGTACTGTACTGGCAATAACAGGTAGTGTCTTGTGTTTGTAAATGTGCTGTATTGATTAAACAATTGAGGCCTATAGCCTACAGCACTACACCAACACTATCTTAGAAGTCAAGTAGTAAAACAATATATGTTAGGACAGCATAGTAGACATGACACAATAACTTATTCAACCTTAGTTTAATATGGAGAAATACTTTATGAAGAAATACTTTATACTCTCTGAATGTGCATTATATATATATATATATATATATATATATATATATATATATATATATATATATATATATATAACCTAAAACATACCTTAAATCACAGTTTTACCCCACAGTTTGTACTTAATCCCAACCTTTAAGTCACTGTCAGATTGAAATATTATTCTCCTTACAACAGCTGCTACTCAAAGCTAAGTTGTTATCAGAAAATGCACAAAACACACAGACCGACAACCTGTGTATCAAGTGGCAGGGAATGATTGCACCCCCCTAAGTGCACCTCCAGCTGTCATTTTTATACTGGCTTCATTACAGCAATTGCACATTGCTCAGGATTGCACAGACTATGCCCCATAGGAAAAATATGCAGGACTTTATTAAACATGCCAAATAGCCATGAAACAGTAATAAAGGATAATTTAGAACACTTATCATGGGACAATAAACATACCCCAAAAATATTATGCCCATTTAACCCACATTTAAGGTACACAAGGAATTGAGTGCTTGTTCAAACGGTTTCTTCTTCAAATACAGGAGGAAACTGACAATTTGGATGACCAGATCCAACCTGCCAGTAAATTGTAAATCCTGTTATGTGCACCTCATTGCAAAAATAAGAAAGTTATGCATCATTTCTATTTGTGGGACACCTATGTCCCTTGTACCTCAAAGGGTTAAAAGGTATGCCTTTAAGAAATGAGCTGTCGTGAAATGCAGCTGAAACAGCTCAAAGTTTGGCCAATCATTTATTATCAAGAGACCAAAACAAGTTGGATTCAATCTATTCGCTTATAAAGGGATTCCGCAAAATTTACAGACCACTTTAAGTTTTACGTTGCTGTCTTTTTACTTTTGAATAGATGTAGCCGTATCAGTCCAGAGATGATAGACAAAGAGAAGGAGATGTGATACCTTTTACTGGACTAACTGTTTTGAATGCGGAGCTGCACATATTCACTGCTTGGTTTGTAAATAAGGGTCCCAAGTGTTTCGCTCTGTTTCCTTTAATAGTAGTAATGCAGCATTAGTGTTTCATACTCTATTCCAGTGCCAGTCTGGGCCAGAATTACCTGAAGCTCTCTCCCTCCTGGAGTGGACAGGTCCAGGTGCAAAAGCTATGGTTCATATGTTTTCTAAATGGCAACACTCTTCAAAATAGAAAGCACCATTAAAGAAACACCTGTACCATTTTGTTCTGCCAACAAACGCCATGTAGATGTCAGAGTCAGTAATAGAATGCCTCACAATCTGAAGCTGATTTACCATGCGACAAGTCAAGGGACAGAACAGCAGTTTTTATGTATTTGTTCCAGGTCTATTTCCATGCTACATGTGCACTGCGGAGGTTTTTAACACTTTAAAATGGGTTTGTCTAGGGACAACAAAAAACATGGTTGTACTATTTATTGCCATAGTCTAATTATGATATTTGTGTATTTTTTGCTTCTGCTTCATCTGTTCGGGCTCTGAAATCCCTCTGCTTTCTATAACCAATGCTAAGAGTACCAGTATTAAGGGAAAATAATATTGAGGCTACTACAGAACATGTTTGCACAAGGGACATTTCCAACTCGCTTTTCGGCTGAGCATTTCAGCTGGCTAATTATACAGCCATTTTCAGTGATTTTCTTGCACTCCAGGACATCTGCATCTTTCAGCTAATTAATTATCAAGCCAAGCTATTAAAAGTTCATTTTCCAAACGAATTGTTGAAGCACAACAGTGCTGGATGTTTTCCTAATAAATCTTTGCACAGCCATTCCTATTCCACATATAGGCCATACAGAGATTGTAGCTGTCTGTCTATACTGGGAACGCTGAACCCATCCATGATTTAAAATATTCATAATTTTACATAGATGTTGTAATTAATTGGCATCTCAGCCCAGTGCCTTGAATGGAAAAGTAAGGGCTGGATGCGAACTGCAAACCTCACGGTTCAAAGACAAACAACTTACCATTCAACTAAACAGCAAGCACTGTAGTCGATAGGTAAGTACGGGTCTGATATCAGTATTATTAACTCATCCGCTGCTCGGAGGAGATCCATTACAATATGCAGTTGTTTGAATGTGATGAATAAACTGTGTTAATTTAATAGAAGGCCAAATATATGGTATTTGCATTTTACATATATGCAACATGTACTGTATGCAGAAATCCCTATGTTTATTTCACTAAAGTTTTAAAGATAACATCTATTCTAAAATTAAAAATGAAACCATTATTCCACACAAAATATACTGTACATGAATTCAATATAGAATGCAAGGAATAGCAGAATATCACAAGCATTGTTTTGTTGTTGCTGGGTTCTTTTTGTGTTTTCTTGTGCAGGTGTTGTTATGTTCATTCATACTCATCCATTGTATTTGTCTTGCCTTAAGACCCCTTACCTGTCAAAAGGACTAACTGGCCAGATCAAGCGTGTAGTCTGGCGTGCACTGTGTCTATTGTCCTTTGGGACAGGTCTGTTGTATGACATTAATGATTTACCTCTGTGGTATGACTGATGATTGAGCATTTTCACAGTTACCTCCTTCATGTGCCCTTAGAGGCTGGCAAATATTTTGTTCAGTTTTGTAAACTTTAATCCTATACTCTTAATTAAAAGTCAAGCTTTCGTTTTGTGCCTTCATTTTTGAAATCACTATATGTGTACTCTGAGAGCACAGTGAAAATTGCAATGCTCAGGTCTTTCTATCCACTGAAATACAAAATGGGTTATTAAGAGGAAATAAAAGTGCTGCTGCCACTGCCAATATGTGGGCCTGTAAAATCCCTTTTGGCTCCTGTGAAACAAACAACATCAATTTGAGCATCTCAGTACATAGCAGGAGCAATGCAAGCTGCAGTGAAGCTTGGCTAATTTATGATACCAATCAGAGCCAGGCATAATGCCAACTAGCAGATCATCTGGGGCCAGCCAAACAAGATCACTTTACTTTCTTAGAGTTGATGTGCTGTCCTTCTTCAAGGTGACGTTTCCGAGAGATCTGTAAACTCCAGCTCCCTTTCCAGTCTGAGCAAAAAATATAGCAGAGTTCAATTCGAGATATTTTTTTGTTGGGTCCGTGCTGAGGCATTAGCACTCTCCATGTTCCGGATCTTCCAGCTGCTCCACTTCCATATCATCATGTTATAAAACTTTCACAAGGGAATGGTAAGGAAGAGACTGAAAATCAACTATACCACTCAAGCTAATGTATCAGCCCGTCTGGCTTCAAATAACAATCAATAGTCTTACTTTCTACAGACTAGCCTGGGTTCTTTAAACATAGACATAGAAATTATACTATTAAGTGGTTTAGTCGTAACGCATTATTTATTATACAGACATTAATCATGTAGTTTGAACTGAAATGGAAAAATAAATAAAAAAAACTTTTAACATTTTTGAATGGCAATTTGTGTTCAGGAGTTTAAAAGACTGTACTTTTGCAGAAATTACAAATGGATTTCTTTAGCCTCTCATCATATTTAATATTTGGCTTGCTCAGTTTATTCCAGTAGAAAATCCAAATGAAAGCATACAGCAGCATGAATATAGAATGTCACAACTGAGTTTATTAGAATATTGCTGAGTGCTTTAACTTTTTAAACTAGCTTTAATTTAGTACACCACGAACAATTCACGTGCTGTAGGATGACTGCTCAAAACTAAAATATGCAGTCTCTCGAAGATAGCAGAGCCTCGCTTTTCCATCTCATTAGCAAAGGTATTGTAACTCTGTTATCACGCCAAAGGCAGTGGAATACAGTTATAACCCTACTGCTCTGTTCATTTCCCATGACCTCATCTACAATTCAACATGGAAGACAGAGGGGAGAAGGCAACTCAAAAGCTATAACTGAGAGGAAATGGGAATATACTGTATATATATATACAGTGTTGTCCTATCAAAGCTTATCCACTCCACAATAGGTAAGAGCAACTGCCCACAAGTGGCGTGCTGGTGTCTCTGACCTCGAGTAGGAGAAAAATCAGCTTGGCTATTCTTCATTTAGTGATCATACGTGTATGCAATTACAAGCCCATGTAAAATGTCAACTCCATTAATCCAAAAGATTTAGTTATGGTAACTACATAACAGATTATGATTCATACTGTACTGTACATCAAGTTATACATGACAATCCCATTCAAATATACATTTCAATTGCCATTCCCCCTCATTTATCCTGAGTTGAGGATGTCTACTTGCCGATTCTCTTTCTGTTTTCAGGGGTATGATGTGCAATAGAAGCATACCCTTGTAGAGGGCCAATTGAGGTCACTGTGTGGATTTGTTTGAAATGTGTTGATTTCAGACGTCAGATTGTAATCGGTTTAACTTCAGCAGCTTATTCCATATCATAAAATTAGTTATATATATATATAATATATTATGGTGGAATAAATACCGGGGTCACAGGGGTATGTTGGAGGTGTAACAGCTTGAAGTCTACTCCCAGTGGGAGACACAAGAAGTCAGTGAGACTTTTTTACTGTCTGACAAGTTATGGGTCACTAATTCCTTCTCCGTTTAATTTGTGAAGACAGCATTATTCCAGCCCACACTCGGGTAAACCCTGCGTGTTTGATTCAGAGGAGTGCTGAAGCCTGAAAGCATTTTGGATTCATTGAGTCCGCTCTCTTTTGTAAGCTAGCCATTCAGTGTAATGATAAGCGCTCAGTCCCTGGAGAGTGCTGCATTTCAGCTGCACATAGCTCAATGGGCTGGGGCTGGGGCTGAGGGAGTTCAAGCCCAAACTTGTTCAGATAAATGAAAATCAAGCTTTGTAGCAGTTGAAAATGCATCGTCTCATGGTAAGAAACACACCCTCCTTATAACACCAGAACCGTGGCTTACACACAGTAGGCTGCTGTATTACAGTATATGTTTACAAAATATGTCTTTAGAAGGTTTTTGTTATTCTTTTCCTACATATACTGAGGTCTAAAACTTGTTTGGTAATAATAATTTTCCCATTTAAATTAATTCATGTGGCATTATTTCCCCGTCCAATCAAAACACAAGGTCAATCACAGATGCACGTATGAGACAAAGCCTTTCCTGTAATTTAACTGGTAGCCTCAAAGAAGGTCTTTTGTAAGCCTTTGCAAGCCTCATTGTATTATTATTATTATTCTTTATGCTTTTTTACTAAGGGCTGCTTACCTTTAGGCTACTATATATCAATGCCACTGTATTGAATTGTATGTTTAAGCTCTTACTTCTCTGCTTGGGAGAAGTTTGACTTCCTCAGTCATCGGTTCCCATGCATGAATTATTGGATACAGGACCAGCGGAATCAAAAGTAATGAATCTAAATGTGGCTCTACAAGAGAAACAACCAAGTTGCACCAACCAAATCATAAAAAAGGTTTCTATTTTAAAATGGTTACAGTGTAAGTAGGTTACCAGAAGTACCATCTATCCTGAGACATGCCAAGTGATTTCCTTCTCTCGTAACAGAAGAACAGATAAGCATTCATATGTACATAACAAAACCCTGCAGCCAAAAAACTAGACTTTATAAACACTGTTGCCATTCAGCCAGATAGCAAAACATCTGGCCTTCTTAAAAAACATAAAATCATAAAAAAAACACTAAAGGAACCCATCGCTACTATTTTTCGCTAGGTCTAATATTAGTATTATGGAGGCCGACAAGGAATTTGCAGAAATAATATTGATCTTTGATTCATTAGACTATATCCTCAGTCATTATTATTATTATTATTATTATTATTATTATTATTATTATTATTATTATTATTATTATTATTATTATTCAGTATGGAGAGGGAGTGAAAATCCACGTGGCACATGACCACATGTGTGCCCTCAAGCCCTTAATGGGCATGTACAGCAGTTATAAAGATAAAAGAATACTTGACTGACTCCACTCAATGTTGTATGTCCCTTTGCAGTCCCTGACTCAATGATCACTATGCTGAAACAAGACATTTTAGCTTTTAGAGCCACTCACTACAAAAGCAATCACAGAGTGTCCCTCGAGAACAAACTATAGGAACGAAGGAAGACAGATTCCAATCCATGTAACTCGCAAGGGTCTAAACATGACATTATCTCTCCTATCAGACGGCAGAACAGCTCCCACCTGATCTGACAAGAGAAAGGAACTGACTGGAGAACTTAGCCCTGCCAGACACTGTATTCCTTACTTATCCATAATGCACCCCTTGCTGCTTTGTAAATCCTTGGCATACAGTAACTTCTACTGTACAAGAACTGATATACATTTGTATTGCTCAATTTGATATGTGACCAGGCTCATGTCACATTTGCCTATGACTGAGCATGCTTTGCTCTTTACAGTACTGTTGTATACTTTTAAAAAGTCTGTTCCCAAAGAACCCTTCTTATGGACGCAGATCATTATTACAACCATCTGACATGGCTAAAACAGATACTAGAACTCCAACAGCTTTATTTTATATCACTCATTATTTATTATTGATATCTGATTCGGAAACGTTCTCATTTTGTCAGACCTCGGTGCTGCTTTCGATACAAAGTTCATCACAGTTACTGTGTTGGCTTATGTTTTTTTTTGTTTGTTTTGTTCAGAGAAATAAATGGTATTTTGTGCCTTAAGGCTGCGGTTTCCTCTTCAGATATTAAAGGAGTCTGTGGGACTCCCTAAGGTTCAGTCCTATTGTTGTTTACAGTGTACTTGCTTCTTTTGGGTCACATCACCTTCATGATTGAGGTTTTCACTGCTATGCAAATTACACCAAAATTAATCTCTCTGTAAATCGGATTCTGTTTGCTTTGTTGATCGACCTGCTTGTCAGTTGCAAAACAGCTGATGAATAAACAAACAAACAAATAAAAAAACAATTCATTTGAATTCTGACAAGAGAGAGAGACTAGATAATAGATCAAACTGGCATGGGTAAGAACTATCATATCTGAGTTCTAAAAAAGTCAATAGGAAGTGATGACAGCAACAGAATATTATACACAAAGGGAATCTTAAAGGAAAAAGTTAAAAAGCATACCTCAAGTTCAGTCAGGAAACTCATGACATAGATTATTTACTAAAACATAGACTAGACAACACTACTACATTATACAAATTTTACACTACATTCTTTGACCTTGAGTTTTGAGGTACAAACAGTATAAGTGAAAAGGCTGACCGTAGGGAAGCCATGGGCAGGGGGCAGGATAGCTTCCTTACCCCATTAGACGAAGCCCAAAAGCAGGTGGATGCTGGGGAGGAGGAGGTGAACTCTGGTGCACAGTGGGGACATAATGGATTGAAGTAAGATATAAATCCTTTCATTGATGATCATTGGACCTATTGGTTATCGAGGACGAATAAGCTAGCTATTATATATATACTAACTATTCGAGTGATGATTTGATCTGGTATTGGAAGCACCTAAAATACATTATGCTTGATGTTTTATGAGATTTGATCAAAGGTTAAAATGAGTTTCCTGCCAGAACCGCCACTTTGCTTAATTTATTTTTTAACATCACTTTTTTCATGATTAAATCATTTATTCAGAGTGGTCGAAAAAATAAGGGGACTTATATATTTATTTCAATCCTTTTAACAATTTCACAACCGTGTTCTATGATTCTCTCAGTCAGGTTTCATTACTTGACCTCCGTATGTGTAAGACCCCCAAGTGGTCCAAAACTAAGCAACTGCATTGAATACATTTCTCCTCCAAGGTGCTGTAGACGGGAGTGTGCTGTACTGAACCAGTAGAACTGAGACTGGCTCTGCTGTTCCCAGCTGGCACAAGTCTTCCATCTCTGCTATTACATGTAATCTGATGGTGTTTATCACATTCACTTTGGTACCGTTTTAAGTAATTCAGTAACTCTGTCTCTTTTCCCACAGCAAAGCACTGCATTTTTAAAGTACACACTACAGTTTGAAAATGTATCTGAAAACCCACAGTACTAAAGCTGAATGAAATATGCTTAATCCCATTTTAAATTAAATAACTACATTGAGAAACAGTAAGAAATTTAATAGCCAAATGTTTAACTCAATTAGTTCCAGAAAAAAAAAAAAAATCCTTATCCTTTCTAATTATAGATTCCTATTTAAACATTCACTGCATGTGTGATTAAATTTATGTTAGCGTTTTAAGAAATCTCGTTTTTCAATGTAAATAGAAATGGTACAGTAATTGTATTCTAAAATTTTTTTAAATGTCATCTAGGAAGGGTATCTTAATTTAAACATGAAAATATGTACTGAAATACAATTCCGTTGAAAGCAGTTGATTTTATACCTAAGTCAAAATATCAATGTTGGCATCAGCAGGCTGGAACAAGTGGAGTTACTCTGCAGATCTATGTGAATACTATTAAAATTCACTATATTAAAACAGTGTGATATAGTTAATGAAATATTAATTTGTTTGATAATGTGGTCACATTTTAATCTATTAATCCATATATACTATAGTTTAGCAAAAAAAAAACTAATATTTGCTCAGTTTGATCCTAAATTTGCTCTTGAATATACAGTTACAGAATGGAGTGAAAAATGCAGTGCACCTTTTTTAAACAGTGACTTGAAGCTTTT
Organism: Acipenser ruthenus; assembly: GCF_902713425.1. NCBI lineage: Eukaryota > Metazoa > Chordata > Actinopteri > Acipenseriformes > Acipenseridae > Acipenser > Acipenser ruthenus. The sequence continues at coordinate 27,003,680 of NC_081210.1, forward strand.
CTTGGTATAGTTAGTGGAAAGGGCTTTGTTGTATTGATTTTGACTTTGCTGTAACTCCAGCCGTATGCATTGACAGTGTTAAGAGATAGAGTTGAACCAGTTATCACAGCATTTCCTGCTCTAGCTAATTTAGTTGTCATTACAGGCTAAGATATACAGCCGTGACGGCTTCCATATATTTACATTCATATAGGAATTTGTAGTGACGTGTTTCATTATACATCTTTCAAAATCTATTCAATAATAACTGCAATGTAACTATTCATATATCAGCAGCATGAACATGAAATGTGGGGCTGATGTAAGTCGGTAACTTGATCACACAAGTGAACTATAATAAAACACATGTGAGTATTCTCCTGGCAATAAAATTGATTGTCTTTGGGGTTATCATGTACGTGACACTAATAAGCACAGTTTACTTGCAACACCGTTTTTGATTCACTCATTTTTTTATGGTCTGCTATTGAGTACTTCCCTAAGATGTTTATACATACAAAAAGCACCTGGTATATGTTGGTCAATATTAAAATAATAGAGAGCAGTTAATATAATGCATTTCCTGTGCGATAAGGAAATAGAAATGGAATGGAAATAGAAGTCGATAAATGGTTTTATGTATGCTTTTAGGTCGGAGCTTATAAATTACAGTGAGCATTTTTGGAGTGCTTCCTTTAAAATGTTTAAGTTTATTAGTAGAATACCTGTGCAGACATACTGTATGGTTAATGACCATTCCTGCCTTTTATAACCTGTTCTCACTACATTTCTTCAAACGAATGCCCTCCAGGTATCAATTCACTAGCCCATGCGATTAAACTGTAATGTTTAATTCACATTTTAAACCCAAAGCGACTGCTCCTAAAACCCTTCCTTTTATTTCCCAACTGGCCGCCTTCTCCTAGATTTGTTTGGAGGAATTCCATAAGCGAACCCAAAAACGTTCTGAGTGGTGTCATTATTTTAAACTGCAATGAAAATGCCGGAGGAGCGGCGTTACAGTGGTCTTCTGAGCTTCTGCTGGCAAAGTGGATATCGCAACAACCCATTTCGTTCTTGGCATTCGTCAATGCTCCTTAGGTATAGCTTGGTCGTTTTATTTAGACAAGAAAACATAGGCTGCAGACAGATTTAGCTATACTACAGAGTCTGAAGCTATTTTTCACAACACCAATTAGGAGGAGCTTGCTCATCGATCAAGAGACCTTTTAGATACTGAGTGACATAAACAAATGCAGCCCTACTCTACGTGGGCAAGCAAAGGCTTTAGATCAAGCAGGTCTTAGGTCCCTGTTCTTACCCTATACTGAGGTAAAGATGTTTTCTTGCTGTAATAAGGCAATTAGATGTATTTCAGTGGTGTTGCCAGAATTTTGTGTTAGGAAGGTACCAAGGGGTGAGCAAGATTATCTACAAACCTCCAATTTAGGGAGTTCAGTAAAACTTTTTTTAAAAACAATGTGCTTTAACCACCTTACTCAGCTCAAGTACCCTGTTTTTGTTTTATCCTGTAAATTTGAGATACCATTTTGCCCAAATATTCGTTATGGGGAAGGATGTCTGCTGACAAAAACATTACAAAAATAACCACTGTATATATCTTGGACCAGATTTTGAATTGTTTGTAATCAAAGGGATATTTTACTCTTTGATCTCCTTGATTCTGACTTTTGGTGACCTTCTCATCCCTACATTTAGCTGCATAACATCCTGAAATCATGACTCTTATTTCTCAGAATAGCCTAATTCAATAGACATGCAGTACATTCTATTATGTATCTATTTTAGTTGCTAGGAGATATGAGGAAATTGAGAGAGCTTCCAACCCCTAACCACTAAGCTATCCATGCTTTGGAACTTAGAACTAGATGTATCATTTCTGTATCCTTTACATGCATCGATATTTGTATTTTAAAAAGATCATAGCTTTAGATTAGTATATACACTATACGGTATACTATATAGTATTTTAAGGAAGTGTTGCCTTTTGTAACTATGCACACATTGTAATTTATATAAAAAAGCATGGGTTATAAATGCATTATCGTAATATTTTTCACTTGGTTTCTATCCATTAATACATAAATTCTGAACTTTGTTCAATGATCTAAGAGGGCTTCTGTTATTTATACCTGGCTCTCGATATCACCCAGGACTGGAGATCAAGAGGGATCTTCTTGCTATACATCCTCTTGCTATATACATACTTACAGTATACATATGTGTAAATGTAATCCATTTATGCACCACTCTCAAGATGTTACTAATTATATCAATACAGCAAAGATGACTGCTGTTAATTCATCAGTAGTAATATAACATTATTCATATCGGATACTATATCCTGACAATGCCTTCCAGGCAATTATGATACAGTACATGATGTTTTGTTTCAGTGTTCCAGTAAACTGCTTCCAAATAACAAATCGAAATTCATAAATAATAATGTAAATGCCTTAGGCTATATTGTTTTTTTTTTTTATTTGTTTGTTTATTAACAACATCAACTATGGTGCACATATAGGGGTAGATGTAAGGATATGCACAAAGTGATTTGCAGACTCAAAACCTGCATAATGCGGCTTATGTATAGAATGGTGTTCATCATTAATCTATTAAAATGGAATTGGGCGGGATCTAGATGCTAAGCGGGCACAAACATTATAATGTGATGTAACAATTTTGCATTGCACTTAGGCAATTGCTGACCCTCCAAAAACTTTTCACCTCCTCTTACAAGGTGCAAACCATTGTAGAAGCGAGTGACTAAGAGATGTATAAAAGCACACACCTGCAGAGACCTGTCATTGGCTTCAGGATGGCTGCTGTAGTACACTTCCTGATGCGGTGACACCTGGCTCTTGTTGAGGAGAGGCAGGAACACGTTAGGAGGAGAAGGGCAAGATGAAGAAGACCCTGCATATTCAATCCCAGGGTCACGTTGTTTGGGATGCCAGAGGATGTGGAACTAAAGTGTTATCGTCTCACTCCGCAGGTCATCCTAGACTTGATAGCTGAATCTAGGGACCGCTATCCCAGCACATGTGAAAGTGCTGTGTTCTCTGCACTACGGTTCCTTTCAGACCACAGTTGGAATGTCTGGAGGGATAGCCCAGTCCACCTTTTCCAGAGTGCTAGGCAAATTTCTGGATGTCATGCTGAAAAGGGCAGGCCAATACATATAATGTCCTAAGGATACTAGCATAACTGATGTAGGTTGAGGCTCTAAGGACTATCACCTCCTTCATCAGAAAACTTTTCTTTTGTTACCGTGTGCCAAGAGAACTTTTCTGCCCATCCTCTGACATATTTTGTTTTTTGGTTTGTATTTTCATGCTCCACAAATGTCATACAGCGCTTACTGCTAAATAGACCGATGCGCTCATTGAGACCCTCATTATCATAATTGCTGATCATTATTTGTTCGTGTTGAGTAATTTGCATTGTTCTTAAGCTTACATAGAGCATGGTGAAAAATAATTGCTGTGTGTGAGACTGCATGCTGCATGCTGCTCTTTATATCACTTTATATTAGTGTTTGATTGTGTTAAGTGCCTGATAACATTTCCAACGAGTGATAGCTTCACAGCTTCATTTTCTATTGCAGTAAGTGACGCGAGAACATTCTCAGGTGATACAGCTATGATCACCACAGAGCAAGCTCGCTGTAATAGATATGCAAACTGCTCTGTTGGATAATGAACTCATCAGTTGCAGGGTGATGTGTGTTTAATATAAAATAAAAGTTGTGCATGATATTGTGCAAGTGGAGTTATGTGATACAGAGAAACAGGGTACTATGGACATTAATGATCATATGGCTCTCTTTTGAGTCAGGGACCTGGCTACATTTCAATGCACATAAGATCCCCACCACCACCTTTGATTATTTCTGTTATAGGATTGATTACAGAAAAAAAGAGATGAGTGCCAGGAAGAGAATAAAAACTGGCCTAAAGCAAACAGTAGAAGACAACGGGAAGTAGGTCTTGTTCAGAAATAGATCCCACTATAAAAGGATTTTGGTTTGTATTTCTGCACGTTAATTTCAACATCAGGAAGAAGACATGTGTAAAAACAATTCTTGTGCTTTGAAGGCAAAAGCTTCATAACAATGATGTTACATCCGAGAGATTAGTCTTGTTGAAAGGACTTTAAAATGTAGTACTTTCATATATATGAACACACCTCTGCAAATAGTTTAATTTTAAATACTGTAATGCCTATATTACGGATAACCTTGTAAAAATGTATCTAAAGCATTTAAAGCAATGCACACAGTGCCACTCGGTGACTAAATGTTGCAAGTGTAGCAAGGTAAAAAAATCCAAACCTGAATTTTCTATATACCCTAGCAGTAATACAAAAAAGCAGGAAGAAACATTGCATGTCATGCTCTATCTGTAGAACACTCCCTGTAAATAAAATGTAAAGCCCTTTTTTCTTGCACTTATTTTTCAATGTTTATAGAGAAGACAAGTCGCCACGTAGCTGTAAATAAGTGAACAGATGTGATTTCTACCCCATCCCTTTGGTGACTGAAGATTATTTCCAAAGGTATTTTCTCTCTTGCAATTATTTATTTAGCTGCCAGTAAACACTGCCACAAAATCAGTTTGTTATCCAAGCAGGCTATTGCAAACAATATTTGATAAAAAACAAAACAACAACAAGAAAAAAACAGAATTAGCACTCCTTTAAACAAGAAATTAAGACATGCTTAATTTGCCTTGATTAATTGCGTCGTCAGTTGTCTTTTTTTTTTCTTAGCTGTTGCTTTTAATTTTTCACATGAGACTAACCTGAGACCTGAGGTTTCAGTGGAGGGGGAAAGACCCCACAGTAATTCTTAATGACACTATCGTAAAATATCCCACATATTGCGCTTATGGTATAGCAGAAGGTTATAAATGATGTATACTGTTTGTGTGCTGTGTAGAGTATCTACAATAGGTTGCTAGACATAAAATAGAAATGCAGGTGTGAACAGCAGGTGCCTACAGTATGAAGATGTTGATCCCAGAGAGTACAATGGGAATCACAGTTACAAATTCACTGTGTGTCACAATTCCATTCTGCATGGCTACTGTACTGTACTGGTGTTCTGAGATTGCTGAAGTTTATAGCCACTCTTGAAACAGGCCTTTCCGATCCTATAAACCTAAAATCAATCAGGCATGTATCAAAATAATACGGTAGTCTTTTCTTGAATCCTGTTGAATGAACGCACTAAAAAAATAAATAATGTTAATTAAAAAAAACCAAAAAACAACTTTTGCAGTAACCCCATCAAGTAATAATTCTGAGGTCTTTTCACACTGTTCTTTTGGTTTTAAATGGCTTTAGTTTCTATGTACATCCTAGAACACCCTGCTTTGCGTTTGCCAGCTCCTTTATTGACAAGCGCATTTAAAGTGTGTTGCGTGTACTGAAAAAGAAAACGAACAAGGTTACAGGATACTGCAGTTTTAATATCTGATACCTCTCCACTGAGATCCCTCATCTTACCTTTATAGTAGCTTGTGGGAGAAAGCTTGAGATGATCATTATGTTTATATACAGTTGTGTGCATTTTATTTAACACAAATGAGCATGCTGTTATATGCTGTCGGATCTAAGTATATTAAAGTGGGATACTCACTGGGATTTTCAATGACAAGAACACACTCAAGAGACTCATATTCGTTGTTAGACATTTCATTTTTTTTATTGTTTTCTAATTCAGTGGCTACAATTAGACCTGCAGCTGTTAATACCAGTTGAAAGGAGCTTAATATGAGCACGACTGTACAAATGTTGGTAAGACTGTATATTGTGGTGTCATTTATACAGTGTATTAACAAGATTATTTATAATAAGTTATTAATCACAGCTGACCCTGCCTATTTTGAAATAAGATCCTCTTCCACTGTAGATCAGGTGGTGATCTGAGTTCTTTCCTTATCTTAAACCATTAGAGACAGGGTCATCTGTACGTATTGACTTGCAGGTAAGTGTGGTACTGAGAAGAAATGCAAAACTCATTTCTGCCTTGTTCTTCTCTTTCAGGTGGTCCTTCCCAGTGGACGCCCCCTCACTGTGATTGCTGCTGCACAACCAACAAGGTAGACCATGAAGGGGAGAGTGGGACGTCCTTCAACGAACTCTCCACCTCCAGCTCCGAGAGCCAATCCGAGGCAAGCTCTCCGCAGGAAACAGTCATCTGCGGGCCGGTAAGCCGCCAGCCCAACATCCAGACTCTCGACCGGCCCCTAAAGAAAGGCCCCGTGCAGCAGCTCCAGCAGTCCGAGCTGCGCCGGAAGAGCGACCTGCTGAGGACTCTGACCAGCAGCTCCCGCGAATCCAACATTGGCAAAAAGAAACCCGCCAAGGAAAAGCTGACCATGGAGGAAGAGCTGGAGAAATGCATTGAGGATTTCCACAAAATCAAAATTCCAGACAGATTCCCGGAGAGAAAATACATGTGGCAATCTGACCTCCTTAGGAAATACCGTCTTTGAAACAAATAATAATAATAAAAATAATTTAAAAAAATATATATATACCTGTATATTAAAATAAAAAGAGCATACAGTATATAAGTATATGTATACATGCTACTGCCTCAGACACTGTTATATTCTTAGTAACATTTCTCTGTGGATAGGAAATGCTTGAATAGAAACTGTATTGTTCACCTTGAAATTACACTCACAGGGTATCTTCCACATGAAAGCACACATGTCTGGCTTTCATTTATCAGCTTTCTTTAATACAAGTACGTATAACACTAAAGGGCACAGTGTATGTGTGTGAGTTTACCTGAGGCTTCCATATCCCCTCCCTTTATTGCTAATTTATAACTTCATGGGGTTTTATACACCCCCTCTCCCTCCTCTTTTACTGCATGCCAATAGTGCAAAGAAATAATTGACTGTTCGGATGCCACAGTGGTCTGTGATAAATGTACATCCTCTATAAATAATTCATCTTGTCCCAACCATGCACTTTCTAAAAATATCAGCTGCTTATGTGAAATTGCTGGCTGCTTCATATTCACTATTTTTGTAGAATGATGAAGAGTGGTTTGTAACACTGAAAATGTATGTCATTTGTGTATTTCCTCTCGGGCCTGGGGAAAACCTCATTTAGACCTTGCAAACGAGCCATGTGAACGAGCCTCTGTCACTTTCCTTTCAAATGTTTCAAAATCATAAACCAGCTGTGCTGTCCATGTCATATTATACAGTTGTGTCCATGAGTGTTGACACCATGTGGTTTGAGACAGTCAGCGAATCCTGTAGCTGCCTGAAGGCACTGTGACAAGTGAATGAAAAAGTGATTCACTTAGAATGACATCATAACAACACATAATAGTTTTGTACCATATGTCCAAAATAAAAATGAACAATAATACATTTATTAAAGTCGGTTACACTTTACTTTGTATTTTATTCTTAACAATTATGTCAAGCATGTGTTATAGAAGAGCTATTATCTTTAATAATTAATACAATGCTTCAAGATTGTAAAAAAACACTTATAACGGATACCTAAACTAAATTGTGACCTAAAAGGTTTTGTTTTTTGTTTTTTTTTGTAAGTACTGACATTCATTAATCTTTATTAAAATTTGGTATGACCACATTTCCACTGTTATAAACAGTTTCAACAGCTCAATATCCTGGGCTATGAGCCAATCTTGATGCTTCCACCCCAGTTTTAAAAACACTGAATCCAAAATCAACTGTTATTGCAGACAACATATAGGGATAATATTCACCCATAACTATAAAACACTGAAGGATAGACTACAAAAAAAAAATAATAATGTGAATAATCCTTGACGAGCATCATTGAGAAAGACTTCTTGGGGATCAATATAAAACTGAATGGGATGTCGATACTTATGGGCACACCTTGTATAAGAGTTTATGACCAAATGAAAACAACCCCCAGCTGAAAATCCTACAGATACTGTATGAAAAGCTTGCTGGCTAGAGCTCTGGGAGGCAGTGAAGAAGGGCTTACGATTGACTCTCCAGCTATCCATTGCAAGAGGACATCTCTCTGATCACAGACCTAGTACAAATGTGACGAGGCTGGGTATGACAGAGACCACACCATCCTCATAAAACGAAGCTCTTTTAAAACTGCATACACGCATACGCCTGCCAGGGCTTAGGCAGGACTTTAGCGTCAAATTGAAAATACTGTAATCCATATGGGTTAGCTTTAGACCCAGCTAGAGCGAAAGTTTATTCTTCCTCTACAGAAGGATGAAAGCACTTTAATACGCTGCTTATAGACATCCCTAGGAGTGAGGTCAAGAGATAGTTGAGCTCAATTATAGTGGCCACAAGTGCGGCGTTTCTGAATTGGTGAATGGTGTTAACATGCTTGAACTTGTGTGTTCCCTCCTCATTTCCCTATCTGGTCTGCACATCAAAAAACTAAAAAAGTGAAATGCTGAAGTGAATTCTCGAATTCTGAAAGGGAGCGCTTTATTTGTGTCACAGATGTATACAAATTACTTAAGGTGAACGTATGTAACTGACAGAGGCTTTGCATTAACCTGTGAATCATTTGATTCCTTTTTTTTTTTTTTCTTCAAACTGGTTCACGGAAACAGAACAGCATACTAAAGGGAAACAAGAAAAACAGGCCTAATCATAATGTATTGGAAATCTTTAAGATGAGATTTAGCTCATGCTTAAGACTTACGGCTGTTTCTTGTTTCATAAAACTGCTGGAGCCTCAACAGCTGCAGCCCCTCCAAACAGATACAAGGCCTCCCTTTCAAACAAACGCTACTGTGTTTAAGTTTGAATACGTCCTGTTAAAATTATAAACCATAAAACCAACTGCAGCAAAACAGTATAAAGAATTGCACAAATTGCATTAAACTTTTGCCAGCACTAAAACTGGTCACTTGATTCCATTTGATTCATTTTAGTTACCCACACCTTGTGTGGGTAAGATGTTAGCACAGTGTAGTTAATACATTCTTCAGATTATCCGTCCGTTTCTGTGATGCTGTATAAAAAGTTAAGCACAAAATGTGGATTGTGTCAGCTAATGTTTCTGTACAATGTATCCTTTTGTTGGGGTAAAGGCTGTACTACATCAGTGGGAATGTCTTTAGAAACAATCATAGGAGCTTTCCAAATGTCTTATAATAAAGTTTTTATCGTAATACAAAAACATGTGCTTTTGAGAAATGTGTTTATGCCATATTAAATATAATGACTTTATTAACTTTATTAACTTTATTAACTTTATTAACTATCCAATAACATGAATGTTATCAGGCTGTTTTGTAATTACTGTAAAAATACAGCCAAGGTTTCTATAGTTTGTCTTACAGTCTAGCTATGCCATAACACAAATCAGCAGTAGTCGCTGGAAGGGTAATCTTTCTTCTCTAAATAACAGAGCGCTGTTTAAGACAAGCTTTCTCAATTCTTCTCCCTGCCCCGGTGTCTCTATTACCTTGCAGTTAGGCTGGTTAGAGCATTCTTTTTTTGTCCCTGGTGGCGTATCAAGCAGCATTTGCTTATTAAAAAAAAAAAGAACAAGTATATTTGCTGCCCCTGTTTCAAGGAGACTTTGTTCAGAGACGTGCCACACAATGGATTGTGCAATGGGATAAGCCCTTACACTGCGATTAAAAAGAAATCCTTCCATATAATTGACATTTCTTAGCTGCAACATATCACGCTATTAATATGACAGGTTGGAATCACATAGTACTATGGATAAAATGCATTTAGAAAATTGGAATAAAGCAGACTGTTCATGTGTAAAGCTCCAGAAGATGCAAACCAATGTTTTTTTTTTTTTAATGAAAGAATATAATTGAGATAATACACCAGTAAAGCAGGATACAAAGCCTATAGATTTGCATACTTCAGCATGAAACCCGTTGCTGGCATTGAAGAAAATCCGTAGTTTGGTTATGGATTTAGTTTCGCTAAGGATTTTATCTTTAAAGCTGTGAATCCGGAATTAAATTAGAATTACAATCAATTGCACTTTTGGGGTAATAACGCTATTTCAAACAGCAATGCTGGAATTTAAAATGTTTTTCACATCTGTTAAAATCCTTGAAGAGTGTTGGCAATGATATACCAACAAAGATAAACAATGCACACATATGTATGTATAACATGTTTCAATGTGAATGATGGTGTACTGAACCCAGACAAATCAAATTCAAAGCAAATGTATTTATTTAACCAGGATATAACCCTTGGTATATACATCTCATTTCAAAGGGGTCCTGGCAGGAGAAGGCAGAAAGAAACAACATTATAAAACCAATTGCAAAAGTAGGCAAATCATTCAAACAGGACCAAAAGCCCATATTAGATCTTAATTTAGGGATTTTAAAAATACTAAACAGGTTAAGATCAGCTTATGATTTCATGGTTTTTTTTTTTTCTTTTTTTAATGTGATATACATTTATTCATTTATTTATTTATAATAATCAACATTTTAACACCATTAAACTGTATCAAAATGAATGGCCAGCATATACCTAATCCTTTGAACAATAAGTGTCAGATGTGATGTTAAAGGGGGACAAATCACTACATGTCACATCATTATTCATGAAGTTTTAATGCATACTCTAAAGCTTCCCGAAGGCATTGGTGTTTGATTTCTTGCCTTGCTTTGCATCAGTACATGTGAAAAACCAGCTAAGATATATTTCTTTTTAAATTCTGAACTCAGAGGTGGTTATTTAAACAGCACAGCATATGAATCCGCGGGAGTAAGTGTTCCGAAGGGCACTCTGACAGATTCCGTAGATCCTGATGAGCTCATTTATCAGTTTCCACGCTACATGGTGTTTCTATTCTCTGTCCTGTTCTTGATTAAAAAAAAAAAAAAAAAGGTCAAGGATCTGAAGTGTGTATGTGGGTTTTCTTTCACAAAAGAAAAATAAATGAATACAAGTTTTCCAACTAATCAATGGAATTAACTTGCCTACAGCAGGGAATATACAATTTCCTCGACCCAAAGCACTGGTCAATAATACATTATTTAGTTTAAAAAAAATATCACTAATACCCAATTCAGTGCTGTTATATATGGAAATGTTTAGTCATATATTATTACTGAGATTAACTGGCCTCATGGGGATTTTGTTGTTCCCTATATTTTAGTTATAATTCTCAATTAGCGCGGTAGATCAACAAAGGATTTAAAAACCGTTGCCTCGTATCTGCGCTCTCCAGATGGTTTTAACAGAACTGATTGATTAAACTGCTTTTTGATTTCAATTTCTCTCTCTCTCTCTATCCCTCTCTCTCTCTCTCTCTCTCTCTCTCTCTCTCTCTCTCTCTCTCACTTAGACACTCGTAAAAGAGAGAGTTTTAAAAAATGTATATTTATAAAAAAAACGTTGCCAAGAGTGCTGTGACTCATCATCTCATGGGAAGTTAGATGTTTCAGCTTTTCACAGAACCTTATTAAGACTAAGTTCTGTAGAATAGAGCTCAATACCAGGACTGCTGTGCATGCTGACTGGCGCTGCCTTGCTTGTCTGCTATCGACCACACTATGAACAATTAGTCATCTTCTTAGTCGTTTGCCAATCCTAAAGACACAGATGGTGATTGTTGATTTCTAGGATCCAGTGGAGTGGGTACAGAGGCTTCAACAAGCCGGACAGCCACAATCACATTTTAAAACTGAGATTAATCTTTGCAGTTCACATGTCAAACTTACAGTGCATACAGCTATCCGCTCTCAGCCTTATACTGCACAGCTGATCACAGATGTGCTAAGGTGGTTTAACTTCTTTGCCTAATATTGTGTACAGCTATGGCTATAGTTGTATAATGTTAACATTGCTTAAACTAAATAAATCCAAAGTAAAATAAATCGAAACAGCAGCAGCAGACTTTGCACCGATGCAAGCAGAGCAAAAGAGTGCCCTCAATATGTTCCAGTAAAGAGGCACTCATGTGACTGTTGAAGTCTATCCAGTGTTCGCATTGCTGAATCCACTCTGCACCCTCTGCCTCTGTATCAACCTCGGCCTCTATATCGACCTCAATATATTATTTATGCTGGATTCCATAATACTTATCACAGTCTGCTCTTAATAGAACTGACAGGAAAAACATTTCTTCTGGAGAAGCCTGGTGCCTCAGATCCCAGAGATGTGCAAAATGAATGTTGCTACAACCCTGTTCTAAAGAGCTGAGTCTCTAATTGCATGGAAGAAACAATCAACATGCTTCTTCCGTCTAATTACAGCCAGCACTAATTAAATCCACATCAACTCAGTATTGAAAATGCTGTCCTTGCATTTGCCTGGATACGCTCTCTCTTTTGTCCACTGCCACCAGTGACACATCTGCTGTTATTTCTCCCTTATATCTTAAAAGGCTTTGCACAGTTTCATTTTCAGCTGTAAAAACGTAACACCTGAGCTAAATAAGGACACTTTCTTCCTCATTAGACCACCGACGTGTCTTGTTTTTGAACAGTGATCTATATCCTATTGTAGTGCTTTGTGCCACTCTTTCCCCATGACTATTAATGTATAGTAATAGATTATTTTGTAATAAATAGATGAAAACAACCATCAACCTTTTCTCCATCATGCTGGTTCATTCAAACAAGCCCTGTCTAGGGATTGATCAGGTTGCCTCCCTGTCTTTAAACATCACCTCTACAGCAGTAGTTCACAGGAGATATGCAGGGGAGGCATATTCTAGAAGATGGGCTTTGGGCTGGTTCAGGTTCTTCAGTCTGTGCTGCGATTAAAGCAGGATTTTGTTTCAGGTGGAAGACATTCGCTCAATAAAGCATGCACTAGTTTTGAAAACTGATATTGGCTATGTTTACAATGACTTCTGGCACCCAGAATGGAATATTCTTTTTTCTCAAATGTTGATGTCATCATAGCATCATCATACTTGTCTAGATAATGAAAATGCACGTTCCAGAGAATAAAAAGCCCTTCTATGAGAGCATGCTACTAAAACATGAGAAGTATAAAAACAATACTATATCTCATCAGATATTCCCTATACATCAACCTGAAGTGATGCTCCTCACACCCTATTGATATTTTAAACTGACTTTTCATGAAATTACTTCTATATTATGTTTTAAAATGTGAACCTATAAAGTACTAGTAAGCATTTTCTAAAGTTGTTTCACATCACATCGCAATTTAATAGATCCTGATGTGTATTATTCTTAGCACCTTGACAGCCATCATAATACAACACTTAGCAAATGTTAATTCCTAGAACCTCGTATTCTATTGCATCTGACCTGGGTAAAGTCACAGACAGTGAAACATCTTTAATGATCAAACATGTACCAGTTTATAAAATGACAGGATTGAAACAGAATGCAATTCAAACTGGGATTACATGATGCCACTGTTTTATATATAGCTGCTTTTAAGAGGTACCTAAACAACAGGACTGTAAGAAAGTATGTTAGTATGTTGCCGCCCAAAAAACTCAGCAACTATCTTTATTAGAGTTTGGTTTGTTTTGTTATCTCTTCTCCTTCAAGGTCGCTATATTGACACCAGAATTCCAATGAAAACATAGAGAAGACCAAGAATGTTGGTTGTCTTTTTAAAACCTTCTTCCTGGTCTTTTATATTGTCTGGATCCAGAGCTCTGAAGAAACTGTCCGATTTCTGCTTCTGACTTAAATCACTTGTCATCAGGCAGAACCCTCCCAAACATGTCAACATTCACGTAGATCTTGTGTGACAGTTATTTACCATCTCAGTGAAGTGGATGATTTCCCACAGTACTCCTGCTCTTGAACTCAGGAAACGCAGAATCAAGCCTCTTGTTTAGCGTGCTTCCACGATAGTTTCACACGGATAATTGGTGCTTGCTGTTTTTCCCAGCTGAGAATATTCCTTGTAAATCACCATTCTTTCTAGGGATACTTTCACAGCCGCTATTGATTCAGAAAGCTTTAATGGGCCTGGACCTTGAAGCCGTCTATACAATTTATTTTGCATAAAAAGCTAATTAGAAACGTATTAGCCTGAGAAATGATAGTTAAAATATAACCGTTTTGATCCATGTAATATATGTCAACTACTTATTAAGATCCTGTAATAGTCTAAAAACGTGCGTGGGCCCCGTCATCTCTAACAGGCAGTTGTTGCCTATCTTACAGGATGTTTACTGTTGATTACTGTGTAGTATGACTAATTGAATTATCATTATAAAGTTTTACATACAGAAATAACTCTTACATTAGCAAAATATGAAAAGGATCAGCTTACACTGACTACCCCTTGTGGCCAGGAATATCACAAAATGACTTTTGTGTTTTTATGCAATTGAACCAGATCTAATTAAAAAGCGACCCTGTATACAATACAAATAAATGTACATATCCCTTTTATTAAATATACATCAATTAAACAGAATTCATCATGACACATTCTGCAGATATTTATATTAAAGCATTATGAAATAACAACTGTTAGTCACCAGCATATTTTTTTTTTAGTAGAAAAGAGATTATTGTTTTGATAGTCTGACAAGTGATGGAGATTTTCAGATATTGATTTGATTTTAAAATGTGATCTTACAGTATTTGTTTTATATGGGATTTTTTGAAAGTTATAAACTCATACAGTGCCACCTTTGATGGTTTTAAGTCCATTTATTTTGTATTTGTTTTCTGGGAGTATATATATTTCAGCATCTCATACACAAAACATAATCTGCTGTAAAAGTTGGAATTGATTGCTTTAAACAACCATATACCAACCCTATAGAGCTGGGACCTTAAGGTAACCAAATGTAATAATAATAATAATAATAATAATAATAATAATAATAATAATAATAATAACAACATATATTTTGCATACAGGCTAAGTGATCTTCTTTGCCATGGTTGATTATTAATGCTCTCTAGATTTTCACTTGAGGCTTTAGGGCATCCTGAAAAAAGAAAAAAAGCCTCTTTGAGTGCAGTCTGTGGAACCATACTGAATGGTTCAGTATCTGATAATAACCTGGGGATGGTCTGACATGAACTCATGGCTTATCCTGTGATCCTTACCATAAATCTGAAATTCCATTGGAAGCAAAAACACATTAAAGCATTCCTTACATTTTGAAAGGATGAAAGTGAGATTACACATTTCTAATGATTTATTTTTGATTTTGATTTATTTTCATGGGATCCTACAATGATTTGTTTTGTAAAGAATCATAAACGATTTTTTTCTTTACACTAGGATGGCCATTTCACTCCATCAATCTTCTTTCCATAGGCTTGCTGAAGCAATGCCATTGGTGTCATTCATGTACAATAATCATAAATCAAACCATTTTTTTCATGTCGTGCATCTAAGTATATAGGTCATTCAGTGAACTGAAACCAGAAACTTGGATTAGTTGAATTTCTCTATATTCATCTATAACTATTGCGTATCTGATATATATATATATATATATATATATATATATATATATATATATATATATATATATATATATATATATATATATATATATATACACATATATATATATATATATATATATATATATATATATATATATATATATATATATATATATAGTAAATATGGACTGGACAGGAGGCTTATAGTGGGAAACTATGGCCCCCATGGGAAGAACTATAGTTACCAATAGGGGACTATAATGCCCAAAGCGGCTGGAGGTAACTGTAGTTCTTCTCATGGGACCTTTGGTTTCCCACTATGAGCCAAGGTCAGCAGTCCATATTTGTTTTATGAATCAGTCAAGAAGGTAATGTTTTTGAAGTCTGTAGCTCATATTCATTAAAGGTCTTTTTGGCATACAACTGTCCGTCTGACATTCTCACTGCGGCATAGAATTCTTGGATTCGTTTGAATTTTAGGAAGTCAGAAAACACTGAAAGCTAATTTTTTATGATGATTTTAGTGTTTTCAGTATCTTTGTTTTGAAGGATATTTTGTAATTTATTTTCTGTTACATCACAAAATCATTGGTCAGGTCCAGATGCGGGTTTTGTCCGCCATTTTGCTTTGTTTTGTGAAGAGAGGAAGGGTGCTCAGCGTGCTGACGTAATTTGAGGGAGTTTGTGAAAAAACTATTGACTGTAAGCATATCTATTTTTGGCCATGTGATGAGGTTTTAACCACTCTATATATCAGGACTATCCAATGATTTTGCAAACCAGTAGCTCCAAACAAGATGAGCTTTGGGAGCACATTTTCAAATGGTAATACAGACTATATATTACAGTTATGATTTGCATCACCCTATAGAATTAACACATTTTGGTTTATAAAGTCTAATGAAGCCTGCTGAATAATGGTAGGTTAACATATTGAATTACATTCCTCTTTGTAGTTTTCCATATACTTAAAGCAAAACTGCCAAAAATTGAAAAATGTGACATGTTGAAATCTAATATGAAATACTGTACTACTATTATGGCTTCGGGTAGACTATTGTAATATCATGTTGCAGTTTCTTTGATTACGTGATGTTAAATAAAAAGCTCTAAATTATGTTTTTTTTTTAATTATGTCTCAATCCTAAAATTCGAGGTGATGCAAAACTTTTGGCCATAGCTGTAAGTAACCAAAAAGTAAGAGCAGTATGGTTCTGACAGAGGCTAGAGTATATCTCACCCCACACCAAGCAATTAAAATAAATCCCCACCAGCATAACCTTTCTCTCCCAGCTGCATAATTGATGCCCTTTTTTGGGCAGTAAAGTATATACAAGCCATTTAGCATTAAATTTGTTTTGGGGAATCTGCTTCACATTTCATAATTGCATATGGCTGGGTTCAGAAGTGTGGTTCAGAGTACAGTAGGTAATGCAAAAATAATCTATGATGAGTTCCCTAGTAGGTTACGATTTCCCTCACACATATCATTACGAAACAGCAGAATTACTTAGCAAACGGGTTGTGCGGGATGGAATCATTTCTGTATACAGCCTTCTTTAACAACACAGTGTAACTGGATGAAGATGGATGCTGGAAATGGCTAGTTTGGGAACTAGCTCTTGCAAATTGTATTTAATAAGAAAAGTCAACGATCTTGTCTACCTTAACCTAGTTTCATACTGAACTGAAAGAGCCCTGCTAGATGAGTGAGCATACCTACTGTACTGTAACAATACATTTTCTCCTCCCCAGCTCACATATTTAAATGTCTATAAAATACATAGCCCTGATTGATTGCGTGTTTACAATAGGAGTCATGACATGAGCAATGCAATACGCTTGTGTCAGTAGTGTGGTATTTGTCTTTGTAAGAGCCTCACATATGCACAGATAAGGAAGCTGGCTCTTTCCTCAGGCTAATTCATTCATGAAAAGACTTGATTTGCCGCATTAGATTAATCAATAGCACAGAGGATGTTAGGAAACCCAGATATTTTGTATAAAGTACTGCTGATTTAGTGCTCCTGTAGGTTAATCGTGGAAAGCACATGTATTGGTTTGCTCTCTTGAATAATGCAGCTCATACATGCATGAGACATCTGGAAATACCTGATAAACGTGTTCACAGAGAATTCCCAGTGAGTGCTGTGGGGCAGATCGCATATTCCAGGTGTCAAAATGAGGAAGCTACTTTTGTGCAAAAACAAATATCAGGATTGTTTAAAATGTGAAAGTGTTTTTATTGAAAATAAACGGTGCAGTTTTTCAATGTAGTGCATTGACCTATTTATAAAAGAGTGAGCACCAAGGCTTAAAAAAAAAATTGGTACCTCTTATTAGCATTGGAACATTATACCAAGTACCCAGAGCCAGTTTTAGGGGCCAGCAACCAGCCATCGCCCAGGGCCCAAGGCCATGGGGTGCCCCACTAAGCTAAGTTAGGTCATATCTACAGAGTCTGGTTCACAACAGTTTAATTTTATGACAATTGTTAATATAAAATGGGATCATTGCCTCTTAAGAGGTAACAGGCCTACTAATCTTTCAGATGCGCATTCTGACATTTTTAAGTGATTTATTTATTTCTCATGTAAAAGTGCTTTTCCAAGCAAAGTAGCAGTGGAAGTCATCCAATGTGCTTCTCCCTTTCATTTTATCCAGGTCACTCTATAGCGTTAGAAACCATATCCTGGTACTGTAACAATTCCTGTGTCAGACCATAGCATGGACATTTCCAAAGGAAGTGATGTGAACATTTAAAAAAGAAAGTGTAATAATCTGAAGAGCAAAAAGATCTTAAAAACAACTTTTAAGTGCTACAGCTAATAAAATAATTCCTTAAATCTTACCAGTTGTGTGCTTTCATAGGCTAGACAGCATATGTGCAGTTTTGAAAGACTGTATAGGACCTTTTAATAATTCTATTCCATTGATATTCCCATACTTGTTGTTTATGAACTATAACAAGGGAGTTATATATAAATTTCGAATATGTAGGTATTTCCCACACCCTTCTACATCAAACATTTCTATACATTTGATCACACAATCATCTCAAGATTTACAAATGTCCAAATGTCATTGAAGTAAAGAACACAATTTTAAAAAGTTACATTATTAGATGAATTAAATCCATTTCGAATTGGTAACAGGTGCAGTGGCAGACCGCTTGTGCCTGCTGCTTGTTTTATATATCAGAATGCTTTCGTCAATAAACTGCTCCCAAACAGATGTAGCACTTATTCATAAATATCTGTAATAATAATTAAGGATTGATGCCTTTGGAAAATGACCTGTAAGACAGGTGATATGAATAATAAGGGCTTTTCATTCCAATTAAAACCCCTTATGGGGTAGTGGTGATTAGCCATGCAGTATCAGCATCATTTGTCTTTCTAATGAATTATCTGCTGTGTTTACAAATCCATTGTTCTGCAGTTCCGAATGTGTTAGCTTCCCTAACCAGCCTTATGAGGCTTGAAGCCATAATTCTGAATTGCTTTAAGGAAATACAATCTTAAAACTAATAGGGGTCAAGGCTATTGTGGATTAAGCAGTTGTGTTGGGACATAACTCTGCTCTGGTGTATACAGCTGCAGCATTGATATAGTAACTGGCTTTGTTTAAACATTAAAAACATTTCAAAAAGGGTTTCATTTTCAGGGGAAATGGTAAAATATACTGGATTCTCCCATTTGCTAATCTGTTAAAATGTTAAACATGATCCCCAGTTTTATGCACTGGCATAATTTTAGCTGTCAGGAATATTTCAATTTCATGGAATTTAAGGAATAAAACACGTTATTTCAGAACAGTTAGTTCAATATTATGCACTGCTGTGCAAAAGTCTTAGACATGTTGCATTTTTTTACTCGGATGCATCATGAGCATCAACAATTTACTCAAAGCCTCCACTAGTGTTTTCTACTATTATAACAACCTTGACTTGCATAAAGAAGGGAACACATTGAGTGAAATAGCTCCCATCACTCGATTTTCAAGGTGTGGTATCTGAAGCATAATCAACAAGTACAGATAAACATCATCTGTAATTGATGAGTGGGAGTTTTCAGCCATGGTGATCTGCACTAGCTGGGTTGGACAGTTTCATTATATACCTCCGGGTTAATTATTTTCTTTTTCCTTTAATTAATAAGTTGTGCGATAAATTAGTTGAAATATCATTCACTACTAACGATACGCCACCCCACCAATGGACATTTGAAAAACAATTTGGGCAAGAGCAGTAAAACATATTATTAAACAACCAGGCACGATGCATTTACAAATCACAGCTTTATTACATGAGATTAACACTGTGCTTTAAACAACTTCACCCAGGAAAATTTGTAGGGGCTGTATAAAATGAGCTGGATGGATCACTAGAGAAGAATAACAAATGTAGCTGTGATCAGAGGCACTGGAACAATTTTTATAGTGTGGGTGCTGAAACCCATTGAACACAACTGTAACCCCTGTATATGATGGAAGCCATGCAAAACCAGTTCCAGCACCCCTGGCTGTGATCACCTCTGACAAGGCACAAAAACTCTGCTTGGGATGCAGCCATCGGCAAGAGGAAAGTGCATTCGGCCCCAATAGATGAATGAAATATGTTTGGTTCTGATCCAGCCCCCTGGTACTGCACTTTGAAAACATCAGATATGCTCTTCAGAGCTACTTCACTGAGTCCTCCAGCAATTGTTCATATTTCTAAACCTTATTGTTCCCTAGTCATACCATTTATGGGAGCCATCATCAATTAAGGTGCTAATTCAGATTTACATATGTTCATTACTTAATTCTATATGGCAAAACATTTGTTTTTCTCTGAAGAAAAACCACTTAGTATAAACAAGGCCAGACTTTGTAAAATAACTAGGCGTGTATCTCAGGAACCCAGCACCTAGCATTTAAGCAAAACTGAACATATGAAGTCAACTCAAAATGAATGTGGATGTTTGTCATTAGTACCTTGTTAAATCAATCAATCTGTTATCACAAATCAACCCTGCTCTTTTACAACCTATATTGAGCTACCAGATAATGGTGAGCCTTAGCGTATGGGGAACATAGATATATCCTCTATCGTATTCAGGGTTTATTTTTGGCAACATTTGTATGTATTTATTTTTGTAAATTTTTTTAACATGTGAATGCCCTAGCTAGTGGTATCTGGCTAATTGAGCAAATATAGTGGAAAGCTGAACATAATAGCATCTATGAGTTTGACGGGAGGATGATTAAACTTATAGATGGCAAAATAATCTGTATGTATTGGAGAGGATATTTCAGGGCTGTGGTGGCGTTATGCTCTCGGTTACAATATGTAATAAAGAATGTTGGTAAATGTGCACCTTGATACACAAAAGCAATTCTGACTACACTTTATAACAGGATCCTTGTTCGTGTTCAAATGCTGGCACTATTTTTTGGTCAAAAAACCCTAATAAATGACAGCTGTCTTTAAAGGCACGGGTGTTTACTATTGTTGTATAAATCCTACTGGGTTTAATGTGTCCCTGATAACATTTAAGAACATTTGTTCATTGAACTACACCAGGTTAGTATACCTTAGGGGCAGTCTGAAATCAAAAGGTCAGCCCAATATGTTATTTATGATGGTGTTGACTGGAAGCCAATACAATATTAAATGCAAGATGCATCTATCTATCGATATCCTATCAAGGTAAGGGGGGGGGGGGGGGGGGTGATATTTGTTTAAATACCTATTTTATACTAAACAAAATATCTAAATGTACTTTTTCATTTCCATCAATTTTTTAAACACATGTGTATAATGTTGCAAGCTTAATTCTCTTCCACATGCTTCAGCTTGGGGTCAGGTATCATGAATAGAGGTTTACTATTCATGGGTTTAGCATGAACTCAGTAAGAAAATGTGTTAGCTCAAACATAATTACAATTTACTGACACTTTGTACTGACACATATAAAACGTATAGCCATATTATAACACCTATATCCACTGTGATCACTTTGTGCTTCCAGCTTTGGAACATATATTGTACTCTTAAATAACAACAGACAAGCAAAATACATGCAGTAAAAAGAAAGCCATGAATATACGTGGTTCATACAGTGCCTACCCTGCTGATTTCAAACTCTTTTCAGTATTCCTGGGGGGACACGCTGAGAGGCAGAACAAATACAGTCGTTTTCTGTGTTCTGTATGTGCACAAGCATCTCATAATAAAGCCTTCAAATTGCACGGCCTAAATCATTTGCAAATAATGTAGTATCTCTGTGTAATACAGCCTTGCTTCCACACTGGTAATCTTTGAGAAGATTACCAGTGCAGCTGAAAAGAGCTTTGAAATCTCCGATTGTGCAATTTCAAATAAGAGAAATGCCTTGGGCTGATACGGGGAAGAGGAAGAATTGGCCTGTATCCTCATTACATCTGGGCTAATATCTGGCAGCTATCCCTAATGGCCTTGTAGTGAAAAAAAATGCACCACCTACTTGTTTGACATCTTCGAGAAAGGGCCTTGTTGCCAGAAAGAATAGGAAATTAGCAGAAATGGTGTTACTAATTGAGGATTGTTTCTCTAGCTGGCAAAAACAATGTTCACATTATTTCATAAGACTTAGTAGAATCTTCCTTCGATAGAACGATTATGACAGTAACACAATTCTTTAGCAAAAAAAACACCAAAAAAAAACTTTTAAGGACGTCTCAGATTAATTGTTGATATTGACAGATTGATGCACCCCTAAAGCAACATGTTAGCTGACTGATCTAGCGTTGTTCTGGTGTGTACAGCTAAATGATAGGAAACCTGGGGGCAGTAAGCGTGTTTCTTTCTGTCACAGTGTGTTATCCTATCATATTAAAAACATTGCTTTGATTTAAAGGTGAGACCTGCTATGTACAGTTATAAAGAACTTCTTCTCCTGCATGGGCTTCGCTAGATAAATTGTAACCTTAAGATTAGGTTATGTATTAAATACTACATTCAAAGACATCTCTGCATTATATGATATTTAGATCAAAGTGCCATCTACTGCTTTTGATAAAAAGGGACCACTATCATCTTTGCATGTCTTCGAAACACATAATTAGTGATTATTTTCCTCTCTGAAGAAACTCACTTTCTGTTGACAGTCTTTGTTTTGTTAAATCTTACCCTGCGGATGTCAATCCATCATCTAAACTACAACCAGTGGGTGTTTGCTCACTAAAAACTCTTTCCTGTTTTGTAAATTGGCATAGACTGAGACACAGCTGTGTTTTTTTTTATGACACAGAAACTTGATACTGTAGATCTCCGTAATGCTTTGATTCAAACTTTGCTCAGAAGACATGGGTTTCTTCTCACAAACTGGCCGTGAATTTATGGAAAATAAAATGCAATTATTATGTTTTTAAAACACAAACCTAAAACGTTTTTATACTGAAAGACTACACACAAGATTCTGAAAAATAAAAACATAACTATCAATGTGACCCTGATTGAGAAATGAGTCAGAAAACAGTTTTTAGTATGGTGCACATTAGAGGACAAACCATTTAACACTAATGTCTCACTTTAATTTGTAAATGGATAGAGCCCTCTGTGGTAAACATCAGATCAGGTATAAATATATTGACTGGCCATTTTCCACTCACCAGGAAACAGAATTAAGACAGAATCAATTTGTAAAATGCAGTTGCCTTTAAACACTGCTACACTGTGCTACAGTTAGTGTTAACATCATCGTAAAAAAAATATTCTAGAAGAAAAGCAAACGGTATCATCAGGTAGTGAATTAATGTGATGTATTGTTTGTAAATGGTGCCACTAATAAAACTTGAAGGGTCTTTAAAAAAAAAAAAAAGTCTTGATTAAACTACCACAATAGGTAATTCATTTATGCCCTTGCCTTCTAATAATGACTTGCAATGCTTTGCAAAAGAGGAAGCAGCGACTGAAAAACAGATTTAATTTAACAAACAAAAAAACTGTTTAAGCGATAATTTTAGGGTTGGTTAAGTATACCAGGAAATAACTCCACTTACAGTAGATAAATAGCCTTGTTGGGCTGTTTATGTTAGCAAGAGGCAGATTTACACATATCCAGCCTTAAACTTGTAGCAATTATGTGTCTAGTGTTTTCAACAGATCTTTAAAAAGTCAATCTGTGACTGAGCTGGAAGTAAAATGCTGTGGGTTTTGAATTTTAAAAAATAGGACCGGAGACCAGTTAAGTGTATTATTATTATTATTATTATTATTATTATTATTATTATTATTATTATTATTATTATGATGAAAATCTAGCAAGCTGTTTTTAAATACATGTCTGTCTGTTTCCTCTAAATGACAGACAGGCCGAATGAGGCCTACAGATTAGGTGTCAGTTTCATTGTGGAGGCTGGAGGCTGTGCTGTACTGAGATTTAAAATGTGCTGCTTTTATAACACTGAGTTTATAACGATATGCCGATTCTCTACTGAGTACAAAGAAAAGTGGACTGTCAATTACACTCTTATAATCTGGTTTATTTGACTGTAAAAGTCTGCAGGTTGTTTAGCTTCACTCTGTGTCTGAATATATAGACTAGCATCCAGCTGCTTTCCTTCTAATGACTTTCGAGTCTAATTACTGCTTCATTGTCATAAGGATAGATTGCCACAGTTTATTAGCGTAATGTCTGTGGTTAAATAAATAGAAAGGCTTGATAAGAGCTAAGGCTATGTTAATGTTGTTTTGAAGTTAGACGCATCATATTTGTTCATGTTGTAACTAGGTTATATAGTATAGAAGGTATAGGTTTACAGAACAAAACGCTGATGCTTGATGTGGAGGATAAAGTACTGCAGGTTTACTGCAATAAATCCAAGAACATTAATACAGAAGCTATTTGTGTGGGTCCTACACTGTCTTGTTCAAAACTCATCATGGATCTAGACTGCATTAACATGCCGGTAAAGCACATGACTGCTGCGCACTTACTGGAGTTCTACTGCATAATCTGTCTGTGATTAGCATTCAATATAGAACAAACTTCTCAAGAGAATGTACTGGCAAATGAGAACACCCAGCCAATCAGGTGAATACATCTGATTTAGTGATTGTCTTAGTGCTCTTAAAAAAGTGTGGATTCCAATCAAATCACAAATTGCCTGGGCTTGTACTTTTTTTTTCTTTGCATTAATGATTGCAGTATCAAAGTTAAGAGTTTGCACTGTCTTCATGGATATTTGTGTTGTCTGTTTTTAAGTCTGCTGTTAGATGTTTGCTCCACCTTTTAACAATGTAAGTGGCAAACAGTGTGTTTAAACATAACGCATGCTAAGCAGATTGTAAAACTGAGATCCGACCTCCCTCCAAAAAATCCCAAATAATTGCACTGTAACTAGTGAATACTGTATCATAATATCTTTTGTGGGGTTAGTAAAATAGCTGCATCTTTGTGTGAGCACACAAATGAGACTGGCCTAACCCTTAGGTAAAGCAATCAAATGCTGCAGGAATGTATGCATGAACACACAACTGCACCAGCTGTCAAGAAAGAAGATGTATTTTAGATTTCTATAATGAATATTTCAGCAGTGAAACATAAATATATGCTTTGTGTGTACAACTTGCAATGGACCTCCTCCTAGCAGCTGATGCGTTAACGATACTGACATCAGCACATAACACCTACTTACCTCTTTATTACAGAGCTCGCTCTTTAGTTGAATGGTAAGACGTTCGTCTTTGAACCGTATGGTTTGCGGTTCGTGTCCAGCCCATGCCTTTCTCTTAAATTCAACGGGCTGAGAAACGAATTAATCACAAACTTCTGTTGATCAGGGCTTTTAGATTAACATGTTCTCTCTTTGCTTAAAATATTGTAGATTCTGTCAATTGGATCTGGATGTAAAATGAAAAAGTGTGAAAAAAAGAAAAAGTGTGAAAAAAGACATTGCAGGGAAAAGTGACATGGTCAGAACAGTTTACATGAAGTGTCTCGAATGACTGCATCTTTACATAGTAGTTACTTAATAAACACATGTGTACTGACACATAATTACAATGTTAGTATGCATAGTCACAATGTGTAATATTTTTTGCATGATATAACCCTAACCCTAACCCTAACCCCAACCCTTTTCTGATACAATTGAGTACTTTAATATAGTGTGTAAAAAGATATATGCAGAATAACATTGTAATTACATGTACGTAAACATGTATTTACTATGTAACTACTATGTAAAGACACAGTAATTAGAGACACTTCATGTAAAGTGTTGCCCCATTTTCTTAAAAAAGAGAAGTCTTAAGGCTTTTTTGATGTTTTTTTTCATGTCCTTTGTTTTTCGCAGCTTGTGCAGACTTATATTTCATTTGCCTTCTTGTTTTTATATCTCGAGGGGTTTCGTGATTTACTGCTAATCCCCTTGTGCCTCTTCTTTTTTTCCACTGTTATACTTCTCGAGGACTGTTGTTAAAAATACGGAAAGTAAATTAAGTCATTCTGACTAGCAAGAGCACACAAGCAATAAATCAATGTTCGAAGTTGCTAATCAACGCGGTTAGGGCCCAGGCACAGTCCCATCTAGAAAACACTGTGAAGTATAACTTATAGCTGGAAGTGTAGCTAGAAATTGTATTATAGGTTTAGATGAAATATGGTGGACATTTGGGCTATACATCAGAAAATAATTATTGCTTGCAAAGAACATAGCAGTTCAAAGGAAGAGAAAACTGTTCTGAGGATTATTAACACGCAAGCTTGCTTTCCTCCTGGGACTCAAAATGTACCTTGATTGTTCCACAAATGCTTTGCAGTTTGTTACAAACATGTACTGAGCTTCAGACAGATGGAAATGTGTTCAGGCACATTTGCATTTTAGAATTTCTTTAAGAAACTTGGCTCCAGTTTCTCAATATGGCACATTGTTTGTATGTATTTAATCATGTTTTTAATAGTTGTCTGTGCTCATAGTGCAATTATGAGGTGTGCTGTTGTTTACTAGATTTTTTTTTTCCTGTCAAGAGCCTGGGGTCAATAGTGTAGTACGTTAACTCCCTAGGAGCACTGCCTGCTGTAGTGGTATTCCCTATGACATCAGACATGCAGTCTGTAGCTGGGGACTCCTAGGTGAGGTTCCTGTCAACTACAACATGCAAAGCATATTTGTGTTATCTCAGATATAAATAGTTTGCATTATAAGTATATTCCTGTGCTGAGTGACTTTTTGGTATGCTGTTAACTCTACAGTAGTTGTCGGCTTAGTGGTGATTTCTCTGCTTTAATGACCAGTAATGACCTGCAGTGTTTGTTGGTTTTATGCTTTGTTCCACAGATGACAAACACAAGGTACCGTAATTAAATGTAGCTATTGTAAAAGGAAATACTATCCATGTATTCTGTTTTCTCTCAACCCTCAGAAAGAGCTTTTTCATATTTTTTAATGTAATTTAAATGTGAATGGAACAGGAATCCCTTTTATGAGTTCTAGTAAGCAACAATACTTTTACAGATGTTTTTGGGTTGATCAAAGCTGGTTGTAGTCAGATGGATCTAGAATCTCTGGTTTGGGTCCCTTGTCTTTCAATGGGTGTTTCAATTTTAATTAGGTACTTTGGAGCCTGATCCTCTCAGGTCGCAGAAGCTACGTAAGTGATGTGTGTAACTTTGCAGGGAAGTACATCTTCATCGGGGGTGCTGTCCTGCTGGAGCTGCTGTCTATGAGAGGAGATGTGAAACCATTAGAATGAACTGAGGGACTACTTTAATGAGTAAGAGATAAAAATAGAAGAAACTGCTAAAAACTTTCAGCAAAATGATATGCTTAACTTTTAATGACAATCAAACTGTGCTGTGAAGTCACCTTGTAATTATTATGGAACAACTAAAATAAATAGGCTTACAATTGCAATGTGACAGGCAGAAATGAACAATGCCCGTAATTGAGATACACCCAAAGTGTAACATACTGTACATCTATTGTAGTGCAGACTTTCAGAAAACATTCAGAACATGCTCGTAAAATATACTGTCATTGAATTATTACCTGAAACATTCTAGTAGTTTATAAATTTCACAACTGGTCAAAACGACGGTGTATTGTAACACCGGGTATAGAGAAGGTATTATTGACACGTGGCAAAATGGTAATAAAGTATTCAATGCTATATGTAGTAAAATCCCAGTCTTTCCAAAGGTAATCATTGTAAGATGACATGATAGTTCACTGAGCCTGCAGATATTTTCAAGGTTGGCATCTTTATTTGATGTGGTGTGGTCATGGGGGTTCAGTTGCACAGCCTAATGAAGAAAGCTTTGTGCTGGTTGGTATGCACACGGCACAAGGAATATTCACCCTTTCATGTTCCTGTCACAGCTGAAATGGAAATACAGGCTGATTAACAAGATAAAGCTTACTGCTGATAATGGTACAGAAGGCTTGCATGGCTATATTTACGAGAAGCGAGATAGCGTGGCATGACATGATTTATTGTATGCGTTAAAATAGGCATCCTCATTTTTCACAGAAGTTTAAAAAATAAATAAAATGATGAGAATAATGTTCTGCTTTTGTTCTGGTAGGTGGCAGATGCTGAGTAGTAAGATACTAAGGTCATGTTTAGGTACTGGTATAGTCTTCTCTAGATAATGCCTATTTTTTGGCTTTGTGTAAAATAAATGTTACATAATAAAAACATGTCAACTCTAACCCCATCTTAAAAAAGGGAGGGGGGGGGTTGAGGACCTAATTCCGACCTTTCTTAGGTAACTGCTCATACAGTAAATGTCACAACAAGTTATTTATTCTTGGATTACACTTTGTGAGCAGTTATTAATTGAAAGCAATTTAACAGTGTATCTAATTATCAGCAAAGAATAATGTGCTTGGCAAGGTAATTCTGGAGACCTTTTAAATGTTTTTTTTTAAAGATAGAATATCAACATATATTGATAGTTTTTTCTGTCAACCCTTACAAAACATACTGTACCTCATTGTTTGAACTGTAAATAGCAATAAAATATAGTACTTATATGCATATACTGTATGTATTCCATCCTTTATACTTAATGGGTAAACCAGTACTGCATCAGGCTTCATATTCAAATTCACACAGACATCAATTAGGTTTTTGTAAACTAGCATTCCTGAATGACTGAAAATAAATAAAAAAAAAAAACTGTTGATTATTGTACAGCATAAAATACAACAACAAATGTAAGATTTCCAAGAAAAGGCTCTTTTTACATGGCATTAGATTGACGATGATGACTGAATGGGAGGAGACTGCAGTGCTTATCTGCTGTAGAGTGATGACCGAGGCCACTAGCTTGCTTTCAAATGCCAACCTTCCCATACAGTAACAACATAATGGATTGTGCAGTGTGGGCTGCAACACTCATACCTTTAGTCAGAAAAATGATGCTGAGGTTACCCATTATGTAATTATGTAAAGGGAATGGAAGTCCTGCCCACAATGGTATGTTAGCAGTGCAGAGCTTTAACTATTAAGACACTCAACATTTTTTTCTGGTACTACATTTTGTACATTATGTTCTTGTATTACGCAAGAGTGACAGGCTAGTGTAGAAACATTCTCAGGGTTTTATTACCGTCACCAAGCATTGTGGCACAATCGGATGGAAACTGCAACTGTTTTTTTTTTAATTGGACCATCTGAATAAACATTTTCCTTGCCGCTAGCATATCAAACCTCTTGACTCTCATGGACATACTGAACAATGCAAAGTGACATACGGAGCATAGAGTTATTTTTCAGACACATAATCTGAAGCCTACGGCATTTGTCCCCATGCATATATCTCTTTGTTGGTTCCTGTTGCTTGAGCCAGTGGTTATATTCCTTCCCGGGTGAGATGTTTAGAGGCTCTCCATATAAATGAGTGCTTTATATAGAGAATATGAACATGACTGTGTGCATTGTCTTTGTTCACAGTGCAATTAAAAATAAATGCTGTCATTATCAAACCTGCAATGATAAGAGGCATTGGGAATATGATGTCACTCAAATGTATCCTTAATCAAGCTTAAGCAGATGTGATTGGGGCTTGATACTCTGTGGTATGAAAGCTACATCAGTGTACTAGAACAGGTGATGATTATAATGCAAATTTGAAAATGAAAGAGGGGGTTCAGAAGGCTGTAAATTTTACAGAGTGCTTACCGTGTTTAACCTTTACTGGCTAATTCATGTAAACTACAGTACAGTACACTGCAAAGCCAAAGTCACTTAATGATTGTGGCAATGTGCCCCGCCCCTGTGTGCATTTGTGTGTTATGTGTTGTATGTTGCATGTGTTAATGTTGGTGTATAGAGATTGGTACACAGGATATAAACGGGTCTGTGTTTCACGTGTGATTTAAATTGTATATTTGTATTTAGGCACGGGATTGCACATCACTGCACGTGCATTTAAAGTATAGTATGTGAGCACAGGGTTGCACAGAATTAATTCACGTGCTGGGATTCAAGTGAATAATTAATTAGTAATTGAATCCCAGCACAACAGTATATATAGATGCACACATTTCTTTCACTCAGGGTTGGGTGTTCTGGAGAACGGGAGAGAGAGAGAGAGAGAGAGAGAGAGAGAGAGAGAGAGAGAGAGAGAGAGAGAGAGAGAGAGAGAGAGAGGAGAGAGAGAGAATAAAGTAAGAAAGAAAGAAAGAAAGAAAGAAAGAAAGAAAGAAAGAAAGAAAGAAAGAAAGGTTTGTTTTGCTTCACTCACCGTCTGTTTACTGTTTTAGTCCGTTTTTGTTCGGCTATTTATTTTGGCCTCAAGTGCCGTGTCCTGTTTTGTGTTTAAAACCTTTTTATTTTCTGTCTGTTAATTAAAATGTTAATTATTAAATTTTGGTTTCACCAAAACCCCAAGTCTCTGTCGTTTTATTTCAAGGATCTGGTCTGACGCCACCCACTCCGACCGTCTTTGTGACATGATCTAGCAAACAAATGATTTACAAAAGACTACCAATTGTTCTTCATGCCACATTGAATCATCCAGAGTATCTCTGATATTCCAGAAAAACTTTGTGAGTTCTAACTTGCATATGTAAGACTTTTCTGAGAAAATTCTACTGGAATGAGAATGGTCATATTTTAGGGTCACAGAATGTCCAGTAGCTTTTACAATTATACGCAATTCAAATGGAATGTATCAGTTCATATTGAGTAGCTGTCCCTCACCGCCTTTAAAATATTTGAATTGTTGTCTTGTCCTGGGAGAACTCAATACATTCCGTGTTCTATTTGGGCAGGGTAAGGCTGTGGTTAAGGACACCAGGAATTTCAAACACCTAACGGTAACCCTTTACATTGTGTCTCTATACTGTGCATTTGCATAGCAGTTACTTAGTAAATGCATGTGTACTTACACATAATAACAATGTTATTATGCATAGTTACAATGTAGTAAATGTGTATTTCTTTGGCATGATATAATCCCAACCCCAACCCTAAACTGCACCCTACTCCCACTCACGCTAACCGTAACCCTAACCCTAACCCTAACACTTTTGTGATACAATTGTGTACTTACATATATCATGCAAAAAGATTTACATGTTAAATACATTTTAACGATGCGTAATGGCATTGTAATGATGTGTAAGTACACATGTATTAACTATCTGTTATGTAAACACACACTAATTGGAGACACTTAACGTAAAGTGTTAACTGCCACATCTTCCTGGAATGCTGTACATTTATTTTCTAGTAACCAATGACAACGCATCCTTTAGGTGACAGGCTGCTTTCACCGTGGGATTGAGAGCTAACGCTGAGCATATTATCAGCATTGGAAGGATTACAGCGAGTAAAATGCCTATCAACCTTGTCTAGCATTCTCCCTTTGAAGATTTCATTGTTTACAGGTATTATGTAAACTGACCATGGGATTACAGCAATCGCATTTTTGGTTATCCTTATTAACTTGAACACAGTTTTTGTTTGTATACAGTAAACTAAAAAAACAGTATGGCAACAAATACAAATGATTTAAAATGGAATATTATTAAACATATTAAAAGGTTTTGCACAGCCTTGCTGTTGACTGATTCCTGTATATTATTATTCCCTGAAGTTATTGACAGTGCTAGGATTTCTGTCAGCAGACCTTCATTGTCATCCGAACAGCCTATGAATTTTAGTAACTATACTGATGTTGTAAAATAATGGTATCAATAACAATAGCGCTACATTTGGAAATACTAAGAGAGTTAATCAATTCAATGCCAAACGTTATGACTATAACTCTTTCTCAATGTCTTAAATGACACTTTTATAATGAATGGGGTGTACAGTAATAGGCCAAGGTACACGTTGATCATGTTGAACCAAGGGAAATCAAGTGCTGTAGGACATGGTCAAGGTGGTTCATGGTGTTAGGGGACACCTTGCATGGCTATAGGATGTGAAGCATGGTTTTCCATTGGATTTATTAGTATTTGCCACCTTATGTTAAAATGCTCCACACGTTTCACATTTCAGTGATCAATTGGTGATTTATAAAGGCAGGAAAGCACAATGCTTGATGGATATAAAGGCGACACACTTGAAGAATCTTTAAAATATTTAAATGATCCGCAATTACTGTTCAGACTTGCCATAGCTCATGTCAGACTCCACTCTAGCAAAGGAACAGCGAAACAAAAGGTGCTTTATTAAAGAATCTGCTCTATTTTCAGAAAATGATAACAGATGAGTTTTTCCTGGTTGAGCAACCCTTCCTCATTTCATCTTTGTGTGCAGCAAGATTAAAATGACAATGTGATAATAAACTACTCCGGCTTTGTAACAGGCATTTAAGCAGGATCATTCTTATTAAATAGACTGACAAGTGTTTGGTATTTCAGAAAAGGCAGTCAATGCATATTTATACATTTGCTTGGTCTGTATTACCATTTGAAAATGTGCTCCCAAAGCCCATCTTGTTTGGAGCTACTGGGCTGTTAAAAGCATACAGTAGTTATAAAACCTGTTTTGGCCATACAACAGCGCTATAAATTGCATAAGCTCTTGCCCAAACTATATGATTTTGATTATAGCAACACACACACACCTTTTTCTTTCTTAAATATTTGAATGGTTTCACATCCAATATCTTTGTCCTAAAACACTTTATAGTTTTGCTTTTACAGTACATCTTCACTGATTTGATTTTGTTTTTGATTTGAGCTCTGTTCAAGCTACATGGTCACCTACTGTAGTAACAGATATAGATCATTGTTCTAGAAAAACACAGAGAAATACTAATAAGGAGGGTTTTAGTCGTAGGATAGCAAAACAAGGAAAGAAAAAGGCAATAAACATTTGCTGGAAAATGCAGTACAGTATAAATTCCAAAAGAAGAAGAAATGGACTGATGCCATACTACGGATATTCAATAACCAAAGTCTAAAATCAGTGAGTAATTCAGAATGATCAGCTCGTCTGAAGTATACCAATTATAATCTGTAGCACCAATCAACCAATCAGATTAACCAGCCGCTGATAGTACTTTCTAATCACAAAGCTCGAACATGGTCATTTGCTGAAGATTGAGTTGTTACCGTCTGTGATTAATAATATGTATTCCAATCAAATGAAATAATGAAGCATTCATATTACAGTACAAAGTTCAAATCAAAGGTGGTTCAATTACGAAAACAAAAGTAATAAAGCCTAACTTACAATGAAGACAGAAAAAAGAACTATAAAATTAATTAACCTTGCCGCCAAGACAATTTGATGAGATGAATCTCTGCAAATGCATACAGCATAATATGTGTCAAATGCATAATATGTATTGAAATGTGCGCTCTGTTATATTTCATTTGTCTGTGTTAATAATTGATTATAATAAACAAAGTGATGTAAATATATCAGTATTCCTATAAAAGCAGAGAATAGGGGGAACAATTCACACCAGCACCAGACTACACCCTATAACTGCATTTGCTTTAAAATGTCTTGGCCAGACATTCCCTTTGAGATACCTAAATATTGATAACAATTCCACAGCAGTGGGCAAGAGATAACAATATAACAATGTTATAGGAGTTTAAGATGATCAGAAACTCTTGTCTACCTTTGAGTCATCCTGCACTAGGATCAAAGGGGGATACTGGGTCAGGCGCAGTCTCTGCATTGCATGGTCCCACCTGGGATATCTCCCTGTGGGTTTTAGTTCCATGTGCATCATGCCATGTGCAATAGAGTCACAGTCATTTTTATAGTTTCAGTTTCAGCCAGCGATCATACTCCACACCATCCTTGATGTTGTCTGAGACATTGTGTGCACAATCACATCCTTGTAACATCTACTAAATTAGATGCCAGTAGGCTTCTCAAGCTTGCAGACCGAGGTGGTTTTCACGGTCTCATCAATTCTTCTATATTTCTTCCCTCTAGTAATTGTGTGCATGTTCGGCGTGCATGTCTCATACCAACACAACAAAGGAATGGAACTGACCCCACCCTAAGAATGACCTGATCCATAAGAAAGATGGGAAACTGATTCTTCCCCTGCAAGCACAATGCTCAGCACCCTCCATCAGCATGTACATTTTAAACACGTTTGGGTGAGGTTGCACCATTTACTGCTAACGAAGGGTTAATCATTGAATATTAACTTGATTCATCAATAGCAGCACTGCACACCACTGTAAGTAACAGAGATCTATATAGGGATTTTAATAAAGCACAGGTATCATCATGAAACGTTTTGTTTTTAATATTATATATACCTTACAAAAAAAGGTATGGCTTTAAAAAATTATCATTTTAAAAACACACAGAAATATCTTACAAAAAACGGTTTACTGTCTTTAAAACAAAGCAAAATTGTTGTGCGTGGATGGCTGTGGCTTGCCAGTAAAGCAGGCTTTTGCTTGTTTAAAATACACTTTATTGATTGCGTTCCTGAAACCCTGTGCATCAGATAACTCTGTAGAATACAGGTCGACTACGAGGACGTAAGCTGGGCAGAAGATAAGCGTGAAATTGACAGACTTGGCAGGCTCTCAAAAATAAATATGCTTTTTATTTAAATCCGGATATTTAAGATGTTTCTTTACTGTGTTCCCCAATGTATTGCATTTCACTCTAGCACTAAACATTAACTCCAGTTTATCATGTTTTTAATATAACTCTTAATACCCTTTACAACATGTTGTTATGCCTTTACTCTGGTATGATTTTATAAGGGTCTTTCAGGTTTTTGCATGGTGCACAAGTGCAAACCCTTACTGAAAATCTTAAGAAAATCCTTTAAAGTGATCACAACCTGTACCAGTGAGTCATATATTTCTTGACAAAAGCATTTTTAAAGAAGATTTAGTCACTACGAATTTTACATCCCCCTAGGTGATAAAGGGTATTGATTTTACTTCAAAAAGGACAATTCTTTCATGTAGACTTTGATTGATTGTGCTGTGGCTTACCCAGAGAATGTCAGAACTGCACAAACGATTTAAGCAACCCCAAGTATGTGCCTTAAACTATTATATATGAAGTCGTCCACTCTCTTTGTTGCTG
The DNA here is from genome assembly GCF_902713425.1 of Acipenser ruthenus. NCBI lineage: Eukaryota > Metazoa > Chordata > Actinopteri > Acipenseriformes > Acipenseridae > Acipenser > Acipenser ruthenus. The sequence continues at coordinate 27,038,593 of NC_081210.1, forward strand.
GGTCAAGGACTAAGTTACAATGCAGCCTACTGGAGAACCTGGGTTCAGCCATCCATGTTGATCAAGCACTGCAGCTTGCAGCTGGAGATTTGTTTCCTGCTTTATGTTTGAGATCAGATTTCATATTTATAAAGAAGTTTACACTGGGGCTAGAATCGGTTGGTGTTTATTTCTTAACAAAGGAAATATGAGATATTGAAGCTCGCCCATGTAAGGCCTAAATACTGATTGCCTTTGACGTTTGCATCTTATACCCAAAGGGTACAACAAAGGCTGATGACAGTTAAAATTAATGACTCGGAAACTAAATATAAAAGACTGAATATAAAAAAAGTTAAAGGAAAGCTTTTTTTTTAAGTTCAGTTAAAGTTCAGGCATTGTTGACATGGCTTATCTTTCAGTAATCATGAGAGAGCTAGTTGACATTTCTTACTCGTAGAAATGTTACAGGCTTAAACAGAATGCTTTATGTCTGAATGAATAATCACATCCTTAAACAGCCTTGTTATAAATCCAGTTATCTAAAATGTACATTTTTGCAAACAGTAGGCTCAATACACAAAAATCTGGTTCTGAATTAAAATGACACACTATGTGTGCTGTGTTTGGAGGTCTTCAATTCTAGCACTTGAAGAGGAGATATCTTATTGATTTCTTACATGGATGGTCAGCAGTAGATAACGCTGTTGTTATTTCATTTTCCAGTGAATTTTTACAATTACCTTCAAGGAGGTTAAGTTCTAAACCTGACATTTCCTAGATTAACTAGGGAATAAAAGTCTTCCTGAAATAGTGCAGAAAATAGATCATATGACAACACCTGCAAATGTTTGGGAGATGGTGCTTCTATTTGAATAATTACTCACTGTCACAGCTACAAAAGCCATCCTTGATGGATATGGCGAGAATCATGTTTCTCCTATATGTTGGCAGTGAGAATACACGTGTTACATATAATTTCTAATATCTAATATGCATATATTAAATTAAAAGGTTTTTTTATGTTGCAACATTACTCTTATCTCCAGATAACACAGTCCCTTTAAATCTATTTTCCTGGTTATAGGAATAGTGAATCTTGAAGATACTATATGGCTTTTTTTCCAATCTCTGCACTAGACATAAATGAACAAGGCATTTTAGATACCAGGCTGATTAAAGTGCCATATAGCTGTAAGCAACCAGTGCTGAGACTGAGAGGGGGGGGGGCGGGGGCGAATGTCACCTTTTCCCTTTTTCCATACTAGCAATATCTATCTGCAGCATTAGAGATAATGTGAATGTCTATTCATATTCCAGTTACAAAGTGCGAACACGGACTTGACAGATCTCATTACGTTTTAGAATGAGCAGGTCAGAAATTATTTAAAACTGGGGGAATTAAAAGCTATTACAGAGGCAGAGACAGCATCAGAGATTTGTGACTTTCTGCGTCATTTTTCATATCAACATAATGACTGACAATGACAGGCAAAAACACATTTCAGTCAATAGAATCAGATATTTCCCATGCTTCTCTTTTTTCAAGAAACTAAAGTCTCTTTTCATAACCACATGCAGTATTTATAAGAACTCGCACAGGGAAATGTCTCTCTTCTCACTTGATGTTTCAGACCAAGGGGGGAGCCTAAGTATCAGCTGTTTATTGTTAATGAGTTCATCCATACCTTTACACTATTCATTGGAAATAATGAGGTGAAACTGCATAAAAGACCTTGAAAAAGAAAGATTGCCTAAACATGTGTTCACTTAACTTATTTTCAACTGCTCTTACCTCAGATGTATGATAGGCGTTTTATTAAACTTGACATGCAGCCAGTGCAAATTTTCCAAAACAGGTGTAATATGCTCAGTCCTTTTTGTACCAGTCAATATTCGTACAGCTGGATTTTGGACCAGTTGTAACCAATTCACCAGATGAGAAGGCAGCCCAATCATCAATGCATTACAGTAATCAATACATCTTATAGGCTCATAGGATTGACCTGGTTTTTATTTTTACTTTTACACGTTCTTGAAGCAGAGAGAACTGTATCTAACTATTCAAATACAATTATAAAAAATATGTGGAACATCATTCTGATTGGTGAGTTTTGGATAGTGATGCAAACTGATTGGCTGTCTGAAAAGTGTTAAATCTATAATCAGCCCACTGGGCTCATCTTAGAAATGTAGATTCATGATAATAACCTTTGAAAAAGGCATATGTAACATTTTAGCTCCAGATCTTGAATAGCAGTCAACGATTAGTATGCATCCAAACCCACATACAACACTTACAAATAATACAATGGTTGGGCAGCTGTAAAAGTTGAGATTAATAAGTGTTTTCAGCTTCATTTCATTCTAGCCAAAGCTAACTCATGTTGTTTTTTTTCCCCTAGCAAATGATAAAGCTTTCAGACTGTAAAAGCTGTTTCCCCGTCTTTTGTTTTCGAAACTAGGCAATTAAATGCTTTAAGTACAGTAACTGGTGGAGTAATAATCCAGAATAAGAAATGCTGAAATAATTTGACTAACAAGCTCTTTTTCATGTGTTCTACTCAAACCAGAATTCATCAGAGTGCCTGTTATTGTCCACTTTGTACGCCAGTAAAGCACCATCAATACATCTTATTGATAGATCCATATCCAGTAAGTGTCTCTCAGTCTTTTCATGGTTTATTGGCTATTCAGTACCAGTCATAGTATTTCCTCTCTTGCTTAAATAGCTAGAAAGCATTTTAGAAATAGATGTTTAAGTTTCCTGCACCCAGAAGTTCCTTTGATAGCAATTAGTTGTTTTCTGGTTTAATAGTACACTGAGAAGTATTCGGATTGATGGTGCTGTAAGAACTGGCACATATTCAACCATGAACTAGCTCAATACCAGCCATTGGTATATATTGGCCAATACATCTTTTGTTAGAATTTTTTCAGTGAAAAGCTAATCATTTTTTTTAATGATGTTGTTAATGTGTTGAAGGCACTAAGGAATCATTATCTGTTGAATATTGTGACTGTTTGTTTGTTTTGTTTCCAGAACAGGTACCCTATTTAATCATTTTTGTAACCAACATAATTCTACTTCCTGTAATGCAGGATGACTGATTCATATGTTTCATACTTTTTGTTTATTTCTCTAATTCAAAGGCAGATAAAATGCTTTTCCATATACATACAACAGCAAGCAAGGGTTGCATAACAAAAAGTACATTATGGTCCAATAATTCTCAAAATGTATCAACAAGGATCAATTGACTCTGCACTATTGACAAATAACAGGAAGCTTTTAATAAACCCACAATATTTAAACAGGATGCTGTTACAGCTTTTAATGTAGTTCCCTGTGTCTGCCTTTAATAGCTGCACCAATGGAAAAATCTTCAATTACTTGTGAGAGATGTTCCACTAGGTGGTGCTAACCAGCTTGAATGTGGCTTGGTTGTGTCATTTTGCTTATATATAGTGGGGGGTGCATTTTATATGGTGCAAGTCAGGTGATGTCAACACCTACCTCACCAAATGAGCTACTGTAAAAGGCATTCAGTCAGCTTTTAAACAGACCTAAAAATTAGCTACAAAATTAGCTAACCAAATCTGCTAACACTTTAAAACAAAGTCTGAATGCAAAACGAATGACTCCAGAACTCAGAGGAAGTGCATAAGATATTCTGGTGTTATTCATGTGTGGTATTCAGTTGGCATGCGTTATGAATTTGCGGCCATTATTTTAAAATAAAATAAAATAAGGGCTACAGCAGAAAATGCACCATAACCAAAAAATACACATAAAGGGATATTAACAAGATACAAATATTTACATTGTAGCATGTAGGCTGTTTTCATACCCTTTCATAGAGGCAACAAGACTAAGCTTAATGCAATTAGATGTGTTGATTATGGGACCAGTGAGGTGTTGCGGAAGACCCAAGCCAAGAGAGAAGCAAATCAAAAATCTCTAAAAGGGAAAATGCCATCTGCTGGCCGGTGACTTGAACAGCAGTCATGATAGCACCCTTTCTTATTCCACCACATGAAGTCAGTGTGATTACCAGTTGCATGGCACACTGATGGTGCCTTTTGGGATGTCGTTTTGCCTGTCATTGTCATAATCCTTCAAGTCCCGCTGATCACTTAGCATCAGTTAAGATATTGTTCCAATGAAGCTGATATTACTGGTTGAGAGGATGAACATTGCAACTAACTGACACAATCATAGTTTTGATCCAATACAGTACGCAGGTTTCCTTGCTTCTTATTAGGCAAAACATACATAACAAAACATAAAAGCATTTAAAAAAAGCAAGTTGGCAATTATGAGGACTGACATATTTGCCAAGCAGAAAGGTAATCTGTACAGCCGGTCTGAATCAGGCATCTTAGGACCTAAGCCATGATTTCATAATGAGCTCAGAGGCAAGAGCAGACTGAATTTCTACCACTGATAAACAAGTGCCTGAAGGCTTTGACTCAGTTCACTATGATGTTATTACAGAGTGCACCTTGGATTCTCTGAGAAGGCAGTGACTGATTCTAGTGAGAGTCCAGCTACTTTAATACTTACTTATACAAATACTTGCATTTTGTTGTACTTCTTTCACTGGTAAATGCTTTGAGTCTATATGACATTTTGTTAGTTGTAAAGATGACAGGTATTCCCCTGAAAGTTAACCTCCCCACACATACACACACAGCTTCTTCCAAAAAGCTTAAGTATCAGTTTCAGTATGTGTACCATACACTCCTTCAAGCTTCTAGAGAATAAAATATGTTGAGTCCAACTTATTGGTGTTACAGTGAGTATGGTAGTCAACACTTGATCAAAACATCATATTGCCATGAGTCCTATTTCAAAGGTAGAACCTTCCAGGAGAATTATAATAAACATGTTCTGAGTATTGAGTATTGCCTCCAATCAGCTTTTGGGAAATTGCAGGGTCTATGGATAACAAGCACATCGCAACGGATCGGGCAAAAAGAAAATAATAGAGTTTTAAAGATATGACTTGTGAAAGGCTCTCGGTGGCTCTACGCTCAGTTATATTGCATACATACTTGAACCTGCCAGACATTCCACTGCCCCTTTTTGATATGCACCATTATTCAAACAGCTCTCTGTCCCTTTTCAATTCCCATCCCACTAATTCTGTAATCTGGAACAGCAGATGCCTCCCTATCAAAATTTCTTTCACAGACTACTGACATTCTGAGATAAATGGAACTGCTCTAGACAGCTAGCTAATTCGCATCTCATCCTGCTCAGAATTTCGATTGCAATTTGCTTTTAAGATGTCTATCCACGTTGCCAGTGCTGAGATGTGTCAAACATGAAGGACTACTTTAATGAAACAAGCAACATGGCTCTTTGCATAGCAAACAAGTGGAAAGGAAAGCCTCCACCATGTTTAAAATCCCATTAACGCGGCTGTCAGTCTGGAGTATCAATTTTACGCATGTAAAAAAAAAAAAATGAAGTTATCGCATACTTTGTTTTTTGGAACTGCAATACAGATTTCAATAGCATCTGTAAAAACAAAAAACAAAAAAAAAAGTTAGACATAGTTTTTATCTTTTAAAATGTCAGATCTGCTTGCATTAACTGCTGATTAAGATATCAATAATACTCTTGGTCAATCACTGCTAAACTGCTTCTAATGTAGTCTCAAATTCTAATACAAAATGTGTTATCCTTTTACTGAAAAATAAAAAGTATTACAATGTAATTGACTGACTTCCATTTAGGTGAAGTTGGCTGCCGTGGTTGGGTTCTGTGACGAATCCACAGTTTTCACTTGAATCTTTGAATGAATCGACTGGAAGATCAAAGGGTGGCATTGCAGAAATGGTTTGGAGAAGCAGTTTCTGCCTGTGGCTATGGCCTCTTTCCATTGGCCTTCGTTCTTTTTGATGTAACAGCTCTTCATTTCATTCCACAGTTTGAAGGAGTTGGAATGCACAGTACCTTTGGGAATGAATACTGTTAAAATGAGATAGCTTGCTTTTGAAAATTGCATTCCTGGGCCACTCTTTTCACACTTTACCAGAAACAGCAGCACTTATCTTTGTACGTCATATCTGTTCTCCTGTCTGTTCTTATGTGTGTTACACAATACCAGTTGTTCTAACCTTTTCCCAGCATTGATTTCCTTTACCCATTTAACCTTGTAGGAAACCACAATGCATAGCATGTTTATTACTTTTCTTCAGTGCTGGCATTCTCTTCCAGAAACAGATCATGCGTATCTCTCTTAACTTTATGCATTCATTCTGAAACTCAATACCCATCCCTTAAAGGCTTTTACACATACAGATAAAAGTATCATAAAGCATTATTTTAACAAGGGCTGTACATTTCTTTTTTTTTTTTTTTATAAATTTAGTCGTCGCCAATTATTTTTACCCCGGTTTTCACCCCAATTTAGCATGCCCAATTATTATCTGTATCCCCGGCTCACCGCTCGCAACCCCCCCGCCGACTCAGGAAACGGAGGCTGGAACACGCGTCCTCCGAAACGTGCTCCTTCCAAGCCGTCATTTTTCGCACTGCAGATCCACAGCAATGCTACCAGACCTATAGTGCCGGAGGACAACACAGATCTGGCGGCTCCGCTGCAGAGCCACAGGCGCCCTATCGGCCACAGGGGTCGCTGATGCGCGGTGAGCCGTGGATTCCCCTGCCGACCTAAGCCCTCCCTACACGGGCAGCGCTCAGCCAATTGTGCGCCGCCCCCTAGGAACTCTCGGTCACGGTCAGCTGTGACATAGCCTGGACTCGAACCTGCAATCTCCAGGCTATAGGGCACATCCTGCGAGGAGCGCCTTTACTGGATGCGCCACTCGGGAGCCCAGGGCTGTACATTTCTATTAACCAAGCTCACACTGCTGTTCTATTTGTAAGGTACATTTCCTGATGTTTAAAATATTGATTGTATGCTGATTTAGCTGTTTTAAAATGTTATGTTAATTATCTTTTTCTCTGGCAAACATTCAACTTTACTTATGTTGGTAAAATACTGTATATAGCATATACTGTATATAGCATGCTCAGGTTGTTCAGGGTCAGGCAGTGAGACAGTGGCTGAGCTGGGATTGAACCTGGAAGCTCTTGGTACAAGACAACAAGACCCTTTCTCTAACCACTAGAGCACGAAGACTCCTTCCTTACTGTAAGTGGAAGTACATTTAGTTGCTTGGTACAAAACCAGTAAGTACTGTCTACTTTCTAATGGGACATAATCTAAACCCACCTACTCCAAGTGGCATGAACAGTAGGAACTACATTGTTTGTAGATCAGAGACAAGATTACTGGCTGAAGCGGCTTTGCTTTTGTACTGCTGCAGACAGGAACCATAACAGCACTCTATACTACAGGACAACACTGAGCATTAAATAGGGACCATCTGCTACTAACAACTTCCATTTTATGCCGTTTTATTAGCTACAGCTGTAGACATCCAATACATTCTCATTATGCATTGTACTCTCTGAATCCCTATTAATCTATAGACATTAGCTCAATCATTGCAGAAAGTATTATCCACTGGATAGTCTGTGAAAGCTTCCTAGATACAAAAAAAAATCATAATGTGATATAAATATAATCGATTAAAGTAAGCAGGTATACATGGGATTTGTATGTGTTCCTTCAATATAAAGTGGCTTAAGAAAACTATGTCGGTTTGACAGGAAATCTGGATAGCTGAAGTCTGCTAGCTTTCCTACTTTCACCTGAAAGAAGAGACCTTTGAGGTCTTGAAAGCTTGTGATTAATTATTGTTTCATTAGTCCAATAAAAGGTATCACATCTCCTTCTCTTTGTCTATCATGTGAAGTTATGGAAATGTAAAATTCTTAAGACGAATTAGAAGACGAATTCCCATTCCAAGTAAAACTGCTACAGACACAGCATACCACAAGGACTGCCCATATAAACCAGAAGCCTGCATTTATCAATGATAACGTATAAAGGAGATGGAGATTTTAAAGTGTAACTGATTCTGAACATTCCCTCATTTCCATGTAACCCTTGTAATTACAAGAGAGAAAAAGGCAGAGAGAGAGGGGGGAGAGAGAGAGAGGGAGAGAGGGAGAAAGAGAAGGAAAGAGAGAGAAAGAGAAAGAGAGAGAGAAAGAGAGAGAGAGGGGAGATAGAGAGAGAAAGGAAAAAATGAATTTCAAGATGAATTTCAATGACAATAGATAAATATTGATGACCCATTTGTGACTCACCATTTAAATGAAAATCCCATAATATAATGTTCAATCAACAGGACTAAGAGGAAATACAATCTCTCCGCAGTATGTGTGGATAGTTCACTGAGTTTCAAAGTGGATGAAAGCTGATCTTGCTCATGAATCTAGCGGATTTGTTTGAAAACTCTTTGTTTGAGCCCTGAGTTCAACATATAAAACGTTGTTGATACCTCTACACTCAGCTGACAGAAGTTTTATGACAAAGAGGGCCAAGTGGACTTAAGCTATCTTTTTGTCTTAAGATATCTAAAATTTGTCACAATATACACAAATTGTATTTTTTTCTAATCTAACACTGTATAAAAAATGCACACATACCCATCCCACCCCCCACCCCCAACACATTATCCAACACACAGCTCTGAATCATAGCCATGACTAAAACTGTACACTGCATACATTTAACATGGTTCAGTCAGCACCATCTTCATAATGTACAGCTGTATGTTCAATAATGAAATAGGCTATAGCCTGAAACAGTGATTAAACTCATCTATTAAACATTCCAAAGTCACGTTTGTTTTTAGCTACAGAAAGCATCTAAATCCTTTATCACTTTGGTAATGACTATTCCACTGTCAGGAGCTTTTTTCTTTACAATAAATTGAATTATATCTACAACCGGAGCGTAGGAGTTAATTTGAGAGTTAATTGAGAGTAAATAGAAAACAACCATTCAATGCTTCAAACTTGGCCAAGCAACCTTTAACACTGCATAACTTTCAAATGACATTTTAAGACGTTCTCAATTGTGAGCTTGCCCTGTTCATCTGGACACTTCTACACAAAAAGGCATGAGATCCATAGCTTTAAACCTGAGACAGGAAAACATGCACAGTCAAAAAATAAGACCCCTAAGAATGTTCACCAACCAACGCTGCAAGGCTAAAACAATGAAGCAACAAATAGATCAAAGTTATTTAATAGGAAGTCAGGCTTCAGGGGAAGTCTATCCCCCCCCACAAAGGATACATAGTGGCAACTGGTCATTGCCTGTGAAGGTTGTGGAAAAGGAGCTTAAGGGTATGAACAATGAGGAGGGTGTTTATTAACATCAAAGCTGCTACGATGGGTAGTTCTACAGAGCCTCAAGCTCTGATAACCTCTGTGGACTCCACACCATGGGCTGGAACATACTCCTGTCATCACCAGTTAACAAAACTGCAGCTGACAGAATCAGGAAGCTTCCAAGACCAAGACCACCAAGGAAGAATGTTATGATATATGTTAATATGTAGTGAATCTCAATGTTATATTGAATCCTCTGCTGGATCACGGTTTGCTCCCCAGTCATATGGTATAGAGAAGCCATCCCATTGATGTAATACGTGTTTCAATTATTTTGTCATTCCTTTCTTGTCTCACCAAAGAATAATACAGAGATAAGAGTAAAGAAACCCCATTAATATAAATTTGAAAAACATCATCTTTGCCTTAACAAACGATGCAGCTTTAATACCATGATTTAACGACACACCTCATGAGATATGTGTCTTTGATGATGTTTTCATGAGCAAGAACATCTTTATGTGACTGTTGTACTTCAATGTATGTGCTTGATTACTGAGCAGGAATATATTTCAAGATCCAGCTCCTCTTCTTAATTATTTGACAAGATCGTGATTAATCCAGACTTATTAATCAGTTCTGAAATAGAAAAATCAGGTCATGCAGAACTAATTTCATGCATTTAAATGAACATTACAAGGTGGTATATTCCAAAAGAAATAGTTATGATAAAAAGCACAACTGATTCTGAACGATGAGCTTGATAAGAAGCTCTGTGTCACCAGGGTCCTGGTTTCTGTGTAATGTGGCGTATTCTTTATGGAATGGTGGTCATAAGACATACAGTATGCTTCCAGAAAATGATTCAACTTGTTCATTGTTGTTCAGGTCATGATTGAAGTGCATTGTGGGAAGGCTTACAATATCCATGAGTTTGTGTACAAGTCATGGAAGATATTCTGTGAGAAGCTCTTTATCATTGAACAGTACCCGTAAGTTAAGTTAATTAACAACTATATGTGTGTCATGTGCATTTAATGAAATGTATTCATGGACTGGAAAAAATGCAAATTAAATTGTTAATGAAATGTTATTGTTGTTAATAACATTTATTTATGGACTGGAAAAAATGCAAATTAAATTGTTCATGAAATGTTATTGCTGTTCTAATTATAATTCCATGCTGTTTTCCAGCCTATGTAATATGTTTATGTAGCTTTATTGTCTGCAATATGCTCTTATTATTATTATTATTATTATTATTATTATTATTATTATTATTATTATTATTATTATTATTATTATCCTTAAACGTCCACAGAAAGCAACATAAGAACTCCCATGTGTTTCTAGAACAGAAGCCATCAAGAAGTCAATTGGATTGTTACAGTAAGTGGAGATAAGTACGCAGCCAAGGTAATTTATTTGAACAATTCCATGTTTAATCTGACAAAGAAAACTAGGTCACGCTTTATTTTAAGGATTCATTTGTATCTAAAAGGTTTTATAAAAGGTTTTGACAAGAATTAACTATACATAACAGCATGTTATAATATTATTTTAATGACACACTTTTAGGGTAAAGTGCAAGCCCTGTTATAAAGTAATTATAATGAATTGTATACAAGCCTGGCTTGCCAGAACCTATTATTATTAGTAAAAACTGTCTAAAATAACCCTCTGGTTTCCACTTTGTATCCAGATTGTATTACCTCTCTCTCTTACAAATAACACTGTAATAACACATGTTGTTAATAACATGTTGTAATTACTCTGCAGCTGATGCATAGTTCACACACCCTAGTCTCTGTAAGTAAGTATACTGAACAGATCTGACAGGAATGCATTTTTGCATTACAGTGAAGACTGTTAATAGAAACATTTTGTAAAAACTCAGTCAAGAATTATTAATTTATCAATGAAAACTAGGTGTAACTCTAATACCATCAATCATAGTTTGTGACATCAACTCAAAAGAGTTACAAAGCTGTGAATCAATTGGATAGTGACCATAATAATGTGGCTTCATGTTATTCTGCCCTTGTTAGTGTTTTGTGCCACATACAGAATACCAACACTGTTTAGATCATTTAAATAAGGCCCTTTGTGTACCAAGATTATTACAATAAAACATTCGGCTTGCTTGAAAGTTTCCGGGGTAGGAAACTGACCGTTCCAGCTGAAGTCTTTGTTACAACCACGGTCTTAATTGTTTAATTGACATCGGATAAAATAAACCAATTATCTACCCAAAGTGGTTCTAAAGACTCGGTTTCATTCACAAAGGCCCTTAGGTCAATAAGGTTTGTGACCAACGTGCATTTGTTATAAACTCTAACTAAATCACATGTCTTACTTACTGTAGCTTAATGCGTAGCTGTACAGGAGCAGGGGTAAGAAACCTTCCAGTCCAGGACTTGATCCAATACAAACATGTCTTTATTCAATTGAAACAAATAAACACCAGACCAAGTCCCAGAGCAATACATCATTTACAGTAAACCCATTATAGTGGGAAAACCCTGACTATGTTCTGAGCATGCAGAAGTTACTAAATGGAGAACAAGTGGGGATAACAACATGAGAAGGAGGTCTTAATTCTAGTGCCAAATTTGTACTCATTCCAGGAATAATACACAAAGGGCATACGTAATGGAAAGCAATAAAGAAAAGAAAATGGCTAATCAATAGGACAGAAATGGCACCTTTAAGTAATTGATTGACCCCAGGCTTGCCTACAAAGGGTAAGGCAGCAAGGTATCAGCATCTCTGGTCATATCAGTCCTCCCAGCACTTTTTGTCACACTTGGTTACCTAATTCCTTCACAAAACCAGCTTCCACTGGCAGCTTCATCAGATGTAAATGCCTTGTGACTCCTGTTAAGACAATGAAAAGTGAGCATGGCTAAATCCATCTACAGCAGCAGATTTAGATGCATCTCCAGTTTGACAAGCCCTAAATGAAACTATTTAAAATAATAGGAGGCCTGGTAGATCACAGTAATCTCATTTATATCACTGAGAGCAGAGGTTTAGCCCGTACCCAAGCCTTCAAATAGATGTGCATTAGGGTCATTTTTAAAAAATCCTAATCATACCTGCCTCACTTCTTTTTGATGAGCTGTTTGTCAAAAAGGCACTCACAGGTGATCAGTCTTCAAAATGTGTTTAGAGGGCTTGAGTGCAATGAAACATTGTCAGGCATCTTTTTTTAAAGCATTATATCCAGATGATTAACTTATGTCTGGCTTATCCTATCACCCAATATAATAATATGGCCACTGTTTCCCATTAGCACATGGGTAACAATATTTGGTAGCTCTTTAGATTAGGGGGCATACATAACCATGTTATCACATGGTAATAACTGGTAACTATCAGTAGTCCCTGCTTTGTTGTGGTGATTGCTAGTTTTTTTCCCCCACATTCAAAATAAAATCAACCTATTTAGCTTTAAAATCTATTCTGTGATGTGGGAAACTTTTACTACATCATCATATAGTTGTTATTTTGTTATGTAATGAATTAGCTTTAAATCTTTTGGGTGAATTCCTGGGGTTGGTTTTTTAAAATGCTTTTCCAAGCATCCTGTATTACAAATTCTCGATGTACAGAAGCAAGCCATTAAAAACAATTATTATATATTACTCAAGCAATATAAAAAAAAAAGCTCAGATCATTTCTCAAGGTGGTCCAATCAACTACTTTGGGTGAGCACTTGATATTGACACAGCTGGGTTTGTATGCATTGGAGACAAGAGCGCCTGACCAAAGAAAATGTGTACTCATTGGAATTATTCTAAACGAAGTAATTTCCTGGCTGTAATTTCAGTGACAACTTCATTGATTCAGCAAATTTAAATTAAAAAAGTGCCTAAGCCTGTTGTATGCAAGCTGGCAGAATTAACAAGATTAAAATGAACCAGACCAACAAACAATCCAACACACAGAAAACCTGCACAAGGAACACAACAGACTCAGTAAACCATGAATATGCAATAAACTAAACCATGTTAGAAATATTGCCAGATATCTTTGAGTAGGTACAAACATTTAACAGGAGCAAATCTGGTTCATTTGGGAGGAGGTCAGAAGCAGGTCTTGATCAAGGTCTTTAGAAAATTGAAATTGTTTTTTCATTGGGCTCCATTTTGAATCACAATGTTACTGCCGTGTGCATATTCCTGTGGAATAGTGCCTGCGTGAGTAAGAGGTCATTTCACAGGCTGGCAGTTGATCCAAAATGACGTCAACAGAAACCTACATAGCCTCTCCTTCCTGTAAACCTTGTGTAAGTGTCCTTTATATCTCCAGTCAAATGCAGCATTCATATTCCCTTTAACACAATAGTTTTTTTTAGTTCTTTTACTATTGACCTCTAGAGTGACTATTTACCAGTTTTGTGGGCAATTGCACACACTATGTTTGTCCATGTGACACTGTATAGACCAAAAAGGACTGTGAGCAGCAATCTAATGGCTGAATAATTATTTTTTTTAAATCCGTTGGGAAGCCAACCCGGAGGCTTGTTCAATACAATCTGCATAATACATGCAGTTTACTGCTCGCAAAGCAACACGTAGGTTACCTTTGGCATTACATTATCATTGTGAAATGCAATACTCCTTACTCTTAGCCCTGCAGCACTTGTAAATACAGTTTAACATGTTCACTTTCTTATGTTGTAAGCTCTGTAAATGGACAGTGTGGGTTGCTGCAAGCTAGATTTAGGCATCAGAGCATGTACATTGCAACTTGATCCCAGCACACTAATCTGTAATAGAGAATGCTGATCTCATTCCATTCTCCCAGTCCACTAGATTGCACCTTGGCAACCAAGTGACCGTTTTAACAGACAGCGAGGTCAAAATCGAAAAAAATAAATCATCTGAGACATTAGGTATATTTTGCAGGTTGTGTGATTTCCCTGTACGTTTTCATCTAGTTCTCTGCTTTGAGGCCCTGTTAAATAATACAAAATAATACTCACTGGTACATTGAGAAACATTTCAAGGTCATAGGGGAAAAGAATATGAAAAAAATGATCACTTACCTTTCAGAGTACGATGAATACATTTTGCTGCATGTAGCGATGCAAGGATTTTGAAAGTAAGGAACAATGCAAATATGGATATTTAAAGTGATTGTAGCTAACATAATTGTTCAATGAATTCCCCTGTCATGCTTGTCCATTCACTATCATCTCAAATGCAGTTTTAAAAGAATAACGAGTTTTAGCAAAAATATGAAATCTGGTACTACTTAGGTTAAAGACATCTCTGTTTGCATGACATGATTTCCTTGCACTTCCTGGGCGTTTTAACCAGGAGATTAAAACTGTCCCCATTCTATCAGGGTCTTCTTTACAATCAGGAACCAGCCATCTGCTTTCATAATGACTGGCTTTCTTTTCAAACTATGTGACATGCATGCATTTTTATTCCTGTGTGGTTTAATCATTAAGAAAGACGATGTACTGCAGGCAAGAACATATTAGACACACAAGATCCTGCATGCAAAAAGGGCATTGCTATGCATGTGTGTGTGCAATACTTTGTAGAGATAAGAAAGTACTATAATTATTCAATGTGTACAGCTATTTTGAGAGCTGTTGTGCAGTATGACTCTAATCTGGTTGTTATGAACCACAAAACTAAAATTGGCTATCTGAGAATAACCTTTATTTCTCAATTTTATAACTACTAAGGATACCTCAGGTGGCCTTGGCAAGCATATGATAATGTTTGTCATAAGGGCAAAGTAATGTATTAGAAAGCATATCTTGAAAGAATCGTGTTTATTATGGTTTTGACAGGCCAGTTCACCTGTAGGTACTAGAGGTGTCAGCCTCCCCAAAATGTATGTATTCAATTTGCGCTCTGTTGAATTCCATCAGCAACAATATATTATGCTTTGTGAATATATTATGTTTGACTCTTTCTCTTCCTTATTTTAAATAGGATCATAAAGTCACTGTTCTATAGGCTACAGCAGAGATCGGAAGGGAATTATTTTTTGCATGGGCAAAGCAAGTGACTTTTTTGCTTCCTACTCTAATTACTTTACTGTCAAAAGACTGACAGGGTACTGAATTCTCAAAAGATCAGTACTTTGTTTTGGAAAATGGAGAGGTAGGAACTATTTAGATCCATCTGTCTGGCGATTTCATATTACTAAAGCCAATATCACAACAACCCCTGCATGCATTATTTATTTATAGTTTCAGGCAATGTACTAAAATCTCTCCAAAAATCTATTTGGATTAGAACCCATTTAATAAGGTACTGTATAATGTTAGACTCCAATGATTATAAAGAGTAAAAGTAATTTTGGTGGGCTGTCTCTTAGTAATTTGTAGACACACACCAAATACCTTTTTTTTAACTTACCAATATAAAATGTTAAGAAATACGTTTCAGGTTTTTGGCATCAGGAAATGAACTATTCAAAGGCCAAGTTCATTAAATTGACTTGATATTATGATGGAAATGGATTTGACAAAAGCACTGCGCTGAAACGCAGGTATGTCAAGCGGGAATGATTTGAAGAGCATTAAAAAAAAAACTGAGATGAGATTCAGTTTCACAATCAACTCTTTCAATTCTAAACCGTGCCATTGATTTATTTAATTTTTAACCCATAGCAAACGAAAAAAAAAAAAGCTGTGTCAAGTGCCCTGTCTGGCAAGAAATATTACTGCGCCTGAAAACGTTGTATTGTGATCGTTCGGTGCCCTGGCAGTGCCAAACTGTGTGCTCTGAGCACTGCTGCCTACTGTTGCATGATAATCTAATTCATGACAACACAAGGGCAACTGGTATCCATCCCTTCACAGCAAAGCAGGGAAAGATACAACATCTGCCATGCAAAATGTTAACACTGGCTGCAGGCTAGCATTAGGTCACAGTAAATCAGTTAGTCAGAGATAAAGAGCTGTAAAGTAATCCCGGGAAGGGAAGGTAGGCTCAAACCCATTACATCCAATAGACATTCATTTGTGTTCTGTATCTTCAGAGATATAACAACCCCACCTACAAACAAGCTACAATTTTACTAAAGTGAGCGTTCTGTGAATATTGTTTCTTAACTAGCTTTTCTCCTAGAGCTCAAACTAGTGCTATATCAAAGATACAACTCTTTCAATTTAATATATGCTCAGTAAACTAGTAAATACTGTAAACTTGTGGATTATATTCATAACCTTACATACCTTTATCAAGATTGAATAAAGTAGAAGGTCAAACTTTGAAAGAATATAGCAACATTTAAGTATCAAAACTAAAAACTTAAAATATTTAGAACAACAATACAAATCAGTTTAACAGTTATTTAAAGAAAAAAAATAATAAAACAACATTCGCAAAGTTTAAAATCTACACTGTAAAGAAATGGTATACAGATGACTGTACATCTTAGCTTCCTCGTGGTATCAAAGCCTGTTCTGTTCCCCCACCCCCCTTAAAAAATATTTCCATCCTTCATGCTGATATTTGAATTATATAAACTACATAATTAAATGTACCTGTCCATAATTTGCAATAAGATTCATGTTACGTGAATGGAAAGAAAATGAATTTGCTTGGTAAATCATTTGTAATTAGCAAGACATTCTAAATAATTTAACTTTCTTGACATGAACTAAATTGTAGTCATGACTGCATACTAAAAATATAATTATGTCATATATCATTAAAGCATGACTGCTTACTGTAAGAGAGACGCTTTTTTTTTCAGGGCAACTGGTAATAAGGACAGCAGAGAATTCAATCTGAAGATGTAATGATGTTTCTAAACATTGCATTAATCTCAATTTATGTGGTATGATTGCTCCTCAAACAACATCAGTTTAGACTTGGGTTTATATACAAAGGCGAAGGGTAATAAATAAGAACACATAAAACCTTTTAGTTTGTGCAGATTCTTTCTCAAAGGGGTTATCAATTCTCAAAAACGGGGCTGATTTCCAAAAACGGGGCTAATTTTGAAAAGGGGCTATTGATTCTAAAAATTGGTTATTTTTTCCAAAAAAGGGGCTATCGATTCCAAAAACATCTGAGGAGACGCTTGGTTTTAAATAATGTTCTTGTGTAGGTATTCTGTTTGTAAAAGTCATCTGTTTAAAGAATTTCACATGGTGGATTTTTAACAGTAGCAGCCTACTTTGAACAGCACCCAAAGCTGGGAACATTATGCCTACAGGGTTAATTGGCAGCCCCTCCATACAGGCCAGATAGGAAAGTGAAACAAGTGTTGTTCCGCCGTGTTGAGACATTGGCTTTCAAAAAGAATTTGAAACGAGTCAGATTTTTAACCATCATTGTATAATTCCTTTTCAAATAAAACAATATTTTGTTGAAATGCTGTTTACATCAGACAGAGTGATTGGCATGCCTGACATTTACTTTACGTGCGTTCTGTGTTTTACTCAAATTATTATTATTTCTTTATTTAGCAGACTTACAGAGACTAGGATATGTGAACTGTGCATTAGCTGCAGAGTCACTTACAACAACATCTCACCTGGAAGACGGAGCACAAGTAACTTGTTCAGGTTCACACAATGAGTCAGTGAGTGAGCTGGGATTTGAACCAGGGACCTCCTGGTTACAAGCCATTTTCTTTAACCACTGGACCACACAGCCCGTTAAATAATGGAACTATAGTATACACCAGATTTGTATGTATTCTTTTTGGTTTGCATACTGAAACAAATAACGTGGACTTTAAGTAGAGAAGTAAAAAAAAAAAAAGCTATAATGCAGAACGTAACTTTTAGAGCAACGCATTTATTATTATTAATATCTGGCTTGTTGGACAATTAAGAAGGCCATAGATTCTCACTGTAACATATTGCTAATTAAGCAGGGCGTGGTGGTAAATGAAGACAGTGGTGTCTTTGTAACACTGAAGGAAGTAAAATGTGTTTTGAAAGAGTACATAAATAGAATATACAGAGGTTAAACTCGAACGTTGATAGATCCAACTCATTGGTTGGCCTGATATATAACTTTATTGTATTGGTAAAACCTTCAAAAAGTTTCATGATGTTTCAATGAAGGACCCTTAAAGACTCCTAAAAGACACATTACTTTAATGATATATGACATTACTTTAAAAGGTAAGTGGTTTATTTTATGGTTATTTGTTCACCCTGGCGAAGGCAATGCTAAGCTGAAACATATTGCTTTTTTAATGTTTTTTTTAACTAATAAAGTATTTTTTTCGATATGTGAGTTGCGGGGTTTCCTTTAATTTATTTTGCTATTGCTTTTAACCCGACACATCACAGTTGCCTTTCGTATCTACACCTGTGCAAACCTTCCCTTCAACTGCATAGACAACTGAAGTGAATTGTAGCAAGATAAGGAAAGAAAATGTCACAGCTCAGGGTGACAGCTGCTGAAGCAAAGCAAAAACATATGAAGTGTTAAAGAAAGGGAGGTAAAAACATGCCTGCAAAAGCAAAGTGATAAAAGGGATTAACGCAGCTAATTTATTATATATTTACTAGAGAAGCATGGATTTGAGAGGTTACAATATTTATGTATTTGTTTATCTCTGAATGTTTCATTTTAAAGTAGGTTAACTTTGAAAATGAATCTATGTACTTTTAGAAATAGCTAATGTTGCTTTTGTGAAGTTAATTTTGTAAAATGAATTTGGTATTTCTTTAGTAAGGTTTCTTAAATGATATCCTCTTACAATATGTTCTAGATTCTGTTGTTGAATATTGTGCTTGATAATTATTTTCTGAATGTGTTGACATACTAGGACTATATTTTTGTAAAACCTTGTTTGTAAAGGAAAGTTAAGAATTAAATAACATCTAGTTTTAGGTGTGTTCAAAAAGATGATTTTTGTGGAAACAAAAGCATACAACAAAATTCTGCTATGATTGCTTAGCATGTCTTGCATGATAACTATCTAGGTGTGCTTTATAATAAAACATCTGTTTCTGACTGATCCAAAAGTTTATACTGTACCATGCATTTCTACAGGATTTGTAAGAAACAAAGGTAATGTTCCCTCCCGCCTACATTTGCGCTAAGGTTTTGCATTTTTAATGCATTCATGTTTCATGCTTCACTACTCTTTTTAATCCTCCTTCCTTTTTCCCAGTGTTCAGCTTGTCAAATACAGAAGATATCAACACCTTCACAGAGATAGCCTGCCTATTAACATTGCAGAACTGCTGGGGAAATGCCTAAGAAAACAATGCTTCATTGCTGATCTCATTCTTCCTGTTCAAAATGTTTTACTTTCAAAGCCTGCTGTACAAAAACTAAATCACAGCAGATGTTTCTTACTATCACTTAAATGACGCTCTGGATAATTAAAGCACCAACCCGATGTGCATAAGGTGGGCAGAGCGAGATTTATTGTGGGAAAGAAAAAGTAACAATGGAAAAATTCAGTTAATTCTGTTTGTTTGCTTACAGTGGCATAAGATAACACGCTGTGTGAATGCTGTAAACAATGTTACCAGGTGTTTAACCTTTTTAGTTGCAGACAGGATAAACATCGAAATCTTCTGTCCAATTTGATGCAAAACTGACTTCAAAATGATTGTTGATAGGCCCAAAAGTGATCCATCCCATGACATTGTCAACACAGCATATGTATAGTTGTATTATTATTATTATTATTATTATTATTATTCCACATTTCACGACTTATTAAATACACTGACACACAGCACAGGTGGTGGTTCCTTTATTTTGTATGGCATTACAGTACATTTCCTCTTTAATGATGTGTCTCTGTTATTTCCTGATAGTTCCTGTTTATACAAATACCGGTTCTCAGTTGGCATGTTTTAAATAAAGTGCAGTTTGCTTAAAGTATGGAGACAGAATCCATCAGATGTTATATCAGTTCATGCTTTAACTCTTTTGTGCCCTCTCTAAATCAGTTCTACATCAACTTCATATCAGCATGTGGTCTAATCAAAGAGAACACTCTTTGGAACAGTGATGGCATATATATTTCGGATGGGCTTATCAGGAACCAGTAACAGCTCGAGAGTTTTTGACTGTGCTGTTGCATCTTTAGAGTGAGAAACAGCTGCCAAATATAAATATATAACAGATTCTATATTATAGTCAGCAATGTTTTCTGAAGCAGGCTAGTGAAATGCATCCTCAGATCTGCAGTAGCCTTACTGTAATGTATATGTATTTGAAACCTGACTTTGTTGAACCTGATTACCTTAAAGATGCCATCAAAATCAAAACAGCACCCCACAGGACTACGAAGAGGACACACTTTTTGTTTGTTCGTGTACATTGGAAGACACTATGAAATGACAAGACCTCCTGGCTTTGGCACTGAAAAGGGTTAATGGTTTGATATATGAATATATCACTCCTGAGTATCCATAATGAGCTGAAAGAGTGGAGAAGTATGAATGTCATATGGTGTAAATGTGCTGTGTTAGGGACCAATTTCTTCCTCCTGATCTCCTGCAGAAACTGTAAATAACAATACTATCAGCATATATTTGTGTGCAGCAATCTTTCACGCCCCAGTTAAACACATAAGGGGCTTTCCATTTATCTTCAGCTGGAGTAAAAAAGTATATTAAACAAGTAATAGATCTCAGAGGTGATTTATCAAGGCTTACCTCCGGTGGTCCACAACAATTTAAACTGCAGCTTTTCAACTCTGGCACTAAATCTATGGGAACAAATCACTCTGGGAGCCCATTTTATTTTAATTAAAGGACATATTAGTACCCTGCTTTAGAAAATCCCCATAGGGCTAAGGCAAGGTTTTTGTTTGGAAGGTGATTAGTATTTAGCCCTTTTTTTAACGCAGAAACGCTTTAAAGAAACGTAATTGTTATTCCAGATAAAGGCCCGCTGCGTGAAAGGTGCCATCTTTACTTTGGATTTTTATCTTTCTCTGTTAACTTTTTAATCTGTCTTTTATCCTTTAGAATAGGAAAACAGCAGTGTACTACAACAAAAGACAGAGGGGCACGACCAGGTAGCAAAGCCAGTGCTGGGAGATACCTGGAGAATGTTTCCTACCTACGATGCAGTGATGCAAACAGGGACTAAGAGGACTAGTGGAAAACAAATGTTATATTCTGGTCTAGTGATGCCTTGAGGTCCTAGAGGTCTGGATCCTTGTTGTCTTTGTTCTGAATTGTGCCCTAAATAATTTCATCTCCTGAACCAATTTCATCTCCTTCCAGGTCTTAATACGCTAGCTATTTAATGATACCTAAAAAAACCTGGAGGACTCAAGGATCGGATTTGTAAAAAAGTAGTTTAGCAAGCTCAAGTATCCATGACAAGGGTGATGGAATTTGTTGTGTTGCACCATTGCAGAAGCAAACAGCAGGAGTTACCACAGGCTGTTGGATGACAACTTACAGGCCTGTCGTCATATGATGTCCTCAGTTGTGGTAACTCCTAGGATTTGCTTGCAATGGTGCCCTAGGGTACAAAACACCACATTTCACTGTGAATACTTTTAATACTACATCTTAATACACTTCCCAGGAACTGCGCAGTTTATTTATTTGCTGTCACGAATATCTAGCAGCAGCTTCAAATGGCTTCGTTTTGCACCAAAAATCCAATTAACTCAGATTTTTTTTGTCTTTAATAGTGATAGCAGTATGCTATATGATTGATATCATATTGTTAAAAAGTGAATGGAATATCATTATGATGAGGCTTCGGTCTTTATAACATCAATACCACTTTTTATCCATTATGTTTTTTTTTTTTTATTGTGTTTTTGTTTTTAAAAACAGTAATGGCCAAATGCATCTGTTATTGTAAGTCAGAACAGCTTGTCAGCTGCTTTATAAAAAAATCACATTCAAATGGGATCCTCTTTGAAGTGACCTGGAATCAGTATTGGCAAATGGCAACAAAATAGGCAGTCTTGGGCAGTTTAGAGCAGCACTTAGCACACATCAAAATGTCAATGTGCTGAAGAAAATGAATAGAGATTAAGTCAGTGTCGAGAGCCTAAATGAATGCACAGGCAGCTGCTGCTGATTTGAGCGGACCAGACTGCTTAGCTTTGATAACATTTTGCCCCATTTATTTAACCAATATTCAGTAGGTACTCACTTT
The DNA here is from genome assembly GCF_902713425.1 of Acipenser ruthenus. NCBI lineage: Eukaryota > Metazoa > Chordata > Actinopteri > Acipenseriformes > Acipenseridae > Acipenser > Acipenser ruthenus. The sequence continues at coordinate 27,060,931 of NC_081210.1, forward strand.
TCACATTACTCCAAGGAACATTGTGAAATCCTTAGTATCTCACACACTGTCCCCTTTTTGAATGGTTCAAAGAATGTCAGTATTTAGACGTGTCACTGTTTAAATCAACTGATTAGACACCACAAGCTTAGACGCAGCTTATCATGTGTAGAATCTATAAGAATAAAGTCACATTTGATAAAGCCCATTAAAGCTGCAAAGCAACCAAGGTACAGGTAGTGGACACAAAAATGGAAACACCAATGTAAAGTCACTTAATAGGGCATTGGGCCACTATGGTATCCTGCTCTGTGGAGTTCTCGGCGGACCATTTTTGATGAAACTGGCTGCTCGCGCCCCAGGTTGAAATTTGCAGTCAATTGATCTGCAGTTGCTCGCCTGTTTTGCCTTTCACTTATGTTGCCCTTTGCTGATGATGTCTTTCCCTCTGAATTCCATGCCAACATCACCTTAGACACCGTTGTTCGTGAAACATCAGCAAGTTGAGCTGTCTTGGTCACTGACGCTCCTGCCAAACACGCCCCAACAATCACCCCTCTTTCAAAGTCATTGAGGTCTCCTCTTGCAGCCATGCTAGCCACAATTATAGGCAACCAAGCCTGTCCAGCATTTTTATACATGACCCTAAGCATGCTGGGATGTTATTTGCTTAATTAACGCATGAGCCACCTGTGTGGAAGCCCTTGCTTTCAATATACTTGGTGTCTGTCATTTACCCAGGTGTTTCCATTTTTTGGTCCACTATATATATATATATATATATATATATATATATATATATATATATATATATATATATATATAAGTGATACTGTATGTAGAGCTGTAATTATATAACAGGGGAGTCTTGTAGCATATGGAGACTTATGTAATAGGGCTCAGACAAATTGTTGATGCAATGGCTTCTCTGAAATGGGAATAGCTGTAGAGTTTTCTGCTGGGATGCTTGTCTGATAGAGTGATAAATGAACTGCACTTCTGTCAACTCTTTAATGTACAGGGGTTTATCTTCTTACTGCATATTAAGAATGCCATGGAGATCTATACAAGTAAAACATCAAACTTCACATGGTTCTTGATTTTCTGCTGAGATAAAAAAATATTTTTTCTCTTACCGTTTCCCATTCCCTGGTGCTACGTGAAAACATATAGAAAGAGAGTGCTGGAGAAGTGAAGATATATCTTCTGGGTTTTTCAGTGACAAGTCCTCCAAATGAAATACATCTTTGCTTCATGCTTACAATTTTGATCCCTACTGTATATTCATATTACTGTTCCGCAGGTTAACAAGATTAATTAAAGCTTTTAAAAAAAGACTTTATTTATTATTGATTATAATCAGTTTGTATCCCTGTAACATACTTTTGTTTGCTTTTACTTACAAAACAGTTGTGTTTGTATATAATATCTCTAAAGCTACATAAGAATTAATTATACATTCTGCTAATAAGCCTCCAGTGGAGTCAATTTAATTGTAATAGATGAATCTCTGGATACAATTATATATATATATATAGTTGTAGGGTATGTTTGCATCACTGTAATACATGATTGTGGTTATGGGGTAAAAAAGGGAAATACAGTATCTAGTGCAGGAGTCTCCAGCCCTGGTCCTGGAGAGCTACTGTGGCTGCTGGTTTGTGTTTCAACCAATCTCTCAGTTACTTAATTGAGCCAATTAATTAGTCACGATTAACAGGTCTTCCAGATCTTTAGCCACTGATGATGTAAAGACACCTATAAAACCTGCTGGATAGGAGCTCTCCAGGACCAGTGTTGGAGACCCCTGATCTAGTGGATACAAAATTGAAAATCACTGAAACGTTTAAAGAAAAAGGTGCGAGGACAGGTCCAATGGAGCTTGTTTCTCCACAAAGCCGTTTCCTCTTAAATGTAAATACACTTGACCACTTGCTCAACGTCTAACAGTTTCACTATCATTCAGCACATGAAACTTGAATTCTAACAGCATCAAATATGGGACACAGGGTCCCACTGTACAATAATTCTCATTCTTCTGTGTTGTAATTTTCCTAAACTTCAGTTCTAATAACCTATTCTCAGATAAATCTGCTTTTAAATACTTTAGACTTTTCTCATTTCAGTAGCCTCTCTTAGCCCTCCACTCATTGTTTGCAAAATGAATACATTTTGGCTGCAGTGTAATTTGTTGTTCCTTGGATAAATGAGTGGTGGAATAGCCTGTCCAAAGGAGCTTTTTGTGTCTAGTTCAGTGGGTGTTTGTTTCAGACAGGTCTTATTGCACTGGTTATACCAGTGACGAGGGTCCATTAACCTTAGCCCTCAGAGACTGCTCTTCTGTTGTCACCACCATAAATCACAAGACACAACATGCTTTTTGATTACAGAGAAAGCACAGGATTGTACTTTAACAAATTCTCTACTGCAGATAGGAAAAAATACAACTTTATAAAGCAAAATTAGTTCATTCTATCGGGTGATGCAAAACGTTTGGCCACAGCTGTAGAAACTGGCATTTTTATAAACTGTCTTATAAAAGGTCAGAAGAGCTGCAAGCACAGTACTTTTCCAGGAAAATCTGTTTATCATTGTCTAAAACAAAGCAGTGCCCTCCCCCGCCTCCCTGCCCCCCCACACATCACTTCCAGACTTTCCATGGTGTTGATGCAGATTCTGTTCAATAGTTGTTATGGTCATTGGTGGCTATTATATATCACACCTTGTTGTGGATCATCACCCTCACATTAATCTGTATTGCTGTCACAGGTAAACGGGAGAGGGGTATTGTTCTCCTCACTGCCTGAGATTCTCATTCAACCACCTGCTGGGATCTATTATCTACCCATCAGAAAAGATAAACAAAACAAATGATATTTACTTCACGGACAGTATTTGGGAACTTGGCTTGAAAATCCATCATAAATCTTACTGAACTGTATTAGGTTGTAGTTTTTTTGTTTTTTTTTTTCTAAGAAAGGCTTTAGTCGGGCTTAAAGAACAACTTTGATATAGTATTGGCGTGAAACCGCAGATTTATTTTTACTTCTTGTTCTTTAGGTTCCCTTTGTATGGTTTTGTCTTTCAGATATCATATCCTGGGGACTTTTTAAAAGTTTAAAGCACCCCTGTGACCTCAATAGAGCTCTCAGGATCATGTCTACCCTCCAAGTACATTGGGTACACCAGTGTAACCATTTTCTGCCTCTAGTGGATTTAAAAAAAGCACAGTACATTAATGTAAGAAATACCACAAAGTATAACTTTGGTATTCATTACGCCCACTAGTGGAAGAGCGATACAGTGGAAACCAGTAAAAAGACCTTAAAATGCAATTTATGCCAAAATAAGAGAATAACATCCAATACAATAATTCTAATAAGACCAACTCAATGATTTACAACAGGCACATATACAGTATCTTTAAAACCAGTTTATATTCTGTTTTGTATTACTGTGCTTATAGTAGCATATGATTAAATAGCAGAATGTGTAATTAAAAAATAGCAATGAAGCCAAAAGTTTTCAATTTTTTTTTTATAAAGATGAGGAGAAAAGAAACAGAGAAATAATGTGAACAGTAACATTATAATTCTACAAGGAGGAAAGAAAACATGCCTCATTTAATTTTCACCAGAAATCCAGGAATATAAAATATATGTCAATGTTTTTGTTTAATATAATAATGTTCACTGAAGAAAGCACTACAAAAAATGTATGTTTAATAAACTTGTGTACTTGGTGTATTTTCTGGGTACAAGGTAATCTGTATAAAAAGCTCCATGATTCAGGCTTTATGGATTACATTTTAAGTATCTGTACAGGTGAGAGATGATGTATATTTATTCTGCTCTTGCCATCACCAAGGCCACAGGTGCATTAATTCCACTGACAGTAGCACCTGATCTTGCTCCCATCTCGGCATGTAAACCTTTAGTCATACAGAGAAAGTGTAATATCTGGCTGTCTCATTTGCAATGGCCAATAGAAGCATTTTTGCTAATTAGCAACCAGGCTGATCCTGAACTCAATTTGTATGTGATTCTCACATCTGTCATACTGTAATGATTCCTCAGTAACAGTCTGGAAAGGATTTGAACCCTGGTCCCTTGGGTGAACGACCATTACATGAAAGATGCATATTATTGAAATGTGTTTGCCACCCACCAACAAACAACCCCTTCTATTTGTAAGCGTACAGTTACTGCTGGACCTTCTCAACCAATGTGGCCAAAATGAAATCGCCAAACAGAACACAATGTGAGCTCAGATTCAATCATTTTGTATCTTTATGTTTATGAAATGTTCGAAGCTGCTTGGGAGGTTGTAGAGCACTGCTTGTTTCAGAACACACTTTGCTTCAGCTGATCTGTAAATAGTCTTATCAAGAAGGTTCTCAATCACTGTCTGTACAGAAAGGCTTCGGTTCTTTACGATAGTGTATTCATTTTTTAAAGGACATGTCTGTTTAAACAAGACCCTTCTTACTGTGCTGTTTTCTGTTGTATTAATGGTGTGGTAACATTAGTTGCAAAATCCATTTTCTACACTTAATTATCTCCAGAACACTGCCCTGCATCCAAACTTGCATTGTACACATCAGTGTCTCTAAATACATTTTAATTATATTGTAATAATGCAGTAGTTACATATAACGTATGCTGCTGTGTAGTTACAATGCAACATGCCTAGGACAAATATGACATCTTACTGCTCCTGAATCTTGAATAACATTCATCTAGCACAAAATGCAATCAATGAAAGAATAGCTACGATAAATGCATGTAGCAGACGAGGTTACTTTTAGATAACGGCAGAAACAGGGTAGCTAATATATCTGTATTGTGAAGTGACAGAAGAATTATTCCCAAAATGTAATTTTTTTTTTTTGGTTCCCCTGTAACAATACACTTGTAACTATTGTATTATTCGTTCTGAGTCATATGATAGATTACAATATGGTAGATATTATTTCAAACAAAGCAAAAAAAATCATTGTTGTAACATCTGTAGGTAAGAAAATGCAACTGCTTTGGCTAAGTCTGTTGAAAGTAGAGCAAAAGCTCTCTGCGGTGTTTCTTTTGTAACTGTGCTGGCAGGCCTTAAAAATGTAATTAGCATCTGAAAGGCAGCCAAGTTCCTGCAAGCTCGTTTTCAATTCCGCATGTGTTATTATTCTGTAAACATTCATTATTTGTGCAGGCATCACAACCACTTTGCCCCACAGTGGAGTAAGACCTACAGTATCTGTGAAACATGAACCTTTTGATAAGTATTTTAATCTCATTTAGAAGCCAAAGTCGTTCCGGAATTATGAGAAAGGAACTGGATTCCAATCAGGAGTGTTACTCAGGCCTTAACAAATTATGAGATAGCATGACATAATAACTATGTAATGACATGGCAATAAATGATAACTGCAGATGTCTCATGCTCTTAAGTGTAGATCTTACTGTGTTATTACCATGTAATAACGTTGCAGTCAGAGTTCACGTTGTCATGCCTTTGATTCTTTAGTTGCTTTACCACATCCAACACAAATTGATGACTTAGATAAGATAATGATTACTGGGCTGGCAACTTCCAATTTCTGACCTCAATCGCTGCACATGGGCCAATTGATTTCTTCTATGACAACAGATTTTATCCCCTTAACGTATTGCAGCTGCTCAATTTTGCTTACTGCTCATCAAGATGATAAAAAGCAGTTATTCATTTTCAAGTATACTGAGTGAACATTTTCTGCAGTAGCCACCAGAGGAAACCTGTGCATTCTAATTACCCTGAAACAATTCCTGAGCTAACATGGATGCAATGAACCATGCATTTCAGAGTTGATGCTTGTCTAGACATATCTTTCTTCACTTCTCCAGCTATCACAGTAAAAACACTCTAAGAATGTAAATTGTATTGAGTTGTTTGTTTAGCTGCATGTCATCAAGAATATGTTCTTCAGTCTCAACCTCTTTGATCATGTCAAATTATAAATAACTTAATCACTGATTGGAAACCCTTGAATGTCAATCATAAATCATGAGGAAATGGTACAGTTATGTGACTATTTATTTTTATTTTTTTTACTTCGACCAGATCTCAGAATAGAAAAACAGACTGAGCCAAGCCTGTCAGAATTGCCCTGCTTTGGTTTTTTCTGCTTTGCGAAGAAAGTGAACAACATAGAAAAAGTCTGTAGTGATGGCACAGTGGGATTAAGGACAGTAGCTCAGTTATTAAAGAGCTGGCTTTGTACAAAATGTCTACATGATTTAATAATGGGCCCCTGTTGATAAATAAGTATGTTTAACACAGCCAGAGTACAAGGCCTTTACACATCGTGGGGTTTGGGTACCTGACATGGAAACCTCCATTTTCCATACAATTCCATGAAAGCCTGAGAGCATTTAAAAGGCTGATGAGTCAAAACGCTCCAATCCCTAAACACCATTGTCTTAAAGTAACAAAATGCACGAGGACATGGTAGCTCTTATTGGCATTGTTGTGTCATTACCTTTGTGAGCACTTCCAGACTGTGCAACCAGCTTTCTGACCAATCACCTGCAAATTGAAGATTCTGATCTACTGTGTTTAATTGCAACTGGTAAGAAGTTTAAAGAAATAACCAGCTGTGGGTGAATGTAATTACACTTCATCAATTTGATACTGCATGACACTCAAAAATCCAATTTTTTGGTATTGTTAAATTCAAATGTCAATGGTATCTTGGGCAGTGCAAATAAAATGCATTTAAAAAAAAAACTGTATAGTAACAAAAAAGTCTGATTAAGCAGACATAGATGTATCTAGGGCCAAAACAGCATACAGGATCAGTCACTGAGATATTGTTAATAGACATGCATTGCATTTATTCGAACAAGCAGTGTGCTGAGCGACCTGCAAGTTGTAAGAAACAGACAAGACCATACAGAGACAAGTTTAAAAGTCTGATCTTTAAAAAATCTTCCATTCAGATCCCAATTAAACCTGGCTGTCAGAGACCACTCAGGGCCTCCAGTAAGAATTGCACTTGACATCAGTATCAGTTGCTCATGCTGACTGTCCACATGCTGACTGGTGTGTTGGCTTGCCATGTGTTACTTACGGCAAGATAACCATGATTAATTCACTTGGCCTTTGGATTCCCAACAGTGAAGGAGCATCCCTCTTGATAAATAGAGAGACACATACTGTGAAAATAAATGGGTCTGTCCGGCTAGGGAGGAACAGGATTGCAGTATTTACTTCATTGATAGAAAAAAAAAATACAATTCAGCTGTACCCCCATCTCAGTGCAGGCAAGCAAGAAATGAAACATGAATTCACTTTAAACTTAGCATGCGCACAGAAGCTGAGCGAAACAAACAGTTTTGGGAAGTCATAGGTAATATGATATAAAGTAGGACGACATATTTGTCGAGTTCACTTCCATGGTTAAGGTTAAGGTTCTCATAACTATATCTGCTCACTGACACAAATGCAGGGCTAAGGGATAATCCTCTGAACTAGGCTGGTGAGGAACACTGCACAGTGCAGATAGCAGGCTGGAGTATTGTCTCAGAAAACGGGATTGTTGTAACACAAAAAGAAGCCCTTCAGCTCTTCAGGTTGAAATAAATGTGGTATCTACAGCACCTCCAGGCCGGTTTTACCGACTCCTCTACCTCCAGCCACCCCCTCCAGTGTGTATCAGCAAAAGTCCATTACCTTCATCCTGGCTGATGTCTGCGGAGATCAAAAGAGAGGGAATAGTGGTTTCTGGAGGGGTCTGAATGCATTGAGCACTTTGCAGAACCTCTTTGTGCTCACTGGGCAAAGCTGTGCAGAGGCTTTGAGACTGGAAGATTGTGAGCTCACATTCCCACTCATCCAGCGTTTATAAGGGTGATTAAGTAGCAGCCATACTCCAGAGGTTGTGGCATTACAGGAAGAATTACAGGACTATTTATTTTGGTGTTGATTCTTTTAGATGTATTGTATTTAACAGAATTGACTTCCCTTGCTGACAAGAAAATCCTTGATCTTGGAATTCCCTAATAGACTTTTTTGGAGACTGGTAAGTGGACAGACTGCTCCACAGATAGCTCTAATGATAGCTATCAAGCCCATTCACCGTTCTCCTTAGCCTGAGAGGTTGATAAAAAAAAGAAAACTTGAATGGTTCACATTAATCGACTTCAATTCGCCAGAGTATCAGAACTATCACATTTTTTGGCAGATAAGTCTTTTTCAGCAGCCATAATAAAGCATTACACCCACGTGAGAGAGAGAGAGAGAGAGAGAGAGAGAGAGAGAGAGAGAGAGAGAGAGAGAGAAAGAGAGAGAGAGAGAGAATAGCTAGAGACTAGCGGAGTGGATTTCTACTACACTTTAGCATTCTATCTTAAAATATCATTTTTTGAAAAACAAGATAGCTTCTAGAAGTTTATATTGCTATGCAGTAAAAAAAAAAAAAAGTGTAAGTGTAAAAGGGTAAGTCACACTGGTGAAGCAGACAGATAGTACAGCATGGTAAAATCAAAGTATGGTCAATTATGGTAAATGCAAAATGGCCATGCATTTACCATGGTAACATTTTATATGGACAGTACTCCTACAAACATGAATAAACTTGTATTTTGATCCATAAATTTGATGTCAATCGCTGTCGTCAAATGTACTATTCATTTAATTTATTACTGATAACTCACTAAACACACTTACATAGGGTATCAATTGAAGTCTTTGGACCCTGTTTAACATCAAACACTTTACTGGGTTTTACAGGTGCGGAAGCGAAACAACAACAAAAAATTGCAAAAGGAGCCGTTTGGATGAAAGCCATAGATATACAGTATAATTTCGTAAAGAGAATGAATGAAGAAAGCAATTCAAGAATGCTTTTCATAAAATTCACTGGTTATTGTCTGCAGTAAATGCAGGCTAGAATACGTGTGATTTGGTTTTAATGAAAAATGTGTATCATTAGCCCGAGGAACATGAAAAGCAGCCAAATTAAACCCTTGTTTTGTGGCTCAGGTCTCTAACACCCCTATGGTCAGCTACCACTGTTCTGTATTCTGCTTCTCATTGTGTTATTCTGACAGTTGGTTGGTGTTCCAGTTGACACTTTGAAATGTTTTGAATTCATTCAGTTTTGCTTTTAAGATGCCTTAGATGTTTTGTTTTGAACTGAATATTTGAGTAACTGATTGTCCGTCTGTTTTAGAACAGATAGGTTGGATGGGTTACAGATAATAATCTAACCCTGACAGCTGTGCAGAGCAGTTATAATGTCAGACATTAGAATGCACAAAGCATGACACCAGTAAAGGCATAATGCCATTGAGATGTAAACAGAATGGCATAATGAAACAATAAAACCTGCCGGCACATTTATTAAGGAGTATGCTGGGAAGTATCAGGGATTACAGGGCTTGCTAAGTAAATGAACAACACTGAAGGGCAGCTACTAGAATATATCTGTACCACTTGAGTTTAGGGATCCATATAATGTACACCTGGGTGGTTAAAGACCGTATAATTTCTAATCTCAATAAAGACCTTGGTAGTTGACCTTGTCTGTAGGGTATCACTATCACCTGTGGCTCTGACTCTTCCTTCCTAACATGGTAAACTACCAATCAATGATGTCCGCTATACAGAGTTCTATTGCATAATTATAACATTCTTAGAACATGTTAGCATTCTTCTAACATTCTTATGATATCCAGTGTACATAATATATGTTTATTGCATAATTAATGCTACAGTATGTTTACAGATTGTAGATAAACACTTAAGAGACCTATAAACTAAAACTAGATGTGCTTTATATACAGCAACTATATACAACAACTCTTTTCATTTTTTATCATATTTTCCTGTGCATTTGTGTTATCCATCTACATTCAATGTTTCACTAACCCAATTTGCTGAAGAATACAATATGATATACATTTTTTAAATTGGTTTTCATAATGGTGTTGCTTGCAAGGACATATTATTTTTTACAAAAATCTGCATTTGTATAGAAAAATACAAACCTATTAGTGTCAGTATCACACATGACAAGGGTCTACACTAATTTTGTAATGCTTTCTGTAACAAAGCAACACTTTGCAAAGCCAAACTGGGAAATATAATGTGTAAATCATTCAAATGAATCTTTATTTAAGACATTTCAATGGCAAAAACTGTTCTTGTTATGATGAAACTTGAAAACGATGTTCTTTGGGATGAGTTATTCTGAGTTTTAGAAACTAGGAGTAAAAGGGTGCCCTAAATTTGTTTTATTCAACATGGGACACACTGATGTTGGAAATGTATTAAATATATAATATGTTGCTGCCATATATTGTGTTTCTTTCAAAACCCAGGATATGTGACTTGCTGTGACTGATGACAGTTTACTGCAGGCTTTATGGAAATTTGTCATAATCTTGACATTAAATCGTGGGTTAACGCCTATGTTTCACAAGATAAAGATCCTACCCCTCCTCCTTAGATGAATACCTATATTCACTTACTGAATACTAAATCTCCCCTAGCTATTTTAAGGCAGTAGTTTTAAGCTACAGGTATGTGGGTTAATAATTGAACTAATAATCCTAAACAGCATGAATAAAAGCTCTAATAGGTTTTATATTTGTAAAATGTTTAAACATGCAATTAGTCAGAATACATTGCTCTAAGCCATTTTCCAGTAAATGACACAATGCTACACACACATGTAACAGAATCAGTTAAGGAAGCACATAGTTTGTTGAATCAAAATGAAAATAAATAGTAGTATTATCCTTTCAATTAGGAATTGCAGCTTCAGAAGAGCTATCCATGCCCCTAATTGTCGACACACACTGCCAGATAAGAAAAACAATATGTCACCTCAGCAAGGCTAACTTTGCAATTCTGACCTGTTTTCCTAGAGATATGAAATATTAAGTCACCATAAACCTAAGAGGATATCTATCAGCAGACTAATGCTGCCATGCAGGCTGTTTTTAGTGAGACAAATTGCTCTGGAACCACAGTCCTAATAAGAGAGGAAGAGATCTGCTTTTATCCTCAAAGCTGCATCTTTCTAAATTTATAACCTTCAGAGTGTCCTCCTCATACATCTGCCTTTTGAAAGCAGAATACCCTCTACATCATTGGCTTTTTGGGAAATACACTTGGTTAAGACATATAATATTGAGGATAATAAAATATTGGTAACATTTTGTAATTACAGTAATTACAGTGTAACTGCCCCTTCTGTAATTAAGCATATTGTTACACTGAAACCATCATGTGCATAATTACTCTGATTACAGTGAAATTAGACACACTTAATGCTCCCATAATATTATATACATGGTGTTTATGATACTATAGATGTGTGATAAAATGGAAGGCTAAATTATTTGATAGAGAATTTGCACTTATTGTTATTGGGTTTAGGCTTAAGAATTGCAATTAGTATATAATAAATCACTCAAATCAAATTGATTGAATATTAGTTCAACAGGCTGAGACTTCCTGATGTGTATCAGTTTTGGAGACACATTTATACATTTACTCACAGTTTGACAATAGAACATCCATTAGCAAATACACATTTTTAATGAGAAGGAAAACTGGCATTAATGACTTGAATAAAGCAGCCAGTTGGTGGTTTAGGGGAAGAAATCACTACCTCCATGGAAGAAGAAGATGCTTTAATTCAAGCTGTGATACAGCAGAGCAACAGCAAATATCTCACATCTCTCCCCTTTTTGACATACATTTAAAGGCATATAAGATGAACAATTCACTCCTTGGGCAGATAATATTGCATTATGTCATAATAATTATTGCATTATTGTTACTGCAGTAAATTAATACACATTTTCATTCAGCCCATTTCATGATCACATAGATTGGGCCTGGATTTTTTAACCTGTTGTGTGTAAAAAAGTAGAAGCAACGGCAGGCAAAGTGTGCGGGGGTGGTGGTGGTGGGGCTGGGGTGGTGTGGGGGGGTGGCAGGGTGGGGGTGACGCTAATGAGCTTCCGTCGTCTTGGCAGTAGCAGAGGAGTAATACTCCTGAAGCCCTTGTAAACCCAGGCAGGGATTTGGGCAAAGTCATATTCTTTCTTCCATTTGTTCTGAAATGTCAATGACAGAACATAAAACATCATTCCAATAACAATCACGATCACTTCTAGAATTTTACCAATAGTTGGTTCTTTGTTCTTGTCTTCCACTCCCTTAATTTCAGGGAGTTCTCACAAAACGTTCAAATTGTTAAATAAAACACATAATTAAATGGCAATAGACTTAGGACAGATTGAAAGTGGTGAGGGTACCTAGTCATGTTGTTGATGCTAAATCACTTGGATCCTTTAAGACCAGACTTTAAAGGTTTGAGATCAATCAGCTACTAGGAACCGGACAAGGTGGGCTGAAATGTTCTTATGTTCTGATATATTTTTATATGTTCTTATAGGAACTGTATTGTGGATTGCTAGGAGGTCTTTGTGGACAATGTTTGGCCCTCAGATAACAGTAGTAATAGTGAGTGACAGGGTATAATCATATCCCAGTCTAAATATATCTGTTTAGATTTTCAATAGAAAATGGTTTTATTGCCTCCAACTCAAATTGCATACAACAAGAGGGGCCGTGGCAACAGAGCTGAATTAATTTAGTCTGAGAGGTTTGGAGCTGGCAATATTACACAGACTTCAAAGTGACTTGAGCTGACAATCTTGCTGTCAGAGTGGAACTTTCCGTTTCCATGAGTGAGTGACATGTAACATAATAGCTTCATCCATATGCAAAGAGCAGGTCTTTAATGAATGCCTATTAAGATACTTATGCCAAGAATATTTCATAGGTAAGCATATCTCAATATGCATGGGTACATCTGTGGATCAGGCTGTCGTAATTTAAACCTATAATGAAGACATTTATAAAATTAACATTTTGTGCATGGGAATCTCTAGAAAGGAGACTTTCGATGATGACAGACAGAAAATACACATTATTATGTACATGACAATTAGTGAGACCAATGGCTGTTTTGTCTAGCACTCTACCTCTGCTGTAGTAAAATTCAAATGTAATTACATATGAATAAGCATCTGATTTAATATTGCATTCAAATGAAGTCATCTAAAATACTTAACTAACATTAATTTATCATGAACATTTAAAAAAAATATATCTCCAATATTAATGTATCCTTAATCCTTATCTTACTTCATATGAACCCATAGAAAATATGTTAGTTCTTACATAATTATGTTTGAACTATCAATACCTATTTAAATGTCTACCCAAAACAATTGTCTACAGAGTCCTGAATCCTTTGTACATTTATTGTACATTGCAGAGGCATAAAAAAGACCATTGAAATGCAGTGAATACAGAAATAAGCATTTTAGAGTATATAAACATGTATAAGAAAAATGTGCGTTGTCATCAGAATGCTTTCGTCTAATTAATCTGGGATTAATATGATACACACGAGGCACAAGGCATGCTATATGGCAGCCCACTTTGCATGCACACAGCTTGGGTGTGCAGGTGATATTTTTAGAAAACATCAATTGTTAATATCTTCCTTTTATGTTCTCATGTAAAGGGAAATGAACTGAATTTGAGACACACTGTATTCTACTAGGAGACGTTTTAGTAATACCTTCCTGAACCAGAATAAAATTAATAACAGCTTCATATTTATAGGGGGCACATTACATTAGAGTCTAGACTAGCAGTACACTGAAAATACATTGTGATTACACAATACAAATTACAAAATGTACATACATTACTGTAAACCACCTAGTTTACATGCAGTACATTCAATGAGGTACAGTATCCAGACATGCAATGTTCTTTAGGTACATTGTGATCTGCAATGACATGCTTGTCATTCGCTTTACATAAATGGCTATACTGTACCTTAAAACAAAACGTATATCTGCTGAGGCAGTAACTGTACCTTGGCAAAAGTGTGAAAGTGTGACACTTTTTGGGGAAGGTGATGTGATAGTGTGATAGCTCCGCCTTCATGATTAGTCAGGGCTAAAGATCTTGCATCATACAAAACTAATTAGATTTTTTTTCAGTTGTACAGTAACTCTGTCTTGATAAATGAAAGACATCCTCCAAAAGCATTCTGAATGTCTCTCTGCATCCTGTTTTTGCCATGAACTTGAAACCTGTGTGGGCATGCACAATTCCATGATACAATGTGATACAACAGGATACAATGTGATACTATGTGATACAATAGGAAACAATGGGATACAATGGGATACGATAGGATACAATATGATGCAATATGATACAATGTGATACAATAGGTTACAGTCAAGCAGCAACCATTACTGGACACAAGCTTCCTCCCCACAGGGAACAATCACCTTGGATACGGTTCACAGCAGGTCAGCTGTTTATTGCTCTGTTATGGTCAGGCTGCTGGCCATACACGAGCCTCAATGAAACTTTTAGTATGATGAGTGGACAGGAATACTAATTGCAGTAAAGTTAGTAAAGGGAAAAATATATAATTACGATCAAAACTGCATTTGTGTTTTAGTATAGGGGATATTGGAAAAAGCTAATTATTTAAATCGGGTAGCCATGATGGAGCTCGTAAGTGCCTGTGTTTAGATTCATCAAGTGAATTAATGAGCCCTGCACAATATAAATGAACAAGAAAAGGCAAGAAAAATTAAAAACTTCATGATGATGACAAAGAGGGTGTTATTGGTGCAAAAGCTTATTTTCACAATCTTGGCATTAATCTTGCATGCAGGTCTGGAAAGGAGGAAGGCTTTTAACTTGATGTATAGGGTTCATACTCCAGCTTCGTTCTATTCTTTACAGGGCTCAAAGGGCTCCTAGGCAAGGCTTTGATCACAGGCTTGTGCCTATTGTCACAGCAGCACCTTCCTTTTCTGTTACAGTACATAAAAGATGACTGGTTGACAACAACTTTTACACAGCTAACTATGCTTAGGGCAAATAAGTGGATAGATCTGTCACTCGCTGTCCTTTTGATATTTGAAAGCAGTCCACATACCACAATCGTATCCCTTTAGCATGTAATAAGAAATTCAATTTGAAAAATAAACTGCATTATGACGGCATTCAGTTTTTTTTTTTTTATCTTACCTTCCACAGACAAAATGCATATGTACAGTTTGTATCACACGCTCATCACTTCAAAACTAACTACTACAAAAACAACTACCCCTCATTAACGAAAGGACCTCAATATTGGTCATTAACAGTCGAATATAAGATATGTGCACCACCCAATTAAATAGCCAGCATTCTAGATGAAGAATGGCCAGTCTGTAATCTCTGTGGTGTATGTCTCCTGAAACCTATCCACAGTCTGTACGGGTTGCAGTGTAAAACTACCCTATTTCACTGGCTTGCATGTGCTGCTATCACCAGGGAGCTGCTTACCTTTTATAGCTGCTTTGATACCTGGGTTATTCTGCAGCTGGTGAGTTCTGTAAACCAACATCATTCCTGCACAGGATAAAGAATAAAAAAATGCACAGCAACATTAATAGGGTTTTAATAAGATTGGCCTGTGTGTTTCAAAATTCATTGCATGACTTTCTTATCTCAAATAGGTGTTGTGTTATATTGCAGCACATTTATGCAAGTCAAAACAAATAGGATTGTAACCTGCTGTCCATGTGAAACATACAAATAAATTATATAAGTCTTCTAGTGGAATAGAACAATATTTATACATACATAGCATGACACACCAGCTTGATATTTCCTTCATGGTTTGAAAACTGAAAGCAACGAAGTTGGCCTTTTATAGTGTTGCTGACATTTCAGTCAATTGTAAACTGAAAAAATAACACTGAATATAAAGCGAAATCTGAGGCCCAAATCAATTTCAACCAAACAAAAACACAGAGACTGTCAAAGATCAGCATTTTGTATCTTTACTGTTTGCCATAGGTAAAGAAAAGCACAAACAAAAAAGAAATGGATGGTATTTTCAACAAACAGAATTACTGTGAGACAAATCATGGGCCAACAGCAGCTGTCATTCCATTCTAAGACTGTTTCATCAGAAATTAAGAGGGGAACACCTTACGACGTTTCGAATTTATATAAACTTACTGTAACACATTACATTGGGTCTGTAATTACCTATGTGGTTACATAGCAGCTGCATTGTAAATACAGTGAAATTACAAAAGACGCAAACAGCTGTCATATTGATTACTCTGATGTGGAACAGGAAAAGGGCAAAGGTGATCGACAATGTTTAATTTTT
Source organism: Acipenser ruthenus (assembly GCF_902713425.1). Classification (NCBI taxonomy): domain Eukaryota; kingdom Metazoa; phylum Chordata; class Actinopteri; order Acipenseriformes; family Acipenseridae; genus Acipenser; species Acipenser ruthenus. The sequence goes on from NC_081210.1 coordinate 27,077,168, forward strand.
AATTTTTTTTAATGAATATCTGACTGATAATGATGTCTTATATCTATCCATGTTTGTACCTCTGAGGGACTAAGTACCCAAAGTCATACAGTGAATCGCTAACAAGACAAGGTCAGAAATCGAATCCAGTCTCTGCCACATGGCTGACGGTAAGCCATTTAAATCACAACAACTCAACTAAACAACCCCCTAGAACAATCTGGATTCTCTTTTGAGCGCAGTGCAGTGTGTGCAGAATGGCTTGCTTGCACAATGTTCAGGAACACTATCCACTAGGGACTGAAAGACTTAACTCGTTTCTCTTGTGTGAAAAGCTGGATGGAAACTTCGGTCTCCAAAGGCAAACAAACAAATATAGAATGCATATACAACCAGCTCTCTAAATGGAGCAATACATTTTCTTTCAGACAAGTAGCTTCAAAGTTGTCAAGTTTTACAAATGGAGAAGGTTTAAATGAGGAAAAAACAATTATTCGCTACATGTGTATTTCAAATGTACATTTTTTTTTCGTTTTGGTGTTTTTCCACCATTAAATCCTAACAGCGAGAAATTCAGTTAGACTAATTAAAAAGTTTAGGTCTAAATTCTGGTGAACTGTTCATTAGAATTCTAATGCTAAAAATAATTGCACTTTTCTTTTTATTAGCCATTAAAAAGCAGAAATGATTCCTAATTGGACAATGTGCTGGTTGACTTTACCCAAGATACACCTTGTGCAAACTACAAAATGAAAGAGGACCAGAAATAGGAAGTTAAGAAAAAAAAAGTGCAAGCCTAAAATCTTTGAATATGTGAATAAACATCTTTCATACACATTGTTAATGCAGTCTTGTCAGTCAGTCCGTAACAGCGATTTGTTGATTTCTTAAATGTGATTTATACAAGGTTTAGTCATTGGATTGTCTGTACTGTATTCGTTTTTGTCTTTTGCTGTATTAGTTGGGCTTTACAAACAAGTATCCATGTTGAAGACAATATACTGCATAAGCCCAGTTTTCTGTTTAAACCAACTTTCCTTTTGCACTTTTTAAAGGAAGGGAAGAACTAGCAAGCATCCAGCTGGTGTAAGTTGCCCTCTTGTGTAAAATGGGATTCGATGTATCTTTGATCTGCTACCAGCAGCTACAGTGCTAAGTGATAGCCAGGGGGAGGTGATGTCTATGGCACTGAGAGTGGAAGGGCCTTTGATTTGGAATTGCTTCCAGGATGTTTTGAAGTATTAGCCTCGCTGCTTCTTCAGTAGGGGGTCTGGGACTCCTGACTTCAAGATTCAAAGAATGACCAAAGAATTTGTTATTCTAGTCTAATTATTTGCCTGGGTATGTTCTAACACATCTCGTATATGCTTAGATTGGGCAATACAAATGGGCCAAATTAAATTAAATTAACTCCTATTTTTTGAAAGCTGAAAATTGAAAGTAATATACACAACTTAGAAAAAAGCAACTTTAACGTGCTTAAGAGACCTTTGATTTTACTACTTCTATATGTGATACTAGTTTAAATAATCCCTTGAATAACCCTTCGCTATCCAAACTTCATTTTGAAAGCTCCTCAGTTTCGGTGTCCTAGATACTGGAGATACTATATTCCTTTTTAACAGGGGCACAATTATTTATTTGCTTATACAGTGGATTTTCCTGTGCTTGGAACTGTACCAACAAATAAATTGCAGACAGACGTGTCTAGCATATAAAACAAGCCTGATTGCTCTAAATTAACTTTTTTATTTTTAGATGTCGGCTCTGGGAGAGCAAAGCTACTGCAATGTATAATGTGGATGAGACACAAAGTACTTCAAAGGATACATCCTCATTAATCTGAAAAATCCCGAGCCTACTGCCTATGCATCTTTATAAAGTAGTAGACCACTCCATTGACAGATAATTATTTTGTCTTTAAAGAGACTATACATGATACCAACCCAGCAGTGAAAGACAATGAGAGGAGCCACTAGGACTGTTCAATCCTTCCCAGGTAATCTAGAGTCATCATTAGCTGAACACAGATAAATCAATGGTCTGGTCTGATAAATAAATACGCACATCCAAGGTCAATATTTATATGGATGTGTTAGCTATTGAAGCAGAAGTGACCCAGATACATATTGAATATGGTATAGAAACAGTGTCTGTTATGTTTTTTTTGTTTTGTTTTGTTTTCTGGTTAGATTACTTTCCTTTAGGCCATGATAAACACTCAAGCAAAATTCAAAGGCACCTCAAGTCATGGAGCTGATTTGCATGTATTTTCAACCACAAGAGACAAATTACTTAGATGCAGAGCAAAATAGATTGATTAATTTACTCTTTTTGCTAGTTAATATATGACTTTAGGGCTACGTTATGCTTTCACTAATGAAATATAACATGAAAACAACAAAACAAAACTTACACAGTGCATACTGTAATCTGTTTCGAGAAAGTTTGGAAGTTCTTGGAATGTGATCTAGTATAATTTGATTTAGACACATAATGGTTGATTTTATTGTTCAAATGACACATATTTGTATTGTTTTATGCTATTATTCCTGGTTTACCTTCAGACCAGCTTTAAAGGTATTCAAGTATTGGTTATAATCATGACAATAACTGTTTTTCCTCAGGGTTTGACCATTGTTTGGTTTGACGCATGCCAATGACGGACCAAGTTTCTGTTGACATGCAATCAGATTCAGCTCTACAAAACAAACATTCATTCTGTAAAGGTTTGATACAATAGTCATAACACTTCAGTATAGATTGGTGCCAAGCATGATGGAATAAGATATATGGAAAGCTTAGTTCCACAAGGACATGCATGCAAAGAAGCTAATGAGGCACGGTGTCACGCCATATTGCTGTCCCCAGGCAATGTTCTCATCACCACTCCCATTTGCAGGATCAGTTCACAGTGCTGGTGGCTTACTGTAACTCAGCCTATTACAATCTATGTCTACAGGAAATCTAAGATTAAATGGAAAAAAAGGGATATTCACTGTGTTTCGTTAATTGTCATTGTGTTCAAACAAGAAGTTGTTTATACACCGCTGTGAACTGCAAACCATAGAACAGTGATTACCATCCCCTGGGTTTCCATGACAATGGATTGATTATATTGTCCTGTTTTCTTTTTCTTTTTCTAAAAGACTATTTTATTGTGGGAATGTAATCAAAATGGGCATGATGGTGGGCTTGCGTCCACAGACTGAGCAGACTGGTCATCCCTATAAATGAATATATACATGGCATCAAAATTAAAAAAAACAAAAAAACAACAACATTACAACTGTTTATTGTGTGCAATACTACACATCACAACTATCAGCTGCCATGTATCATTGGATCTCGTCCAATTGAGTCACATATGGCAAACCTGAATGACATCTCTGGACAAGGTGAGCCAAGGCTCCAACACACACTGTTAGAGGCTTCGGAAGATGAACAGCCTCTATAATAAGTCAGGGGGCTTTCCAACACTTCATGCCCAGGCCTGTCCCAGCTGTTATGACCTGGCTTGTATTGATAATGACTGCCAGTGAGGGGTGTTTAGCAAGGCAGGACAGTGCATATAAAACTTATTAGTGTTATCTTCTTATGTAGTTCTTTTTAGTAGCCCCCTCATTTTCATTCATGCTTATTATTTATTTCTTGAAACAGAACTTTGCAGTTACAAGTTGTCTTGCTTGTTAGTTCAAAGTACTGCAAGGGTTAATTATTAATATACTTGTACGTGCCATACAAGTATGCGTTGCAGTGTGGGTAATTCTGCAGACACAAATGGAAGGCTGCCCTGCAGGCCCTAACCGCTATGGTAGGCTAGGTTAAGATATATGAGCGCCCACAGTAGGTTTTCCACACAGACAGCAAAGGGGATACCACAGCAGCATTCAATACTTTAATCCCTCCACAGAGGTTTCCACACTCTGGCAAAGACATAGCTTGCAATACAAATTCTGCAACTTTTTTTTTTTGTTATATATCCTGTTTCTTTTGCTGACACTTTACTTCTAAGATAGATGAAGGTAGTGGTCTGTTTAAATGGTTTTATCCTAACCTAGAGCTCTTGCTTCTAGTTGGTCCCTCGGCAGTAAATTAATACATGATCCTGGGCCTGCAGGTTCTGACCCTAGATGATTGGTAGTTGGATCAAGTCTCTCTAGTTTATCCATAAACAACAATGTTATTAATCATTTCATCAGGTCTGCGTAAGCATTTTACACAAAATTATTTCTAGGAACCGGCTAAATATGTAACGCATAAAACATGGCACAGTTAAAGTGTAGCAGTAGGACCCTTAAAATCAATTTTAAATATTGCCTCATGTCGCTGTGTCAGAAAAACACATGCTACACTAGCCCTGGAGAGCAGTACAAGCTACTAGAATAGCAAAATGAAGTTTCATTTGCATTAGAAAACCCATTCTTAATAGCAAAGTTAAAATGGGTCTCAGCAGCAAGATGTTTCACTGCTTGTGCCACATATCAGGTCAGGTTAATATGACAGAGTATTTATTAAATGCAGCTGTGTACTGGGAAGCCATAGAATATACACAGAACTGGGTCACAGAGCAGAAGATGTCTTGAAGGATTTGAAGGCATCAGTGGATTTCTTCCTCTTGTCTAAATGTGTATTTTTAAGCTATGAAAGCAGTGGGTAAATATCAATCACTTCCTTGCTATGGAAAAGCAAGGAAATGATGGGAATGAGTTTATAAAAACAGGTTTCATGCTAGGAATAAAAATATATGTTGATAGGTGTTACTTTTGTATAAAAAAAGTCATGTTCATTTGTGTATTTCTTTTCTATACAGTACAAGCAATATAAAAGTGGAGACAGTCTCATTATATGCCAGTACATGTTTTCTACTATAATACTTTAGTAAGCTCCTATTACTAATATGTTTATATTGCAAGTGCTGTGAAAGTGCTTATATAAAAGTGTTGTGAAAAAAAGTAGTTGGAAAGTCTTAATATAGGAAGTCCCTTGTGATCCCCAAGTAATAAAAAAATTATATATATATATATATATATATATATATATATATATATATATACTGTATATATTTTTAAAATGAACAGAATACCTTCAGATGCAAAAATAATCTGTGCATGAGCCAAAAACATGAAGCCCATTTTTTTAACTTTAAAAAGACTGTTTTTTAAACTATTAATTAAGGTAGGGTTAGGGAATAAACATAATAAATGAGAAATTGTGCATTAGTTTCCTGTCAGACTGAGAAGGTGATTTGAAGGGTTAGGGTTAGGGTTAGGGTTGGGGTTGGGCTTTAGGGTTTTGGTAATCATTAGAATTGTCTTTCTCCTGAGGCTAATAAACGAAATGACAGAAAAGGAAACCGTGGTTATGGGAAAACTGATACTATTTACTGGGAATGCGGTAGCAGTTGAAATGGCTCAAATAACCGAATCCCTTCACAATCAGTTTAACAGGAAAATAAAGGGCTCAGCAGTTAAAAATATTATGCAGCTCATATTATAATAAGACAACATAACAGTATTACAGATCATTTAAAGAAAAGCCACCGATCACTATTTTGTCCCCATGGCTTTGATCCAATGAATTTGATCTTTATTGTAATGGGGTTGTGTATTCTTATCGTGATAGAAAGGAGGATTCCTTCGCTGTTTTTTTTTTTTTTGCGACATTTTGGCTCGGCTCCTTGAAAAGCAGGAGCACACAGAGGCTCACTCTATTTCTTTGAGAGTCAAATGGAATGCACGAGAACACATTACAAGACCACTGGGGTACCATTGTTTACTCCACAGTCAGTGGGAATCGTCCCAATCACTACAGTATAAAAAGGTCTCATAGACATACGCCAAGGTAGGGGGGAGGGAATGCATGTTTCTTTGTAAAGGTGAATTAGTTCACAGCGGTCATATCCCCTTCCCTCTTAGACACTGCTGGTGTAACAGGGCGGAGGCTGAGCATGACAAAGCACACAGTAAGTGTCTTAGCCACATTGCACAAGAGCAGGGCCTGTGCACAAGAGCAGGGCCTGTTTGTGGTTATAGAGCGTTTAACTTCATCTCATCTCACTACAGGGGTCAAAATGAATCTGTAACATCAGTGCATCAAACAACACTGTTTGTTACACTGCTCTGGTACAGATTCTCAAGAGCCGATTACTCCAAATCATCATTAGCACTCAGCAACCAAAAAATAACGACCAAGACATTTCATTTGAGGCATGTTAGAAGTCTGCCATTTTTGTGACAAGAAAACAATAAAAACCTGTTAATTTTCCCAAACAAACACCTCAGGTACACTTCTGTGTTAATTCTAAGGTTGTTTTAACCTTATGCAGAATGTACTTTGGAGTAAAGACTGAACCTTGATACACCTGCCTCACAGTTCCTCCCTGTTTTTTGTATTAAAAAAAGATTCAAAGGCCTTGCCAGCGTACTTTCTTATTCCAGCCAGAAATACCTTTTTAAAGCTCTCAGGAACCTGAATAAATTGCACTTCAGTAATTTTAAAAAGCAGTGGTCCTTGATTGCTGTGTGAAGCAGAAAATGAAAAACTCCCATTTTGGTTGCTCAGACATTGCCTTGCAAGGTCAATCTTTTAGATTCATTTTCCAGCAAAAAAATCTGTATCATTTTTACAAATTCGTTTTCCTAATTGACATGCTTGAACACCCTTTTTGAATGTTTACAAGTGGGCGTAGAATTGAATATTAATAAACACTGAGATCCTGCTGTACAAATATTCTCTCATATTAATTATTGTAATACATGTCTTGTGCCATCTAGAAGTAAGAAACTGAACATGACAATTGCACTAAACCATACTGGAAGGTTCTGGGTAAATTCAGTCACAATTGTACAGTCCTTGGCCAGTATACATTATTCTTATACAAGAATGAGGAGCTGTAGCAATGGTGTAACTATAACAAACTGCACAAAAAAACTTGTCTTTTTTAACTGAAATATCCTAAAAGTGATGCTCCAAGCAGATTAGTAGATTTAGAAGAAACTCAGAGAGTTTGCAGAAAATAGAATGATTTATGTGGCAAGACAACAGAAACCCCAATGTATGGGCAGCCAGGCAATTGATCAAATCTGTGGAAGTTAAACAGTCCCCAGACAGAGAAGAACAGGCTGTATAAAATAGACAACAAAGCAGCAGCAGGAAGATCTATAGTGAGCAGAGTTGCGTTTTTGTGCTGTTGCTTCTTCTGCTCGTGTTCTGTGACAGTGCTGGAAAGCAGCAGCAAAGGAGTCATCAACTCCAGTGCCATGTGCAGTCTAGGTCTTTTTAATGATTTAACCCAGAGCTTGTAACCTTACCAATAACAGATAATACAATGAATGTATATGTAGCAAATGTAAACCAAATCCACAATATTATTGTTTTCAAACTCACTTTCCCTTGACAAAGGTATGTTAAACATACCGAAACGTTGGGAAGTTTTGAGCAAATACTGTATTTCTTGTTCCACCCCTATTCCACCCAGCAGTATTTGTGAGTATTTGTAAGGTACAATTTTCTTTCTAAATACAACAGATCATCGTTATTATTTCCATGGATATCATACATATTTGATTTTAGGAACCACTAGTTTACTGGTGAGCAGATTCTGAAATTAATTTTGTGAATAGGAATGGCGTCTCTCAGCTTGAAACGCCTCTAATAAATCCTACCTTAATCTCTTACGCTTCTGATGCGATGCAGTCAGATATTTCAAGATTGACCTCTTAGAGCTCAGCAGTGCTCTCTGATTCATCCGCATGAATACACAGGTGGTGTGTATATGCAGAGTACAGTAAGTGCTGAGAGCTGTGCTGCTTTACTTGCTTCATGAGCTTCTCAGATTGCTCTGTGATGGTGTCAGAGGTTACCTCAATGACGGAGCAGAACAGAGCTTATCATTATACCTGCTTGAAGGAATGTCTGGCAGGTTTGATGTGGTGGATTACTGAGGTCAGAACACCCTTTCTTAATGCATGTCCTGTACCCTAATGAAGAGAGTAAAAGGACTTGAATTATTTAAGATTATGAGTCATAAAGACCCTTCAATTTTAAGGCACCAGGCTTCTGCCAATCTATGTGTGTATTGAAGAGAACCTGCATGCATATAGACATGTCAAAAGTTGTATTATGCAACGTGTTATAAATAATGCCATCAGCTGCCAATATGGGTTATTCAGCCAATATTTGAGAGTTGGCATCAAAAGAATATGAACCACTCTCATAAGACTACCCTTTGACTCCAAGTGGTGGTGCTTACCCATAATTACAATATTATTATGCATAGTTACAATGTACTTAATGTGTAAATCTTTTGATATATGTACGTTCACAATTGTATATAAAGTATATATTTATACTTTAGAGTGAGGGTTAGGGTTAGGGTTAGGTTTAGAGTTGTTTGTTTTAATAAATAATAAGTATCATTCTCCTTTGGAACAAATCAACAATGCAGATAAGCCATGCATGCCTCAGAAGACTGCAGGCCTTTCATTTCATTAATGGAATATAGTATTGAGGTTCTCAAATGGAACAAAAAAAGCCATTAGAATGCTTAATAGATTGCAAACCATTGCAGGGGATTGTGATTTAGATGCTGCGTCGAAAGCCACTGTTCAAATAAATAGGACTAGGATAAGCATGACTGATTTAACTTCAACATCTTGAGCTTAGCATTTAGCAGACCTTATTTATCTGTCTTGCTCTTCCCATGTGTCGCTGTGAAATTTATGACTGTAAAAAAAAATATTTCCTGATAGCTAAACAGAAATCCAGCGATGCATATTTTGTTGGATCTACGTACTGTAAGAATGAAAGACAGAAGCACATTTTGGTAACAATTGAAGATTGGATATTGATAGTGCACCTCGGATTTTATAGTTGAACTCTTTTAAACCCACTGTAATTACAATAAAAGTTATTAATTTAAGGTGTGGAGCAGACTCTAGGCTTTGTATAAATGTAGTACCTGTCATTGCTTATGAAAGATGACCATTGTCTATGCCCTTCATATTATATTGTAACTAGCCAGGTGGCTATGCCGTTAAGCATGCCTAACCCCACTGAAGTTATGCCATTAGTTTTTTTGGCTGCTTTCATGTCATAAGGTCTTCTATGTAGTTTTTACATTAACAATGTAAATAAGTCATGCCTCATCATTACAGTACAGTAAGAAATAAGACCCACTGTGTCTACAAACCCACATGTTTTTACAGTGAATAATGACACTTAATAAGATACAGAAAGCTGTTCTATTAGAGGTAATTGAATGGCTTCTGAAAGCCAGAAGTTTAAAACTTTCCTCAACTTTCCCAGCTAATTTCTTGTTTCGAGCAGTATGTTGAATCTTTAATTTCAAGGCATTATGGCAAACAAATAAAAAAATCAATAGAAGACATTAACAGTAAGCCCTGAATTTGTTATATGCCAAAAAAAAGTTCATTATCAGGGGAAAAAAATTAGGAGCAAAATTATGCTATTAAAATGGCTTCAATTATATTAGATCAGAAAAGCCAAAAGCCAAAAAAAAAACACACACACACACAACCCACCGAAAATGGTAAATTGGGATCTGCAAAGAACCCTGTTTCTGCTGCACCAAGCCTGATACAGGTTCTGGTGGTCACGGAATGACCCATTTCTTTCTCTTGTATGCTTTGTTTAATTAATTAGGTTTAAACACCCTCCCCCAGTTTTTTCAAAGGTTGCCTGGAAGGAGACTTCAGGCAGTTGCAGTCGCTGACATCCTAAGCCATTTTCAGAGCCATTTCTTAGCAGGCACCCTCATGTGGCTGTTGCTCCATATCTGGCATGGTGTCAGTCATTTGTAACTATTAAACACATGACCGCAGGCTTGCAGGCTTTTCTAAAATGCCCATTACTCTCTCATCCCTCTCTCATGAGTTTGTGTGTGTGTGCATGATTGTTGCTGCAGGCTGAGTTTACAGTAAAGCATGATGATGTCATTTCTGACGTTTTCATTGAAAAATATGCTTTGTCTCCAGGGACTGTTCTGGTTGGTCCATTAGGTGTCATGAGAATGTTTTAATATCCTAAAGCTCAAAACAATATTTGAAACTTGAAACTGTAAGAAACCACTTGACATAAATTTGAATAAATATAGCACTGTAGTGAGGCAGTATATTGAATTTCTTTATAAAATTATTTCCTTAGGTGTTAAATGGCATAAAATAGAAAATAACCCAATAAAAGACCATTTATAGTCTCCTAATAAAGCATTTATTATTTTGGCACATATTGCACTGCTTGTGTAACAGTGTTCTTATCTGTTGTCTGTTTTTAAATCGGTGGACAGCACTTGATTCTGGAGACTTGTTTATAAAAGAAAAAGGCAAAAGAACGACAGCGGGCTGTTGTTTAGGTCAACTGAATACAAACTAAAAAATGAATAAAATGCAAACGCTTTGAAACGTACCCCCCCAAAAAAGGCGGCTATGTCGTTAGAATGTTATGGAGTGTACAGTTATGTACAGCACTCTGTAAAGCATAGTGTGAAGATCGGGTTTGACACAGAATGGCTGAGAGCAAAGGGCTAAATTTTATTCCAATTTTAGAAGCCTGTCATTTCAACAGTATTGTACTGCCGTTAAAGTTAAAGGAGATCCACAGAATATCCACAGTCTCCCGCTGAGTTGCTGTACTGTTCTCCCAGGTGCATGTATGCCTTCAAGTCACAGGTACCTAATAATAAATGATGTAGAAATGATGGGGTCATTACAGTGTTGCCCTGCTAGTGAGTGCTATGTGTTCAGGTTGAGTGCAGGGAGATTGTGACTGGGAAAAATACCAGCTGCAGTGCAGAGTGCTTTTTACCTTTCCCATAATGAACACAGGTTCGTTTGGAGGAGAGGCTACAGTGACAGTCGGCAAGGAACAGGACTGTGTCCTAGTCAGACACCTAATTCAGTAATCAATCGTAAAATACTGAGATAATTAAACCACACACTTGAAATGTTTTTTACGCTTGGAAGTAGAAGCAGCAGCAGTGTTTGTTTGTCATTTATTCTACGCTATTGGTTTGAGGTCAGATTGTGATCCACGTGCAACACGTACAATGTTTAGTAAGAGCACGTGGGGTGAGGTCAGAGAGATGTCCACACATGAAGCTGTCTCGCTGAAAGGGCCACTTGAGCAGCGTTGCTATGGTATTGAGCTGACAGCAGAAGAGGTAATTTGGCATGGTGGCATCTGTCAACACACACACATTCCCTGGAAATTATGATATGCAAACGAGAAAAATGATGTTTTCAACCTAGCCTGTGTGGTTTTCTTTATCTGCGTAGAGCACCCAGTAATTACCTTGTCTGCAGTATCAGTTAGGAAGGGGCAGAGCAGCTCAGACAGAAAGAATAAATTCAGGCTTCACGCCATTATCAAGTTACTGTAAATAACACAAACATCTTCTCAGAATGCTTTCAGGCTTGTTGATTGCTGGTTGTGTTTTGCATTATCTGTGTTAATATGAATTGATTCGAATTTTGACGTTGCCACTTTGAATTTGGCAGACTTTCCATGTTTTACTCCAGGAATGCCATGGTTTTAGGGCGGTTCTAATTGAATTTGGTAGAGTTTCCGTGTTTTACTTCAGGAATGCCATGGTTTCAGGGAGGTTCTAATTTACCAGAATTAAAATGTCCATATGTTTGAAACCTTTACTCACAGAGTGCTTCAGAAATAATATTTTCTCTATCTTGTTCAAGCCAGAGAACTGTACTGTACATACTGGGCTGAAATTTCTGCTCTACATTTATATATATTAAAAAAACACACATCTTTACAGGAAACAGTATTGTGGGAGGTAGAAAATAGGCCTACAGTACATAAACTATCAGTACCTCTTAAAAGAAAACTTTTCTATTTGCATTCTTGGTGAGAGGGCAAAGTCTTAAAAAAAAAAAGATTACTGTGCTTTGGAAAAAGAAAACAAAACATCCAGTCTGTGCTCTGTCAAATAAATAATGTTGAGTTTAAAATAAAAGCAGAGTATTTATGCCATGAATAGTTGTTTATGGTATATGGCAAAAACATGAATAGAGTGAGGAAATTCTATAGCCCACCTATATCATTACATTTCAGATACTGGTAATAGAGTCATACAGAAAGGTCACAGTGTTTCCCAACCATGCATATAAAAAGATTCTCAATAGAATACTAGTTATTATGGCTGTAATTTAATATTGGCTTTATTCTCAAGGGCTCTCTCCCTGGAATAGGAACCTACTCAAGCTGGAGAGCAATCTCCAATCCTGTGAGGGATGAGAATCTATTATGGTTTGTTTCTCAGCACAGGTGGCAGGTGTCTCTTTGGTCATTTGAAATAAACCAGCGGCACAGCACAGCAATAACAGTGATTAAGAAAAAAGTCCTCCTGTGGCTCTGGTTGACATGATACATAATGACACCTGATTACAATGTTTTGGATTTGCTAACTAATTTCACTCATCTATGGAGCGAGCAAGCTGGCAGCTAAATCAAGATGCAGACAGCTCCAGACAGCAGCAGCAGCACACCTCAATGCTGCACCACATGGCATCCTGTGCAGACGGGAGCATATTCCTGTGTTACACAACAGCAGGGAGAGAGGGGGGCAATGAATCAGCCAATTAGACAATGAGCAACACTCCACACATTGCAATGAAGACAATCTCTACAAAGAAACCCTGCCACTGAGAAACATGTGACTGAAAACACTGTATTTTGAGCGGTCACAATTAGATGTTAATTTGCTTTCGCAAGCACTTCTTGCAGAGCAAGTATAGGGTTAAAAAAAGCAATATTTAAATCTACTGCTGACTAAATAAAGATCCCAGTGGGTGTTTTTCAGTTTAGAATGTGCTGTTCAGCCTTTTTTTCATTTCCAGACAGTTCTGTTGAGTGCTGTGCTTTCAGAATTTAGAACGGTAGCAATTCTAGAATGAATTCCTGTACAGTTCGCTCTTTTGTTTTCAGCAGGGTAATTGTATCGCTGGATAATTACATATTAATGCAACCAGGGGGGCTGGCAGATCAGTGTTTAATCGTACATTTAAAAGGTTTCATTTGAAAACCTGTTAGCAGGTGACTTGTTAAGACCACATCGTTTTAATACAGAGGGTAAAACACCGTTCAATGGTAAATTAGAGAGATCTTTCTGTCGCTGTAGACCTGTAAAGGGAATCAAAAGCAGCACTGGGGACATGCTTCTTAATAAGCAATATCTCAGTTGATTCCCACCACCCCTGAGCACTGTGGGATGGTTCCATAATGACTGTACAGAATGTCTGTCTCTTCTGGAATAGCTAGAAGGGTTGCAGATCTGAATTCATTCTTTTTTTAATACCAGAATCACATAAAGCAGTGGTTTTGAACCCTGACCCTTCGAGTGCCCCCTGTGGTCCACCAGGATTTAAACATGCATTGTTATCCAGTGCACATAACATAGCACTTATCTGTAGTATGCAGACTGCAATACAAAAAAGAAAGAGAGAAACCAAAAACTGGGGCATACTTGAGAAACAGTTGAAACTCAATTATATAAACCACATATTGTATAGATTCAGAGCTTATATCTGTAACTTCCAACTACATATAAAACACACCAGTATGTTCACTTTTTTTTTTTTAAACCCAGATGTGCTACATAATTAATTCCAGGCATATTATAATTGCCTCTGTTAAAGCACATTCTGTTCTATGTAACCTTACATGCACCTTGGTGCACTGCAAAGCCTCTGTAGAAGATAATATAGCCATGGCAGTGCTGGCTGTGTTGTTGCCTTTCTTCTTTTCCCTGCAAATGACTTCACTGGGGGGTTTGGCTTTCATTAATATTATCATATAAAAAGAAAAACTGCTATAGGGCTCAGCTTTGGTCTTCTTGACAAGTCTTCCTTTGATTTCTCTGGGTTGACACAGCACAGTCGATGCTTTAAAAGCTAGCACTACAATGTAGTTTTAGACAGGAACAATCTATGCATCTTCAAAAAAAAAAAAAAATCAGTTTGTATTCAGGCCAGAGCCATTATGTTTCACTGTGCTGTTGATGAAATATAGACAAGTATTGATGCCGTCTTTATATTTTTCATTAAAATAAAAAAAAATTAAAAAAACACCTCACCACATAAATCTCTCGTTTGGCAAAACATGAGCGTGGAGGATGGAGCGAGACAGAATGATTTCAATACGCTTGCTTTCATGCATACAGTTTACACAAAGTTCAAATAATCACAGCAATAACCAATGCATGGACACATCAAACAACAACTCCTCACATTTCAAAGAGACAAGTGGTAAATATAACGAAGTCTTATTAAAATTCCAATTAAAAGGTTCAATCTTGCAATCAAAAAATGGGAAGGGGTTCATGCACTTGCATTTTATATAAAGGAACAAAGATGAAGAAAACTAGATTGAAATATCCATATAAAAGCTTCAATTGGAACATTATATAGACGTGCTCAAATTTTTTGGTACCCCTCCACAAAAAATGAAGAATGCACAATTTTCTCTGAAATAACTTGAAACTGACAAAAATAATTGTTTATTCCATATTTAATAGAAATCAGACTTTGCTTTTGATTTTTTATTCAACATAATATTGTAAATAAGAAAACAAATGAAAATGGCATGGACAAAAATGATGGGACCGCTAACCTAATATTTTGTTGCACAACCTTTAGAGGCAATCACTGCAATCAAACGTTTTCTGTAGCTCTCAATGAGACTTCTGCACCTGTTAACAGGTAGTTTGGCCCACTCTTCCTGAGCAAACTGCTCCAGCTGTCTCAGGTTTGATGGGTGCCTTCTCCAGACTGCAAGTTTCAGCTCTTTCCATAGATGTTTGATAGGATTCAGATCAGGACTCATAGAAGGCCACTTCAGAATAGTCCAATGTTTTGTTCTTATCCATTCTTGGATGCTTTTAGCTGTGTGTTTTGGGTCATTATCCTGTTGGAGGACCCATGACCTGCTACTGAGACAGAGCTTTCTGACACTGGGCAGTACGTTTCACTCCAGAATGCCTTGATAGTCTTGAGATTTCATTGTGCCCTGCACAGATTCAAGGCACCCTGTGCCAGGCGCAGCAATGCAGCCCCAAAACATAACCGAGCCTCCTCCATGTTTCACTGTAGGTATGGTGTTCTTTTCTTTGAAAGCTTCATTTTTTTGTCTGTGAACATAGAGCTGATGTGACTTGCCAAAAAGCTCCAGTTTTGACTCATCTGTCCAAAGGACATTCTCCCAGAAGGATTGTGGCTTGTCAATATGCATTTTAGCAAATTCCAGTCTGTCTTTTTTATGTTTTTCTTTCAAAAGTGGAGTCCTCCTGGGTCTTCTTCCATGGAGCCCACTTTCGCTCAAAAAGTGACGGATGGTGCGATCAGAAACTGACGTACCTTCACCTTGGAGTTCAGCTTGTATCTCTTTGGCAGTTATCCTTGGTTCTTTTTCTACCATTCGCACTATCCTTCTGTTCAATCTGGGGTCGATTTTCCTCTTGCGGCCGCGCCCAGGGAGGTTGGCTACAGTTCCATGGACCTTAAACTTCTTAATAATATTTGCAACTGTTGTCACAGGAACATCAAGCTGCTTGGAGATGGTCTTGTAGCCTTTACCTTTACCATGCTTGTCTATTATTTTCTTTCTGATCTCTTCAGACAACTCTCTCCTTTGCTTTCTCTGGTCCATGTTCAGTGTGGTGCACACAATGATACCAAACAGCACAGTGACTACTTTTCTCCATTTAAATAGGCTGAATGACTGATTACAAGATTGGAGACATGTGTGATACTAATTAAAGAAACTAATTAGTTTGAAATATCACTATAATCCAATTAGATATTATCTTTTCTAAGGGGTACCAACAAATGTGTCCAGGCCATTTTAGAATATCTTTGTAGAATAAGCAATAATTCATCTCTTTTCACAGCTTCTTTGCTTTATTCTATGACATACCAAAGGCATGCAAGTATACATGATAAAATAGCTTTTAATTTCATCACTTTTCAGGAGGAATGAAGCATTATTTCAATGAGCTGTAAGGGTACCAACAAATTTGAGCACGTCTGTATATGTATATTGCAGGGTTGGTACCATAACCCATGTAAAATGCTAGGTAGAGTGCTATAAATCCACAAACCTAATTAGACAATAAGGTAAAGAAAACCTTCCCTAAGAGCAGCAGGAGGTAAAATATGGTCTAGGTACCCTGAACATGCACGCTCCTTAGGAGCCTAATTACTTCTGACAGCAACTTGAGAGTGTCATTAAGGAGAGTTTTCTCATCCAACCTATTATAAGGACTGTGGGGTCCTCCCAGTCCCCAAACAGACAGACTCAACGGAAGTTAAGAGATGATCCTTTGAAATTGTAATAAAATACCAGTAAGGAGCCGAGGAAATGGAAAGATGAGTAGGAGTAAAGCTTTATAAAAGTGGGATAAAAGGCTTCAGGTTGAAAAAGCAGCTGGCCCCATGCCAACCTCCTATTCATAGGTTAGTGCATGCCTTCCACTTAGACAGCTGTCTGGGTGTCCTGACAATTTGCACAGGCACAGGATGGTAACCTAGTTTTTCTTTTCCTGACATATGAGTTCAATGTTTAGGCAAGGATAGAAGCCTTAAAATTTTAGTTCACAGATGAAAAAACTGTTAAGGGATAGGACAAATGCTCAACTGAAGACAACTGAAGGGTACAGATGAAGCGAGCCATAACAATACTGTACTTTTGTGTTCATTGTTTAATGCGACCATTAACCCCACACTATTCAGTCATTTTGAGACACTGTGTCAAACCCCAAAAGTCCAATGTCTTTAATCCCACCCAAGGAGTAACAGTTTGCAATAGCTACAAGGGTTTAAAGTAATGTTGAGTATTGGAACCTGGGGTTTCCTGATGCACCTGGGAGCACTGAAAGCATAGTAAAAAAAAGTTTTCAGAGGTGAAGGAGTTAAAAAAAAGACAATAGGACTATAAGCCTGTTTTTAGCACACTTAATTTACGGAATATAGCCCGTTATCTCTTTGAGTGTGATAGATAAGGATTCACTGGCACCTTCCCACACGATACTAAATGAGATGCTTCTTTGAACGAAACACAGGGATCTATTACATCATAATGGAGGATTGTTGAACCCCCTTTACATTGTTTTTTTTTCAACATGAGCAGTTGAGAGAAGAAATAATAATTGTTTTTTAATGGGAATCCAACACTTTCAAATTGAGGTGTAATTTCTGTCACTGCAATCTCAATCTGTCTTGATACTGGCAATGCATCCATTCATCACACTCTGCATCTCACATCACACTAAACTGAGGCTGGTTAATTATTGTTCCACCAGGAGTGATTTGTATCCCTGTACAGAAGAGGACAAGATCTTGAAGCATGCCAGTTGAAAGGCACCAGAACAGACAGATCAACAGGATCATTTCGAAGCACGGGACGTTTTGGAAAAGTAGGGTTTTGTATAGGGTACTCATATATAATAAGATTCTGTCCATTTTAGAAATACCAAATGTTATCTTTTTTTTTTTTGCATGTACACTATTGATTTCTGTTTCGATAGTGTGCACAAAGAAACATTACCGTCACTGAAAATATATATATTACACCAATATGCCAGTTTATTAATGACAACATTATTAACAATCATCAAAATTTAAATCAGCATATGTAAATGTTTGAGAATTGGGAAAATAAAAACACCAATTTGGTCCTAAAAATGAATCCGCATATAAACATTTGACATTGTAATGCTTACTGCATATGCATGCTTGACCATAAATAAAAACAGATGCTGTACAAGTTATCCTGAGGAAACAGCATATGTGTAAAGTTATATTGAAACACAGTGAATCGCAGCTGTCCATTTCAAATGCGCTTGTCTGACAGGTATCATCCTATTCTGTAAAAAGCCACATTCTCTTCTTAGTGCTGCTATTGCTGGTAAGCAGAAGATATCCATCCAACAGGAATGCTGTTACAAGAAGGGACGGCCGCATCTTTGTTCTAGAATGGTCTCCATTATGTTCACACTCTGCAAGACAGAAGCAAGACGGCACTGAAAACACTTCACAATGACATTTCAGCACAACAGTCAATCTGCTCCAAAGGTCCCTTTGACGAGGCAATGCATCTGCTCTGTGTTAATAAAACACAGTATAGACATCGAAGGACGTAGTGCAAAAAAGAGCAATCACTCCATACCATTTGCTTTACCAGGTGGAGCTATGCAAAGAGCACAAAACTAAAACTTCTCAAAAGTGGAATGATTACAGTGACAATATTCAAATTAGTTTTGTAGCCATCATGCATATTGTATGCAGGAGGCAATTATATATATATATATATATATATATATATATATATATATATATATATATTTTAACAGCATAACCATCATCAGATAAGATCCCAAACAAAAGTGTGTCTTATGTTATACAGCAGATATCTATATAAAGTAATTAAAAAATACTATAGAACTGAAAGTCACTAACTATAACTACTGTCAATTTGTTTGCTCATGGTTTTTGATCTCAAAAATCAAATATACAATACTACATACCCAGCCCCCTGATAGCATGCTACAGTGAATCAAATATACAATACTACATACCCAGCCCCCTGATAGCATGCTACAGTGAATCAAATATACAATACTACATACCCAGCCCCCTGATAGCATGCTACAGGGAATCAAATGTACAATACTACATACCCAGCCCCCTGATAGCATGCTACAGGGAATCAAATATACAATACTACATTCCCAGCCTTCAAAAAATGAAGCTTGGCTCATTAGATTAGAACAGAAAAAAAAATCTTCACCTTCCCATGGCACAGTCCAGTGATATTGTTTGACAAATTTTAAAAAAAGAACCACTTGAAACTTGAGAGCTAAGACACAATTATCTTCAGTCGTATCAAAAGGACGGCTAGTGCAGTTTAAATTACAGTACTTTGCTTTCTTTCCTGTGAAAAGTGTCTAGCACGTTTAAATTGAATAAGACAAATAGCCACAATCCCAAAGGAGTCTGGTTTTGCAAGGTACATTATTTCAGAACAAAATAACTGCAACAGTTATCAAGACAATACCCCCCAATCACTATAAATACAGAGCTTAGATCTAAAAAGCTCACATTTCTAAAAGCAATGACCTACACAAGCAACTCTGCATTGGGAATTGAAATATCTAATCCTAACTCAAACTCCAGCTCTATCCTTAAGTAATAACATGAGGTTTACTTGTGCCTTTTTGTAGTTGAACAAGCAAACAAAAACTGAAATTTAGCTTTAAACACTTCAAATAAAACAAAACGTGTAAATGATGTTGCAAAATGAAGGGGGAAAAAACTCACCATTTTGGTTCTCTTATTACGTTCCACAGAACAGAAGGTGGCAACAAAAAATATATAATATATACAATCTGTATAAAAATCACTAGACAACATTTCCAGCAAGCTGGGCACTGTTTAAGCGAGGCATTTCAGAAAGGCGTGCTTGCCTTTTTTCAATTACATGTTTTTATGTTCTAGACAGAGAAAAGCAAAGCAGTTTTTCTTTACTTGCAACTCTAGGATTACTACAGTAATTGTATGTTTACATAACATAAACACTCTTATTTTGGGACTGGCAAATAAAATTCTCAACTGAACATATATAAACATGTATAAATATATAAAAACACTTCCTTAAGAACAAGCTGGAGGTTTTGTGAACACACACAAAGCATCCCCAGTAGTATAATTTAAGGGCAGTGTCATATGAGATGGAATGGTTTGTAAACATGAAAAAGATTGTATGACTGATCTATCCAGAGGTTAAAAACAAGGTGACACTGAAATGGACAAAGTTCACTGGACACCACATGCAATGAAACTTGAGAGAATCATAGAATACAACTGTGTACAAACTATTGAGATGCTATGTCAAAAGATGTAGTCAATTTGATTGATATGGCCAGACTTTAAAGCAATGTGACAGGGAAAGGATACATTTTTACTGGACAAAACAAGTAATGGATTTCAAGTAAGAAAATCAAAGAACGCAGCTGTGTACCAAACATTAAGACAATAACTCAATGTGCCCTGTCTCTAAGCAGCTGTAATTTTAAAATTCACATGATCATGGGATATTTTGCTTACTAAAAAGCCAATGAAGAATAAACAGTGGATGGTGCTTGCATTAAAGTCTTGCATAAAGAAAGGATTTCTGTTATTTTTTTACTTGGATAAGTTTCCTAAGGATTCATTTTCAGCACAATCCCGATCAGCTGCTTACCTTTTTGACTCCTTTGTTAAAAAACGCTTGAGCAAATACTTCACACAACCGGTTCAGTTTCCCTGCACCAGTGACAACGATGCTCCCTTTCTGATGGAATTCAGTCCTGTAAAAAAGTAAATCACATACAGTGTGTATAATGTATTTTATATATATATCTCCATGACAAAGAAGCAAGGCTGCTGACTGGCCCTTTTAAAATCCATGCATCAAAGCTGTTCAAGTGCAAAATGGCACTGTTGTGTTTATAACAAGCTGCTTTCGTCTTGTGGGTGCATGTTAAATGGACCACGGACACTGAACAGGAGGGTTCACTGGGAGCCGTTATCCCCACTTGGTGTCACTGACAATGTTTTCTGGAGGAGTAAGAGCACCCGAAGGAGAATGTATACATCTCTTTATTGGCGTTTGACTCTTTGAATGCCAGTTTCTGGTGTTTTGGTAAGGATATTGCACTACAAGTAAAACCGGTTTGTTTAAGTGGGGTTAGGTGGACAGCAGGTTAACTCACAAACAGTTATTGGCTAACATTATCATAATAATCTCCATCATATTAAATCAAGTTTTAACTTAAATACACCTTAAGTTAACTTTAAGAAATAAAGCATTAGATGACTGCAAGAAACACAAAAATCAATTAAAACAAATAAATAAATAAATACCATAAATAAATCAAGACAAAACAAATATCAAACAAATAACAAAAAAAACAAATATCCCGATATTCAAGAATAGACTGACGCAACTATAAATGGGAGGGGGTGCTGAGCTGTTTCACCTCAGAAGAATGTTTTTAACAAATCCTATTCTGTTGTTGTGAATGCTATTGAGACAGTCTATGTAAGACAGCCTGTATTAACACACAAGAGTGGGTTTTCCGCATTGCCTTATTAAGATGTATTAATAATGCCCTTCACTCAAGATAAATATCCCAGTTTAAGAGATGCAATGAAGATTTGAAGGACCACATGAAACAATTACGAAGTGTGAGCACAGCATCACTTTTTTTTACCTAAATAAATGAGAGAAGTCATTTTTCTATCTTTCCAGTAAAGTGGGAAACCTGTCCCATGGTTTGGTGAACACCACTAGGGCATGCACAAGACAAGCTAGCTAATGAAGGATTCAGGAGGTACTTAGAACTGACTGCTAAGAACATTCACTGCAATCAAATGCATTCAGAATTAGGGCTCTTATTTTCTCTCCTTCACAATCTGTTAAAAAAAAACTGTGTACAGAATGCAATATACCAAATTGCATATCTTAAAAGCTGCATTGAAGTTAAAGTGGAAACACATGCTGATAATTACATGTAACTTCAGTTGTTTGCAATGAGCAGGCTTTATTGATTCGTGTTTGGCATCTTTTCAACGCTTAAGTTTTGTATTCAAGAACGCATTTATAGAGGGCATTATGAAAGTATACATCATACACTAACCAGTCAAAGGACATAAAGTCTACTACAGTACCCCACAGCTGCTAAATGAAAGGATGTGCTCTCACAATATAATCCTTAATGCATAAATTTAATAAGCTGAAGCTTTGTGACTGGAACCCAATACTATATCTCCCAGACATTCGACGACCAGTATTTTTATATATATATATATATATATATATATATATATAGGATGTCAGCTCTAACAATATTACCAAAATGACCTACAATAACTTGATTCCCAATCTTAAGAGTATCAAACAGTGCATACAATATGATGTTGTCTTAAAATATTGTCATACAAGGCACAGTATGTAGAAAGGAGTATGCTGTGCCTGACCAAATCACAGCGCTGTAGTACTGAGCGCCATTAATATACTGTAGTACTATGATCTTCTGCCACCTTGGAGCAGCCTCTGCACAGCCCATTGGCATCTTTACTGTTGCTGTCTTTTTAAACAGCCAGAAAATTACAGCCTATTACACGAGTCATTTGAGAGTTAACAATATAAGGATAGCTTGTCCTTTGAAAATGATTCCCTGGTTATGCTTCACACATTGATGAACGCTCCTGTTAGTGTGCACTATTAAAACTGCACATCTGCGTGGAGAGGGTTTTTTTTTTTTTTTGGCAAGCAGAATCTAACTTACAAAATAAAAATGACATGCGTGATGCTTCCCTGTATTTTTAGATGAATATACAACGTTTCAATGCGGTCCATTCACACCAAAGGCAGGAGAACGTGACACTACACTATGCAACATGCAATCAAAACCATCCATCTTTTGGATCGGAAAGGTGATTTTTTTGTGTATGAAAAGGAAACAGAATGCGTATAGAAAACAGATTCTAGCAGAATTTATTATACACTAAATATGGAGCTAACTTGCCATCTAGAGATGACTAAAATTAATTAAGAATGCTGAAAACAGGCAGATGTGGAATTACTTTATTTTTCCACCTGTGTGTTTAAAGCAATCAACAGCTGACTTCCAGCGTGTTACTTTAATTCAATTTTTGGTTTTATACTTGGTCCCTTAGCTATTGTTAGCAATGCCCCTTTAACTTTCAAATGCATGCCTTTTTTAAATCTCAGGAATACATGCAGCAATGCACAGGCTGTTCCTCCAACTTGTCATTGCAGAGGATTTGTCTGCCTGCATACCAAAGGAGATCAGAAAGACAAACGGTTCATGGAAATTATTGATTAAAAATCAATTCCTAAAGTACAAAGTCAGCCAGACTGCATCATGAGGAAGTCTATTAATGAAAGCCATCTGCATAAATATTGAATAGTTTCGAGGAGCTGCTGCAAGTCTAATAAGTGTGTAATAACTGCAGAGGCTTTTCTATTTTTACTTTCATGATTTTCAGCGATTGCAGTGCAGCTCTCTAGCTAAGAGTAGGACCTTTGAGCACCGAGTAATGGTCAGAATGGCTACAGTTTAACACACCTCGACAAATGCATCACAAATCATTATCTCAGAGAGCTGGCTTTCATAACTGCAGCATCAACACCACACACAAGCACTAGAGGTTATGAAATGATTTAAGCATAGTCCAAATTAGACATCCTAGCTAATTCTCAGCTGGGGTTCCTGTTTGTTAACTGCTTGAGTTGGCCCAGAAATATTAAGACATCACTATGCATCACTGGCTACAGCTGAATTGCAATTATATACAAAAGCTTTAACAAAAAAAATGAAGGTTGGACAAAAGCACATGCCCTGCACCCAAGTCCTTGTTTGGATCTGCTCCTAAAATAATGAGATACCATCAATCTAGGAAATCAGGCCCATGCTAAATCTGCTCTGAACTGCTTTCAAGGGAAACTTTATACCTACAGTCCAATGTCCTAAAATGGAATTTCTTTATTGTTAAGTATCATATCATGGGTGTTCTGCATGATCCTTGCTGTTTCTGCTTTGCTTATTATTAGCCAGGCATACTATTGCAGCAACAGTTGCTGCCGAAAACATTTTTATTTATTCAAAAAAAAGAAATCTTGAGTAGTGATTACAGCAATTAATTTTGGAACAGTTAGTAAGAATGGCAAATAATACGTTAAGCAAAAAAAAACAAAACGGAGGACCTTACAGAACACACAAAACATAATAAAGAGTAAGAAATGAAGGATTAGAAATATGCAGATTACACAAAGTATCCTTTTAAGTATGCCTGTTTTTCCTCGCTGGTCCCCCCTCTTCTCTCCCAGAACTAAGTTTGGTTTTCGGTGCCTGATTGTCAAAGTAGCACATCTCAACAAGGCATAAACAAGCCTGCAGTCTGGGCAAGTGAACTTCCCGAGCGGTGCTTCTTGGTACACTGCTCTTGATCAATAGAAGATTGCAATGAATGCAAATCAAATACGCAAGTATCAAACTAGATTCAGCTGTAGGCTTGTGTGTAAGGAATTAAAATGACTTGTCATTTTGGAAAACACATGCCTTCTGATTCAGGGGGACCCTTTTATTAAACTGATGGCAAGCCCTCCTCTTGTGGGGATGGGTCTATTTAGAAGAAAAGTCTCAGGCTTCCCATGAGTTTCACATTGGTGACTTACCCAATGTAACAAATGCTACATTCTCATGGAATGGGCCTTGGATCAACACTGCAGGTGAAGGAAATAGATGATTCTAGAGGTACAGGGGTTTAAACTATTCAGTTAACACCTAGAGATAATTGCTTTTATTGATCACACTGCTGACTGGTTATACAGTTATGATTCAGCCTGTCAGTGGGAAGGCATTTCCCTGGGCAACATTGTATCCGACAGGCACAGCTCAGTGGGCCAACTCTCAATTAACACTCTGATTCCCAACAGAGGCAGCAGCCCAGTACACTTCGGCTTTCGGATTCTTGCGAATGTTTTTTTTTTTTTTCTAAACTTGTGATGTTTCCATAACACTTTATGCCAGCATAGCCTTTTTTATTAAAATGACAGATCCTATTTTGCTCGCACAGTACTGTATAATAATAATAATAATAATAATAATAATAATAATAATAATGAGAGAAATGTTATGATGCTCGTATAATATGGATCAAGCTATCAAAGAGAAAAGCAACAGCAACACACAGCGCACCAGTTTGGGTTTTCTACACTCTGCTTGAAGACCGATACTTCATGAAACGTGGAGTATTGGGCCCAGGTGAGGCAGCGGCTTTTGATATTCAGAATTCTTTGTTTCATATCCAGCCAGGACTCCTCTTCTATATGGACATCGTTAACATTCAAGAAGTTGATCTGCAAGCAATCAAATTATTTACAGTATAAACAAGAGACAATTATTACATGTACAGGATTGTATGTAGTCTGTGGATGTGATTTTATCTAGTCTTTCATTTCATATAATGAAAAAGAAGGGCTTTTAGAAGGGATGCAAATTTAGCTGACATTTTAGTCCACAGTAAACATAAAGAGGTCATAGAAGGGACATTGCAATCTGCAAAAGCACATGTAAAGTGTGGAATTATATTGGTAAAGATAAAAGTGAAATCGCAAATAAAGAAAATAAATACAGTCTTCCAAAAATCTGTCATGTAAGGATAGCAATCTGGTATATTTTACATAAAATGTAATAAAATAAAATATGTAAGAGACAGGTACATTATTATATAAAAGAATACAAAACCACTTATTTTAAAAAAATGAACAACTAGTTCAGCACTTTACAAGGAACAGTAGATTGTTACATCATTAGCTACGTAGTGAATGACATCACAAAGACATTAGATTTAAAGGTGTGGTTACCATGGCATTAAAAAGCCTATAAATACCTCCAATGTTTGTTTTCAAACACACTTTCCCTTGACAAAGGTATGTTAAACATACCGAAAAGTTGGGAAGTTGGCTCTTTGAGCAAAAACGTGTATATGTATATGTATATGTGTATATATACAGTACTGTGCAAAAGTTTTAGGCAGGTGTGAAAAAATGCTGTAAAGTAAGAATGCTTTCAAAAATAAACATGTTAATAGATTATATTTATCAATTAACTAAATGCAAAGTGAGTGAACAGAAGAAAAATCTAAATCAAATCCATATTTGGTGTGACCACCCTTTGCCTTCAAAACAGCATCAATTCTTCTAGGTACACTTGCACAAAGTCAGGGATTTTGTAGGCATATAGTCAGGTGTATGATTAAACAATTACACCAAACAGGTGCTAATGATCATCAATTCAATATGTAGGTTGAAACACAATCATTAACTGAAACAGAAACAGCTGTGTAGGAGGAATAAAACTGGGTGAGGAACAGCCAAACTCAGCTAACAAGGTGAGGTTGCTGAAGACAGTTTACTGTCAAAAGTCATACACCATGGCAAGACTGAGCACAGCAACAAGACACAAGGTAGTTATACTGCATCAGCAAGGTCTCTCCCAGGCAGAAATTTCAAGGCAGACAGGGGTTTCCAGATGTGCTGTCCAAGCTCTTTTGTAGAAGCACAAAGAAACGGGCAACGTTGAGGACCGTAGACGCAGTGGTCGGCCAAGGAAACTTACTGCAGCAGATGAAAGACACATCATGCTTACTTCCCTTCGCAATCGGAAGATGTCCAGCACTGCCATCAGCTCAGAATTGGCAGAAAACAGTGGGACCCTGGTACACCCATCTACTGTCCGGAGAAGTCTGGTCAGAAGGTGCCTTCATGGAAGACTTTCGGCCAAAAAGCCATACCTCCGACGTGGAAACAAGGCCAAGCGACTCAACTATGCACGAAAACACAGGAACTGGGGTGCAGAAAAATGGCAGCAGGGGCTCTGGACTGATGAGTCAAAATTTGAAATATTTGGCTGTAGCAGAAGGCAGTTTGTTTGCAGAAGGGCTGGAGAGCGGTACACGAATGAGTGTCTGCAGGCAACAGTGAAGCATGGTGGAGGTTCCTTGCAAGTTTGGGGCTGCATTTCTGCAAATGAAGTTGGGGATTTGGTCAGAATTAATGGTCTCCTCAATGCTGAGAAGTACAGGCAGATACTTATCCATCATGCAATACCATCAGGGAGGCATCTGATTGGCCCCAAATTTATTCTGCAGCATGACAACGACCCCAAACATACAGCGAAAGTCATTAAGAACTATCTTCAGCGTAAAGAAGAACAAGGAGTCCTGGAAGTGATGGTATGGCCCCCACAGAGCCCTGATCTCAACATCATCCAGTCTGTCTGGGATTACATGAAGAGAGAGAAGCAACTGAGGCTGCCTAAATCCACAGAAGAACTGTGGTTAGTTCTCCAAGATGTTTGGGCCAACCTACCTGCTGAGTTCCTTCAAAAACTGAGTGCAAGTGTACCTAGAAGAATTGATGCTGTTTTGAAGACAAAGGGTGGTCACACCAAATATTGATTTGATGTAGAGTTTTCTTCTGTTCACTCACTTTGCATTTTGTTAATTGATAAATATAAACTATTAACATGTCTATTTTTGAAAGCATTCTTACTTTACAGCATTTTTTCACACCTGCCTAAAACTTTTGCACAGTACTGTGTGTGTATATATATATATATATATATATATATATATATATATATATATATATATATATATATATATAGGACTGGTTGGAATGACTAAAATGGCATTGTAATGGTCTCTCTGGAGTGGAATATTAAAATATTAAATCCCCCTGTATTACAGAATGCTGTGAAACGGTGCAGGGCATTTCCAATCATACTGTACCACAAACCAAAGCACCATTTTGAAGAGTGACAGACAGAAAAACTGGGAGACAGTCAGCGAAAGAACAACAAACAAGAGTTGAAATACCTTTCTCAAGAACTTGGGAATCACATTGTTGCAAGTTGCTATCTTCCTTCTATAAATAATTCCTGAGATGTTGTCTACAGAAGCAAGGAAATAAATGAGTGACTTCAAAAGCAGGTAAAACCTCAACTGAGGGTTCGAAATGCATGTTAATGGACACCATTAATATGGAACAACTCCCTGGACATTTATTTTCAGAATTATACATCTGCTCAGCACACTATTAAACAGTACATCTATAGACTACTCATATTATTTGTATATATTCTTCATATGAATGGTTGAAAATATTAAATATGTCTGAATATTGCAATAACATTGAAAAAATGTTATTTAAGAAATGTTAAACTGAAGTGCACAACAGTATCAATACAAATACTGTATCAAACTTGACGAGTAGCAACACATGGTATAGTTGGTGTATCGCATCATAGGAGTGCTATTGAAGCATTTCTGTACATGTGACCATAACAGCTCCCTTTTCAAATACTCCTTTCTGTTCCCTATGGGCTACTGTTGCTCTATGACCCTTTAGACATTCTTTATTTGTGAAGTGGTCAAGTCATTTCTGAACTCTCCTGTATTCAACAACAGAAAACACTGATTACCCAGCACAGGTGGTGTAGATTTCGCAATGGCTAAACCAGGCCTGTTCAATCTGCTGAAATGAAAATCACTGTGCTAAATCTACAATGCAATTCCTGATATAAACTACAAACTGACCTAACTGAGTCACACCTGCTCAGAGAAAGCTGTTAATCACTGGGAACCCAGAGAGCTGGTCTGTGCCACCGAAAATAAACATTCCTGCAGGAAGCAGATGTTGATGTGACTGTGGTTAAGACAGTAAATTATTAACTACAAAAACAAACAAAACAGGGTTTTGAGATGTAACTGACATAATAATTATCACGTCATGTTGAACATGTACAGGGGATGGGCCGGAGGAAGCAACCGATAATCCTTCAACCTTTACACTTCTGCCATTTTACATTACCTGCGCCTGCTTGTGAGAAACTAGCAGAGAATGTATACGAACAGCACACAGTCTAGAGCAGGGCTTCCCAATCCCAGTCCTGGGGACCCACTGGTTTACATTCCAACGGCATTCTCAATTACTTCATTAAACCCTTCATTTAACTAATAATGTGCTTAATTAGACCTTTATAATTGTTCTCAGCTCCTAAGAAGTTGCCAATTTCAAGTTACTTATAGAAATGTATAGCTAACTAGAAAGCTCCAACTGTTTAAAAGCTGAAAACAATTATAAAAGGTGTAATTAAGCTAATGAATAGCTCAATGAAGGGTTTAATGAAGCAATTGAGAACTCAGTTGGAATGAAAACCAGAAGACACTGTGGGTCCCCAGGACCCGGATTGAGAAACCCTGATCTAGTGGATGTACAAAAGACAGTACATCAGGGGTCTCCAGTCCTAGTCCTGGAGGGCCGGTGTCCCCCCTGGTTTTTGTTCCAACTGTATCCTAAATTACATAATTGGACCAATTAAGTGCTTATTAGAAGCTTAACTGGTCTAATTAATTGATTGGATTGGAGACCCCTGCAGTACATTAGTGGGAAGAAATACCACAAAGTATAACTTTGGTATTCATTAGATCCACTGAAGGAACAAAGGGTTCTACAATGGGGCAATGTTCACCAATCCAATACAACGCGTTAGATACATACCTGTTTTTTCTTCTACAGTTTTAATTCCGGTTACATGTTCCTCAAGGGGAGTTGGATACTGCAATAGAAATTATGTATATTATAACAAGCTTAAAATGGAGTGGATGTTTTCTTTCATGAAACATCAAATTAAGTGATGTATCCCCAAATGTTATAAAATGAGTCGGACGTGGTCAGAATACTTAAATGCTAAATAATTTAACAGTCTGTGTACCGCCAACATTGCTAAATAATTTAGTTCTCAGACTGTGAAGCTTAATGTAATTCAACTGCCTTCCAATAGATGCGAAATGGCCAATTGTGGAATTAGATCATCTGTACTCATCAAATCATTTGCATGTGTAAATCATAAAGATAAACAGGTTGCCATTGCAGCTTTGTTATTCTTTTAAACTGTGCATTTTAGTGCTCCAGAAAGGTTTGAGACGCTTGCACAGACTACAGAGAAGCAAGGCAAAGCCACTAATGCACCTCAATCCTGTCCTCAACATTCAGACCCAGACCTGAGACTGGAGACTTTGTCAAATTGAGCAGAAATGGACTGCAATACACTAAGTGATCGAAACCACAAACACACTGCTGATACCTAAACTAGACTGAGAATGAAGCCAGGCCTCCAGCGGTGAAGGGTTAGTGCAAACACATGACACAGTCAAGCCAAAAGGTCTGTAGGCTCAGTTTACACTACAGCATTCTGAGATGAATATAATTGTACTCTATGAAAACACCTTTACAATAAAAAAAAACTAACATTCTTCAGTGCAGCAGAAATTTACTTTGATTTTTTTATTTTTTTTAACAGTGCACTTACTGCACAACCTGTATTGACATTTATATACACCAGTGTATTTACATTACATGTGACATTTCTGACAAAGTAATTTTTACCTCTCAACACATTCAAGCAATGTTTGTTTGAATATCTGTCCCAGCAATACATTACAGTTATAAGACGGTGAGACAGGAGAGATACATGTTTTATAGGCGACAGCTTGACGGAGAGGGATGCTGACACTTTGTTAGGTACTCTGCGTGTGTACTAAACAGGAACTCTAGACATGAATGCATTCGACAGTCATTCATTGTGTGTAACATTATCTGACCACAGGTCACGTGTTTGGCACTACAGCTTTGGAATTATTTATCATGTCCAATAGATTTTGAGTTCCTTTTCCCCTGCTGGCACAGTATCGTTATTTTTAATTGCATATTTATTAATTGCATATGATCGTAACAATAGGGGATTTTTTTTTCATTATTTTCAGAAACCAAAATGTTTATCCATGAAGAACAACAAATTATTTCCCGACGACTGTGTCGAAAACTAAAGGACTCTGGCGTCCCCATGTGGCAACTTTGATTATTTATTCAAATATGCAATACAGAATATGAATTTAGATGTATTTTTAATCTAAGCTTTATGCTTGGAGGAATTCAATTTACTTTGTTAACATCAGAACAATTTGCATTTTCTTTATAATAATATTTCTGTAGGGTAAACAGCTTGGTATTTAGACATATGTTTTCTCTGGGGCTTTTCGATGCAGTGAATAAGCATATAGAAAACTTCACACAGATTACACTTGGAAAGATACATTTGTCACATCAATATGATTTAATCTACACTGCCAAAAACAGTTTGGTGGTCAGGCTGGGTTCACTCATTAGGGTCACAATTAGACAGACCTGGTACACAATGTGACCACAACAGCTCCCTTTTAAAATAATATTTTTTGTTCCCTATGGGCTACTGTTGCTACATCTATGACCCTTTAGACATTCTTTATTTGTGAAGTGGTCAAGTCATTTCTGAACTCGCCTGTATACAACAACAGAAAGCACTGTTTACCCGGCAGAGGTGGTGTAGATTTCGCAATTGCTAAACCAGGCCTGTTCAATATGCTGAAATGAAAATCACTGTGCTAAATCTACAATGCAATTCCTGATATAAACAAAGTTTAGGAGCACTAGTGGAGAACCTCCGACCTCCCTGAGTGACACACCTGGTCAAGGGAACAGCCAGTAGCTCTGAGCTTGAAGAGCGCAGCTGAGGCTGAGACTTTTGTATTCAAATAAACATATAATAATGCCCTCATTTTTTTCCGTTATAAAAGCTTTAGCTGGGGGGTGATTTTTCATGGCTGGCTAAGGCCCTATATTATTTTTCAAAAGAGGGAATGAGAGAATATATGCACTTCTCCAGTCATATGCGGTTTTCACGATCTCGTCGCCTTCTAGCCAAAATTGTAGATATTAGTACTGCAATAGCCTTATGTTATGATTCGTAGCATTGCCGCTGTACCTTATGCATCCAGAGCAGGTCAAACATCATTGTGTGTCCATTCCTGACATTTCATCGGGCAGTGTGTGATGCCCGCTTGCAAAGATTTTTTTTTTTGCGACGCAATGGTCGCAACGGGCAGCGTGTAGCGTGTAGGTGTTGTGCCAAATAAAGTCTCCTCCTTGCAGTATTTGGCACATTAGGTGCCAGATAGTGTCTCTTAGACGTATTGGTCACTCCAGCACAATTTTAATAATTAAGTAATAATGTGCAATATATTGTTTAACCGTATTCATTGGATATTTAAATTGTCTTACATTCTTTGCATTAGAAGATCAGATAAGACTGTATTGATAATTCGTGCACTTCCTGTAGCGGAGCAGAATAGTGCCTCGATTTACCTTTGCAAAACTATTGAAATGAGACTGTTTTTAGCAGACAAGATTCAAAGATGGCGCGGACCGTGTTTTAATTTGTTCTTTAGTCCCAGGTTACAAGGAATCGTCATAGGGGAACATACTGAGCGGAAATAGCTCTTTAGCCAAAATAAAAACAGAATTAAATAATAATAGTAATAATGATGCATCCTAGATACCGTAAGTGAACTTCCTGTTTTAAAAATATAGCATTCAGTAATTTAACACAAACTTCAGTGAGTCGGAGTAACCTGGTCAATATCCTTAAACTGCTAAACATATGCATAACTAATAATGCATATCATGATATAACCGTGGTTATTAAACAGTGTACTATTAAATACATAATTAATTATCATGACCCCTACAAACCACACACAAGAAATGTGGTAATGAACAACCATAGCGTATAGAGGAGTTGGTTCAACGTGACAATTCACGTAGCTAGTATAGTGCACAATATAAGTTAAACAATGAGCCACATACCTTATTTAAGTGTATATTTACAACGACTTCAAATGGGTATTTGTACATCTTGCTTATTTCCACCGTAATTACCATGTTATTAATTCAAGAACTTAAAATGAACACTTTTAATCTATCTAATAAGACGCGCTGCTTGCAACTTTGTTACAAAACTGCACATTCGCGTTACTTACCCTACCGGAGTAGAGGAAGCATGCTCGTCAACTTTATTGAATAACTTTATTAGTGCTTTTGAGGACAATGAACCGAGGACAAAGTACGAGCACAGTCAAATAAAAGCATTACTGTAATGTAGGACAATAAGATAAACGATAGAAACACGTACATTGTTTGCATTTCCTAGGACTTATTTATAAGCTGCGAACTGTTTTATTTTAAGTTTTAGAACCGTCAGTGTAGGTGCTACGGGAAACATTTGTAAACATACTTCCTGGGCGTACAGGTAAGTGTGAATTTTTAATAAAGTACCAAATGTAAATTTTTACTCCAGTGCCCCTTATCATTTTTATTTTAAGATTCTCATTTGCGGGTTTGATGCGATTTTGTTTCGGATAAGTGTGTGTGTATATATATATATATATATATATATATATATATATATATATATATATATATATATATATATATATATGTGTGTGTGTGTGTGTGTGTGTGTGTGTGTGTGTTTAGGGACGTGCTGAATAGAGTTTCGACAAGGAGCTGTATTTATGTGACTTGTAGTTCATTTCAAGCACAGTGCGAGGGTGTCCTACCTGAGACAAGTGGAAGTTCCTAAAATAAGTAAATTAAATAAAACATACTTATGGTGTGGCGTGTGCATGTAAACGCAGTGACTTTATAGATTAGTGTCATGAAAAGCCCATTATTAAAGAAAATGCGAAGCAATCCTTTTCGTGGCCCTCCAACTGGGTTTCAACACCAGCAGCAATTAAGTCTCTGCATCTAATTCATTACTGCACACGTACAATTAAACATCGCTACTGTACAGGGCACCCTTTTTATTAGACCAATTCTCAGATGATTACATTTGTTTACATTTCAATTACATCCACTGAAATATGCCAGGAGGCAACAAACCTCTTCTGTTTGTCAAGGCTTGTGAGAGGAACAGAAAATGACTTCTCGGTTAATGAAAAGAAGCTCTCAGGAGCAGTAAAGTGAAATAAAAACTACAGTGAAGGGCCCACGCCTATTATGGCTACAATCCAGTTAGTTAATTGATTCACTGTAGGTCATTGTTTTATGCATTTTTTTCTTTGTCTTGCATTATTGCAGAATTACTGGTATTTGAGTATAAAATACAAACCAATTAATGCATTTTTTTATTCATCATCAATGTTAGTTAGATCAAAATAAAATGTGCTCCACATTTGCTTTAAAGTTTTGTTTTGTTTTTCTCCAGCTAAAAGTTTAATTGAATTGGACCCAAATTGCATACCATCGGAAATGGTCTTGATGAAAATGCCAGCATGCTGGAAGCTTTTATTTATAAAAGATCACCATAGTAAAAATCTAATTTTAATAAAGGATATTTGGCATTGTAAGTCCCAGAGAGGTATGGTGAGCATACAGTATTAAAACAAAATATTGAAAAACATGGCAAACCATGACAAATGCATAGTATAACCAGGGATGGGCAGTA
The DNA here is from genome assembly GCF_902713425.1 of Acipenser ruthenus. Lineage (NCBI taxonomy): Eukaryota > Metazoa > Chordata > Actinopteri > Acipenseriformes > Acipenseridae > Acipenser > Acipenser ruthenus. Next base: position 27,111,135 of record NC_081210.1, read on the forward strand.
TTGAAACTACACGTCATTGACGTACGTATTTTCATTACATTTGTATTTTTGTCATTTGTAATGCAAATGCTAAGGTCTAAGTATTTTGTATTGAAAATACACATGCCTGAGTATTTTGTAGTTTCACAATACTCAAAAATACATTGTTCATTGCTGCTGTGCCATCCGAACGAACTTCACTGCAGGATGTCAAATGCAAGCAACATTTTCACTGTGAGAACGCAGCAGCATAGAGTTTTGTAAACAGTGTTTTGTATAAACAAATGTGTACTTGGTCTGTTCCGGTATGGTTTGTATCTGGTAAAAGCAGAGTATTATCTGATATCTATTAAAATGTATTGTCCAGTGTTAGTAACCGGGTCCGAGCTGACCTACGCTCTGTTAGGTATTGGGCCCCCTGGTGGAAACAAGGACCCACTGCAAGTTTGCTTAATGTAGCTTGAAACCTGTTAACTGCTTCGGTTCCTTTATTGTCAAAATAGATTGTTCTCAATGATCTATGAGAATCTTGGTTTGTTTTGTTGTAGGTATTTTGTCATTTCAAATTGTATTTTCCAAATACAATTGCATTTTGTATTGAAACAAAATACAGTGTTTCCAAAATAGTTTGTATTTGGATACAGTTTTCTGTGTATTTTGTATTTTGTATTGAAAATACATTTACCTTAAGTATTTTGCCCAAGCCGGAAACTGTGAATTTAGTGTGCAGCAGTGTGGAGTAGTGGTTAGGGCTCTGGACGCTTGACCGGAGGGTTGTGGGTTCAATCCCCAGTGGGGGAAACTGCTGTTGTACCCTTGAGCAAGGTACTTTACCTAGATTGCTCCAGTAAAAACCCAACTGTATAAATGGGTAATTGTATGTAAAATAATGTGATATCTGTATAATGTGAAATAATGTGATATCTTGTAACAATTGTAAGTTGCCCTGGATAAGGGAGTCTGCTAAGAAATAAATAAATTTACCTTGTTGGAAATTGGCATTCATTTAGTGGTTACTGAATACCCAGCTAGTAAATAATAATAAAATAACTGCCAAAGATTTGGTGCAATTTGTTTCAATTAAAAGTGTACACAATAGTCACTGGATGTTATAGTAAAGTTTTTCTTTTTTTCTTAAACCAGCATGACCAGTTGAAAACCAGCTGAGCTCTGAGTCTCCTTGCAATTGGAAATGACAACAGACATTGCTACTGTGTAAGACCCCGTATTCAAAGCACTGAAAACCATGTTATTTTTATTGGTTCTTAAGTCTTTAGCCTTCAGTGGGTTGTGTGTCATGCATGGCAAGACATGCCTCATTACTCAAGACAGACATTTTATTAAACTGACAGCAAGCAGACAGCTAGCTTCGTCTTTTATTTGCCATGATCTTTATTCATTTGATACCTTTTCTCCACGGGACACTCCTAACCAGAGGATTTTGTTTGGTTTTCAGATATTAGCAAAGCATTTCCCAATGGAATGTATGGTCTGAGTCAGATGCTGTTGCTGTTGCTGTGTGTACAGGCCTGGCAGGGCTGCAAGCCATTTGCATTGCAGGCAGGACAGCGTAAAGCCCTAATTGACTCCTTGAAGCGGTTGGCTAGCATCGACAGTTTGCTTCCATGGCACAGCGAGCAGGGGGCACAGCCAGATCCTCCACACTGCAGACAGCCAGACTCTGAGACCCCCTCCTGAACAAAACAGGACAGGGTTAGCGAGCAATCCACAAGCAGGCGAGATGGCATGACACTGTTCCAAATATAACTATATATACATGTTCTTGAAAAAAATAAAAAAAATGAGTAGACAAGAAACCTTTCTTAGCTGTAAAAGGAGGGTTTGGAATTCATTCTCATGCTTAAAAATAACATTTATTGTTTTTAAGTGTTTAACAGCTCCATAATAACCGAGTCCCCCTTATTCCTTTCTCCAGGGGTGGTTGGTATCTCAGGGTTAGACTGACAGATCTTACCAGAGCGTTTGCAGGTTTTGCGTTCTGATCCTCTGCAGGCTCCCGCTGGGTGGGGTTCTGCGCTCCGTTCTCCCCTGCAGGTGTTATGGAGTAACCATCACTTCCGTCCCGGTTGTGAATAAACCTGTTTGCTAATTCCTTCTTCCCCTGAGAAGTTCTGATTATTCTCAGATTGCTGGTATAGATGATTATCTTGCCAAAGTCTAAAACAGGGGAAGGCTAGAAGACATGCAGGGCATTCAAAGAATTAGGAGCTTTTATAAAAAACGTGATACATATTGTGGCTTTCCAGTATAAACAGGTTATTACAGGAATCATTCTTGACAATCATGACATTGAGGGATTTTTCAAGTTCTACGTCAGGTTGCTGGAATTCCTGGAATCTGCCGTGGCAACCTGTCTTAGGGCATTGACTCTATGGGACAAATCGGCAGCACAGAAATCTGAACATGTCCTCTTTCATTAACACAGATGAGTTTCTGCTGTCCACGAAGGACATCTAACTATCAGCTGGTTGCATAGCATAGCCACTTTAGGGTTATTCCTGCAGTGAACCTGATCAGCCACTAGAGGGGTCTCATCTTACTTTTGTACCAATATGCTTTTGTAATTAGGAGGAACAACTGAACAAGGGGATGAATGAGCAAGGAGAGAACGGACAGGTGCATTGTACCTAGTCCTGATCACCACCAACTAATGAGATCTAAATAAGAAATGTATTCAGATGACGCTCCCTAAGATGAACAAAGGATCCTGTTCACAAGGCCGTGACTTATGAGTTATTCAACAAATGAGAACGAGTCTGTTTCAACAAATTAAACAAAGTTTGATATTCATTAAACTAAAAAAAAAAAAAAAAAAAAAAAGTCTTATGAATATCAGACTGTAAAAACGGACATAAAAAAGGTTACAAACTCTGTATGCGTCTAAGAGAACGATGGGTGTTAAATATTTCATAAATTGTACCTTATGTAGGAAATCATTCGAGAACAGCACAAATTTGTGAAATGTGCGCCCGATCATGTGCTGGATAGTGGCAACTTAAACAAAATTGAGTGGAAACAAATATCCAACTGCAAGGCATTTTCCAAATCCGAAGCCATAGTAATTGATAATAAGAAAAGCTATGTGTAAAAACAACCCTGCTGTGCTTAAGGATTAATACATGGATACAGATAAACCTTTGAAGCATCAATTCTAGAAACAAATAGATCTGAACAATGGAATTTTTTTATTTTAAAATCTAGCTTGAAAATCAAACACTAAATGTATGCATGTCCTTGTGTTTTTTAAATATGTATTTTTTAATATACAATTAAACCCAAGTTGTTAAAAACAGTGCTAAAGATGCATTATATACACACACATATTAGACATGTATGAGGCTACACAAAAGTAATATAAAACCCAATGAAGTTGAGCTCACTTTAGAATCCGCTGGGGTGAAGTCATTGAATAGAGATGATCCTCCAGCAAGATGGTACTTATTCCCATCTCTGAAAACATTGATTCTCTGGGCTGTTAAGGTGGTTGGTGAATAAAATCCTTGATCCTGTAGCTCTGCAAAATTACACATCAGTTCACCCTCCATATGCTTGGGAAATTTCCCATGTATAAAACTGTGTGGATATGCCACCTCTGGACTCTCCAACTCCTGCCCATCTTCATAGACTTGTTTCAAAACTCTGCCACTGTAAGAAGAAGATATTTTGAATCTTACTTTCTTTGGCTTGTCTTCATATCTCTGACTAAGTTTCCTTTGAAGTTCCTCCATAATAAAGCGAGTGTTCGATACTGCGGTCCTGTATGAAACTCTGCTGTCTTTTAGGGAACAGCCGTGTGGTCTTTCACTGTTTTAATAATTCAGTGTTTGGATCAGGTGTAACGAGGTAACAGCTAAACTGATACTATTACATTAAATACTTATACAGCCACAGCAGGATCTGTAACCATGTTGGCAATGCAGTTTCTGGTAACATTTTTGATAAGCAGAAAGGTTGCACATGTGCTGTATAATATATAAATAGCACCATATATTTACTAGGCAGAGCTATATTACAATTTCAGTGTAGGTGATTATATTAAACGGAGCAACAGACAGAATGAAGAAAAAGTGGGATATTAAAAATGTTTTAGTTAGCCCCCTTTTTGTTATTGTACATGTTTTAAACATTTCATGTATGGCGACCTTATATGGGACAGATACAAAACAATATTCTAGTATTTTTATGAGGACATACAGAACACGCACATGCACAATCAAATATGAGGATGCCATTTTTCCCCATATAAAGCAATGGGGGGGGGGGGGGGGGGGGGACATTTTCAATGAAAAATATATTTATTATATGTCCAAAACTCATGTTTCCAGTTATTTTGAATATTTCATGCATGAAAGGGTAACAAAAAAATGAATGTCTCCCAAACCTCTATGGGAGTCTAATACCTGGGCACAGTACTTTACAACATTAGGCCATGCGGACTTCATCGTTTTTTTTTTTTTGTTTTATTATTTGGATACTGTCCGTGCACGCAATAGTCTCTATAGTGGCCATCGTGGTAATAAAACATGCAATACAAAAAAAATAAAATAAAATAAAAAAAACACACACACACACATGGGACACATCAATATGAGAAGAGCGACAGTATTCATTGAATCCGTACTATAATTTATTTTTTATTTTGAGTTTCATTAAGATGATTTTAGTGTTGTCAACAAGGAGAACACTGCAAGAAGATTTTTGATTTCCTGATTTGCATGTCGTGTTACTGTGCATTTCGCTCTTACAGAAATATATGATCGCATTTGTCAATTCAAACATGTACTTTTATGCCACTGCATATTTTAAGATCATATTCTTATTTAAACATACGCCTATATATGTTCCTCCAAAAAATAAAAAAAATGTTCGTACGTTTCTGTCAGTTTGAGCAAACGCAGCTGCGAAAGGGTTACTGGCGTGGTAATGTGATCTGTGTGAGTGAGTGAGTGAGTGAGTGAGTAAGCAAGTGTATAGTTTTAAAGTTGTTTGGAGTGAAAGCATTTTCCAGTAGTCTGTCCGTGGCTGTGCTTCAAAAGGCTACCTTACCATACAACGACAAAACGTAAGGTTAGTTCTCTCTCTCTCTCTCTCTCTCTCTCTCTCTCTCTCTCTCTCTCTCTCTCTCTCTCTCTCTCTGCACATATTGTATTAATTTAGTATAACGTTTGTTTTTAGGCTTTTGGTTGTGTCTCTTCTCAACACTTCCTAAGTAAATAGTACGAGATATTACCAGATCGAGTTTTTAGTAGCAACACTTTATATAAAGTTATTAATTGACGGAGTGTCCGCGTTTATTATTCATGTGTAAACAGCTGAGACTTGGTTTTCACGGTATGTCTGGGAGGTATTCTGAAAAACACGTTGCCTTCAGAATCATACCCCGCCGTGCAATTAGTCGTACTGTACTATTGTTCAACATCTGGTATAAGACCGTGCATTTTAGTTTCTAGAGAAGACCAAGGAAATTATAGTGTAAACTTTTGAGCAATTCAAGTCACATCAGTTTATACAATATATTTAATTGCAGGTACAATATTACATAATTTGACATTAAATAAAAAAAATAGATTATGTCCGTACTGCAGCATTCATTTGATAGTGGAATAGGTGCAATATATGGAAGAATAAAAAGCACTTTTCATACATGGACACTATTTGTATAAATATATATTTTTTATGTATCAATCTATATTGTATGGATCAATCTATATTTTACACTATATTTGTCATTATATTACAAAAAAAATAATAATAATTGTATACATTGCTTCATAGTGTTAAATAATGAATAATATCCTTATGGATATTAAACAATGCCAGTATTCCTGTGGGAAAGAATGTGCCTGTAGTCTTTGAAATGTGAGAATCTACTGTACGTCAAGAAGGCTAGGTGCAAACAGTTTTCTGAGGCGTCTAGGTGTGAAAATCCTGAGATTACTTGATAGGTGCAGAAGTTCATTCATCTGGCATTAGTAAGGATTGCAGTACTCTTTAAAGTGACTGGTGATTGTTTTCAATCTGTAATGATAAAAAGAAAACATTTTTTTAATATGAGACATGAAAGCAGGAATGTTTTGTCTACATATCCTACATGTCCACACTGTAACAAGATTAGAGTATCTTGGGGGAAGTAAATGTTACAGTGAAATGCCAGTGTGGGCTATAAATTGTATGGACTAGAAATTAAGAGAGGAGCAGTATCATTAACCCTAGCTTGTGCCATGGAACAACATAACGTAACGTTCTCTGTCCTTTTATTGATGTGTTTATTTTTTAATTTAAGGGTGATGTCTCCACCATAACCTCGGTGATCTTGAGATGGAGGATTTAGCTTTTGTGGACCTGCTGGAGTGCCCTGTGTGCTTGGAAAGACTTGGTGTGTCGGCCAAAGTGTTGCCATGCCAACACACCTTCTGCTTGCCCTGTCTTCAGAAGATGGTCTATGGCAAGGCAGAGCTGCGGTGCCCTGAGTGCAGGACCCCAGTCACGTGTGAAATCGAGGAGCTGCCTGCCAATCTGCTCCTGGTTCGGCTTCTGGATGGTATAAGACAAGGCCTTGGTGGGATGTCGAAATCAAACACTGTTCGGAGACCCGAGGTCTTCTCGTCGCAGGACCCCTCCAGAAAAAGACCTGGGGACCCAAGGAATTCACAAGCACTGCAGCACAGACATCTGCAGAACACCAGGAGCTCACTGGATGGGGTAAGCAGAAACAATCTTGAACAAACTGGGGCATTCCATGGCATTACTGATACAGAAAGATGGGCCACCTCCACATACAGAGAACACGTTCTAAAGAAGGTTCTTCACATGTTTAATGTCCACTCACATACATGTGGAGCTATACCAGAATTTCAATGCCCAGGAAAACGTGTACTACAGTATGTGTTCGTATTTAATAAGACAAAACTGTTTTTCCCTTATATTTGAATATTATACAATGGCAATTGTGTAACCTGGTGGATTATTGTCATAGTATCATTAACCCCTTAACTTCCAACCATTTAGACCAGGGGTAGGCAAGTCCAGCTCTGGAGTGCTGTTCCTTTCCTGGTAAGTTCTTTAGGACCTGGTCAAGGGCCGAATTGGACTGGAGAGGCTGTATTTTCTGCAGTTTAACTCGGGTTTAATGGTTTACAGTTGAACAGGTAAGTGGTAGTTTGCAGGAGGTTTTAAAGAGATCGGTTGACAGACACAGGGGATTTCTGATTCCTGGTAAGTGATGGCAACGAGGAGGAGATGTCTGTTCTGCCAGCAGTGTTCTACCAGGTCTGCCCACTGCGTTGGTGTTTTGGAATGTCATGGGCTGCAGCTTTCAGTGGGATGAACAGCAGTGGTGTTAACCTCTGACATTTGTTTTAAATTCACCCTCACAAAATGAGGGCAAGGACATAAAAGAATGGTATTTACTTGGGTCCAGCTTCGCCTTGCATAAAATAATAAGCGCTTGGCACTGTATGCATATATATATTTTTTTTTTCGTGTAGAACTGTTATTGTAGTTGGGATTTAACTTGATGCTGTTTGCTAATGCAGGCCCATTGTCCCTTCACTTCTTGGCTAATATTATTATATCGTGTGTGTGTCATTGTTTATTTTAGTTTTGGAACAGTAGAATCTTTAAGGAGGGACCTGCATATTGGGTGTGTTTTTAAATGGGTGTGAGACACATGAATCACAGTCTCATTCTCTGAGTTGACATTTTATGGTATTGTTCATAAGCAAAAGAGTAATTTATAGCAGCATTTTTTTTTTAACAATTAACTTGATAAAAGATGTCACAAACAGAAGCCCCAGGAACATTCTAGTATTCGGACCGGGATTAATGGGTAGTGGTGACACCCCACAATCTTAAATCAATGGTGATTCTTCAAGTTCACTTTTACCATATGTGTAACCTAAGGTCTGCACATAGGATTCATTTTTTTTGTATTGAAAATACAACAGTGACTGTCATACAACATAATTCACAAACTTTATCAGTAGAAAGAAAGAACAGTAGAATAGAGGCCTAGAATAAAGAATGATCCTGGCTGTTGTTGTCTCTAAAAAGGTTGCCATTGAAGATATGTGGCAAGGTACAGCAGTACAAGTTGACTAAATGGCTTTTTTTGTAGCAGTCATGGTGAAGACAAAACACGACCTAAGTACAGTATAATAGCAGATGTGTATCTGCGGAGCAATAATATTGCTTTTTAGTATGGTAATATACAGTGTGCATGTGTATACAAAGGTACATTGCAGTCATTAGCTTAAAAAGGAAATTATACAAAACACATTATTTATATAATATAATAATCATTTGCTTATAAAGAGTTATTATTTTTATATAACCATTTCAATTAACCCAAATAACCTCTCATGTCACTAGAGTAGCACTCTTGCACTTATCTCTTTCTGCTAAGTACTTTTCTTTGCGATATGAATGCATAAGCAAACCGCCTCTTTCTTGTAGCCTTTTTTTTTTTTTTTTTTTATAAAATCTGAATTCACTTAATCTGATATGCAGCAGAACACTGGGGTTCATTCATGTGAGAAATTGTTTTGCTGTTTCTGAAGAAAGGAGCCATTTAGTTGTCTAAGGGATTTCAATTATTTGAGAACGGTCCAGATCCCACAGTCTTCCCTCAAACATCTTGCAATATTACTGTCTTTGTCACATGAGTCAAGTCATTTGTTAAGGTTTGCTCAACGATTTGCTGGCACTGGCAGCCTGGGCAAGTCTGATATTGTTGATGTTTGGCAATCGCCTATTGTGCAGAGCTTAGGTCACATTTGTGATTTGTAATGCTGTTGAAAAGAAACATTTTATTAGGTTTTGACTATGACAGTAAAGATTTGAAAAAATGCTGGCAAATTATACCTGTGAACACTTAAGCCCCGTTCACACTGGCACTCCTACCTGGGTTCTGGATACCCGGGTCACAATCCTGCGTAGTGTGAAACCACATTCCTGGGTGGTACCCGGGTTGACCTGGGTCGCAGCGACCCACCTCAGAATGTGGGTCGACTCACTTGGACCTGGGTTGAGAGAGGCAAAATGCATGACGGCCGTTCGTGTGCCGACGCAATAAGAAACAGCCACGCCTGCGTGAAGGTTTCACTTCCACAAGGAACATTTCTGTTTATTCTGTTTAGCCATATTTTTGTTGATTTGAGACACACCATGAGCCAGATTGCAGCAGGGATGAAGAAACATTTTCTTTAATGAACGTTTGTGCCGACGGTTCAATCCAGAGAAGCTTGGATTGAAGCATCCGTAACAAAGTGCTTCCGGGGCATTGCTACACGCATTGTGTTCTTGCTTCTGTCTCCCAGGTGGACCCCGCTTCTTCAAAAGCAGTGTGAAATCACGTAGCCGAGCCGCGTGACACCGGGTCCGACCCGGGTAGAGCATGCCAGTGTGAAACGGGGTTTAGACAGTGGCTGTGGTGTATTGTTGTTTACAATGCTACATTTTTATTCGCCGAGAGAGACGTGCATTTATTTGGAATTAAACCTACAGACATGTATTTTAAAATTCAGCCAGATTCTAAAGTGCAGAGGATTTGTTACCTATAGTATTACTGTCTACGTTTGAGATTGGACTTTGGTAATTACATATTGTAGTGTAATGCATTAAAAAGCTGGAGTTTATGTTGAACCTTTAAATCTTAAAGAAGCTTAACAAACACCCTGCTTGATGTGAACCACATTAGTTTACCTCTGTGTTATCCTGTGTTTTGCATATATTTCTCAATATAACCCTGATTGTTTTAATATTATCAGCATCGATCATAAAACTGAAAACTTGTGTTGATCCTTCATAAAAAGCTTCTGCTCTCAGTTCTCTTCCCTGAAAAACAGATTTGTAATTTTTTTAAATAGATATAATTCTGATGATGGTCGTACTAGCTTTGTTCTTAAAGGGTAAAAGACCTTTATTGAACTTCAGAACATTATTGATCCCTGAAGTGTTACTTCTGTTGAAAACAGATGAGTTGAATGTTCTGTAGAATTTCACAATAAGCATGTTAGCATAGAAATCTATGAAACACAATATATTTCAGTAACAAAGCCCATTTTTTCAAGCACAAGATTTATATACTGGTTTGAAATTGCTGCAATTGAACTATATGTACCAGTTTATTTTGCACAACGTATATGTATAGGCTTTATTTATATAATAAGTTGATATGGACTGTATTTCGAATAGTCCTCATGGAATATGCACTAAATCTAGTATTACATTAAATGAAGGTACTGCCTCTCTTGCAAACACAAAAGAAAACATGTGTTTGCCAAAATGTTAAATGTAGAAACCACTAGCCTTTTACATTCCTTTATTTTCAGGTAAAATGTAAAAACATCTTAACTGTAGAAGAAAGCATCTCAGTTTGTATGTGGAACCTTGTTTTCTACAGAACTTGGTTTGAGGTCGTACAATGACAAATCACCAGATAGTGAAAATGAACCACCTCATATCTCTGTGAGGGTTCACGCAGTGATAGATATGCATAACATATGGAACTATACCAGACATAAAACATAGCCCCTTTCTGGATGCTGTGTTTTTAGTCTAAACATGAACCCTAAACCTGGTAAACTGAGTACCTCCCCAGTATTCTGAAAGCAGAATGTGGGTGTGACTGGGTGGTACCAGGCTGCACAGGATTTGACTGGGTGGAACCAGGCTGCACAGGATTTGGCAGATACACGGTTCAAGAATGTGTGACAAGCCGACTATGATTGGGTACATTCAATTAATCACTTACCGAGCCAGCTCTAGTATAAATGCATGCGAGTGTGCTTGATTAGGTGTGTTCAGCTGGGAGGAACAGAGCCTTGTGTCGTGTTTGTGGACAGCTCAACAGAGAGGGACACTGTTATCTACAGTAGCTACAATTCCAAGTGCAGCAGCACATTCCACAGAGACAGACAGAAGGCACATCTTGTTTATGTTTCTAATTCATTTGTTTTGGCATGTTGAGAAAATCAGTATGTGCCTCCTGATTTATTTCAGTAGCTGCCCTGACAAGCCTGCCCTGTTAGAGTGGGATAGGAACAGTGTCCAGGGCTGCAGGCCAAGGGCTGCTAAGGCCTTCCAAGATTTTAGGATTTACATGTTAAATGGGCAATATCAGTATATAAGATTTAGCTTTGATGTACATATAAGACTGTAAGTACAGTAAGTTGTGTTATTTAAATTTCCATTGCCTTGTTGAGAGAGAGAGAGAGAGAGAGAGAGAGAGAGAGAGAGAGAGAAGGGAAACAAGGAATTATCCCTTTAAATGGAGAAGGGTTAGGAGGAATATTACAGCAACGTTTAAGCAGCCTTATGCTTCAAACTTTTAGGAAGTGAAGTCAGACTGCAATAAACAATAAAATTGGCAGCTACCTGTACCAACCAATTTGAATCTAATCCAAATAGGCCAAATTAGAACTTCAGTCTTGGTTACAGTGGTTTTGGCAACATGTTGGTTCACATGTGAAAATAACTTTTCACCTGTAATAACAGGCTTTAAAAAAATATATGTTCAATAGCATAATAGCATTCTCCAAGGTCTTTTTTTTCTGGTGATCATTTTGCCTTTCACTTCGATTCAGGTGAAAACCGATGGGCACAACACACCTGGCTTCCTCTCCCTATTCCTCTGACCCATATGTACTTTCCTATAGGAAGCCCGCTGTAGATCAACTCAGATGGGGTCCAATTGCTTGTTAAATAGGAAGTGAGCAAGAGCGAGGACATATTTTCTGAAATAGAATTAAAAAACATTCCAATCCTTTATTTCCAGTTAATTGTATGTATTTATCCCTAATTGTTTTGCTCCAGTACACTGATGAATCCCTCACATGCACCTCGGAATGAGTCACTGTAATGTTATTTGGTTAAGATGATGTACGATTGAACAATCTGTGACAAACATGTCTGTTTAACGGCTTATTGTACATGCTTTCATGGGAAACGGAAAGCTTTATCTAGACATGCAATGTGCAGTTAATGGGCTCAGGTTTTTCTGTGTTTGCCGAAGGGTGCCCATTTATCTTTCCATTATCAACTGGAGAGTGTGCTGTATTTGTATTGTTGCAGCCAGCCACTCATGAAATTGTGCATTTAGAGCAGTACAGTGGTATCTGATTGTATAGAGGCTGCCATGTATTAAATATATGAAATACTGGGTTATATATTGGACAGTTCACATTTTTCTTAGTGAGTGTTTCCTATTGTACGTACTCGGATATTGTGCTTAATTACATCTTTGTATATTCTTTGTTAAAGTACTCAGGATCAGATTTCTGGCTCTAGCTGCCTCTTTTTCACCATAGACATTTGTGATGCAGGCTAGATCTATTTCTCTATACTGTACTTGTAAAAGCCAGCACCATCTCGTGAACAGGTGCAGTATTGTGTGCATATTAACAGCAATGCAATTTGAAAAGTTTTCCTCTTTTCTCACAGTGACGGCAGTAATCTGCATGGCTGACCAGCAATATGCAAACCCAGTCAGAGATGTATGATAACAAAGTAGGCATACAGATTAGAATGCCTAAGGGTTCCTATATGTCTGTGGCAATTGTCTGAATGAAACATAATACAGGCATAGAACGAATGCGTTCTCCATAGACGCAGCAGAAGGCAGTCAGCTAAGAATTCAGAATGCTTCTGGCTGTGATAAATCAAAGACATTGTCAGTGACAGGACTATAAATGTTTACTAGTAAAGCATTGTGATAAAGAGGGACGTAAACATGGTCGGGTTAGTGGAAATAAACCTGGTAGGTGGCCTGCATTAACGTAGCCTAGACAACTCAAGGTTGGCCTCCTCGTTGCTAGATATGCTCCCATTTGACAAATGGCTTCTGAATCAAGTGGCTTATGCTAACGAATGTCCTTTAGAATCTGCTTTGCATGGATTGAGACAAGAAATGAGAGGAATAGAATTTATAACAGTGTACAACCACTAACCAACCTGCCCAGATTTACTGTAACTGCACCTTCCAGTAACTAAGTTGTTTCCTGTTGGTTTTTACACCATTACGATGGTTGTATTACTCGCACATGCTTCAAAATGGGACCCTTAGACTTCTTCAATAACAAACTGCGATTCTAAGTTGTTTAAAGAAGTATTGCCAAAGTACAGAGTGTACAAGCTAGAGCTTAGAGGTGTGAGAATGCTGCAGTGAGAATGTGGCAGTGAGTCCTTTCAGTTGCTTTCACAGTCAACAGATGTGTGGGTCAAAGCCAGATAACCTTAAACTTCACATGTTCGAAAAGAAAAAGAAAAAGAAAAATGTTGTTGCTCCTGTTGCAACCCTTTTGTCTTTGTCAGCGTGCAGGGTGTGGCACGGCTTATACTGTATAGCAATCCCCTGACTCAGAAAGAAGCTTCACAGAATATGCAGTGATGTACATAATCGGCATAGATTTGGCAAGAAACGCTTCACTCATTTGCCGATCACATGAAACAGTAGACACCCGGCTGTAGGTTGTTTGACTGGCTGATTTAAGACTGTAGTACGATACGATTATAATATACGATTTTTGTCAAAATAATTCTTACATTAAAAAATAGTGAGAATATAATTGTGACAGTGGACTGTTATATTAGTGAGTTATTTAAAAAAAGAATGATTCTTAAAATATCAAAGTGTTCTTCTTTGCCAGTACAGCTGTAATACATGTATGTGGTCCAGTCCTCATTGTCATAAACGCACTGAGAATGCTGTGAATGTGGAGCCTGGGTATTCATTTAGAGGCACCAGATGCAGAGCAGTCGGCTCAAATATCCATCAAACAGACCCGCAGTGATGATGAAACAACTGGGAGCAAAGAAACAAGCAACTTCCCATCGGCCGAAAGGAGGACGGACTTGGATCTCTCCTCTCTCTTATTTACAGTAACAGAATACTGCCTGATTAAGAGCGCTCGGAGCGCTGCCGATCTCACCAGCAGCTGAGAATCATTACGCGCCATCTTTTAGTATTTTCTATAGTCTGGCAAACAAGCTGTAAAAAAAAAAAAAAAAAAAAAAAAAAAAAAAAAATCCTGCCTTGTTTCACTGAAAATATGCCATTATTTATATTATTGTATCCTACTAAATGTTGTTACTAGATGTTTTTATCCACATTTTCTTCGCAACCCATAAATAATTGACTCTCCAGCTGCATTTTGATACATATTTTATGTCCCAGCATGCAATACATTCCCTTTCGCCATTAGACTTTGATAAAGCTTTGCAGATGACACAGACTGGCAGCAGCAGGTGCAGTACAGCACTCTGTTCTGCTTCTAAAGGTGTAACGCCCCACAGATACAGACATGGTATGTAACCTGACCTTTAGAAAAAATACATGGACCCAAATATAAATGCTTCCCAAAAGCTCTCCAGGCATCCACTGATGACTGGTGTTTCACTGGTTGTCATTGTCCAGGAGCAATCGTGCAAGGACAAGCAACTGTCTTTTCTGTGTCAGCTGTCAGGAGGGAAAAAAATGTTGTAGCTGCAGTCGGCCCTCAAGTGCCGTAAGTGTGTTTACTTCTCTTTCACAGAAAACCGCTTCGCTATTAATGCAAAGCCAGGAGAGCAGTTCTGAGTTAGCTGAGCCATCAGGAAAAGTGACCCTTCTGGCGATACCACTGTAATAATATTAATGTAGCACCCAGACTTTCCTTAAATTGGTCCGCCAGGATAATTAAAAAATGTGTTGCTAACACAAAAGTGCTGGAAATCCAATCCTACCACTGTAGTAACAAGAACTAATTTGTTTCTCAACAATAGTAAGACAATTCTTCATTAGGAGTCTGCTTTCATTCACATATAACTATATGACTTTCATCAGGTTTTAACAACTGCTCTGTTCCGGATCACAGGCCATCCCTATGATGGGTTACTTGCTTTCTATTAACATTATGAAAGGAGGGATCATTCTGATTATATTCCATTTTATATAGACCCCCCCCCCCCCCCAAGCAGTAGAAAAGTAAGAAACAGTGGTTGTATTTTGTTGTTGCTCTCCTCTCTTTCAGGTGCCGTGTGCCAGGGCGTTGTATAACTATGGAGGTTCCCTCCCCGGGGACCTGAAGTTCAAAGCAGGAGATCTCATCATCCTGAGACGGCAAGTGGATGGAAGCTGGTACCAGGGAGACATCAAGGGTGTGAGCGGACTGTTCCCCGCTAGCTTTGTTCAAGTTATCAACCAGCTTCCCCAGCCTCCTCCCCTCTGCAGAGCTCTTTATAATTTTGAGATGAAGGAGAAAGACCAGGATGAGAACAAAGACTGCCTGACCTTCCGAAAGGTACGTTCTGAGATGACAAAACCGTGTATACAATAAATGGTTACTTACTGGGTTAAAACAAAGAGTGCACAGCTGTGAAAAGCATCATTTACAATACCGTATCTCTAATGAAGTATATCGTAACAGCAAGGTTTCTTTTTAATGTGTTTTGTTTGGAGACGCTATTGATTCTAATAATCACTACACTTGGGACACAGTTAGTTTTAAAAAAAATAATAAAAAAGTGCTTTCTTTGTCCTGTGGCCTATATTGTGAATACCCTTGGAATTGTTTGAATGATGATGCTAGCAGGTAACGGCCATATAGACCAGTATGCGGATGTTTACCTTGAGGAAGTAACAAGCCAAACCAAGTTTATTTTGTAAATTGGCCACAGAAATGGGCTCCAACATTTATTTTGAACAGAAAATAATTTGGACAATAGGCCAAACCTACCTCCATTTACTTGTTTTATTGTAAGCGCTCCAGAAGAGTGAGGAGTTGACAGCACTGGCGCTAATTGCCAATGTACAAGTTATATATTATAAATGATATAGTTGTATTGCCATTCTTAGTCAGTTAAAAAAAAAAACAATTCTCCCAGATCTTGTCATGTATAGTATTTCAATGGAGAAATTAACTATTATGCTTTTTTGCTGCTCATTTTCATACACACAGCTCATCCGCTGTTTCATTGCCAATATACTCGTAACCAAATTACATGAACTCATCTGACATGACTTTTTGATAGCTGGTTGATAAAAGCAATATCCGAATTTAGTATATTAAGTGGAAATGAATTGAACTGCAGACACAGTACTCTGCAGCGCATTATTGTAATCTTGTGCCAGTAAATCGATTCCAGTTTTAATGAATCACTTAGTCTAGCTCTCCCTTCTTCCTCCAACTACTGAAGGGGTCACATGCTGTTTTAAATTTGCCTTGCAGGACGACATCATAACACTGATAAGACGTGTTGATGAGAACTGGGCCGAAGGAAAGCTGGGAGATAAAGTTGGAATATTTCCTGTCCTGTTTTCAGAGGTAGGCTGAGGTCACAGCTTCTTCCAGGCCTACAATACCAGGGATTTGAAGTCAGTGAAACGCTCCATATCCCACAAGGCATAGCCCAGAAGAGACAGAATGCATTAGCATGTCCTAATCACATTGGCCAAATGGATATTCCTCATGACTAAAAGAAAACTCTAGCCTAAGTCTGACAGCTAAGCAGATTCAAGTGGGTGTTTCTGCACGAGTTGAGTCTTGTAGCGCTTTTAAGAAACAGGTTTACATACATTTCAGTTTTTCTTCGATAGAAGTAAAATTGAGCATACTATGTTTAGCAATACAGCAGTATTGTAATTTATTTGTAAACTTTTTATAGCCCTTTTTCTCATATAATAATGATACAGTAGATATTGCAGTTGGCTTTCTCCAGTCCTCTCTCTCTATTTTGTAAGCTTGGAAAGCTTAGTTGTTGCATGGGTTCCTATTGCACGTGACTCTTTCTGTCAACACCTTGTCAAATTAAAACAGATCTTTATGGAGTGCCTTGTGATAATGGGCTCTGCTCAGTGCACATACTGATGGGTACACTGGATATCCTCTGGTCATGTTACAACACTAATACAAAAAAAACAGCTGAGACGCCTGCAGGTGTTGTGTGATGCACTGCCATTGCAGATTCTGAGGTCAACAGCGCTAGGACCCCTGAATTCAGACGAACTCTGGCTCTTTCACATAGTGTTCGCAGTGTGTGTGGTTGCCTGTTCATTCACAGCCTCTGCCCTGTTACACAGGGGCACTAACTGTATTGAATGAATAATGTATTCCTAGCTTTAAAACGTTATCTTAGTAAATCTAGTCCTATTTGTGTAGTTATTGGTGAGAAAACAATCACATGTTACGGGTTGGATGTGCAATTGGACCAGCCAGAGGGCAGAAGAGCTTAGCCAGTGATAAAGTGCTTGCATTATTCCATGCAGCTGTACAGTTATTGTCTGGATTCAGTGCTTGGCTTTCATATGAAATAGTTGCTCTTGGGGTTGAAGGGGTGGAGGGGGATTAAGCTCTTGGTTTTGTCAAGCTCATTAACTCTAGAGCCTGGCCCAAAAAGACAGACCTGATTTCCAATGTGACTTTGTGCTGCCATCAGATCAGATATGGTTTTTGTGCTGTTTTTAACCAGCTTGGAATTGCGCCCAGCTCCAGGAGGTAATGGAAGAGATTAACTATTCCACCCTGTTGCTTTATGATAACGGCAGACCGTGCCAACCTATTATATCTTGGCAATGTGTCCAGAGATTTGTTTCTCGGATCTTATATATTTCATAAATAGCATTACTGTAAATCCCACATTTTGAAAAAAAGCAATCAGCATACAGTCTCCTAATGAGGTATTCCCTGGTGTTGTAACAAGTATTTATAATAAATTGGATATTTAATGATATACCGTTCTGTTAGCATAGTGTATGTGCAGGTAAACCAACAAAGCATTTAAACTCCAAGCTTTTTACTCTGTCCCAAACTGTCCCTTTATAAGCACCACTGACTCTGTATGCACCGCTCTGATGATTCAGGGCACCAGCACATTAGACACACTAATGCTTTTTTGCCTTGGTGGCACACCTACACATTAGGAGAGTGTATCAATCCAGGCAGGCGGTCTTAGTCAAATGTGTCAGTCCGTCCTGCCTCTCTCACTTACCCACACCAGCTTACGCTGCCTCCATCAATTAGCAGTGACGTTTAGCTTCAGGGTGAACGAAAGGACAGGGATGCAGCATATCTACTAGGTTGTTTGGTTTAAGCATTATGAAAAAGTACCAGGTAGTGGAATACATTAATCTTCTTATTAAACATACCTCTTTTTTTGTTAGCCTAATTCCGCCGCTGTGAAGATACTTCAGCAAGGCAAAGCGAACGGCTGTCGCAGTATCTCAGGGAACAACTCCTCCACCTATCTGAGTGGCTGCAGGCGCATCGACACCCGCAGGAGAAGCCTCAAGCAGCCCTCCATGACCAGCACCCTGAACCGGCTCAACAGAAGAGCCCCATCTCCTGAGTCTGAGCGCCAGGCCCCAGAGATCAGCGCTCCAGTTCTCATCGGCTCCAGTAACCCCGCTCTAGTGGCACAGTTCAGTGAGCGGAGCAGGGAGGGGTCACCAGGCTTCTCTTCTCAGGTAAATGGGCATGTTTTAATGGGTAATTGTATGTAAAAATAATGTCATATCTTGTAACAATTGTAAATCGCCCTGGATAAGGGCGTTGGCTAAGAAATAAATAATAATAATAATAATAATAATAATAATAATAATAATAATAATAATAATAATAATAATAATAATAATGTTTTATTGGGCTGCAGGGGATAGGTAACTTCAGTCCTTGTGTGTTGCAGACAGTCCGCATTTCTCTTCCAACAGGGACTTCTGGAAAATATTCTGGAATGGACTCAGAAGTATAACATTGGAACAAAAGTCTAACATTGTTTGTGACTCTTGAGGATAGGAGATATCACGTAACAATTCTGCTTAAAGACTATGTATTATGAATAAGCATGCAGAGCTCTGTGGAGCAACAGCTGAGGTTTTATTTAGATTGGGGAGGAAGGGGGCTTTGTTCTCGACTAAAGTTGGTTCAGCCTTGAAGTGTAAAAATGTGTGACTGGAATGTGGAATATTTTGATTAAAACCATTGTTTATTGATGATATTCTACTAATAGTATTGTGGCACCTGGTCGTAACATATCATAAATACAATATCACTGTATATTTCCACACACATCAAGTGGTTTGATCATTTTCCGTTTGACTACATACAGTACTCTATAGGTGTGCTTTACATTATACTGAAGAAGGAAGGGGTCGAAAAGCAATAACAGCTGCATATATAATGCATGTGCCGACAGGGGGAGCGAGCGGTTTCAAGTGGCGCATCCTTTGGGACTTTGGGAGCACAGGAAAAGTTATTTTTCTTTTTAGTTGTGAACCCCCACTCCTTGTTTAAACACCCCCTTTTCTATTGCGAGGTCAGTAAATTCATGATGGAATCTGTTTTCTAAAAAGCAGTTGCTCTAAGTACTGCCACCGTAGTGTTTTCTTTTTTTTCTTTTTCTTAACTGAAGTGGTGTTTGACCACCCCTCGGGATGTTTAACTGCAATTAGAATCGTCATTTTTCTTCCATCCCACTTCAGAAATTCGCTGCGTTAGTCTTTTCAGAAGCAGATCCAGTGGTTGAAAAACGACATCGCCAGAAATGTTAGTTAATAAGCAGCAACAGACAGTGACGCACATAAATAGGTTATTGAACCGAAGATAAATGATCTCTTTTAACATCACAAAATGCATTACAGACTTACTATCTTGAGCTGCATTTGCTATGCCTTTTGAATTTAGAATTGCAAAGTGGATAATGACAAAGACAGGATGAGATGTACTGACAGATTTATCCAGCTTTTATTTAGTCCAAATATGTCCAAATAGAAACCGTCGTTAACAACAGCAACAATTCATTAAAAAGAGACGCAGTAATGGATCATTACTATAATCACAAACCAACAAAGCATTGCTACATTCAAGATTGAGTTATAGACAAGCCTACTGTAAATGGCTGCCTATAGGCAAGACAAACACTCCAAAGAGTGGGAGGGCGGGGGGTTTGAAATAGGTTTGTGTGTGGGAGGGGAAACACAGTTTTAGAAGCCCAGGCAGGTAGTTCATGCAGCGGGAGTTGGGAATGGGGCCAGCTTCAAAGGATTACAGTTTGTGCAGGCGTCTCCATTTTGATTCAAAGCCTTTGCAGAAAAGAATCTGATGGCGCTGCATGTTATGTATCACCTGTGCTGAGGCACTGGAGAAAAACTGTTTTTCACGATGCTTTCCCATAGTTGGCCAAGTGAATCCTCTCAAAGTCAAAAGAATCAGGTTTTAGTAAACCAGAATTACGTATCTGCAGTGCTGCTGGAAAAATAGAAGATTGCGACCTTTTCCAGTGCTGTTTTTTTTTTTTAGTAGACTTCAAGAATAAACCAGCATAGCAGGGTAGGTTTCTTTTGCAAACCATTCTCATGTCTTTTTTTACCTTCTAAAACATCATAGGTGTTCCTGTATAGATCCATGGCTGAGTAGTAATCAATCTTGATATAAATCTAAAAGGAGTCGCCAGGAGAAAGCTCTTGACCTGCCTAGAGGCTAGTTTAAAGAGATTAAAGAGCTGTGTTTCTGTAGTCTGCTGGAGAGGAGACAGGAGCCCCCTTGCATGATGGGCCCATGCAAACCCCAATGCAGCAGACTGTCAAGCCTCTAACCTCACAAGCAGCTCAGGACTAAGAAGCTCAAGCCAGCATTATCGCGGGCTGTTAAATACAGAAAAGAATGTCAATTACAAGCACACTGATAGAGCTGTTAAATGCAATAGAAAAGCAATATTTCATAGCTAAACCATGTTTTAAAGATAACTTCAGAACTAACAGTCACATGTATTAGTATTTATGTATTTAACACAAAACATGTTAACTGCATTCAAATGTAGCTTTCTACTTGAAATGCATGTTATTTGGAATGTAATTGCATCGCACAGCTCTTTTGTTTTAATCTGCCAATGTGTGCATTACCTTTGTTTAGTGGTGTGATATTAGAAACTTTCTATCTTACTGTAAATTGCACTGTTCTTTCAATCCTATGCCATGTGTGTTAATAGAGGACTATCACACGGTTGTTGCATGCAACACTCACATTCAAATGATTAAACTCATCATATGAGTAGTCTATGCAAATGTAATAAAAACAGACCGCCATGTTTAATTGCAAGGACTGTATGGGAGTATCCTGTGTTGTGCTTTCAACTGTTTGATTCCCAGCCGGATCACTGACAGTGGTAAGTTGTGGTTCCGATTCCCATTTCATGCAGGTTGCCTTTCCCATTATCCCGGACTCCGGATCAGCCGATCAGGGACGCTAGCTTAAAGATCAGGGATAAAACTCTGCTGTGTGCTGCTGTTAGTGGGTCCTGAGCAGCAATGAGACACCCAATACGTGGCTCACACTGAATGTTTATCTAGCGCAGGCAATACTGATTGAGGTTATGGCCGAGGCTGGGACCTTTTTAATGATTTGTAGTTCATCGACTTTAGAAGTTAATTTGTGAATTAACACTGCAGGGCTGCTCTGCTGACATTGCAGATAAGGAATGTTCTGGATCCCCAGTGAGGACTGGAACTTGGCACTGCTTTTGTCAGTTCTGGTGGGAATGCGGTTGACAATAGTTGAAGCTGTCATGCTTCAGTAAACATAATGTATTGCCAGTGCTGCCGGCCTGCAGCATACCGCTATCTGTTTTCATGGCCAGCTGTCACTTCATTAAACTGCAAACTGAATGATTATACATAATATATTAACGTTCCTCTGAAGTGAGCGCAGCCATGGACACAATACATATTTACACCTTCCCTGCATGCGCGTTGTGTATGCTTTTCTATGACGTGCCTGTTTTGATTATCAGGCTCGGAAAAAAATTGTTATCCAGAGTTTGATTGTATAACACTTCACCTTGGTGGATATGACACAAACCCAGAAGCAGGACTGTTGAAAACACTTATTGTGTCTTTTCTAAACATGTCATTCTCACCCGCTATCTAAAATATGAGTGACACTGGACTTCTAAGATTGGTACCTCTGTCAACAGCCCCATTGGCTATACTTAGTTCATGAATAAAGCTGGCAAACTGCATTTAAATAGAGAACATAACTTGTTTTAAGTGGTAGGTTGTTGTCTTGCACCTGGCCTGGATTGAGTAAGTCTGCAACTATTCCTGTCGTCTGTTGTTTGTTATTACTGTGTTTGAATGCAGGTTAAGACCTGTTGCCACTGAGCGTTTGGCTACAAGAGAGTCACTAACAATGTCCTGTGTTCTTGGTAGCGTAGCATATTCACCAGGCAGACAAGTGTTCTGCAAATCATGGCTTAAAATAGATTGAAATGGAAACGCAGGGCTGCCGAAACACACTCTGGATGGTTTCTGACGCAGTGTAGCAGTCAGCACACATGTGTACTAATCTAATCTCTGTGGGGCCCTGTTGTCTAGTGCTGCTTGTGTACGCAGTTACTGAAGCAATCGACTGCCTATGAGGGTGGGGCTCTTAGGGGTGTGGGTAAATGATTGAAACTGAAACAGAGTGTTACTGATGTTAACAGCACTATGAGAGAATCAAGAAAGACCTCACCTTCGATCATTCAAAGTTCAGTTTGAATATGATCAAATATGATTTTAAAAAAACAAAACAGAAAGTGCGATACAGCCAGTTGAGAGAAGGATTTTGTGATATGCAGTTGGAACATTTACTCTACGGTAGATGGTTTTGACATTTAAAAAATCCTTTTCACAACCACATTATTAATATCATCACACGAATGAGCTGTGAACAGGGTAATACAATGTAGCGAGTGTCGCTTTCTGTGCCTAGACTGTGTTGCTGAAATAGTTTTTATAGAGATTGCTTCAGTATGGTGAAATTCCATAGCTACCGATGTTGGAAACCAGAAAAGTTTCTGGGAGTGGGAAGGTTCAGAAGTTGGTTAAGAAACTGTGGTTGGAGGTAGTTCAGATTTACAATGAAAGCTTTTCTGAATTCCTCTCTGTCTGCTTTTCCCCAACATCTGGCCACAGTCTGATATCACAATGTAATATTTTTCTTTTGTAAAACACACAATAATGCAATCCCTATTGAGTATGGGACTGAATAGAATGGTCAAGGGAGGACTTCACTGCACTGTTTATAAATACAGCACCAATGACACGCCTTTATTGTATGTCTAGATACCTGCCGCTCCAATGGAGAGAGGAGTAGCCCTCGAACCCTCTCCTTCCCCTGCCGTGGAACCTACAAACTCAAAAACCATGACCACCGATACAGACAGATCGCTCTCCAGACAAGTGGCTCTCAGCGTGTAAGTAATCCTGCTTGCTTATTGAAGAGATTTGCATTTAAAATACAGGGAGCAGGAAGTGGTTTGCCAGGGCAGTATTGTAACCTGAAAGAGGTTTATAACCCTGCTGTGCTTCTTCTAAAGCACCATGGCATCTTCACAGAGCAGGGAGGCCTTCAGTTTATCATGTCAAAGACAATACTGGTCGTCAGCCCCATTTTCCCCTGGAGAGACCAATATAACTACAGACGATTCCTAGCCTTGCTTAGAGGATGTGATCAAAATCTAAGGTGTGCCAAATGCTGGACCATTTCAGGTGCTTTTTTTCATTGTAGTCTAAAACTGCTCAGTATTGGGTGTGGCCTGTTTGGACGCATGATTTTCTGCAGAACTGTGTATCCAAGATAAACCTGACAACAGAGCTTAATAATAATTATAATGATTAACATCAAAGGCATCCTTATGGTACAGCATTTGGCATAGACTTTGTTTCCAGGGTGACTGAATAAAATGGGTGGTGAATTATTCTACACCACATACAACATAATAATATTTACTTAGGTTTGATTGCTGTGTTTTTCATGGGGTTAAGTTCACTGAACCGGAAATGATGGGTTAGCCACTGGACCCTGCTTGCATTTACGCTAGTAATTACATGGCTAATAATAAAACCAGATAGAAATGCAAATGTGTGTCAGCCAGACTCTGCAAGCCAGCCTTCACTTCGTCTGCTCATTTAAAATATTGAAAAGCTGCTTGACATGCACTGATTATTTCTGACAAGTTTGTCTAAAACATCAGCCAGTTGCTTTCCTAAAATCTCTGGTTATCCTCATGTCGCTTGTTTCTTCGGGGTAGACTGCAGCAATGTGGAGAGTTATCTTTTCAATATCCCTTCTCTCTCCCCAATCTACCGATCATGCAAAGGGGCATGTTTTTATTCCTAAAAGGAAACTGTTTCAAAACCAATAATAAACAACTCAGAATGGAAATCCTAGAGATCATGTATAAAAGTTGTTTCTTAATATTTTTTTAACATTTTTTTTTGTTTGTTGTTTGTTGTTGTTTTTTTCCCCATGTACAACTGGCTGTAAATATATCCCAGTATTATCTCCTACCCGGAGGGTGCATGTCTCTGGGGACACACCCTTTATGACAGAAACATTGAAATCACAGAACAACAGCAACCAATCAAAAACCGGGTGTGATTACCCTCCTGTCATTCCTAGTCATAAGGATAAATAGATGCTTTGTTAACTGCTTGTGTCTCACTTTTAGCTGTGCTGCCTTGTATCCATACACACCGCGGCGGGCCGAGGAGCTGGGGCTACAAAAGGGGGAGATGGTTGGTGTTTATGGGAAGTACCAGGAAGGGTGGCTGAGGGGCCTGTCGCTGCGAACAGGCAAAGTGGGCATCCTGCCAGGCAACTATGTCACCCCAGTGCTCAGGTACAATAAGATTCAATTTTCTATTATTTCTTTTTTATATTTATCTATCTATACTGTACAAGATCACGGGTTTATACGTAATACGTGATTATTAAGAATTTTTAGAACAACCAGACGTTTCTTTTAAGGTGATTTTTGTAATTAAATGATTCATTAAGCTATAACCTACTCAAAGATGGCACAGTTGTTTGCCACCGGGTGGCACAATTAACGTAAAGACAAAAAAGGGTCAGTTATTTCTTAGGTACACGTAATCCATTAGGCTCCAAGTACAATTTGTCCTTCTCGTATCACTGAAGGTAAAATTGTAAATATACTCTACGTGTGTTCTCTGTTTGTTTAATAATGGAACATTAAAAGGGCTGTATGACATTAAGAGGTGTCTCTGCATGATAACAAGGTGAATGCTCATTATGAGACAATTGCAAGCTGACAAGGCCAGGGAGTTAATCAAACGCTTTGGTCTCCTGACCTCTGCGAAGAAAGATCGCTCTCTTTGTGAGAATTTAAGAGGAACCAGTTTTGACTTCTTTTTGTAGTGTCAAAAGGAGGTTTTCATATTTTTGAACAACTTTTAATTTCTTTTTATTTTCCAGTGCAGTACAGAATGGTTATGATGTTGTGGTCAAGAGAAACAAGTTTTACAACTTTGTTCAATTTTTGTAGTGAATGAATGAAGCGTGAGTAAGTCTCTGTTCCACAGTCACAGCAGCTCAGTGGGTAATAGATACCAAACAGAAAAGAACAGTGAAAATAATCTGTGTACAGGTTATGAGTAATTCAAATATAAACCTTTCAGTAAACTAACAGTAATCTGTGTGTGCTACTGAGATGTCTAGAAATGAGCAAGTGTCGCCTTTACTGTAGCCTGATAATGCTACTCTTTCCAAAACAGAACGTCTGCTGCAGTCTCGGAGCGCAAGCCAGCTTTGCTTACTACGAGTCCGACAGGAAGGAGGTCACTGATTGTGAAACCGCAAGCAGCAGTCATTCCCCTTGAGAGAAATTCTTCAAATGGGACAACAAGGCCAGCCGTGCAGGTACATTCCGTTGCCATGCCAACCCCTATGACATCGGCGGGCCTGGTGAGAGCAGCAGCCCAGCCAGCCAGCACTGTGGGGAGAGGCACAGGGAGGCGTGTATTCAGCACTCTACAGAGAGGTAAGAACAGCAGCTGCAAGCTTCAACAAGCACCAGGGAGGGTGGTGCTCAATTAGATACTGTCCTGAGAATGTGCCACACACTTGAGAGAACAGAAGTGTTGCTTTTTTGTATGATGTCATACTGTATGCATGCAACAAAGACTTGGCCCAAGTTTAAAATCTGCTTATGACACAACAATTTACGGAATTCATTGTAGCGCCTTAAAAACAGACTTTAATACAACAGAGGGGGGAAAAAACAGCTGTAGTCCAGAGAGGAAGTCTGGACGTATGAAAACAGGTATTTTTCCACAAACCAGACACTCAATTTAAGCAAAAGACATTACCATAAATTCACACAATATACAAAACAGCTGTATTTATTTTAACCCAAAAATAATGAACTGGTTAACTGGACCCCCCATCCACTAAAGATTTTGGTCATGTGATAAGAGGATGTTAAGAAAAGGTCTTTTCTCTCCTGCTCACTGTATAACACTGTTTCTATTTTCAGTAAAACGTTAAAAATGCCTGTTCAAAAAGTGCTTAAATCACATAAATCAATTATCACTGCTTACATAACATGTGTACATTTATGTGCACAATTTATTTGTAAGCAACCATGGTAAGTATACCATTTGTATACAAAAGGGGTTTTGAAACTGCTCAGGAATATGTGAAAGCAAAAAAAAAAAAAAAAAAAAAAAAACACCCTGAGCTTTCTCTTCTCTTTATCAGGGTCATCAATTCCGGTTAATGGTACATTCCGCCCCTCTCCCTCTGCTATGGTTCGACCCCAGCAGCAACCTTCTACAATTGCACCTGTTGCCACGGTGATAAGACAAAACCACCCTGTAAAAACCACCTTGCGCAGGGTTTCTGAAACAACATTACCCTCTACTGGTAGCTCAGCAACATTGAATGCCAGAGATACTGCTGTAAATGGGACACTTACAAAACAAATGACCCCTCAATCCATACTGGTTAAACCGGATTCCAACAAAAACAGTTCAGAAAAGGTAAGTGATGACCACAAGCGTCCTAATGCCGTCTCTTAAATACAAACAGCAGCTACCCTATACAAGGAACGGAAGCAACAGAACAGAAATGCAATTTTCATCAATGGCTTATTGGGCCATTCAGTTTTGTGTTCGAGCCTCTCCTAAAACTGATTTTTAAAGGCTGTAAATAAAGCACCAACTTTAAGTTGTAAACCGTAGTCCAACCAAGTCAAATAATTGAGGTACATAGAATTTGCCTTCTAAAGGTTTAATAGTAATAATTTAATGTAATGTAATTTTAAAACATATGAACGCCAAAAGACTTGACAGAGGCAGTAAACAGTTAAAACAATAACAGACATTTGATTTGTTTGCAGCAGGTCAAAACGGTCCGCTTCCAGACTCAGGACTCCCCGCCCCAGCTGAAAAGGAACAATTCACAGCCATCCGCACAGAGCACCTTAAAAAGACCGGAGCAGACGAGCACTGGGGCCGCCACACAGGAACCAAGTAGCAGCCAGGGGACCACTCTCTACCACACCCGAGCTGGGTCCTGCCCCGTGGGAACAGAGAGCAAAATACCAAGACACAACCAGACAACAGACTCTCTGGATCTCTCCACTCCAGACATGCCTGTCCATATTCAGCAAAGCTCCGTCAAAAAGCAAGACTTAACAGAGCCACCATCGACTGGAAGGTAATCTCCATTCCTGCAATATTTTATTGTGTGTAAAAAAGTCAGTGTGTTTACATTAATAAGTTGTGTCTGTTCTGTTTTGACAGGTACAGGGTGTTGATTTCCTGTGCAGCACAAAGAGAAGGAGAGCTGGATCTGAAGGAAGGAGACCTGGTCCTGGTACAGAGGACACGGCAGGACGGCTGGCTCCAGGGAATCCACGAACCGACTGGGAAAACTGGACTTCTCCAGTACAAATTTCTGGAGTTTCTTGAAAAACAGAGCTAGCTGACTGCCATTTTTAGACTTTGTGAAGAAAGGCTGCCAAAAAAGATGCAACATATATTGCTTGTTTCTTTTAAAGGGAAGTTGTGTTGAGTTTGTCAAAGTCTTGACCACAACTCAAAGGTATATACTCTGAGAAAAGCTGTGTTCTCATGTGTTTGAAACACAAGTCCTATCGAAGCACTGAAATATTATTGTTTTGTCTTGCTTTAACACGACTGTATTATTAATTTAATTGAAACTGAATGTGTATTGCATATCCTTTTGTCAGATGGTAGACTAGAGCATTTATTCAGATTTGTCCAGGCAAGGTCTCTTTTGTGCTTCACACAAAGGTATGTATGATTGCATCATCATTCCTGATTTACTAGGTCAGTTCTACTCCCATTTCCCAGTGAAGGTACTGTTAGTTGCACTTTAATGATAAAACATTAAGCTTTAAATACATCAAGAAAGTGCCTTGCACATCAATCTACTATAGGAATCGATCCAGCAGACTGGATCAGTTAACAGTCGTGTCCCTTTTTGATCAGCTTCAAACAAAGGAACGAGGACACATGCTTTGGATAATGCACAACCCTTTAGTCTACTGGTTTGTCCATTGGAGCTGAGATTCTGATTCTGGCACTTACATTAGTGCAGGAAGAAAGGTTCAGATGTTTAAAGTATTTTGTTAGACTCAGAAGTGAGAAAAGTGTTATCTGTGTGTATCAAGGAAGGAGCTTGTTTTTAATTAAATGAAAGCAAGAACTTCTACTGAAAACAGAAGAGATATTGAAAAGTGTTGATAAAAGGAGTCTGTACTATTAATAGAAACTGTTTTTTTTGTTGCAGTTGACAGGTGATGAGTATGCCAGTTTAAAAGGAAAAACAACAGTAATAGCAAAACATTGTACATAGTGTAAGAACACATGGTTGCGTGACAGCTTAATATAGAAGAATAATACAAAATCCTCAATACATATGCAAGATTATAAAAAAAATAAGACATTGTTTAACACCATGCTTGTAAATGGGTACATTCTTTCACTGACACATGTCTGCCTTTGTAGGCTTACCCAAGAATTCAGCTTGCCCTGTGTACATACTGTGCTACAGTGGTTGAGTCTCCCAACCACTTACTCCTACACACACATTGTAAATATATCTTGACACCAACACAAAACATACCCAGGCGCTCCGTGTATGCCATGGTATAACTTACTGTAACAAATGAAAGTGAAAAGCTTAATAAAATAGCTCAGCTCTTGAGGGGCCACGATCTTTACAGGTAGGGCACAGGTTCACTGAATGGAAGATGAGATGCTGTCAAATGGCACTTGTGTATCAAATTTAAAAGGCAGCATCTGAATTCGTTCTCTCTATGGTCTCTCATGGTACAAACCTTAAACGTGTACCTCAGATCATTCGAGTGGCATGATCACGTGTCCCGAGGGCCTGTAGATTGGGATAGGATTTAGCAGTATATTTAGCATATATTTTATAACTTTGTTAAAGAATAATAATAAAACATCTGTATTTTTGTACATTATCAATAAAGATGCCAAACAGTTTGGAGGTGTTGCTGTTTTCCTTATTCGTTCTACTGGCATATTTATGCAGACTCAACTGATATTCAGAAAAGGTCAAACTTTTAGTGTCAAATCTGATCGAACACACAAGGCAAGATCAGCACATATTCTGTCATTTGATTTGGGTGGGATGTTCAAGCAGAGAACATTTAATAGCTTTCAATAGCAGTTGATACTTGGAAGATCTGGGATTTAATTCTTGTTTTTAGTTCTCGTACCATCTGACAAACAGCAAAAGAACAACAGCAGTAAACTGCTGTCCAGTCTTCACAGACGCTTCCCTGAAAAGCAATATTAAAAGAGACGTCTATTGAACCATGCATTAGAGAGCCAGCCACGCAAATCTGAAGTATAAAGACAATATATCCCTCAATATGACTGGGACTCTGTTTGATGAAACTGAATGTTGTTCTGTGATTAAATGAAATATTATTTTAAAAAATATTGACAAAGTCTCCACAGTGATTTAACATACATGTGTAAAAATAAAATTCAGGTTAGTTGATGAATATGGTGTGTTAGTCTCTAGAGTGAATCTGGGGTGCTTTGTAATGAAGTTCCCTCTGGGCACAAAGCAGGACAGAATATGAAATCATACCCGTATTTTGTATTTTTCTCGAATGCCAACACGCAGTGCAAACGTAGATCCGGGGAGCAGCGGCAGACACAAGCACTCCCCATACTGATGAGAGAGGTTCAGTTCTAAACAGGCAGGACACATGGTACCGACACCTAAAAACAAAGACCAAACTTAAAATCATGCCTTGACATTGTACAGTAATGGCAGTAATCTCATGCTACTTTGTTTGATGCCTGCATGTAACTGCGGACTGCTTTTGTAAGTCTGCATCTTGGAAATGTATAGGATGTTCTTGAAACAAGAGGATTCTTCTCAGTGAGATGGTTGTCTGGTTAATTAAAATCTTAGTAATACTAATGCCTGCTATTTGTTTACAGCGATTGGTACAAAGCACAAAAACAAGTGGCGACTTCTCAGTCTATTTCAGTGCCACAGTACCTACTCATTGGCAAACACATGGGGCTATTCTAAAAATGCAGAGATGTTTACTAAGACAGCCCCATTTCACACCAACACACTTCAGAAGAGTTGGAAGGAAACCTGACCATATGTTTTATAACAGAAAGCAGACACAGCCTATACTATAGGAAAAACAGAGACCAGTGTAAAAACTCACAGTCTTGTCACTGCAGAAGTCAAAGAGGCCCGTACTCCAATCTCCCCCAGTCTGAGTGATGGTGGTCACAGTTGTCGTGGTGACACCAAGACCAGGCTGCGTGACTACAGGTAGTTCTGTCATGTCTTTGTTAACAATTAAAAACCCATTCAGTTTAATTGATAGATAGATAGATAAATAAATAAATAAATACACACAATTCACACAATAGTTATTGTTATTAACCATAATATACATTTAGCAAAGGCATTTCAATTTGACATGCTTTAGTCAATTATGACCAAGCTGAAAATCGCAAACCTCCTTTTTCACAATAGAAGACTTTAACTTACTTTGTTACAACTCCAGAGAGGTAAGCAAGTAAGACCACCTAAAAGTTTCAGCATAGAACAGAAAACGCATAGAAGCCCTAAAAGAAATATACTGATAATGTCCCCTAGAAGGATGTGGTAGAAGAGATAGCAGCTTCCAAGCTGAGCTGGTCCTATATATGGCAGCAGCAGATAACACGTTCTCTTTCTAAAGCTGTCCCAGGAACAATTCAGATCAAAAGGCCTCTGCTGCAATTTATACTAGCTTACCTTCATTAGTTGGCCCCAAATAGCTGGTAATTATTGGAAATTTGGAACATGCAAAACATAGTATATACAGTATTATCATGTCAAAACACCTTTTTTTATTTGCTAGTTATTTTGTATAAACATAAGTGTTATACCAGGCACCAGATATCATCTCCTTTTACGGCACCAACAACGCCTGCCCGAAAAACAAAACAGGATTTCAAATTTGACAAAATAAGCCAATGCTTTAAAACTTTTTTATTATGTTAACTACAATCCAAATGGTACAGTTAATTAGTACAGTGTGAAGAAACGCCATTTGCAAGCATAAACAATGCGTTACATTATAGTTAAGACAGAAAATAGCCAGGGATTGTATTGTATTACTTTTAATAGAACAGGGTAAGCCCTTTTACATGTTTTCATGTTTATATTTTTTAAACAAGGATGTAGTCATCTTAATATTGTGTGTACAGTGGGAACACATATCATACTAGCGTGAGGCACAAGATGTAAGACCACACTTTCAGAATCCAAGGACCTGTAAACTTGACGTTTGCCATTAATAAAAAGCCACATGACTTATCTGCCTGTGTTCAGAACACTGAAAACAGGAAGATAAGGGGGAACAGAAATGCACAAGTGTGGATTTTCCATGGAAATGACTCGCACTATGGCTTTTTAACCATCAAAAACAAAAACCTCCAAGTTTCTTCGAAAACCTGAAGATTTCAAGACCTTTTTAGACTCCCTTTCCCTCAAGATTCTGCCCTTCTGATTTGCGGATTTCTATTGCACGTACCTCTATCATCCATAATCCTAACCATTCACCACCCCCTTTCTCACTGTCACCAGGCCCAAACTGTATACCATTTACCATGATTACTGAACCAGGTAAACTAGAGTGTCTCCAATGTCCACCTTTAGCCCATTATCAGCAATGTGAACCTTCTTGGCATTAAGATCTATGTGGAAGGTAGATTTCTCAGAGATGACCTTCTTTCCTTGCTCTTCTTTCCCAAGTACTGGCACTCTGCGGGGTCCAAGCACCGGGTCCTCATATCGCATCAGCTTCACTCTCTGCAAGTCTGCAACGTTGAAAATGAAAACTGTTCTCACACGGTATTGCAGACCTATCAATCTAGAAATGCAGGGGAGCAAGTGTGTACTCAAAGGAAGGAGAATGGCATCTCTGATGGAAAGGGTTTTAAACATGAAGTAAAAAAGGATATGTGAAAAAGAAATGATATCATGGGTATGGTCTGTGGCAAGAATGTGGCAGTGAAACAGTTCGTTTATACAGGACAACGTCGGTATTGGAGCTAGGTGAAATAATTATATAGTCTGTATGGTAGGAAAAACCAATGAAATGTTCATAAATGGTTACAAATAGATGAAGTTATTTGCTATATAACATACAGTATATTACTGTGACTTCGCTCAAGTCAATGTTCTCCTCCTCCTCCTCCTCCTCCTCCTCCTCCCCCCCACCCCCACCCCCACCCCCCCCACCTCCCCACCTCCCCACCTTTAATAGCTCTTTCCACTTTCATCAGCCGTCTGATAATGCTGTCCTTGGTATCACCCTGCCGGACGTCAATCTTGGAGGAGAAATACCCATTTGCAGGCTGGGGATTCACCAAGAACACAGAAACACCAGGCTGTCGGATACAAGAGGATACAGGTCACCAACAATGTGTTTTTTCTTCTTCTTTTTGTTATTTTCTGCACGAGAACAAATTTTGAAGAAAATCTCATTTAAGCGTTTTGAATATGTTTCAATTAAAATGTACTTTCTCTAGCATGGCATGGTGTAGTGTTAACATTTACAACAACTTACATCCACCAACATAGTACCAAGCCTACATACAGTAAATCAGGCTTCGGTATTTTTTCCATGGGACCATGTTGAAATAACTCTGCAGGATTAGGATCGTAAACCACAAAACAATTCAGTTTTAAACCACAACTTGTGTTTGAAATAAGACAGAATTCATCACGACACAAACATAATCCTGACACTGGTAGATCTGTGTGTTCTTTTTAGTATATGTTAAATAAAAACAGCAATTGATAATACATGAAAAAATGTTCTACACAGAGTGCTGCTCTTACCTCAGATCTGAAGACAGAGTATGGTTTTCCAGGACAGCACTCCTCCTTCACTTTATCATCTGCCTCGGATGCAAAAATCACATCTATCTGGTCCAACTGCAAGAACAGGTCACACTTGTTTGCAATGTAATGCAGTATTTGACGTTTAATATATAATATATTCCTAGGTTTCTTTTAAAAATGTGGTTAATAATAATTCATGCTGCACAAACTGATTATTCGGATTGGCCTCTCCCCATAAATCTGGTGCTTGCAATCTCTGGATTTGTGTGGAATACTGTTCCACAGCAAGCAACAGAATTCCAAGTAGCTGTTTCTTTACTTCCTTCACTTTCACTGGTAAAATCAGACCAATCAGCACCAATGACAGTCACCCGATTTTCAGCACCTGATTTCTGTGGAGAGCTCGATCCGAATAAATCAGTTTGAGCAGCTCTAATAACAACCACCACCACCATAATAATGACCAGAACAACAATATAGCAACATGTATCAGATCAATACAACAATGTCAATTACCTCAAGTGAGTTTGTCAAATAAACTATGTTCTCCAACAAGACAGCACGTTCATCAAACTCCAGTTCAAGGTCTAAGACCCGAGCTCCGTTCTTCTCCAGGTTTTCCTGCAGAACAAAAAAAAAAAAACCAGACCCAGCCTTAGTTTTTGCATTTTTAAATTTTCTTTACTATAATCTTTGAAAAAGCACAGAACTTCACCTTAATCATTGCTACAAAAGGCATCAACCTCTTCATGTACTTCTTCAGCTCGGGCAAAGCACTGAGTTCACTGGCAATCACCTTATTCTCTGGAAGCTGTCCGTTGTTTGCCTAAAAGGTAAAAAAAATATATATAATAAATCAGTTAAAACATCACCTAACAATTTGCCCTTAGCTATAGTAATTCAAGGACAAACAACACAAAGTTTAAAGAGCTTGATAAAAACTCTTGAAATGAATGGAGGCGTGAAGAGTACTTTCCTTGTAGTGTTTCCGCAGCAGGGTCAGGGTGGTGTGCTGCCAGGGTGGGTAGTTCTTGGCCACATACGTGGTGCAGTGGGATGGTTTCTGCTGTGGTTTATTATCTCCTTTCTGTTTAGTTACATAACAAAAACGACTTCATTTCACCAAAGCCAAGAAAAAACAATCCTACATTTTCCTTTGCGGTCTCATTTGCAATCATGTTATACTATAGGCATAGCCACCTTGAATACTTGTGTAAATAAAATGCATCTTTAGATTTTGCCATCTTTAAAATATACAGTGAGATAAACACTTATCATCCTTAAAAGTAAGATTGTTTGCTGTAATGTAGCTGTACTCTGTTACATTAAAGCTGTCCTAAAGTCACATTTGACTGCAGATTTGTAAAAAAGGACAATATATCCATTGCTGAAAAATTGTAAAACCAGGCTGAAAAGAGTTTAAGCAAGAGTACGATCCAATAGGATTTCACACACTGTTGCAAGTGACCGACAGAGTTTGCCCTTCGTTACCTTTCCCTTGGCAGGAGCCATGTAGCCTTTCAAGCGCAGCCGCAGATCATGGGCAGTTTCCATTAGATACTGAGAGGACCGGATCAGGATCTCATCAACTGGGCCAGAAACAGGCCAGGAGGCTTTCATTAGAGAGCCCGTCTGGGAGGAAGACCAAGCGATATATTACTGTTGGGCTGAAACAGAAGCACTGGCAGTACAGCGCTGGGGCACTTCATTATGTTGCTCCTTCCAGAACGATTTGTCAAGCTGATGGTTTTCAAGGACTGCAAAATAAAGCTACCATCTATATTTAAAACCAAAAACATAGAGGTACATAGACAACCACTGTTAATAATAGGAGGCGGTAAGTTAATGTAAGTAATATATGCACTGCCATGCCCTATTACTCTTACCTTTCCAAGCAGAGACCAGGTGTATTCACACAGGTGAGGGCAGATAGGTGCCAGCAGCAGAGTTTGATTTTCAATAAACTGGAACACTAAGTCCTTATGCATTCCTTCAATAGCAAGTTCACGGTACTTGTCCTTCGCTGCCTACAATATAAAGACGCATTACTATGTGGCAATTATTATTATTTATTATTTGTTTATTTAGCAGACGCCTTTATCCAAGGCGACTTACAGAGACTCGGGTGTGTGAACTATGCATCAGCTGCAGAGTCACTTACAATTACGTCTCACCCGAAAGACGGAGCACAAGGAGGTTAAGTGACTTGCTCAGGGTCACACAATGAGTCAGTGGCTGAGCCGGGATTTGAACCGGGGACCTTCTGGTTACAAGCCCTTTTCTTTAACCACTGAACCACACAGCCTCCTATAATTAATTACAATTAATTACAACATGTGCACGTACATTTGACCGCCATCACAATGGTAACAGTAAAATATACGAATCATTTCATAGTTTCAAAAGGGTTACTGTATATACCCCAAGACTGTTTTGATTGTACTAATACAACTGTGTGTAAATAGTGCAAAAAACGTGCATGTACATATTAACATTATTTTCTATATCAACTCAATGACGTTTACAGGATCCTGCTTAAAATGCTCTTTTGTCAGGATGGCTGGTAATTGAATACATTAGTGTTTGTATACATGTAACTGCTTATCCTGTATAATACTGTACAATTAAAATACATTGGTAAATACAAATTGCATTGAATTCATTAAAGAAAGAAATACCTGAAATTCAAAGAATCCAGCTTTCAGAGCTTCTTTAAACATCATCTTCTCATAATGCTGATCAGTTTTGATAATGCCGGCGTTCATTTCACTGCACAAGGCAAAGTGAAATGACAATCAAAACAGTAATTCATCTCTGAACCACACAGATAAACAAACAAACAAACAGTCTCAACCCGATCCCCAGCCTCCACATGAGACTTACAAAAGAGCACTGTATTCAAATTAATAACAGCATTCTGCACGCTTTGCTACCTGGCAAAAACTCTGTCGTTGAAGGTGTTGGCTGGGCCGCTCCTCAGGCTGTCCTGATTGGCGATCATCTCCTTCACCCACTCCACCCAGGTGTAGAGGCGGAGAATGCCAGCGTCGGCCATGGCTTCCACAAAGTTAGCATCCTCCACAGTGTCGCCAGCATCGGCAAGAGCCAGCCGCATTCCTGGATGAAACAAGGGACAGCTGGCACTTAACCTTCACTTGCTGAGGCTGGGTTAAAGTCAAAATGAACCACCTAAACGTATGTTTGACATTTTTCTTTGTCACAGTTAACATCTGTTAAATATTTCAGATTCATAAATAGTTACTGTTTGCAGGAGTGCCACTGCTTGACGGAGAAGGTCTACAATGTGTTGATGCTTTTTATTAATCTATCAAAATGTCAGTTCCCACAAATCCCAACTGTGTCCCTTCATCCAAAATACATTCAGTATTTAATGAAATGTAGAAGGCATGTATTGAGGAGCCCCCTCTGTTTGAGAAAACCCAAATAGAACACAGTTAAAATAGCCCATCATTGATAAACCAAACTCATTGTGAGCTCACAAAACATGCCCAACTAAAACTAGCAAGCAGCACCAATTAAAATGCTCGTCATCACAGTGATAATTAACCTCAGCAGAAATGTGTTCTGAATGATACATTTACAAGTTACATTAATGAGTTTTGATAGCAAGAAACTTACACTTCCTAAAATCTCAGACAGAACTCCAACGAGACATGAGCATAACTTACCATCAGCAGAAAACTTGTTGACAGCCTCACTTAAAGTGAGAAAGTTACCAGTAGATTTTGACATCTGGTAAATACAAAAAGAAAAATCAATAATCTGTTACTGTTCTTTCTGAATAGTAACAGATTTCAAAGGCTCCTACATAAGTAATAGCTAAGAAAAGCAACAATATACCTTTTCTGAGTTCAGTAAAAGATGTCCATTGGCTCTTACTGCTACAGGCCACTTTCCACTGCAAGTGAAAGGTGAAACACAACAGTTAATGTGCAATTTAAAATAATAATGAAAAAGGCCTCCACAGTCACCTACAATGTACTATATACACAGTATTATTATTAAGGAGTCATTTAGCAAATGCTATTAGTAAAGTATGCATCACAACTGCTGCTGCACTTACAATAGGACTTCGGTTTTACGTCTCATCCGAAGGACGGAGCACAAGGAGGTGTGAAGTAGTTTTAGATAATGATCCTTACTATTTTTAGCCCAACAAATTAAAAAAAATGACATCCATTTCATTAATATGCTAATATACCAATATACTAGTAATATAACAGTTAACATGCAGGAGTGTACGTGTGTGCCCATCGTCAGCACTGATACCAACCTGTCCTCGGGCCACATAGCAACATGATTGTAGAGATAGTAGGAGAGGTGGTTGGGTACAAGATCTTTGCCAGAGACTCGAACATCCACGGGATACCAGTACTCAAACTCCTGCCTCAGCTTCTGCAGGCTCTGTTTGGGGATTGTGCTCGTGGGCATGGGAGAATTCTTAAAGAAAATGTAATTCCACACTTCTTTAGTCATCTGCTCTGGTCTGTTTAAAAGAAGGAAAAAAATATATTATATATAAAGCCAATCTGAATTTTCTTATATCCAAAGTGAAAATACTCCATTGCCTCAAGATTCTTTTAGTTTAATTTTTTAAACAAATCGTACTTGATTCCTAGTGGAGATGGTGCTTGCCCATTAAGAACACCACCTTGGAGAAGATGAGCCACTGTGTAATAGGCCATATAAATCGTGGAGTCGGAGAGAGACTCGATCAGCCACTGTTCATCCCACGGCAATCGAGTACCTGCAATGGGAAGAATCTACATTTACGTTGCTTGCTATGCATAGGGAAAAATACAGTGTCAAAGCTGACCTTTTATTACTGGGAAAAGACTTGCAACTGATGTTTTTGTTCATTTCTACAAACAGACCTAATATATATATATATATATATATATATATATATATATATATATATATATATATATATATATATACACACACATACACACACACACACACACACAGACACCTTACCCAAGCCATATGTCCTGGAGCAGGCATGTTCTTGCAGCCACGCCAGTGTAGCTTCAAAATTCTTCCTCGTCTCATCACAGAATCTGGATTGAATGAAAAGTACATAATGTATCAATGGCCTGGTTAACTCACAATGTGATTAGTTAGAAAATGGTACCTGAAAACACCACGGGGACAAAAAAGGGAAGCTAAAGGAATTCTCTCCTTAGTTTTAGTGCCGTGTTCAGAACTGAAACTACACTCACGTTTCTAGAGATTTCAGAGAGTTTGATGCTGCTTCTTTCCAGTTCTTGTCACCATAATCCAAGTACCTGCCAACAAATAAATAGGTTTAATAATCGATTCCTGGGATCAACTTGATAACAAATGTAATTATGAATAATTTCCAACTGAAGTCATGCTGCGTTCTGCACTCATTAAACCCCCAACAATAAGAGCAATGACCCTTCTCTTCTCCAATTAAGCTTTTGACTGCCAAAGGCTTTGAGAAGCTGGAATGCTTACCACTGGTCACAGAGAGCCACCACACACTCGTCTGCTGATCTGGACATCACCTGCTTTTCTGGCTCCATGTAGATTAAGGCTTCACCCTTTAAAGTTTAAGGATTTGGGTAATGTGTATGTATACCATGAAAGACTACACTACCACATTCAAATGATTTGTTCAACTACCTTAAAAGTATTGAATGAAAACCAGTAAATTACTATAATTCATAAGCTGGGTATCTAAAGTAAGAATAATAGTGAAGACTTGAATAACAAAAAATACCAGATTCGTCAATGCAAAGAAATCTAAAATCCAAAAGGGAATTATTGAAATATCCAGTGATGACATCAGTTCACGGGTAACCGTTTGATTTAATACAAATCATATGGATCAAGTGAAACAACATATTTACATTATCAACCATCTTCTTTTGAATTGGTTTCTTGACATCTTGAACTTTCTGCCCCTTGTATCCGTCCACCAGCATTATCTGAAGGAAAAAACAAAACAAAACAAAACATTGACCACTAATAATACAAAAACCTGTTTGGGTACAATATTCACAGTAGGGTACTGTAAAATAACTTAACAAATAATCTTCAATAAAATGGTAAGCAAATAAAAAGTAATAGAAATGTCAAAAACCATTGTAACTACATTTGGTTCCAGACTGAATCTGTGTTCGATCTGGAGCATTTCAAATCTCAGTGCTCTTGAGCAGGTATATGGAAACAAAGCAATAGTGGTATTTAATATAACCCACAACCAAAATGTCTAAAGATGCTCAGGAATGCTTACAAATATCCACATTCACTAGTTAAACTTACTCCTTCATAAAATCCCTTGAGGTAAACCATCTCCTTGGCTTCTGCCAGCTTCTCCCTGTCGTTCTGGCTCTGAATCTTCAGCTCGTCACACACTTGGGGAGCAGACAGATTCCCATAGCCTGGGATTTCAATTATAGGCACCTGGATACATATTAACAGACCCAGGTTAACAGCACATCCATTCATGGGACCACCTCTATTTAAAATACTGTACTTACTATTCAAATAAAACATTATCGTGGTGTATATTCCATGAGGATTTTGCATACAAGACAAAGGACAAATACAATTTTAAAAAGACAAATCAGGAACACATCTTGTACTAAGCCTGTATGAAATACCATATTATCTAAATGGCAAGAATACAGTATTTACATTGAATCACACCTAGTTAAACTTACTGGTTCAAAAGGCAGGACCATCTCATCTTTGATCCCATATTTCTCCCTCAATGCCTGCAAAGGAAACCCCCATAAACAACATCAGGAACCCCTACTTGTATCGTCTGTTGTACAAACAAACACTTGCATTGCTTCCCTAAATGTTCATTTTCATAACAGCAGTGTAAGTAAACGTGAATATGTAGAGTCGTTTTGGTTAGTTCCAATATCAATCTCCGATTGGACAGTGCATTGACCAGAATGTAAATAAGAATTTCTTAAAATATATTTCAGAGGAAAAAAAAAGATTTCCAGAAGTAGCAAAGGTCATTTGTAGACATTTTGATGCAGACTGTGTGTAATATAAAACTTGGTAAGATTGGATCATTCTACTACAGCACAGGACACGTTACCTGTTTCTTTTTCAAATCTCGAAGTGCTGCAATATCATCAGGGGCATCAGAGGGAACACTAGTGACCACTCCCGTGCCTAGAAAAAAACAATGGAGTCAGTAAAGTCCCACGGAACAAGCACACTCACCTACACCATTATTTAACTGCAAATGCAGTTCTGTGTTTGTTAGGGTTAGGGTTACACAATGTTTCTCAAAGTCCGCATGTTGTGTTTTCTGGCGGATAGACCCCCAGCACTTAAATGAAATTCAAGGCAAGCAACATATACTGTACCTTTGTCTTCCTTAATCGTGAGCATTGGCAGAGCATAGATGATTTTGTAGGATGTCAGAGGAGCACTTAGTGCACAACCAAGAATATCCTGAAAAGAAGTTGAAAAAAATAATTTGATACCACCACATACAACTAATTCTATTAAACAAAGCTGAAAATACCCTTTGAAATCATTGGTTAGCTGACATGCAGCAAGATATAGCCAAAGACTTGTTCTACCTCTCCAAACAGCTCCATCACCGAAGGTACCACCCCGTTCTCTTTGGTGAAACCTTGGTAGGACATGTTCCTGGCAGATCTCCGAGTGCTGATGAAAATGTCCCCATTTGCCGTCTCAAAGGCAATGTACTTCATGTCAGGTCTGACCCAGCAGTTTGTTTGTCCAAACATGGTCTCCGGTCTGAGAGTAGCAGCTACCAAATAAATGGCTCTGCCTTTAAGACCGCTAATCAAAACATAAAATAAATTAAGATTAAAACAGCAATTCTGCAGGTCACAAGTTAGATGAGTTCAGTGGTTCATAGTGAGCTAATAACACCTAATTATCATCCAGCCACTGAAGTACTAAACCAAAAAGTGCCTTTTGTTTAGCAAGGTCACCTTTACTTTGGCATAATCACCTTGACAAATTAGCGAGGCAAGGCCTATTTCAGCTGTTTATCACAGAACTTAAACAAAAAAAACCCCTGACACATTAGTGTACATCAGTACCTTAGCTTTGAAGGAAAGGGTTCAACCATCTTCATTTTAATTAAAGTATATTCCTGAGGACCAACTCCCTGTGAAGAGAAAGTAAATTAACAGTTAAAATCCAGGAGAAATATGCAGAACAAGCTGCTTGAGTTAGGAAGGATCTGGGTCTGCTCCTGGAAGATCTTATTGATGTATCTTATCATTGCACTGAGCAAATGGGTGAAGCAAAAAGACAACTCAACCTTTTTATAATTAGGTTCTTTACAGACTTCTGCTTACCTCTCCTGTTTGTCTGTCATGGTCCATACAAGGCTGACCATCCTTTGGTGAATAAATGGTATATCTGCAAAGATTAAATACAAGATTTCTCAAAGCACTTCACAAAAACAAAATGGTTTATTATCTTCTATATATCTGGTTTATTATAAAAAATGCTAACTTTGAATATTTCAGAAACATAATTAATAATTAGGATGAAATAATAAATGAACATTAAAAACAGTGACAAAGTGGCATTGTTCCAACTTCAATTCTCATGGCACTTCCACGTGGATTACATTAAGAGATATTTTTACCTCTTTCCAAACTTGATTTTCTTTCTTTCCTTAAGGCTCTCAAACTGCCACCTGACAAAGGAGTCATAAAATGGGTTGACATCAGTTGTAATAAAGGAGCGACGCCAATCCACCTGCAATGAAATCCCATGGATGATTAAAGGGGAAACAAAGAGTATGTGGTTCCTAAGTGGTTAACTCCTCATAGGTCAGTGGCGAATTACCTTGACCCCCATGCTCTTCATGTCTTGAACAGCCAGCGGAGGGAAGTATCCAAGCCAGTATTCAGCCTCAGCAAACTGGACAATCTCCTCATCGGACAGGCCCAAGGACCTCATGATGTCCCACTGAAACTTTGCACCTCCAGACTTTGCAGCAGCTTTACTCTGCAAATATCATTAAACAGATCAGCAATGCCATGCAAGACTCTGCAAAACACTCATACAGGTAGTTTTTAGGAAGATCATTTTACATGCTTACTCTAAGCTCAAAGACCACTGCCAACTGCTAATCTTTTTTTTCTTCTTTCAATGTGAAAGATTGATCCGCCCCCCCAACAGTAAGCATTGTATATATTTATAAATCATAGTGCTGGGGCACATTTTAAATATTAACCTCTACTCAGGTGTCTTGGTGAGATATGCCATACCTTCTTGCCTTTTGCTTTGTCCTTGATGACAATTTCCTCTGCCTCTTTCTTAACTGGAGTCTCCTCCTCCTCTTCTTCATCTGGGAACTGTGGTGGGCAGCCGTAAAGTTCCAACTCTCTCTTCAACTTGTCAGCACAAGCCTGAAGAATAATTGCAGGAAGTAATTATTACCATAATACTGGCAACACCTACATAAAGTCTTTGGATAATACAATAATAAAGCCATTGGAACCAGCAGGAGAAAATAAACAACTCACTTTGATGGGCATCCCAGTACAATGCAATCCGAAGGGAAAGAGACAATGCTTTCCTTTCAAGCGCTGGTATCCCACTGCAAACTACAGAAAGAGAAATGTCAGTGCTAAAACATGACCAAACACATTTCAACTGTAGACATGCCTTCAAGTCCTGCATATTTAAACAGAGAAATGTATGCAGCTTGTGGCTGAAATTAGAGTGACAGGGGTTCTGTACCAAATATACTGCTCAGGTGTCTTTCAAGCACATTAAACTTCACATAAAAGCAATATGCCTTCAGTTTAAGGCACTC
This sequence comes from Acipenser ruthenus, assembly GCF_902713425.1. NCBI lineage: Eukaryota > Metazoa > Chordata > Actinopteri > Acipenseriformes > Acipenseridae > Acipenser > Acipenser ruthenus. The sequence continues at coordinate 27,154,146 of NC_081210.1, forward strand.
CTGACTCTATAACATATGTACTTGCATTGACGGCTTCAGTATTTAGATCCAATGAATGACAGGGCTAAGCACGCTGGTCAGTGAATTCTAAAACGTACCTTTTAATAACTATTAACTACTTACCTCACACTTGGAAAGTGAGAACGTGTGCCCAAGATGCAAACGTCCATTCATGTACGGATAAGGAAATGTGACAAAGTACTTGTTCTTACTGTGGAGAGACAGGAAGGATCAGACATTTTAGATTAACTGATGAGAGACATATACTTTAAAGGTCTGACTGAGCAGTGTGTGATATGTTTAGATGTTCAGCTCAGGGTACAAAATCAGGACCTCTATTCAAGCAGTTTCCTGGAGGCCCGATCTTAAGACAGGAACCTATTGTGTGCATGGCTATCATTGCGGATATGGGCTGCCTATAACAAATGCTTTACCCACTTTTTACAACTGTGCAGAACCTTAAGTAGTTTCAAGTTGTCAGTCTCCACAGACAGCCGCAGAGATGCGCATCGCTAGTCATTACACTTTTCAGTAACTCACCTTTCTCCTCCGCTGGCTGCATCAGCTTCAAACACTTTCTCCTCATCCCATTTCTGCTGGACTTCTTTCTCAATCTTTTTTATGAAGTCGACTTTTGCTGTTCCTTTGCGCTCCTAAAGTGGGAAAAAAAGGACAAACCTTACAATAATAAACAAATACGCATAATATCTTTTGAAGGTAAAAATACTAAAGTTTGAAATATGAGTTTTGCATTTATGCATGCTGGTGTTGGGGCGGAAGCAAAAAATAAATATGTTCTGTTTGACGTTTACTTCTGACATCGGCACGGTACAAATGGAAAGAAGACGTCAGTGTGCACCACGCCACATATCCGAGTAATCTTAAGATTTATCTCACGATGTACGGTACGTTGACTCAGTCTTTTCCATGTGTGCAAGACAACAGGCTGCCAGCAATGGTCGTACATTGTCAGCAGTACACAGCCAGGCATTGCTTGCGAGTTGCACATGGGCATGCGGTATTGTTGTTTAAAACTTGTAATTAAATAAACTAAAATGAATAAGATACAAGTATGACATAAACTCACCGTCATGTTAAACAGGTTTCCAGTTTACGTTTTCAAAGTTCAGAAATATAACAATAAACGTCAAAAATTGTACGATACTAACTCCACCTGCTTTCAGACGTCACTTCCCGATGACGACACCGGTTCGGAGGAGGAGTGAGACCCAACTCATGTACTACATGCTAGGAGTTGTAGTTTATACCCAGACCCTGTCCATCTACAAGCATCAAATGGTGCACAGAAAGTCTCCAAAAGTCTTACAGAATCGTAAAGCATTGTTCCTAGTGTTTTGCATTTACAGTGAATTGCTGACAGTATTGCTTTTGTGACCTACGACGAAGTCTTAGGGGAAAAAAAACTGCAAAACCCAGAGTGCAAAGGGACACTAAACTTAAAGTGATCAAATGTGATATGCATAACATGTCGTGGCAAAGCCTTACATCAGCCAAATGAACTGAGCTCCGCCATCAAATGAAAACGAACATTGATGTCAGAAACGTCAGATACTTTTAAAACTAACCGGAAAGGATCATATATAAAACACATTGAAAACGATTGCGTTCCTCCAAATCGCATAAATATTTCACCTAACTCCTCAACCCAATCCCTAAAGCTAAGCAAACCTGTTGCCTATGCTAATGTAAGACATCCATTGCATAGTTTTTAAGAAATTCACATCGTCAATGACAGCGGCTATGGCGGGGTTATATAACACCACCCCTGATTCAGCCTGTCCAGTTTTAATATCTTCAGGAAGCTGCCTGCAATAAGCAGGACAGGGCAGTCCAGACTGAGATGAAGCACCCTACCCTTGTCCTCCCTTAGCTTTTGACAGTTGTGTAACATCAAAGTAAAGAGAAGACACTTTTACAAATGTACTCAATCAGGCTTTGTGTCCTGTTCAAAAGAAAGTCCATGTGTTTAATATGTTCGGAAGCTGTATTAGTTTGGGGTAGACTTTAATCCTGTCTGCTTACCACACTAAGACTTTCTATACAGACTACCTAACCTAAATTAACATTCAGTAGTCCACGATTAGTGCTGGGGTCTGTGAAACCACATGTTAGAGTTCTATTTATTTATTTATTTTTAATAATTCTAGACGATACCTAATTTACATATGGTCAGTTTTTTCGTTAAAAAGATTACATGGTGCATACATAATAACTGCAAATGGAATGGTAAAATAACAGTTTTTAAAGTTTCCAAATTATATAAAATCCCTGAAACTGAGAAAAGAAACAATCATATTAAAAAAAAAACAAAAAAAACATGTATAGTGTTTTTTGTTTTAGTCGGTTATTTTTTTAAAAAAATGCTACTTTCTGTCTATTTTGTTTATTACGTTACTGTATTATGCTGGAGGCGAACAACAAACAAACACACAGGTGCTACAGTTGTAATTAAAACCACACATAATGTCTAAAGCAGGACTTCAATTTGATCACTTCTAAAAGCAATGGAAAAAATCCCTGCACCATTACCATATACACTCTGGTGTAATCGAGTGATTTTTAATTCAAAAGCACCGTCAACCTTACGATCTGTTGCGGTCGACATCTCCCGCCTACTTTGTATGTGATTGGATTACTTTAAGCCCCGTTCAGGATCCTAGTTTTGATTGGGTTGTCAGCCTGCCAGTCAAACGGAAACCGCTCATGAACGTAAAGCAGTTTGTCAGACCTGCAAGTTGCTATTAGGCCTAAAGCTGCGACTACAATTGATTAAATTTGACGATGAAAGTGGGATTAGCACATTATATTCTTTATTTATAGTTGGCATTTGAAGATACGTTTAAAGAAAATGATAATAGAGGACGTGGAAGCTCTGAAATCGTGGTTGTCGAAACTACTGCAGCCCATGTAAGTATATTAACATTTACGAAATGACAACAATTGTCGATGTGGCCATGACTATTTACAGATTTCCAACTATGACGTTTTCTCTATGTAATGCTGAAACTATACATATTGTGGTGAGTTTTGAAAATAATTGTTTGTTTGACTGGTAGAAAAATGTGATTAAATTGGTGTTACAGTACGGGACGTGTACACACTGTACTGCTACGCACTGTGTCTGGTGCAGAGACGCTAGGCCAGTGATTACAGTAATGCAAGTTGATTTAGTTTCGGAAGGTTTAAGTTGAAGGTGCAGACACTTCAGGTTGGTTTTTATTCCTGTGTTTCACTGGACTCTGTTGCTGTGCACACACACACACACACACACACACAGTAATTAAATAAGTGAAATTGTGCAGGTTTGCTAGGCCAATTTGGTATATTCTTTGCGGTTTACGAATAAAATACGTATGCTTTATTATTTTAAGTTTTTTTTGTACGTATAGGGTACTTTTCATAAATGTGTTTTGTACTTCATCGTCACTGCAGGTTGGTCACTGTCATTTACACATTGCAGTGAGTATACATATTAGCCAGTATTAATACTTCTAAATAGGCAAAATACCTATTGATTTAATTTTGGGATTTAGTTTGTTCAATATCTGCTCTTTGGTTAAGCGCTGTATTATTATGATGATGATGATGATGATGTACCGGTATATATTTGGTCCAAACGATTCATAACAGTCCACACAATAGTAATACAATACTAAGTGTTCATCTGGAATGCTGCGTGATATGGGGTCGGTAGAGACTAGAAAATATACTAACGATACACCTCTTATTAACAGTATAGTAAAGTACTATGGACAGGACTGTCACCACGTGATTAAATGTAAGTTGCTACAGTTATGTTTTGCAACATTGGTATAAAATGTTGTTATTGAACTACAGTGAGTTAATGTCTTGAAGGACATGGGAATCCTTTTTAACAAACTAAAATATTAGAATTGTTAATAATAATAAAACATTGTTTATGTTTTTTAATTAAATATGTTTTGGCACAACAGCCTGTTCAGCAGCTTGTATAGATTGTCGTGACCTATATATTGATTTTGTGATGAAATTATTATATATTGTTATTAATGTCCCATTGATGTGATGCCTCCTGTTCATGTTAGACCAAACATATGCATATCATTAAACATGTTTATTAATTTAAAAGGGGAGTTGCATTGCTCTACTGCAGGGGTACTAATACACCAACCCTGGTCCTGGAGAGCCACAAATCCTCAGGTTTTATAGGTGTCCATTCTGTGTCATCAGTGGCTAAAGATCTGGAACACCTGTTAATCTTGACTAATTAAGACAGTTATTGGTGCAATTTAACTGAGCGCTCGGTTGAAACGAAACCCAGAAGACCCAGTAGCTGCCCAGGACCAGGGTTGGAGCCCCCTGCTACTGATTCTGTGTGAGATATGTGAAAGAAAACATTTCCTTTACAGATGTGATGCAGACCCTTCGGCTTTGGCAAACTACGTTGTAGCCTTAGTAAAGAAAGACAAACCTGCAAAGGACTTGAAGGCACTTTGTGCTGATCAGTTGGATGTCTTTTTACAAAAAGGTAAATACTGGAAATCAAATTTAGCACCATGCTTTTCATCAGTGTTTGTTGGGGCATACCTGCATGTTTTATTTATATATATATATATATAATTCATGCATTGAACGTTCCCTGCAGCCAGTGATTCATAAACAGAACAGACTATATATATATATATATATATATATATATATATATATATATATATATATATATATATATAATATATATTTTAGCTCAAAGAGCCAGCTGCCCTTGTCTTGGGACATCGCTAGCTGTCACAGCAGTAATTGCAGTTTTGAGAATAACATTCCCAGTAGTCAAAAATGACTTGTCCTCAAGTGGAAGAAGTGTTTGCGGAATGTAATTTAATCAAATTATTGTTGGTAAGATTTATTAACTTTCCCCATGCCCCAAGGAACTGAACTTCAGTTTATTTTACAGTAATTTCATTTACAGATACCCAAGTGGTGTCGGGGGGGGGGGTCAATAGGTTTAATTCTCTCCTTTTTCAAACATTTCTTTATTTTTAACTTGTACACTTCAGTGTCTGTTTGCCCGATTGGATAGTCCACTGTGAGTACTGGGTGGGTGACTATACATGTCTATTGTATAATATTACTTACTTGCTTAGCTGCTGTTAAACCTATTCAAATGATCTAATTTCAGAAACAACTGGCTTTGTGGATAAACTTTTTGAAGGTTTAACTACAAAAAACTATTTGGGAAATCAAGATCAACTTGCAAAGGAGGCTGCAAAAGTGGAAATGAAAACAGGAGGTCAAAAAATGGAAGAAAATAAAGAAGTGGTAAGTTGAGCATGGAAAAAAAGTGAATTTAAGGCCCCATTAAAATGGAGTTTGTATTTCGTGTGGTAAAATACCCCATTAAACAAAATATTGTATTTCTTTAGACTGTAAGTTTGGAGGAAGAGAGGGATGGGAGAAGAAAGAAAAGTCCTTTGAGAAACCGTCCTGATCCAAATGAAATGCGGTAAGCTTCATCTCTGATATATCATTTCTTTATCTAGAAAGAGCGTTCCCATTGTTGCCGATGGTATTTGGTTGAAAAATATGGAACATGCTGTTTTTCCTGTAAATATACAGGGAACTCGGATTAGACAAATATTCTGATGCTACGAATTTTCTACATTGTCCCGGACAACTTTAGCAGTCACTCATTATCATTACTACTTTTAATATTAATTCACAGCACACATTTCCTGTTATTATTTTGGAGCCTCTCCAGGAAAGAGAAATTTGAATAAAACAAATTGCGCTAGTTCAAACAGTTGATGCAAAAGATATTGGGAAATGTTTTGCATACAGGTTAGCGCCTCGATTCTGTATTTTAGTGCTGTTTTGGGACTACTGATCCTATGATGCATTTCAAGTTGCTAAAGAGCTCACGCATCAAGGCTATTTCCATGAGGCAGCGCAAAAATGTGCACTATCCTTGCAGACAAAAGGTGATGAAAGGGTTGGCTAATGCACCACTGTACAATAAATGTTGCTGCAGATTGCAACATTCACACAAACACTCAGCCATTCTGAAAAACTAGAGTGAACTATTAAGGCTATAAACAGCAAACTGGATGCAAGATTTTCGCTGTTTCCGATTTGCTCTAACTGATGTTGAGGACGCCTTGCTTTCGTGGTTTAAAAATGCCAGTGATCAGAATGGGACATGCAGGTTTCAAGTGCTGTTCATTTGCAATGTATACTTTTCAAATGTTTGAAAATACAACTGTATTTTCAATAAAATGCACAGCGCTTTCAAATTTATAATACTTTTTACTGTTCTGTAATTGAAATTTGATTTCAGTGTTCTTGGGACTTCAATAAAAAAAAACTGGCAGTATGCATTTGGCTTGGACTCCTGATAATATTGTTTTGCTGGTCCTTTGAAATTCGTATTGACGAGAATTGACTGTATTTAGGAATCGTGATGACAAGAGAAGGGATGATCGCAAGCGAAGAGATTGTGACCGGCATAACAAGAATAGCGACCCATACAGAGAGCGGTATGATAGGCGCAGGGGAACCAGCAGGGGGCGAAGCTTCAGCAGGAGTAGGAGTCGAAGTGGCAGCAGAGGGAAGAGTGGAGACAGAGATCACAGCCGCGCAAAAGGTGAGTTACTGTACTGTAACAAGCACTGGTACCTCCCTAAATTATTTAGCAAACGTTTCGACTACAAGACTTTCTCTTTTTCATGGATCCATTTGACCTTGGTAGCCTGAAATGAGAAAATCGGTTGTTTTTAATGCTGCACCCTGTACTTATGGAAAAGTAACTTATTAATCCATTTTTAAAAAGTTTAAACAGGTGTAGTTCAATAGAGGTGCTTTCCATGCTGGAAAAAATGTGTTATTTTTGCCGTCTCTACCTGTTAATGTGTCAGAATTGAGTAAAACAGATTAATATAATATCCTTGCTGATACAGCTTATTTGATATCCTGCCCTTAAGCAGTGTTATAATGTATGCTGTCTTGCAGTATTTACTGCAGTAAATTCACTCTAAATAAGATCACATCACAAAACATTGCCGCTCTTATGTCTGATGCTTTAATTCTGCTGCTTTGTGGTCTACGGAAGCACTGTGTGAGGAGGAGGAGGTGGCATTGTGATTGTCACATTGTGTGTAAAACGCAACATCCTTTTGTCTTCAGTAGATCACAGGTTAAAGTTTGAGGCGGAGAGGAATGAGCTGGAGGGTTATGTCCCAGTGTCTATGCCAACCTCGATCTCCGTGCAGCAGCAGCAACAGCAGCAGCCTCAACAGCAGCAGCAGCAGCAGCAGCAGCACCAGCAGCAGCCTCAACAGCAGCAGCAGCAGCAGCACCAGCAGCAGCCTCAACAGCAGCAGCAGCAGCAGCACCAGCAGCAGCCTCAACAGCAGCAGCAGCAGTATTCCTGTGGGGGCCAAGCTATCCCCAGCACCGTTGCTGTGGTAGCACCTGCTCACCTCCCAGACAGCACCACAGAGAGCTGGTCTAACTACTACTCTAAACGCAACGAAGGCAAGCCATTCAGCAGGAGCGCCGCTCAGAAACGCCGCTGCAGAGACTACGACGGTGAGGATAATAAGCTGTAATCCCTACAATGTTCATGTGTTGTATTAGACCTATACGAGTTCAAAAAGCTTGAAGGATTTTTAATGGAATGTAATGCTAACTCTACTAATTAAGTGTAAAATGTTGTCTAGTCACAGATGTGTTTTGTTTTTTTGTTTTTTTTTTGTGTTTTTTTCCAAATTACATTGTGGATTTGGAGGAGGATGTAACAAGTGTTTGAAATTGTATTCCAGAAAATATGGACTTTTATACTATATCTCACACTGACACAGAATTGTCTAAAGAGTGTTTTGGGGGAAAAAACAGTTAATTTGGGGAAGGTACTATGCTATATTATAAGACTGTACAATATATTTTAGAGAATTGGAAGCTAGTATTATAGTTTATCTTTTCATATAACAATATGGAAATGTATATTTGCTACCAGTATTCATTCCAAAAACATTTTTTTTTTGTTGTTGTGTACTATAATGGAGTAATCCTTTCTGAAAAACAGCCCTTTGTCACACTACTGATCCCTGTTGGATGCATTCTCATAGGACAGCATCCACTGCTGTCTATTTACCTCATTTACACTGGTATTTATAGCGTCTAGCTCTTAGGCAAACAAGCTCTCCAGCTGCATATCAAACTAGAGCAGGTTGCTTTATTGAGAGTAGAGTGTTCTCCAAATACACTGCTTGAACTGGCAGCAAATGCATTTTGTTTTAGATTAAGAGTTTGCATAATTATACTTGTTCTTGAATAGGTGCTTTCATGTGAACTATTCTTTGCTCATTGCGTAGTAGAATAACTAGTTGGGTTATTCCAGCATTAACCAGTTTTAATGTATGTTACTGTTATACTCCTGTGTTTATCAACCTTTAAAAAGAGACATTATAACTCTATTGTGTTTTGTTTTTCCCCAGAGAGAGGTTTTTGTGTGCGTGGTGACCTGTGCCCCTTTGACCATGGCAATGACCCTTTAATAGTGGATGATGTCACGTTGCCAACCATGATTCCTTTCCCACCACCTCCTGGGCTACCTCCCCCTGGTCTTCCAATGCCCCCGATGCCAGGGATGCCCCCTAACCTCCGGTTACCCATTCCTCCACATGGGCAGCCTCCACCCCCAGGCATCTTCCCAATGCCAGGTTTGTACCCTTTGTCTTTGCTGCTGTGTGTGAGTTACAGAATATCCAGTATATTAAGCACGGAGTAATTCCTTTACTACATAGAGCACTAAAAATGATGCTTCATTCTAGTCAGCTGCTGTGTCATGACAATTCATTCTAGTCAACTGCTTAAACATGAGTCATTTATTTTAGTAGCCACTTGTTGTTTCATCTAAAAATAGTCATGCAGTAAATTAGTTAACAAAAAGGATCAAATGGTTCTTTAAGCTTTAGCTATAGACTGATTTGTTCAAGTTATATTGATGAAATATTACTGAGCAAGATGGTCCAGCAAAAATACAGAACGGTCTGGCTTCCAACTGGAAAGGCTGTGGCAAAGCTGGGATTGAAACTCAGAATCACCTGGTTCTTTGTCTTGTGAGCATCCACTCGACCAAACCCTCTGTGCATTATACAGTGTTCCCCCTTTTTATAAGGCGGCCCTTATACTGCAGAACAGGTTATTAGGCAGTACAGTCATGGCTCCCATTTGCCCCATAATGCCATTACACCAACACTAATATTGTCGTTATAAGGCAGAACACAAATAGCACAGTCTCTTAACTATGGGTGCAGAGTACAGTGGTATAAAAGGGGGAGCACTGTATGAGCCCCACCACATGGTAAGTTTATTGTCGAGGAAAAGCATATGTTTTCTTTTGCCATCTAGATCCTTAATCCAGTATTATCAGGTACAGTAATCCATGTTCAATGCTAGTTATTGAGTCAAACATGTACATCTGTAGAAAGTCACAGTATTTTTGTATGTGTGTGTTCCCTTGTAAGGGTGACAGGTGCAAAATGATTTTGCAGTTTTTAGAATATTTTTTCATGGTATCTTTATAGGACCACCTTTAATCCCAACATGTGCAATAAATAATCGTGAACACTCTGGAACGAGTTCAGTTTCTACTCTTGCACCAACAGGAGTAGGACCAGCTCCTCCTCTTCCTCCTCGTCCTTCTATACCTCCACACCCACAGTATACATTAGCAGAATGTAAGCATATATATGTTAATTGCTGTTGCCTGGGTGTTTTTATAGAATTGAAATCTCTTACAGTACCAAACTTGCACCTGTAGATGTCCTATAAAATGACGGGGAAGCTACGAAATACAAACAGTTTATTTCCTGAGTAAAACAACGTGTAAATTACTGTTTTTATCTTTTATTTCAGCTTTCTTTGTTTTTGTAGGAATATACAGTACTGTGCAAAAGTTTTAGGCAGGTGTGAAAAAATGCTGTAAAGTAAGAATGCTTTCAAAAATAGACATGTTAATAGTTTATATTTATCAATTAACAAAATGCAAAGTGAGTGAACAGAAGAAAAATCTACATCAAATCAGTATTTGGTGTGACCACCCTTTGCCTTCAAAACAGCATCAATTCTTCTAGGTACACTTGCACACAGTTTTTGAAGGAACTCGGCAGGTAGGCTGGCCCAAACATCTTGGAGAACTAACCACAGTTCTTCTGTGGATTTAGGCAGCCTCAGTTGCTTCTCTCTCTTCATGTAATCCCAGACAGACTGGATGATGTTGAGATCAGGGCTCTGTGAGGGCCATACCATCACTTCCAGGACTCCTTGTTCTTCTTTACGCTGAAGATAGTTCTTAATGACTTTCGCTGTATGTTTGGGGTCGTTGTCATGCTGCAGAATAAATTTGGGGCCAATCAGATGCCTCCCTGATGGTATTGCATGATGGATAAGTATCTGCCTGTACTTCTCAGCATTGAGGAGACCATTAATTCTGACCAAATCCCCAACTTCATTTGCAGAAATGCAGCCCCAAACTTGCAAGGAACCTCCACCATGCTTCACTGTTGCCTGCAGACACTCATTCGTGTACCGCTCTCCAGCCCTTCAGCGAACAAACTGCCTTCTGCTACAGCCAAATATTTCAAATTTTGACTCATCAGTCCAGAGCACCTGCTGCCATTTTTCTGCACCCCAGTTCCTGTGTTTTCGTGCAAGGTTGAGTCGCTTGGCCTTGTTTCCACGTCGGAGGTATGGCTTTTTGGCCGCAAGTCTTCCATGAAGGCCACTTCTGACCAGACTTCTCCGGACAGTAGATGGGTGTACCAGGGTCCCACTGTTTTCTGCCAATTCTGAGCTGATGGCACTGCTGGACATCTTCCGATTGCGAAGGGAAGTAAGCATGATGTGTCTTTCATCTGCTGCAGTAAGTTTCCTTGGCCGACCACTGCGTCTACGGTCCTCAACGTTGCCCGTTTCTTTGTGCTTCTTCAAAAGAGCTTGGACAGCACATCTGGAAACCCCTGTCTGCCTTGAAATTTCTGCCTGGGAGAGACCTTGCTGATGCAGTATAACTACCTTGTGTCTTGTTGCTGTGCTCAGTCTTGCCATGGTGTATGACTTTTGACAGTAAACTGTCTTCAGCAACCTCACCTTGTTAGCTGAGTGGCTGTTCCTCACCCAGTTTTATTCCTCCTACACAGCTGTTTCTGTTTCAGTTAATGATTGTGTTTCAACCTACGTATTGAATTGATGATCATTAGCACCTTGTTTGGTATAATTGTTTAATCATACACCTGACTATATGCCTACAAAATCCCTGACTTTGTGCAAGTGTACCTAGAAGAATTGATGCTGTTTTGAAGGCAAAGGGTGGTCACACCAAATATGGATTTGATTTAGATTTTTCTTCTGTTCACTCACTTTGCATTTAGTTAATTGATAAATATAATCTATTAACATGTCTATTTTTGAAAGCATTCTTACTTTACAGCATTTTTTCACACCTGCCTAAAACTTTTGCACAGTACTGTGTGTGTGTATATATGTATATATATATATATAAATTTATTTATTTATTTGTGGGGGGGGGGGTATAATTAACATTTTGCTTTATTAAACAGCTTTGTTTTTGGTCTTTTTTTCCAGATAACTATGATCCTGAAGCTTATAACCCGGAGGCACCTGGTATCACAGCCTCGGGTAGACCTCAGTACAGACAGTTTATCCCCAGAATACAGACCCAGAGGTCCAATCTTATTGGACTCACCTCCAGTGATATGGACGTACCAAGTTCAAGAGGTAATAGCTGCTGTTTTATATATATATGTATATGTGTGTGTGTATGTGTGTGTGTGTGTATATATATATATATATATATATATATATATATATATATATATATATATATATATAATATATATATTTTTTTTTTTTTTTTTTTAATAATTGTAACTTTTCTTTTGAACCTGTACCTGCACATTTGTTAAACGGGGTAATTTGAAGATGAACATTTTTCATTTAAGTATATAAATGTGTTGCATATGAAAAATCGTTGCCATAGACGTCTTGGAAACACTTAGTGTTATGTGTCCTTGCAGATTAATTTGTTAATGTTTTATCCTATTTTTAGCTGCCAATATAGTTATCCAGACTGAACCATCCGCCTTGGCCATGACGAATAATAATTTATCAAGATTCAGTAGTGATCAAGACAACAGGAAGAGGCCACTGGCTGTCACTGACGCACCCCCAACTAAGAAATCCTGGCTGGAAAAGTAAGGGCAGTGTTTCTTAAATGTCTTGTTAGATAGGTGTGTGGAGTGTGGGGTTAATATTGTGCAGATAGGAATTATCTTCAGCAGTTACTATCTCCATAGAAGTTCCACATCCCAGACAAAAGGAAGATCAAGGAATGGTCCGTAGTCTGTCATTTTTTAACTTATTAGGTGAACTTTTCAAGTTTATTGTACAGTTTTTTTTTTTTTAAAGAAAATGTCTATCCCACGCAATCTGTTCCTATGAATACATTGTTGTTGTTAGTTTATAATATGTGCTAATGCTTATGCAGGTATTTTAACATTTTATTGAATTTGATTTATTAAGGCAAAATTTCAACAACCAGCATAAACCTGGCTTTCAAAAGAAAAATCATTACGCCTACGCCAACACCAAGCTTGAAGTTCGCAAAATCCCCAGGGATATCAACAATATTGCCAAACTGAATGAGCATTTCAGCAAATTTGGTACTATTGTCAACATTCAGGTAAGACTTCCATAACATTCCAAAGGGTTTCATTTCATGTGCTAAAAAAACAAGTAATATTTGTTTTTATTTTTACTGGTCTATTTGTTCTCAGAAATAATAATCTCTCAACAGTAATGGGCACAGATGATTCTTTTAAAAAGTATGCTTAATTATTACTGATTTGGAAGTCCTTGCTAGAAGAGGTGTCTGTTAGCGCATTATGCGTTTTACAGAAAACCACTGTTCAGGATATAAGAAGTACAGACTCTTTTGTGACTGAGCGCTGCCGATGCATTCATTCGCTCTCTTGATAGTAATTTGGCTTTTCATTTTCAGGTTGTCTTCGGAGGGGATCCAGAAGCTGCTCTTATACAGTATACTGTGAATGAGGAAGCCAGGAGGGCTATCTCCAGCACGGAGGCTGTCTTAAATAACAGGTTTATCAGAGTGTACTGGCACAGGGAGAATAATGAGCAGCAGCAGCAGCAGCAGCAGCAGCAGCAGCAGACACCCTCTCAGGCTGCTTCAGTAGTACCTCAGCATGCCAACGTTCATAAGGTAAGCTTTTCATTTAGTGTACACGATATAAAATGTGCTGCTTGTCGGGGCCTTGGGAAAGATGTAATAAGAACCTGTCATTGCACATGAGATGAGCTGTGTTCTCACACAAAAGGCTTGTGAATGGTCCAGCTGCACCCCCTGGTTTCTGTGCTTCAGGCTTGTTTACAGTAGCTCTATCCATTATGGCCTGTGCATACTTTTGTTTATTTTATTTTTTTATTTTGTTAATATATTAATAAATATAATGTGGAGTTCATATATAGAAATATTGATGAATGTACTGTAATCTGTGTTGAAAATGCACATGTCTTGGGATGCAGTGATTTGGACTTCATTACAAAGGACTAGGACTTCATTAATGTTTCTGTTGTGTTTTAATGTTTTCCAACGGGAGGATGTTTTGTTTTAGATAGTCATTTTTTTTACCTTCAAAAATGACACAGATTTCTTTAATCTTTTTTTTAAGGTAATGAACAAGCTGCTGAACCCTGGGTCATACTCTCTCAATAAGATGAAAACTCGACCTGGAGCAATGGCTGTAAATAAAGCCGATCCATTACATACAGGTTTCATCCAGACAAGTGCTTCAGCAGAGGTTTCACAGGTAATAGCAAAATGCTTTTCAACTGTCACGAAAATGAAACTTTAAACCAGTTTGTTTATGTCTGCTAATCCCATAGCTTTGCCGATCAACCAAGTATTTGAAATCTTTTTTGTTGTGAAAAGTAGCAATAGTGTGTTATGATATGAACAGTGACATATTTTTTAAATGTAGTTTATTCTCTCAAGAAACTACAGACATGGCTATCGTCTTGTATGGTGTATATGTATATTTGATATCTGTAAAATCCCTCATGAAGTTGTCTATATTGGATGTGACAACCACAGTGTTAGAGCTTGTAGATTTTTCTACATTGAACTAGACTGTTTTCTGTTATACTGTTTCCCAAGGATTAGCAAACAGAATTGAGAAAAATTGGGAAATGTGTTATAATGTTTGCTTTGCACAAAGGGTTTTGCTTGAATATAGTTCAGTGCATAAAGTGATCTGTGTCTAGTCCTTGGATGCATGCATGATTTAACTATAATATAAACGTGTCCACTTTAATAATGAACCATCAGATGCATGTGACAAGGAAAGGTAAGTAGAGACTGGGTTTCAGATTAGGAACACTATAGATAGACATTATAATTTCCAACATACATTCAGTGCAGATTAACTATTGGTTCCTCATATGTGTCATTAGCTGTATTGTGTAATAAAGCTTGTTTTAATTATTCAGTAATACATGCAGGCCTTTAATGTTTTTTACACGTTTATTTTTCTAGGGTTTGAATACCTCTGCAAGTCACCTGAAGGCAGTCTATAGCTCCCCAGTCATGAAGATGACTTCAAAGCCAATGGCAAAATCAACCAAAGCACTTGAAGCACACGAGGCAATGAAGAAAAAGCAGGTACATGTCTACAGCCTTTGGGAACTGGTTCTTCTTATTTAAAATGTTATACACTGGAGTAGCCTTTTGATTTGAATAGCTTGTTACCAAGGAGGACAAGCTACCAAAATAGTTACACAACCATTACACTTCATAAAAGCATACTATCTACATTCAGTTCGTTATATTTGTTAAAAATAAATGACATGACAGGACATCATTCAAGGTGTCGAACGGCATGCTGTAAAAGAGTGAAAACCCTAATGAATATTTGATCTTGATGGCTGAATATTAATATGATGTCTTTGTAAATAGTGTTGTTTATCTTGGGCTTTCCTAGGAGCCTAACTTTGAATCTGAATAACTTTGTTCTTTAACGTCTGTTTTTTCTAACTTCAGGAGACACTAAAATTGCAACAAGACATGAGGAAAAAGAAGCAAGAAATGTTGGAGAAACAAATTGAATGCCAAAAGGTAAGAGCGTCTATTTTTTTTTAATATATATATATATATATATATATATATATATATAAATCTAAAAAAGAGAGAATGTGTTTGCAAGCTATATAGCCATTGACATTTATGAAATTATTTTTCCTTGTTGTATTGTAGGTATTAATCAACAGACTTGAAAAAAATAAGAATATGAAGCCAGAGGAGAGAGCTAACATCATGAAAACCTTCAAAGAGCTTACGGATAAGATTTCACAACTGAAGGATGAAATAAAACCAAACTCCAGTACTCCTGTGAAGTCCACTCAGCCCAAGACGAAAATAGATGTAAGTGATGAAAGTGTTTTACAGGTTGGGGACAAGAAATGTTGGTGGCATATGACAGAAATACGGAAAACTCACTTTTGTCTTTATCCAATTTTTTTTTTTGCGGCATAATGAATATATCCACAGTGCATTTTTAATGTTAATGATTTCTTTATTTCATTATTTATTCCCCCCCCCCCCCCCCCCCCAAGGCACAAAAGGAACTTTTAGACGCAGAAATGGATTTTCATAAAAAACTGAGTTCAGGAGAAGACACTACAGATCTAAAAAAGAAGCTTGGTCAGCTTCAGGTTGAGGTGAGTGAAAACAGAATCGGTATCAGAGGAGTTCATTACTTTTGTTAATGCCGTAGTTGAAGCTCATTCAAGAGGTTTACTGCAGCTGAGACTGCAGATAACTTTTATCTCAAGTCATCCTAACAACACACAAGTGGCAGAGTTAGTTCTGTCCGTGCCATCCTCATGTGTGCAGAGGACACAAAATATTATACAGATTAAACTGACAAAGCTGTTCCAGATAGCATTTTTCTGAGTCGATGGAGTCATTATGGGAAGTGCTGTTGGGTTAATCATGCTAATTCTGGTTTTCCAGGCTGCCCGCTTGGGTCTCATTCCCACAGGTCGTGGAAAGGCTCCCCCAGTCCGAGGTCGTGGGAGGGGTCGAGGGAGAAGTGTGCGGGGAAGAGGAGTCATGAATCACATGGTGGTTGATCACAGACCAAGAGCGCTGGCAATACTGGGGGTCACTAAAGAAGAAAAAGAGGAGTTAATGCCTCACTTTGTAGTAAGTGAACAATTCTATTAATTAAAAATGTGAGTTTTCTTTTTTAAGCAGGACTGGTGATTGCGGGTAGAAATATTATTGTGTGTTTGTGAAAGTATAAACATGAATAATTAGTCATTTGCTTCCTTTTTACAGAGCACAAAAACCTTCAGACCAGGGAGAATCCAGCATTAATAATAATATATTTACATAGTTTTTTTCTTCTACTTTTCAACATAATGTAATGTATGATGACCCTTGATTTTAAGTGTGTGTTTATTTTGTTTCAGAAATTTGGGGAGGTTGAAGAGCTACATGATTATGATGCAACAAGTATTGTGGTGACATTCAGGACAAGAAGTGAAGCGGAAAATGTAAGAGATATATAATATAATTTCTTTATTAAACGTATTGTGTACTGCATTTATAATTTACATAAGGGAAAATGTGTAGATTGTTTAATATTAATACTATTCAGAACCAGAGATGTAGATGTTATTGATCATCTGTGTGGCTTTCAGCTTTTCTAGACGTTCATTGCCAGGTCTGTTAAGATATGTGTTGTAACATGGCAGTAAGTATCAGGTGAACTGCATGTTGTCTTGAGCTCCTCAACAAACCCCGGGAGTCTGTTGTTGCAGTTAAAGACTGCCGGGTGGACTTAAATGTGGGCCAATCCAGCAGCCTGTGTAGTTGGTTACAGAATTTTTTTAAATGCCCTGTTGAATGGAATTCATCTAAAACTGTGATATTTATTTGTTTTTAGCCAATGTATTATAAAGTGAAGCAAGCTAATAGCTGTTCAATTGCATTGTGTATGTTACAATGTGGTCAGATGGTTGGATTACTTTTATCAAGCGAAATCAATTAAACTACAATATTTGAATAGTCATTTGGTATACTTATTGACTTTTCTTATTTTCTTTTGTTTGTTTTGTTAATTTATATTTTATTTTAAAGCCAGTGCAGGTTCACATTAGGCCTGTAGAGGGTGCTAAGGTTGTATTACTGCAAACAAACCTGCAACTAGTATTATCTTCACAATCAATATGGTAGATGTTTGGTTCCTAAAAGGCAGAGGGGGGTCTATTTCAATTATCTAAACGGCAGCAGATCTAAATACTGCATCCCTTTTTTTATTAAATCATTAAAGAAGGGCCTTTGCTTACTTTCAAGGTGATAGTGTAACCTTGGCACCCAGATGGACCAGTTGTAATCCATGGAGAGCAGCAATATTTAGCCACTGCTAGGATCGGTTGAATAGACCTGCTTTGAACAACTTGTCATATTTTAGTTTCATCAGTGCATCTGTGTGCTTCTTAAATTCATGGCATGTTTATGCAATGGTGACTGATTTGGATTACATGATGCAGGAATGATGAGTTGTATCCCATTTTCTTTCAGGCTGCAAACCAAGGTGCAAAGTTCAAAGGTCGCACTCTGCAGATATCGTGGTATAAGCCCAAGACTCCGTCTATATCCACAGAGCCAGATGAAGAGGAGGCAAAGGAAGAGGTAGAAACAGATGCATGATTTATCCATTGCATTTATCAATGACAGTCAAACCTGCTTATCATAACAGCTCAGGGGACTGTGTGTGTGTGCTTTTAAAGAGGGAGGAGATGTGGGGTGGGGGGGCATTCATGGTGGGTTTCTGTACAGGTAATCTTTTTAATACTGGTTTGACTATCTGAGTTTAAACATTTCAAGTAAGTTCAGTGGTGGGAGAGATACAGAGCGGTCATTTTGAAAATTATTTGTTTTTCCTGTTCTCATTATTCTTTCCATTTTGTCTAGGAGGTGGGAAGCACTCTTTTGCCTGAGGAAGAAGAGGAGGATGATGACGAAGAGGATGAAGATGAGTCTCGTTCTTGGAGAAGATGAGAGGAAATGATAACCTTTTTTGTGAAAAGGACTTTTTGTTTGTTTGTTTGTTTAAGAACAATTTAGTTGTTCTTTAAGGCAGAAATCATGTATTTTGGAACTGAGATGTTGAGTTTTGAGATCTTGGATGCCAAAATGATTGAAGTATCTGAAATGGTACTTTTTTGTAATAGACAAAATAGGAATGTGAGAAAATGACAAAACTGCAATCTTAATTTCACGTCTTGGCACGCTTTTTGTGTTTTCAAAGATCCAACCTCAAAAAAGAATTGCGAGCCCCATCCCTCATTATAATGCTCTGCATATTCACGTATTTCCCCTCCTGCTTACGTTTTTAGTTTAAAATCAGCTCATCTTCCTTATAAGAGTATTGCATTCCAGTGTAATTCTCCAGTTCTAGTGCTTCTTTTGAAATGCCTGTGTCAAGAAGAAATGTTGCAGTCCTTGTATAAAATGTAATTGTGGTCGTCATTGTGGTGTTTCATATACAAAACAAACAGACGATAAAAGAAAATGCACAAAATGGACCATATATAAAAAATTAGAATAATCCAGGGTGTCCAAAATAATTGCCTTTTTAAAAGATTTTACCTCCAGGCCCGTGCTCATCCAGAGCTTTCACTTGTGTTTGGCAGGAACAGTAAGCAATAAGGAAAAGTATTTAAATCCTTACAGGGCTTTGGACTGCTCCACTAAAAGATTTTCACTGTTTTCTGGAATAGAAAAAGTAGAATTTTGCAGTGTTGCAAACTCTGCACTGAAAAAGTTGTCCCATTGGGTAAGCTGCTTACCTGATGTATTGCATTTTTTTTTTTTAAACTAAGACAGTGTTTGAACATTTCTTATGGTTTTGTAGCAAAAGCCAGCACAAACACTAATGTTGCTAAAGATATTGAGAGAGAGATCTATTTTTTTTTTTTTTTTTTTAATAATTTGATCCACCATAAATTGTATACCTTTCACGATGCCATCAAAAACGTGTTAACATCATGAAGGTATTCCCCTGGCTCCTCTGAGCCACCTCACCAATTCCTCAGTAAAACAAAAACCTGTACTTGCTAGTGTTAAAGAACCAAAATATATATAGTTTTAAAACAGTCTTAAATCTGTTATTTTTAAAAAGTACACCAGTAGATCAGAGAAGATGTACTAATTTTTAGTAAAGTGAGAGACTGGTTTAACACCCCTCCAACTAAAAAGCATGCTAAAATCTGGAAAAGCAATCTACAGAAATGATATCTTCCCCCCCTTTTTTAAATATATAAAGGATTTTACATCCATGATGAGTTAATTTTTTTTTTTGCTGCATTTTATTAAATATGCATTGACAGTATATGTACAGGTACACTTCAGAAGTGCAGGACTAGGTGCCAGTATTTTTTGGAGAAAAAGTGCTAGACAAAACGTGAATCACCCCGTATTATAATAAATATAATGGTAGCCAGTGTAAGTTGTTTGTCATCACCCAGATAATTATCCAGCCTTCGTTTCTGTTTGTAATTGGGGGGTCTGGAATTATTAACATTTGTAAACCTTTCTCACATCCCTGTTCAAGAGTCTGTATTATTTAGCAGGGAACCAGCTAAATGCATCTGCTATAGGCAAGGAGTGTTGTTTGAATGTAAATTTAAAACATTTTTTGTTTTGTATATAATTTTGCCTTACTGTGTATTAAATTACCAGCAGACAGCTGCATTTTTATAAGATTCCTGTGTTTTTTTTTTGTTTTGTTTTTTTTGTGTACAAATGTTTGGGGGGGAGAACAAGGATAAGAATAATGTAGATATTATTATTTTTTAAAAGAATAGATTAAATGAATATGTTGGAGGTATGTGGCAGTGGCAAAAAAAGAAAAAATCCTGTGCACATGATTTCAACAGAACTCAACCTTTTTCTGTGCCCAGTTTTTGGATACAGTTATTGAAGTAACATTGCAGTTCATAACTTCACAGTAATCTGCTTAAGATGCAAGTAGAGGTTTTATTTACCCAAGTCATGATGTCTTGGAGTATTTCTATTGTTACTTTTATTTTAAAGAATAAAATATCACTTTGCTTTCTTCAGTATCTGAACTCAGTATTATTCAGTACACTGTTACACTTAATTAGCCTAGTGTTCTGTATGATCTATTGAGCAGAGTACAATACTACTGAAAGCTTAGCTTAAGTAATTACTATATTGTTAAACTTAAAATATTTTCAATATTGTTTACAGATATGGTACTGAGTGGTGTACAAATGTTTGTTTACAGCCACAAGGCATTTGTAGTGTTTTAAACCAACATGTTTTGTTCTTTGTAGTGAAAAAACAATGATTTTCACAACCTAATGCACCACCTATATATACAGAAAATATTGTATCTGTTTAGTTGTACAGCATATCCCATTGTTTAGGACTTTATTCAGGATAATACACCACTCATAGAATCATCCTTTTACATTTTTGGTGCTAATATTCTGTAGCCTTATCACAAAGATAATTTTACAGTAGAAAGCGTGTTTTGGGCCCTGTAAGTTAATTTTTCTTTCAGTGGTGGACTGCATTGTTTTGTGAAGTGATGATTGAACTTCATGTTGAGCAACTAAGAATCATGTGAAAGGGCCCTGCCATTTCCCCCTTATTTGTAGAATAACAAACCATGTATTATAGTTTTACATACTGTTGCTGTGTATTATTACATTTTGGAACTGTTATTGGATTTGTAACTGTTTATACATTGGGATTTGTGGATGTATTTTGATTTGTTGTTTATAATATCAATTTCTAACACACTAGCATGTTCACTTTCCCAATAAACATAATGGAATGGTTTGAACAAGTAAAGGATGGGGGGGGGGAAAACAATCGCACAAAACAAACAAAAAATGAAAAAAGAAACGATTTGGCAAAAAAGTGAAATGAAACCATTCCAAAATATAATGCACAAAAATGGCTGTGTTGCTTATTTATTTATTCTCCTTGATTGTAATGGTTGTCTCAATCGGATTGAAGTGGCTATGGTGGTGGTGTTTCGTTTTGTGGAGGAAGAAATGCTGGACCAAACTTCCTTTGGTGCTTTCTTTGAATTTTATTACATGGTACCTTCTTCCAGTAAGCATACTTGATGTCTAGAGGATGTTGAATAGGGCTACTCAAAGTTAAGGCAAATTCTGTCTCAAATTTGAGTGTGTACAACTTGGTAACTTTTTTTAAAATATACAACCAGGTTTATTTTTTCTTTAACCATATAAGTATTTCCTACTGCCTGGATGGCATAGTTACAGAATGTACCAAATAATCTGAAATCATATTTTTATTAAATTGGCTTGCTTTTAGTTTAAGTTAAATGTGATGTGTGTCATCTAAAGTATTGTAGGTGAAAACCTTTTTAGTTTTTTTTTTTTTTTTTTAGTATGGTATATAAATTGGTGAATCCTTCATCTATAATGGTGGAAGCTTTTGTACCAAACAAGTTAATAGTGTGTTTTGATAGTGTCACAAAGAATAACAAACATGACAGCAGTGCTTTATAAAGATATTATAGTTGCAACTCAAGTACTCTATGGTTTAAATGCATAAAAAAGGCTTGCTTAACAAAGAACATATGGTGCATGTAGATGTTCTATAAAGAGTTGCATTTTTTATAATATACAGTAGGTGGAATGTATTATTTTTAAATGTGATTGCGTGCTATCTGTTCTGGAGACTTTATGCTGTGGACTTACACATGCAATAGTCTTGAATGTTATTGCTGTCAAAGCATTTCATTTATGTCCATCAAATGTCACCAGCAAGGTCTTTCCATCTGCGAGCTGTATTTGAACTCAGGTCCTTAGAGACTGCAAATGCAACCTTTTTTTGGGCCACTTTATTGGCAGCCATACATAATGCAATATTTATTTATGTTAATTTTTGGTTAAACAAATTTTCAACCAATATCATCTTTGAGCCAGTAATATATTTCCGGCAAATGTGTTACATTTGAAGTGTCTTGATTCTATAAGAATCAATGTTTATTTTATTTTCAATAATGTTTCGCCATTTTTCTATATTTCCATAGACATAAACTAGATTAATACACATTCTAATATATCTTGCCGGTATCGCCGCCTATCTGATATTTGATAATGTTCTGCAAATCTATATATGTTTTAAGAAGCATACTTTTTTTTAACCTTGTTATTTTTTAAATAGAAATAATGACAAAAATACATTAAAAGCTTTACGTTTTTAAAAACAAAATACATTAAGAAATGCGTGTAGATTTTTCATTTATGAAAACTTTTGGTTGAGGGTTAATTAACTACAGCTGTGGGGATTATGTAAAGTGTTATGGAATAAAAATGAAGAACACAACTTGTGTATCACTGAACATAAAATAATTCTCAATTCAATTTCTATTTTTTTAAAGCAGATTAACCGTCAGAATACATGAATTATGGGAAGGTGACATACTTCTCATAAAGTTTGTGGTGCAATTACAGATAAAATGTTATACATTTTAAAGGAAAGGGGTGTTTTGCTCTCCAGTTTTTAATGTTTGATAATGATGGAAGCTTTCCACAAGACAGTAGTGCCTAAGCAGGTGATGCAGCAACTCTTACAAGAGGGGTGGCACTGTGGTGTTTGTCCTGAAGCCATGCTCCCCTTCATTTGGTGCCTCCACCTGAAGAATTATACCCATGCCTTTTTTTATGCAAAATGCAAGCATGGAAGTACAATTTCTACTGGTGTAGTAAATAATTGAAGTTGCACTCACACGTTCTTGAAAAAGAAAAGGCAGGGCTGTGACTTTCAATACTGTCTTAAATGCCCAAACTGCACTGGAGCAAAAGCTCAGTAGACCTGGTCTGTTGGCCCATATTCAAGCGTCCACTGGGACAATACATATCGCATAAAATAATATTTCATCAAAATGTTTGGGGGTGAAATTTCTTGGAAAGAAACTAATAGAGCAACAATGTTTGTGGGCCTTCCAGCTGTAATCATAAATCATTAAATCTCATTGCAGTTCAGTGCATTAATTGTACATGCACACAGTGTTTTTATAACACTATGTCTTTGCAAAGATGGTACCACATGGCCCTGGTACCCCACATGCCTTTTGGATGTCTGAAATTACAAAGAGCTTCACTGCATTTGATTTATTCATACGCTAAATAAATGATATGTTTCTTGTAGTTTAGTAATTCATGTGAAAAATACTTGGAGTCAATTTGGTGTAGTGCTGCTTGGTCCCCTGTGGGTAAAGATATGTCAACCAACAACTTTATCCACTCATCAGCTTCATCTCTTATATCACTTGGGCTATGTTTGGGTCATGCACATATGTAATATTCATGGTCAAAATTTAGTTTAGCACTATAAAATAGTTTTTTTTCTTTTTTTGTTTTTGTTTTGTCAGTGTAAACCACCAAAAAAGTATATGCTAGCTTTGAATTACATATTCATAAAATGTGCTAAGGTGCTTTGTCCTGAGTTAAGAAACACAGGCTAGATCAGCTGAAGTGTCCTTCTGTTAATAAGCACTAGGCCAGTGAACACTTTAGATCACGCTTCCTTTAGTGTTACTGGCAATACAGAGCAGGTATTCACGTGAACTGATGTTTACTAACATGAAGATACTTTGGCTGATCTAAACTCTGCACCTTAAAAGAGTCTTGTCTAGACTCAATTAGAAACACTTGCAATTAGCTCTACATAAATTAAACACAAATTGTGTGACAGAAATCTAGAAAGTACCTTTGAGGTATAACGTTATTACACAGCTTAGTTCTAAAGAAATTTAAATAAATATCTCTGAGTTATACAGCACAAACATGTACACTAAAGTCAAATAAATAATGTATTTCACAATCTTATTATTGAGAGATCTGAAACACAATAGGAGGAACAATGCTAGTCTGATAGATACAGGCTCTTTTTCTACCGCAAACATTCTTTCATGTTGGTTGGTGCTGGATTTCTACAGACTTTGTGCATTATTGATATCTTTATGTTAAAGTCTTCACAGTATAGTTTGACTACTCCTGTGAATCGGTTTGCCCAAAAGTGAATTCCAATAAGGAAAAAACTAAATTGAAAAATGTGATGTGTTACGATCTTGTGTGGAAAGGACTGAAAAGCTGCATCCTTGTGTGTAGTTTGCATAGAATATGCAGTGAGCAATTAACTTCATGCTGGTGCACACAATATCATGAGTACGAGCTACATGGCCCAGCAGATTCCACTGCTAAATTAAACATATTGGTGCACTGTAGAAGTTTCAGATCTATATCTGAACATTGGATATGGGAATTGCTGAAGAAACGGCCAAATAAATCTTGGCACGAGAAGCTTTTCTTTATTACACACATATATATATATAGAGAGAGAGAGAGAGAGAGAGAGAGAGAGAGAGAGAGAGAGAGAATTCGCATTTATTCTCTTTACGATTCATTTTGGGACGAGTGGAAATTAATGTACATTGTTTGTGTTATTGTGTAAATCTATAGTCGTTGTGTTGGATGAGTAAGGTGACATTAAATGCAAAGGTTTTCCTATTTTAAAGTGCTTGCAGATATTTTCTTAGCAGAAAAAGTAAATCTTTCTTAACCCTAGACCCATTGAACTGAATTCAAAGAAAGTTATTAGTACAGTAACGCCATTGCACGATATCGTGAAATAAAGGTTACATGTATTAATTTTGTGTGTGTATATATATATATATATATATATATATATATATATATATATATATATATATATATATATATATATATATATATATAACATTTCGATTGTTTTACAATATTTATGGTTGGATACTACAATACTTCTGTGTATATTGACGTGTATAATACCATCAATGACGTTTATTTTGCAAGCTATCAGGTCAGTAAGACATATTCATTATTCAGAGTGCACTCATATCTTATAAGTCTCCATGTATAAATTATTTGTGTTGGACAAGTTTAATTACTCCTGGTAATGCTTCGGTGTCGAGACTGCTATAATTATCTACAGCATGGAGTAGTCTAAAGTAATATTTAATGGTATAGTTCCTATTAAATCAAATTAAAAAAGTGTACATCATATTGACAACTGCTTTTTGAAAATGTGCAGAACCAATATACTGTATGATAGCCGATATTGTTAAATGGAGTTTCGTGTTACAGTGTATATACGTTCTTGTTGATTTAAATATTCTTGGCAATATGTGTTACTTTACTGAAGTTCTCTTTAATTTATACACTAATTCTAAGCCAGAAATCTAGCAAGTACTTTTGGAGTATAACGGCTTATTTCACAGCCTGATTCTAAGATAAATACTTCTGGGTTTTACAGCGTTAGAACAAAGATAAAGAAAGTAGGGTACAGATTTGAGATATTCTATCAATCAACAGGTTGCGTCCTTTGTTTAAATTCAGAAACCAGAAACAAATGGCGCTGTTATCAATTTGACAAAAAAAAAAAAAAAAAAAAAATCTGACTTTTTTAACTGTATAGACACACATTCTTTAGTCTTGTGAATCACCCGTCTCTGGGCAACGGGTTTCTACTCAGTTAAAGTGTGCTGTTTAATCTTCTTAATGAATAAGAAAATACGACAAGGTAACGGATGCCTCCAAAATACCTTATAAATAATTTAGCGTCTGGGTAACGCTAGATCTTGCCTGGATCGGATTGTGGAATGGAACAGCTATGTCATGCCTTTTAGCAGGCTTCTCCTTCCTTTATAATGATGTAAGGAAACAAATCGTGTGGAGTAACAAAATATTAACTGGCGCATAAGTTTTGTTTCAATCACTTTAGAATATAGACGCGTCTCAAAATTGTATATGTGAGATCAACTGTGTAACTCAATGTACCAAACAGGTGCCTTCAGCATTTTACTCGTAATATAGGGCACCTGGTAGTAACTGTAGACAGCAACCGCAATGGGGATGCGCAAGAGCGCTGAGGATATGGGTCGAATGGGGAGATGAAGGTTGCTGTGCCTCCCACTAACCAGTTTTGAACCTTTCATTTTTTTTTTTTTTTTAGTTATACATCACTGCTAGGTAACAGTTGCATTTTAAAATAAGTATCGATGTGAATACAATAGGACTGGATACACTTGTTAACTGAAACCTCTTAGAAAGTTTTACAAGAAACTGACTTTCGTGAATTCTGTCACTGTCATTAAGGCGTAATTGTTTTGTCAGTTTAAATGGAAATGAAATTATTTTGAGATGAAAGGAATCTTGGCATTGCCACTATTAGGTGCTGCTCAGAGCATGTATGATACACCACTAATCATATTTCGTTTAATAAATAATTCGAGTTCTGTTTATAAGTAGGTTATTCCATTACGTGCTATATATGGAAAACTCTTCGTTGATAGATACATTCTTACAGCGAAGAAAAATAATGAAGACATACTAAAAAAAAATACCATTTCATAAAACTGGGACCATGAGGTAGTTCGGCGCAGCACTTTACCTAATTTAACTTGATACAAGCCACCTCTGAATTTTTAGCAGGTCTTTTCAGAAGTATGATCAATTATTTACGGGTATTTGAATGAACGAGCCAAGCCATTGCAGTGACACATTTAAGCCTGCTGATGGGCTCTGATGGCAGACCATATGGGCTCTTTTCTGCATTATTGTTATTGTTTGTCCACAGGCCTCTCCCTGCTATTTCTAAGGTGCAACGTCAATATACATGGCCAGAAGCATAAATATTTTATTGTCTTAATTAAAGCGATACTCTATCGTACACATATTGTTGTTAAATACTCTGTTTCAGTTTAACAAGAGAAAAGGCTATCGTTGGTATATGCAAAGAAGATGAAGATGATGATGATGAATGT
This sequence comes from Acipenser ruthenus, assembly GCF_902713425.1. Taxonomy (NCBI): domain Eukaryota; kingdom Metazoa; phylum Chordata; class Actinopteri; order Acipenseriformes; family Acipenseridae; genus Acipenser; species Acipenser ruthenus. The sequence goes on from NC_081210.1 coordinate 27,181,121, forward strand.
TATTATTATTATTATTATTATTATTATTATTATTATTATTATTATTATTATCATCATCATCATTAGGTCGTGTACATCAGTCATTATATATTATAAACTATTACATACATGTATATAATATATCCTACTACAAAAAAATGTTTTTCTCATTTTTATAAGTTTTATTAATATGGGAGACATTCTACTACACTGCTATGTGGCTGATATTAAGTAGCATGATATTATTGGTTTAAATTATGAACATATTAGAGAAATACAAACCATGTGATTATTAAACCTATAATGATGGAATAGCGTATTATATATGTTGTTGTTTTCCATGTTGACTTTCATCATAGCCAGGAAAGCATAAGAAGTACGTTAAATAATTAAGGGGAAATCCAATACAATTTATACATCTATTAATTACCTCCAGCATACAAGGGCGTGAGATAAATATAGTGCCACTTTAGATAAAACTTTCATGTAGCTATTTAGGCCCTGTGAAATATAAATGATTTGCTTTAAATTTTTTATAATAAATCAAATGCAGTCAGATATGCGACAAGACGGTGATTTTCTTCCCCTGATGTGACTGAGACGAGTTCTTTCTAAGATTCGCTAATGTTCAGGTTCCATTTGTGCAGCTGCTGTGCTTGATGAAAAATGATAGCATGCAAGCCATCTTCAACTGTCCCAGCACTCGCTTGGGATGTAAGAAAGGCATCTTGATGAATCAAAACCCCGGAAAGATGACAGAAACTATTATCGAAGGACAGCATGACTTTTCTCGGGCACCTCCGCTTGCATTGAGAGCTGTGAGCTCTCCAAGGTGCTGGACTTAGTGCTGTAGACTTCGACGCCAATGGTCAAAGTGAAAAGTAGAACTTCACAGTTCAAAAACTTCAGGAAGTTTCTCTTCACCCGGTGTGTTCTTCAATCCCCTTCATATTTTGAATACATTATTTTATTTTTGGCTTTATTATACAAAAATAACTGCAACTAACCCTGTAACCCAGTAAATATGAAACAGTTAACCGTATATACACCTATAGTCATTATTATAAAACTAGACATACTAATTAATCATTTTAATTAATCCAGTAATTATGGAATATGAATAATGTTACGGGCTTGTAGCAACATTTAAAATCTCTTTAATTTCCATCGTCATTTTTAAAAAATGTAAGCCACTAACTGACCTTACCCCACAGTGTGTGGTTGTTCTCATGTCAAATTTGAAGCCCAACAGCCACCCATTAATGCATTTAATAATTCATGATGAACGAAGTTAGGGGGAAATTATCATACTAACTGTAGGCTTAAGTGGTAGAAGTCATTCTTACATTATACATACACGTTCCGTGTATATTGGGATAATGATTCAGTCAGTCCAAATGTTGAGAAAGTTATTAAAGATGCTTTGGTCCTTGCTCCAGGGAACCTTAATAGCTCAGACAAAGATTAACTACGGGGTCAGGAAATCACAATTCTTTGTTGTTGAGTATTTTTTTTTTTTTTTTTTTTTTTGAAGTATTTAACAAACCGTTGATGTTAAGGACATTTTAGACCATATCGATAAGTGTGACGAGATATGTCAATATGTTTCAGCGAGTTATTAATTAAACACCATGTCTAGCAGTATACATGCGTAATAGCTGTTTCTTCATTTCATGTCAATGAAGCTGAATGTCAACAGAATGCTACCAAGATAAGCCAGGTATTTGCTTATGCTATTTACACGTGCTAAATGCAACCACAACATTGTCCACTTGCATTTCTTCAAAAGACGAGCTCCTAAAGAATGGAATAATTTTAATACTTTTTTTTTTGGTAGAAAGCTGGGAGTCCAAATAGACTGCTTAACCTGATCGTTATGTTGCATTTGATGATACAGAATCAAAATAATGGAAGTACGTTTTCTCTCTTTGATATTAAATTAAGAAAAGTATTTTTTTTACTTAATTCTAATGTTAAAACACCCAACAGGTCCTTTGCGAGGCCGTGTGTGCCTTTCTCGTGTTTATTGAAGGTGTTTAAGCTGTGTTGTGTTCAGGTGTCAGGTACTATTAGTAGTAGGGTGTTCGGGTTTGAAGCCTTCTTAACCTTTCTTTCTTTCTTTCCTTCTCTCTTTCTTTGAAAGCTTAGGAAACTTAACATTTCCCAGCGACCCTGATCCTGTATTATATATTTATTATACAGGAGTAATCTAAATCGCTTAATTCCTGTCATTCTGTCATACTAGCATGTATAGTTTTAAACACTAAATGTTTTCTTCTGAAAAAAAGTTGTTCTATATTAGTGTAAAATGCTTTAATAAAATTAGGTATAGAAATACACTAAGGCACATTTACCGTCAAAATACGGTATATATGTACAGTGAATATATATATATATATATGTGTGTGTGTGTGTGTGTGTGTGTGTGTGTGTGTATGTGTGTGTGTGTGTGGGTGGGTGGGTGTGTGTGTGGGTGGGTGGGTGTGTGTGTGTGGGTGGGTGTGTGTGTATAAAACACATGTAAAAACGTGTTCACTCTTAACACATAAATGCATACATACATATACAGCAAATAACCAAAAATACAAAGCTTTACTTGCGCTTTAGGTGGGACTATTCGTTTTGAACTGAAGTGCTTTCCATTATTATTATTATTATTATTATTTATTTCTTAGCAGACGCCCTTATCCAGGGCGACTTACAATTGTTACAAGGTATCACATTATACATTATTTCACATTATACAGATATCACATTATTTTTACATACAATTAGCCATTTATACAGTTGGGCTTTTACTGGAGCAATCTAGGTAAAGTACCTTGCTCAAGGGTACAACAGCAGTGTCCCCCACTGGGGATTGAACCCACGACCCTCCGGTCAAGAGTCCAGAGCCCTAACCACTACTCCACACTGCTGCCCATTAGTAATGTGGATAATTAAAATACAAGGCACATCTATACCTTGCTGCCTGAGCGCGTCATACAATATGGTGTAGCCAATTGCATTTTAATAAACCTAGCATCAATAGCCTCCATAAAATAGCCAGGTCACACTGAACAACTAAATGGCTTTGGCTCCTCGGGCTAATTTCCTCTCATTCTGCTTGCAACACGCTTGCGCACAGCTGCCGGTCCTATTCCTGGCATGCGGCTTGTAAGATGAGTAAAGAAGCAGGTGGAGAGAGATACATAGAGAGAGGCTCTGTCATTGGAAATAGCTCACATTGACAGGAACAAGCCAGAGAGTCGACCCAGCATCTATGCCAGGACCGCTCACCTGCAAGGTGCGCAGCAAAGATGATGACCATGAATAGCAAGCAGCCTTTCTCTATGCACCATGCCCTGCAAGAGTCCAAATACAGCCTGCACTCCAGTTCAGAGGCGATGCGCAGAGTTTGCCTTCCAAATCCACAGGTATGTAAATCTGCATAATTACTGCTTTAAGGTACAATTTTCTGACAGGCACTGGCTTAATGTTTTTTTCATGTTTCCAGAACAATCAGATCCTCTCTCTCTCTCTCTCTCTCTCTCTCTCTCTCTCTCTCTCTCTCTCTCTCTCTCTCTCTCTCTCTCTCTCTCTCTCTCTCTCTCTTTCTGTCTCTGATCCTCATGTCTATTCAAGCAAAGCTTCTGCCTTCATATTAATTTTTATGACCTGGGCTTTGAGGAGGATTCTCTCTGTGTTTGAAAATGTTTTTTAATCCTGAGTTGACAGAATTCCCCACTGACTCCAATGTGCGCATTCTTGCTTCCAGCTCCAGGGCAATATATTTGGAGGCTTTGATGAGAGTCTGCTGGCCCGCGCTGAAGCTCTGGCGGCTGTTGACATTGTCTCCCACGGCAAGAGCCATCCTTTTAAGCCAGACGTGACCTATCATACCATGAGCAGTGTCTCCTGCGCCTCTACCTCTTCTACAGTGCCCATCTCTCACCCATCCACCTTGACCTCACACCCACACCATCACCTGCACCAAAGTCTGGAAGGAGACCTCCTCGACCACATCTCTCCAAGTCTAACCGGAATGGGGGCCCCTGATCCGTCTGTCATGTCTGCTCAAGTTCACCAGCATCATCTGCAAACCATGGGTCATCTCCACCAAGCAATGAGCATGGGGCACCACCACTCCATCTCCTCTCACAATGGGATGACCTGCATGAACGATGTGGAATCAGACCCACGCGAGTTGGAAGCGTTCGCGGAGAGATTTAAACAAAGACGGATCAAGCTTGGGGTGACACAGGCAGATGTGGGCTCAGCCCTCGCCAACCTGAAGATACCAGGGGTTGGCTCCCTTAGCCAGAGCACCATATGCAGGTTTGAGTCCTTGACCTTGTCCCACAACAACATGATCGCTCTTAAACCTGTCCTGCAAGCCTGGCTTGAAGAAGCAGAGGCGGCGTACCGGGAGAAGAACAACAAACCAGACCCTTTCAATGGCAGCGAAAGAAAACGCAAACGCACCTCAATCGCAGCACCGGAAAAGCGCTCTTTGGAGGCATATTTCGCTATCCAACCCCGTCCCTCTTCGGAAAAAATCGCGGCCATCGCAGAAAAACTGGACCTTAAAAAGAACGTAGTTAGAGTCTGGTTTTGCAATCAAAGACAAAAGCAGAAAAGGATGAAATATTCAGCGGTTCACTAACTGCAATACTCAGTGTGACTTCATATTTTATTAAGAATATAGCAGGGATCTATTCATGTCTTCTATAAGGACTTTCAATATAACCCATGGACAGGCTTTTTGCCTCGCTCACTTTCAAATATACCACAGTCTAAAGGTTTGACGTTATTTGTAGAAATGTACTTGTAAACACATGTATTGTGCACTAAAAATGAATTGCTTGTCACTTTGGAGAAGTTTGTTGCTACGATTTACTTGATGAATTGTCTTGTTTCCATGCTGAAATAATCTAATAATTTATAATTGTTTAAATTGAACAAAAATACCTGTGTCAAAAATGTATGATTGGATTTTTCAGAATTAATTCTGAATAAAGGTATATGACATTTATTCGTCAAATAATTACGTCAGTTATATTAAAGGTTGCCCGTACATTGCATGCTAGTATGCCACATGATAGTTTACTATGGCGTAACAATAACTAATTAAGCAGAATATATCCTTATATTTTATCTATATTGGGATTCACTGATACAATTGAGACAAATATTAGACTTAAAACATTTTTTATTGCATTATTTCTTCAAAAAGTTGATTTACTCTTCCTAAAAGAAGTATATTTTTAAATACATTAAAATAATGTACCTCAGCTTTTAGGCTTACACTGAATTAACTTTCCTGGAATCCCCACGCAGCCCTACACTGTGTTTTGTATCACTGTGATCTTTTATTCATACACTAAGAGGTAATACATTTAAAATGTGAGGCTCAATGCAATGTGTTTTCAGTTATACATGCGAAATATTAAGCACAAAGTACCTGTTTATCACACTGTTATCCGAGAAGTAAACTGTCCCCCTAAACGCAATCCCTTTTTTTATTTGTACCTGATCAAGTGTGTATGTAGTTTTGTCTTTGTCTAAAGTTGTGACAATAAATTCGTTGTTATTTTTAAAATTAAAAATTGAGCCTCTTGTCCTACATTCTTTGTCTGTTACTGTTCAGAAGAAGAACAAAGTAATACATAAAACCATGCATTCATTTGTTTCCCATTTGAAAAGTTCATGAGTCGGTAAAACTTGAGTGACACGGGAAAGTCACGCATTGTCCTTTCAAGTTAATTGTTTTTCATAATTTCATCAGGTCAAATATGCAAAAAAAGCATGTAAGCAAGTGACAAACTTCAATATCGTGACAAATCAAACAGTGTTTTCATTGCAACATTTAACGTAAGGTTTTACATAATTGCAGTTCTCTCTGATAGACTTACATTTCATCCCTTTAATTTGACACATCCAGTAAACCACAATTTACATTCGCTGTTATATATATATATATATATATATATATATATATATATATATATATTACAAGATACCACATTCATTTTACATACAATTCCCCATTTATACAGTTGGGTTTTTACTGGAGCAATCTAGGTAAAGTACCTTGCTCAAGGATACAGCAGCAGTGTCCCCCACCAGGGATTGAACCCACGACCCTCTGGTCAAGAGTCCAGAGCCCTAACCACTACTCCACACTGCTGCCCTGCCCTGTGGTGGGTGTATATATATATGAGTGTTTACAGCAAAGCAGAACGCAGTATTAAGAAGCATGTATTGTCAATCTCTTCTTAAAAGTAATTTTAATTAAAAAAAAAAAAAAAAAAAAAAAATTCATATTATATTACCTACACTACACAAAATACATACAACGTTAAATTATACCCAAGGCTTGTTCTCAATATGGCTGCATCAAATGTTTTTTTTTTTTTTTTTTTTTTTTGGCTGAATGTTTAATTCGAGTATAGAATGGTCCTATACATTATATACATCATGCGGAATGAAACCAAGAACCAACCGAGCCATTGTAATGTTATGAGGTTTAAAGAAATATAACGCTCTTTTATTTATGAATCCCTCAAGCACTTTTGCCATTAAAAATGAATGACCCGAGCACGTATTTGCTGAATATTTTACTATTGAATTTCAATGACTGACAGTCAAACTTCTAAATCAGAAATAAATAAAAAAAACCGTTGTGATGTTCTTAATTCTTCCTGTGTTTCCTCCATGGAGTTTTTTGATCTCGCGGCTCTACTTTGTGCCTCATTCCTGAGTCTTTTTAATCAGCCCCAACGCTTTTTTTAAATGTCCTTTAATAATAAATGCCCTTATGCCATTACATTATATTGTGGGTTTTGAAAATTTAAAATAAGGGTATGCAATATTAATTGGCTATAGTGGTATAAAACAGGGCATAAGACAGTTCGGTCTTCATAAGAGACTCTGCAAATGTCCATAAGGGTTTGAATGGATGAAAGGGCCTTTATTTCAGGTAAGAATGTCATCATTTTCACTTCTCTTCAAACATTGTTTTCCAGTTTATACCACAAATGTCCAATTAACTCAAGGCTGTATTACATTATATCAATTCTGTGTTATATATTTTATCAATCTTTTTGGAAAAAATAAACTTTGTGTATTTTTATTTCACAAACTGAGTGAATATTTAGCTGCATTGTTCGAATCAATTTGCTCGCTTTTTTAGCATTTATTAATAGAGATAACTTGTTTTCAAACAGAAATTTGACTTTTTCAAGAAATTTGACTTTTTCAAGTTTGTTTTAATGTTTTAAACCCTGAAATGTGCGGGCATGTTTATAAAGAACATTGATGAAATTCTAACCCAGTTTAAAGAGAAAATTAGTAAGATAGTGTTACTAATAAAAACGTCACAACTCTATGCATGTTTTTAGCGTGCACAATTATATAATGTTCCAGTATTTAAGTTTTTAATGTTTATAGCATTTATTTGACATTTGGAAAACGGATCAATTGAGTAGCATAGCCGTGACGCAAACAATATGTGTTTATTTATTGATTTGTAATTATTTTTAGAAACCCATTTTTAAATAGCCTGTTTAGTATTGCTTACTTTAATATAACATAGCATACCATTTATTTAAAAGAAAAAAAAACTTCACCTGTATGACAGTGTTTGTGTTTTGAAGTATATGCGCCTAATTCGCAAAATAGTCATTTTCCATATATATATATATATATATATATATATATATATATATATATATATATATATATATATATATATATATATATATATATATATCATTGCACAGCTCGCAGGATCGTGCATGTACAATTTGGATCCTAACTTAATAAGCGATGCTTGCGGTATGTTTTATAAAAGGAACAGGTCTTGTGTTTGTGCTTGTCTGCTGTAACCAGATTACCCACACACAACAACGTGCGGATTTCATTGTCACGCTGTTTTCCTCAACATCAATGATAATGGTGAGCAATATAAATAACCCACGGGCTGAACAGAAGACAGTTTACTTTGCCTCTTCATTGCTGAATCATTATTTTGACATTTCCACTTCTCGGCTGTAATAACACAAAAGAAGTTTATAACCAGGCGGTCCCCGGTTCAAATTCTACCTCAGCTACTGACTCATTGTGTGACCTTGCGCAAGTCACTTAATCTCCTTGTGCTCCGTCTTTCGGGTGAGACGTAATTGTAAGTGACTCTGCAGCTGATGCATAGTTCACACACCCCAGTCTCTGTAACTCGGCTTGGATAAAGGCGTCTGCTAAATAAACTTGGAGAAGGCCTTTGGAGAATATAAAAGAAGCTTCTCTCCAAAATCAAGTATACCACAGCTCTACACTAGACGTTCACCAGATTATATATATATACATATATATATATATATATATATATATATATATATATATATATATATATATATATATATATATATATATATATATATATATGTGTGTGTGTGTTTTTGTTTTCTATAGCTGATCTTCCAGAGCAATATTGGGAACGAAGATTAATATCTTGTTATTCAGATATCAATGGAACCTAAAATAAATGCAATGAAAAGTAATGATAAAATAATTTTGGAAGATTTTCATGTATTTTATTAGGTGGAAATTAAAGCGATATGACACAGTGTGTGTTTAATCATTGTATTACTGATATAATGCTTTTGAAGAATTATTAGATGTATTTGATTATGCAGTTCCATATTAGGATACAAAATAAGTTTATATTTCCAAAATACATTTGTTTAAATTACTGTACTATATATTATATTGATCAATTATTTAATTGTATCGATCATCATAGAGAACTGAAGTTTTCCTTGTGAAACAAACATACTCCACCCAGCTGAACTGCAGTAAGACTTGATTATACAGCCTTATATTTTAGGATACAATCATGCATGATTTTTATTGCATGAAAGGACATTCTCTTTGTTGGTGCCTCAGTAGATTCTTTTTTTCCTGTTATTTTTTTATAGCTTCCCAGATGTCTTTAATGTCCTGCCATCGTAAATTATCCCAATAAACAGCCCCATTTTAATTCAGCCTCACCTCCTGCCAAACCTGGACTAATTGTATATATTCCTCCAGACCACGATACGATCCGCTAGTTGGATCAGATCAATTAGCTATTAGGAGCTGCATTAGCTATGTTTTAAATCTGATCATATTAATGTTCAGTGTCAATGTGCTGGCAATTAAATGGGAAGCTAGCAGCCGAGCTCAAATAAAAACTGGAACATGCATTGAAATAGATTTTGTGTAGAGGAGTACACTTGAGAGTTATGGCTGTTTGCTGAAGCCACAGAGCTGGGATTAAAGCTACGTGCAAATAAGATCGTTGAGTCCTGCGTACATGGCACCATGTATTGTTGTGAAAAATACAAAAACAAAATAGGCTGCAGTTCCTACTCTTCACAGAGCTATGGTGCTCTTTTTTAACAGCCCGGTTCCCTGCCCTGGATCCTGCAGACCTATACTGGTTTACACACCTACTGTGTATTACATAGACTGAATCAGCAACTTCCACTCTATAAGACTGACTCCGTACAGAACACTGAACTCTGCTGGCTGTGCTCTCAGTGGGAAGCAATGAACTGACATTGGTTAACGATTACATCAAATGTGACCAAATAAATGAATATCTTACAGAATTCTGTTAGTGTCCAGGACTTTCCAACACTAGTGAATATACAAAACACTATATGTTACATAACAATTCTGGAACTTTCTAATGTCAGGTAATGAAAATAACAACTCATTTTAAATCTCATGGATCATGTCAGCCAGTCAGGTTCTGATGTAAACAGGACTTTAGAATCTTGAAACTCTCTTCAAACACACCACAACACTGTGGTAGCTTTGTCATGTGGATCACATGTCCACTGGGGGCTAAGTTAGGACTAGCAAACTATTTTATAATTTCTGTGTTTTATAAAAACATGCTTGTACAGCTTATATATACAGTACGTATTCCCAAATTACATTTATTTGGGTTCAGTTATTTACTTGGATTCCTCTTCTGTTTTTCTTCTGCAGTTCAATGACAATAACTGGAAAATAAAAGCTGCACGTTCCATACAGAAAGAACAACTTCAGCCCATTAGTTCCTCTGCCTATCTCTGTCTATTGTGACGGGATTCTAAGAACACCACATGCAAGTACAACTCCCTGGATATTGTGGAAACAAAAACACTTTTACTGTTGAAATTGATAGTGACTTGCATTTAACATATAGCAAGAGATTCTCCCAGACAAGCCCCTTGCTGATATGTGTTTCATGAATAGCTAGCAAGCATTGATTTTCTTTTCTTTTTTACCCTAATATCCTCATCGCTCTCCCTAAAGCCATTCTACAGAGAGATGAAAGCAGAGGAAACCAAACAAGCCATTACAAAGCTCACTCAATTGATTTTTACACAAAATGTGCCTTCGCAAATCATGATGGAAAAAAACAAAAACATCAATAATTAATACCAAAAACCAATGTAGATGGAAAATCGACAGAAGCTTATAGGAGGGTTAAAAGGAGCATTGATACTATATGATAGCAGCTCTGTGGCTACATGATACACAGATCAAGGTTTCCCTGTCTGATGTGCATCATGCCACACCTGTTACGCAGTCCCCAAAGGGCACCAACAAATGTTCCCTGCGTTCAATTGTCTTCTGTGCTTTTGAAGTTGGACTTTCTCCCCCCAGCATATTTACATAAGCATGACAGTCTTTCACTGTCTGGGAGTTTCGTACGTCCATCAAAGTAGTTATCCTGGTTGTCAAACAGAAGACTTAATACTCATAAATGAATATACTATAGCAAACGCTACAGAACTTTTTTTTTCATTACACTATACAGAAATAACATTTATGAGAATGTAGTAGCCCAAAAGTATTTTATTGAATATGCATGAAAGCAGTGGTCTGTGTATCATCAGAGATTTGCATCTGGAAATATATTGTTTAATAGTTTTATGTAATATAGGAGAATGATGCAAGCCAGGCATTTGGTAAACGCATGTCATTATTTAACATTTTCTACTAGAACTGGACTGCATGCATTTATGTGTGTAGATGAAGTGCATCAGCAGGGGTTTGGCACTTACTCAATATTTTGCTTTATAGCTGCAGTGTGACAACAACAGTTTCACATGAATTAAACATCAAATACCATGAGCTTTTCAGTGCCACAAAGGGAAAATGGTTCTGTTTATTTTTTTTGTTTACTACTGCTACTGCTGCTACTACTACTACTACTACTACTCATTACTGTAGGTTCATGCAGTGTAACATTATTTAGCCCTGTCAAAAACCCTTTAATGTGTATTTGTTGTCAGGGAAACATTATAGATTTTTTTCCAAAAAATATGTGTGTTTTGTTGTCTTACAACCCTAAACCTTGAGCATAGGAGCATTGAACACCTTTTCCTACAGGGTAACATGAGATAGCCTTGTAATAGAGCTGTCGAAAAGCTTGAACTTGTTCCTGAATCTATTCCCAAGCAGGACCTGCTGTTGAAAACCCCATTTTAAAGTAAAGGTTCTGATTCAGCACGATTGAGTACAAAAGTTCATAGACAGGAGAAAAGTTGGAAGAAACACTGTTTCTATGGGAAGTGTTTTAAACATTGATTGTTTGTGTGAATAACTGAGAGATGAAATATCACATGTATTGAATGTCATAGCAAACTGCTGAAGGAGTGGAACATGTGGGAAGTGAGAGCCAGATCAATTATTAAAGGTATTGCATTTGCACATTCAAATAGAGCCTCAAAAAGGCACTAACCAATATAACATACAGTTTACCCAGTACATGTAGAGACGTTTATCTTTATTATCGTTTCAGGCCATTACATTTCAGAGCGGTTTATTATCAACAATGCCTGCCTGAAAGGAACAACCGAGAATACAATCAAAAAGTATACACAGCAGTACAATCTATAAAGATTATCTTTATACTCAGACAAATTGTCAATATCGCCAATTACTTTCATTGATCATTGCTCTCAAAGTAACCCAATCAAGGTAATTTTTCAAAGATCAATTTAATAATATGACAGATAGATTATTTGACAGAAAAAAAACTGTCCATTAAAAACTAAAAACACATGTTGCTTTGGAGCTGGTGGGTTTGTTGCCCATCTATCTATTTATCTAGCTATCAGTTTGGTTTTTCATCTTGGTACTTGGTAAAGTTTAGCAGTCTGGCATGAGGAAAGGAGAAAGTTCTAGCCCTGAAAGAAAGTTTTCCTGAGATGTCGATACAATGCTTGACACAATGAGGATGGGCTCTGTGTTAATTGCAGCAGACGGGGTTCCGGGCTGCATGTTGCTGTGTGTGCTCCCAGGCAGGATGACGATCAGGCATTCGAAGCAACTCTGAAGAGGAAGTGGGAGAGCGAAAACACCTCAATAATTCATAAAATGCCAGCAGCAACAAACGAGAACAGGACCCACATGTAGGGAACAAACTATCTCCCTGATTTTTATTAGTCTGCTTCTATCACCATCACATGGGCAACCATTTCAAACTAAGTCAAAGTCAGCAAATCATTAGAGGAATCCTGGAGAAGAGTCCTGTGGTAATCTTTAAAGATGCCTTGTACCTTTGGCTTGAATACAAATTATTTAGGATTTCTCTTTTCTAAAGCAACTAATACATGTATTCCATCAAAAGATTGCTACTACAATTGCTATTACAATTTTTTTTCCTTCTGAACTGATCATTAGGGGTATTCAATCATAGAATACACAGCCTGTTTCCTGTTCTATTGTTCTATGCTATCAAACTTCCAGGACATAAGAGGACACTCGTTATACGCATGCCATTTGTATTTCTCTATTTTTAATGGCCCTTCACTGTACACCTGTATCTCTTGGACAGTTAGCCATATAGTTTGAATAAGGCACAGCTTAATGAGAGTAGAAACATCTATAAACACATCAAGGAAACAGTTTTATTTTGTTTATTACCTATCAAATCTTGCGTTTATAATATCTGACTGTTTTAGATGCTTGTAAAATGATGTCCTCATTACTTCCATACATCAGGTTGACAGTGTGATTTGCAGGTGCTTTTAATGTGCAGCATGTATAGCAACAACAAGCAACCAGCCGGCATAATAATCTGTGTTGTAAGTAAATCGGTAAGGCATTGTTATTCTGTTCAGGCAGTTTCAGTAGCATTAGGAAATCTTACACAGTGTATTTGTGTAAGTCCATCACAGATTCTTTAGCTACACGGTTATCAAGTTACCAAGGTAAGATTTCCTATGGAACTGGAATTTATTACACAATTTTAGTAGGTACTTCTAAGCTACAATTGGTATTTCATTTTAAAAGGACAGTCTTTCACGTCTTGCACAAATTAAAACCACAGTTTTGGGGTTCTGTTTCTTGAATTGGGCTATCACAGGTGTGAAGATTAATCATTTCTTAACGGCTTCTTCTGTAATTGGTTTCTTTCTCTTTTCCAGGGTCACATTTTAAGAAGATGGATGTAATACAGAATGAGATGGAACATCCATTAGCAAGTGACAGAATATACACTAGAATCACAAGAAAATGAAGCAAACATGGTGATAAAAGATTGTACTAGTGTAGTGCCATTGGATAACAAAGAATGATTCAGTGTTGCACATACAGGCCCTACTTCGAAAAAAGCACAAAGGCAACTGTTCAGAGAGGAATGCAATAATATTAACAATATAACACATAAAAATCTTCTCATAAAAATAAAATTTGCTTTAGCACTTGCTTCAAAATACAGTTTAAAAAATCCATGTTAGCCTTTATGGCATTGTAGTATCTTTTATCTATGCCTGTATCATCCATTTGAAATACTAAACAATGAATCTGTTTCAGAAATCGCATTGTACCAGTTGAGTTGTTGGCAAATGCATTCCCTGTGCAGTCTGCTTTCTCTAGATGTGCAGTAGGCCATACATCTCAGTTCTAATCTTCACAATGAACACTAAAGTAAGGCAGAGCATCAGTTCAGAGCTGGGAACCCCTGTCATGTTGATGGCTGTGGGAAGAGCACACAAGGGACGGAGCTGCAGCAGCTTAAGTTCATTCTACATAATGCATGCACTGTCATTAGATTAGGCCTGCACTCCACTGTAGATCCCAGAGGTGCGATGGCAGCTGATCAAGGCAACACATCCATGCACTGTTCTAGCTAGACACACACAATAAACTGTTGGATTAAAGGAGCTGAATCACGTGACGTGCTTTGTGACTAATGGTCGTATATATGGCCCAGAGCAGTTAGCTGTTAGTTGGCCGTAAAATGGGTAGAAGAGTTTAAATGGGGCATAATATTATACCTGTCCAATTAGTCCGAACATCTTCTCCCAGACACAGACAAACAACAAATTAAATTGCATGTGACTGGGTTCAAGATACACTGTACTGTATAATATGTGTTTTACAAAAACATGTTTTGTGACTTGAACACATCACACCCCCATAGCCAGGTGTACAAATGAATTATGTATTTGTTTGTAAAAAAAAATAAAAAAATACCCTCAGGAACTGGAGAAACAGTTCTCATTTTAAAATGACTACCGACAACCCCCCCCCCCCAAAATTTCTTTAAGAAAATCTGATTGCAACACATAACGACATCCCAGAATAAAAATAATTATTCTATTAGTTGTATCATTGCTGAACATCACTTAGGCCTACTGTCTGAAAGCACTGTGACAGAGGTGTTTGTATTAGGATGTATATCCAGTTATAATACAATGTGTCCTAAATAAATTTGGTATGAAATACTTTCTGAACTACAGGCTACTGTCATTTCATTATAAAAGAGTTGCTTTGAAAGAAATACATGAACACTCAACAACAACTGCATAGTTGTTTTTTTTTGGGGGGGGGGGGGGTCGGATATATTTACACCTGCCATTTTGACTGAATCTGACTAAAGTAATTGAGTACACAAGTGTGTGTGTGTATGTGTTGTAGCACAGCCTTGAAAAGGTTTACTCCCCACTACCTTTGAACAGAGCAGCGCAGTCTACACAGGACCTGCGGGTCTCCCACACCAGATGCTGCTACCACTTTTACAGCCTGGGCCCTGCAGACAGCCTGGGGCAAAATTTCACATTTTCCATCAAATCTCATCCAAAGCCTCACCGAATCTGACACAATGTCAGTGTGCAGTGCTCAGTTAGCTGAGCTTTTAAATGTAGCTAACCCAGATCAAATGAAAGCAACAAAAGCTCAGTCACATGTAAGGCCTGCTCCTATGGCCCGGAGGCTGTACCTCACGACTATTTGATTATATCCTTCATGAAATCTGGGTTTGAAACGTGTGATGCCTGTCTTTGGTCTTGATTCCTCATTTGCATTATTGTTGTCTCTCAAGCAAGAAACCTGAAAATAATATATAAGGAATAAAAGGATACAAAACCTGTGAATAAAGTAAATTATTATGCTCATTGTAGGATGACCACTATATCTGTTTGAACTAAACTTGCTTTGTTCTCCATACAAATGAATGGACACTCTTTATCCTGGAACTCTTTATAGTTAATTAGTAAGCAATTCCATGCAAAGGGTAAACTTTTTTATACACAGAAAAGCTATTCACAGTTTCCACAAACAACAGGCTACAAAGCCATGATGGATATGCATCTTGGTAACTTGTTGTGACCGAAGAAGGCCACATATATTCAATTTCCTCAGCGACTTCATGTCTTCACATCTGGGACTTACTGAATTTTTTATATCATGACCATTTTGCATTCCTGCATTACTAATGCATTTGCACACACACTATTGGATTCTAAGACACAAGTGTATTATTTTCCCTGTTTCCTGACCTCACATGACTTCTAGAAGTATACATGTTGAGGTGGAGGGGACACCAACAGTAATCATACATATTCAGCTTTAATATTGTATATGGAGGGTTGTATTTTTTATTTTTAAACAGATTTCCTTCTGGTCTGTAATGCTCCAGACAAACAAAATGAGTGCCTACATTTTGTACAAGAACTGCATTAAGAAAATGCGTGTGATATACAGAAGTTTAACACAGTGAATTATTAAATTTTATTGTAATATGCAAATAACCCTATTACTTCATACCTGCAATGCATGCCAAAGTCTTACAGAGATGAATCAATGAGGTAGACTGAAATGAGAAGAATTAGTTGAGCTGCATACATGTCTTAATCTGATATTTATGCATTTATACAACTCCGCCTTCACTGTCCCAGGGAGAAACCTGCCATGACTGAATGCCTGTTACCGTAGAGCAGCGCCACCTGTTGGTATTGTCAGTCAGTTTGGGAAATTTTTGTTTGGGATGTGATTCGTATCCCTAATGAATGTTGACGCCATGCGAGGATTAAAAAATAAATAAAAAAAAACTCTCTTCTAGTCTTTATATGGGAACATATGGAATACACAAATGCATGATGAAGTCATATGAGCAGCCCATTTTCTACCATATAAAGCATTGGGAAAAACTGAAAACATTTTCAATGGAAAATATATTTATTTTATGTCCAAAACCACAATTTTCATCTATTTTCAACATTTCATGCATTAAAGTGGTGCCAGGCTTTTTTTTCTGCAGAAAAGAGAGGTCATCTGTACCTTAGTGTTAGTAGAAAGAAAGAAAGAAAGAAAGAAAGAAAGAAAGAAAGAAAGAAAGAAAGAAAGATGCCAACTACCTAACTGCATTTATCTCCCTTGGCACCCACCAAACACTCAGAACCTTACTTACGCCCTTGGCGTTCAGATATGCTATTTTAATTGGTTTGTTCATCTGTCAATCAATAACTTTACACACCCACTGACGCTAGAAGTAGCCTCCATTTAGATCAAGCTGATTGGCTTATCGCTGATACTAGTACTGTTTCCAAGTGGCTGATGTTTCTGTCTGTAGCGTCGCTCGGACTGGGCGTCCAGTACTTACTGCTCATGCTCAGATAGTTGAAGGAGAAAATACATTGTTCGGATTTAAATGGGCATTGTGGCAGTGTCTGTAGAAATACTGTCATCATTGTAATATATATTATTCTTGACAACGATTGCAGACGTATTCTAGCGTCTGGCCGAAGGACAGTTGTGATTTTAATTCATGAAAATGCCGGTAGGAAATCTGTTCGGTGTGGAATTCTGTTTTTTGTTTTGTTTTGTTTTGTTTACAGGCTGCTGTGTAGTCAGTAGGCAGTTTGTGTTAATGGCTCCTCTCTGAAGTCAACAGCAGGCAGCACTGCGGTACTGTTGCTATGGTGGGCTGACTCACGTACAGTACTAGGAGGATGCAAATGGCTAAAATAGGAGGCCATATTATTTATTGCTCAGTCTGTGCAATTACTGACAGCACAAAGCAGGAATAGACTGTCAAATGCATGTCATTTGTGTTGCATGGTATTTTCGTTGGTTTGTTTGTGTGTGTGTGTGTGTGTATATACTGGGCTATGTTTTTACAGTGTATTTTGGGAGGATCGTTTCTTTTAAATACTAGTTTATAAAAATAGAATAAAAAGCGTGAATAAGAAATTAATGCATTACATATTTACTGTACTCCTGCTGTGCGTTTAAATACAGTAACACCACTAAAACAATAAGAGTTTATTCGGCTCCCAAGGACACCGCAAATAAGGGTGGAGAATTTATAAAGAAAAATATTCTCGCAATATACTGTTATAGCGTAAGAGTGCTGTTTCGCGGTTTACTAAATGTGTGTCATATCTATCTATCTATCTATCTATCTATAGATCTATCTATCTATATAGATCTATCTATCTATATAGATCTATCTATCTATCTATAGATCTATCTATCTATATAGATCTATCTATCTATATAGATCTATCTATCTATATAGATCTATCTATCTATCTATAGATAGATAATGTGTGTGTGTGTGTGTAATCGGAGTGGAGATGGTGTACAAAGTGGTTCTAGGCCTCCAGTCTGTTTTGTATATCTGAGTAATACTGTATATATATTCACACTATTCAGTCACACTATCACAATATCACACTATCACAATATCTGCAGATAAAACCACAGGTGGAAGGGACTTATTCCTGCGGTGTAAAATGCAAGCAGTTCAGAGCTGGCCATATACAAAAGGGGAATTCTGGACCTGCACTGCTTATGAAACAGGCAGACAAAATCACCATTCTCTTTACAGTTGTGTGCAATAATCACTGGTATACATCCACCTTTCCATGTGATGCATGCTGTAATATTATGCTGTAACTAGAGGTCACATGAGTAGTGTAAAACGGCCTTTGTTTCAATTTCCATCACAAGATGTATCATCATCATCATGTCTTGATATCCCCATCTTTTCAGCACTGCGACTACTCCATTGAAAATCAGTTCCTGAATAGGGGCCAGGGTATCTCATTTAGAGGTGCTGCAGTATAAATACAATGGTTCCAACTTTTAACAGACATTTTACCAGATGGATTGACATAGTTTAGTTATTAGTTTATTTTATATACTGTGTTTTCATTCTATTTAATTACCTGTCTTCATCCTCTACGACTAAAAAATGAACACTAGGGGGTGTGCATCTGTAATTTCCATCCCTCTATAGCCGTGATTTTTGTGTGATTTTCCATTTTGATAAATCACAGTTGCGGAGGGGGAAGACATTACAGTTGCACACACATAATTGTAATTTCTAAAACCAACTCACCCCAGAAATTTAGCTTTTTCCTTCAAAATGCAGCTCCTGTGGTTCAAAATCAAGAAATATTCAGAAAATACAGATGGTGTAAAACATCCCTATTAACTTTCTAAATATTGATTTATATTTTCACAGAGCACCAAGCCTGAGAAACAAGAAAAGGTGGAGACCAGTGACACTGTTAAGGTAGTGGTGAGATGTCGGCCAATGAACCAGAAGGAGAAAGGCATGGGGCACAAGCAGGCAGTCTCTGTGGATGAGATCAGAGGGACCATCACTGTTAATAAAATCGATTCCACGAACGAGCCTCCGAAAACATTCACATTTGATACAGTGTTTGGACAAGACAGCAAGCAGCTGGATGTGTACAATTTAACAGCAAGACCTATTATAGATTCTGTTTTAGAAGGATACAATGGTGAGTGGCTTCCCTAAGCTTTTTTTAATAGCACGTCTGCATATCAATCATAATAGTTACACATAAATAAATATCAAAATGATTTATATATAGTAAAAAAAAAAAAAAAAAAAAGAAAGCTTCCTCTGTGATTGTTTACATTTTACTGGAGCAAGCTACAGGCAGACATTAAATACTGCTTTTTTTCCTATTAGGTACAATTTTTGCTTATGGGCAGACAGGAACTGGGAAGACCTTTACCATGGAAGGTGTACGAGCTGTGCCTGAACTTAGAGGAATCATTCCAAATTCATTTGCTCACGTATTTGGCCACATTGCAAAAGCAGAAGGGGATACCAGGTATATAATTAACACCAAAGACAGCACTTGACAAATACTTCTCGGCAAAATGTTTGTCTAATTTTATTACTAACTTATTGCTTTAGTTTGGCTCTTCACATGTCAGTGGGGAAAAAAAAAACATGACTAAATAATGCACTTTTTTTTTTAACAGGTTCTTGGTCCGAGTGTCCTATTTGGAAATTTATAATGAAGAAGTTCGTGACCTGCTAGGAAAAGATCAGATGCAAAGGTTGGAGGTGAGCAGAGAAAGGAATGCAGTTCCTATTTTAGCAGATGAGTACCACTTCAGTTTTTTTAATAATATACCACAGAAGAAGATAGGAGCAAGCTTTGTTCTGATTTATACATTTATATTTTAATTGTAAGAGTGCACTTTGTAAAAATGACATAGCTAATAACTGTAAACTATATGAGTTGCATATGCTGTATATCATTACATATAAACAGGTTAGTTCTGCGCTTTTAAATGTATTCATTTGTCCTGTGAATCAGGTTAAGGAAAGGCCTGATGTTGGAGTATACATCAAGGATCTCTCTGGGTATGTGGTGAACAATGCAGATGACATGGACCGGATCATGACATTAGGACATAAAAATCGTAAGAATATATATACGCCTGAACATTTTATACATTTAAAATAGTATTAGCATCCAAATAGAAGGATGCAAATGTGCGTTGCATTTATTAAATCACAAGAATATAGTGATGAAATCAAGATGCACTTTGATATCCCCAGGTCCTGTACGTCTTAGAATATCAGAGAAGCACGTGCTTTGCAGAAGCAGGAAATGTTTTATCAGTCACTGGGTATTCCTTTTAAGATTTAAAAATAGTAGTTGAATTGAGAAAACGAATGTCTTTTTAGGTTCTGTTGGAGCCACGAATATGAATGAGCACAGCTCCCGTTCCCATGCTATTTTCACAATCACTATTGAATGCAGTGAGAAAGGGATTGACGGAGACCAGCATGTGCGTATGGGCAAACTGCACCTTGTGGACCTAGCTGTAAGTATTAGGATTATCATGCTAATTTATCATACTGAATAATTATCCGGTCCGTAGGACATCAGAGAAATGTGCTTGATACATACAGACGTGCTCAAATTTGTTGGTACCCTTACAGCTCATTGAAATAATGCTTCATTCCTCCTGAAAAGTGATGAAATTAAAAGCTATTTTATCATGTATACTTGCATGCCTTTGGTATGTCATAGAATAAAGCAAAGAAGCTGTGAAAAGAGATTAATTATTGCTTATTCTACAAAGATATTCTAAAATGGCCTGGACACATTTGTTGGTACCCCTTAGAAAAGATAATAAATAACGTCTCCAATCTTGTAAGCAGTCATTCAGCCTATTTAAATGGAGAAAAGTAGTCACTGTGCTGTTTGGTATCATTGTGTGCACCACACTGAACATGGACCAGAGAAAGCAAAGGAGAGAGTTGTCTGAGGAGATCAGAAAGAAAATAATAGACAAGCATGGTAAAGGTAAAGGCTACAAGACCATCTCCAAGCAGCTTGATGTTCCTGTGACAACAGTTGCAAATATTATTAAGAAGTATAAGGTCCATGGAACTGTAGCCAACCTCCCTGGGCGCGGCCGCAAGAGGAAAATCGACCCCAGAGTAAACAGAAGGATAGTGCGAATGGTAGAAAAAGAACCAAGGATAACTGCCAAAGAGATACAAGCTGAACTCCAAGGTGAAGGTACGTCAGTTTCTGATCGCACCATCCGTCGCTTTTTGAGCGATAGTGGGCTTCATGGAAGAAGACCCAGGAGGACTCCACTTTTGAAAGAAAAACATAAAAAAGCCAGACTGGAATTTGCTAAAATGCATATTGACAAGCCACAATCCTTCTGGGAGAATGTCCTTTGGACAGATGAGTCAAAACTGGAGCTTTTTGGCAAGTCACATCAGCTCTATGTTCACAGACAAAAAAATGAAGCTTTCAAAGAAAAGAACACCATACCTACAGTGAAACATGGAGGAGGCTCGGTTATGTTTTGGGGCTGCTTTGCTGCGCCTGGCACAGGGTGTCTTGAATCTGTGCAGGGCACAGTGAAATCTCAAGACTATCAAGGCATTCTGGAGCGAAACCTACAGCCCAGTGTCAGAAAGCTCTGTCTCAGTCGCAGGTCATGGGTCCTCCAACAGGATAATGACCCAAAACACACAGCTAAAAGCACCCAAGAATGGATAAGAACAAAACATTGGACTATTCTGAAGTGGCCTTCTATGAGTCCTGATCTGAATCCTATCGAACATCTATGGAAAGAGCTGAAACTTGCAGTCTGGAGAAGGCACCCATCAAACCCGAGACAGCTGGAGTAGTTTGCTCAGGAAGAGTGGGCCAAACTACCTGTTAACAGGTGCAGAAGTCTCATTGAGAGCTACAGAAAACGTTTGATTGCAGTGATTGCCTCTAAAGGTTGTGCAACAAAATATTAGGTTAGCGGTCCCATTATTTTTGTCTATGCCATTTTCATTTGTTTTCTTATTTACAATATTATGTTGAATAAAAAATCAAAAGCAAAGTCTGATTTCTATTAAATATGGAATAAACAATGGTGGATGCCAATTACTTTTGTCAGTTTCAAGTTATTTCAGAGAAAATTGTGCATTCTTCGTTTTTTGTGGAGGGGTACCAACAAATTTGAGCACGTCTGTACAGAATTGTCACCAACAGAATTGTAATAGAATATACTTGGGCAATTGTGTGTCATTGATGTGCTTTGTAGCCCTTGATATTTCTGAAAACAAATGACAAATCTATTGGAACATTAACTTACTCATTTGTTTAAAATAAGTTTTTTATTAAAATGTTGCACAAGGTCTAATTGAAAATATACAGCTATTCCTAATTGTAGTTAAAATTTGTTTAAATGCTGCAGAATTTCCCTTTTTGTCCCTCAGAGTGATGCCTGGCTATCTGTCAGAAGGGTGATTGAACTGATATTGTCAACAATACAGTGCACGCAAGATTGGCTTGTTTGTAAATACATATTTCTTTACATTTTTTGTAGGGTTCAGAGAGACAAGGAAAGACTGGATCAACTGGACAGCGACTAAAGGAGGCCACAAAAATTAATCTTTCTCTGTCTACCTTGGGCAACGTCATCTCTGCTTTGGTAGATGGGAAGAGTACCCATGTCCCCTATAGGAATTCAAAACTGACCCGCCTGCTGCAGGATTCATTGGGAGGAAACTCAAAGACCATGATGGTAATATTGCTAAAGATAACTTTTTAAATACAGTTAAAAAAAAAAAAAAACAGTTATGCATCTTTTGCTGTGTATATTCCTGAGCATGTTTAACCTTGCCTCACAGTGTGCAAACATTGGACCGGCAGACTACAACTATGATGAAACCATCAGTACACTTAGATATGCAAACCGTGCAAAGAATATCAAGAACAAGGCCAGAATTAACGAGGACCCCAAGGATGCTATGCTGCGCCAGTTTCAGAAGGAAATTGAAGACCTTAAGAAAAAACTGAAAGAAGGTATGGATTTAAAATAAAATAAAGTCTTGCAGTTTGCAGTGTCAAGTCTGTGTTTTTAAAGGCTTGCTCACCTATTGCCTTATCAACAGCTAGATGGCATGCTTGTGTTTTTAAAAAAAAAAAAAATTCGAAAGCCCTACTAATGTAAAATGTAAATAATTCTGATGTCTGTTATTAATTTAATATTACACGTCTTAATACTTACTCTAGGGTCCTTTGGAATAAAGACATAAGTATATTTAAAGTAATATTATACTACAGGTCTATACTATGGATCTTGAAAAAACTGTTCACACTGGTAAAGTTCTACCTAATCCCCACCACCTTACAATGAAAAAAGAAAGGATGTTGTTAAAAGTAAATTTTAAAAAGAGGATTTAAGCAAGGAACATGTGTGTTAAAAAATTAAAGTAAATTTGAGGCTAACAAGATATGGAATTGGCACAGGAAAATAGATACAGCATGGATACAAAAAATAAAAAAGGACAAATAAACTGCTTAAGTGTCAATCTGTCCAGGGGAAGAGATTTCTGGTTCAGACAGCAGTGGATCTGAAGATGATGAAGATGACGAAGGGGAAGTTGGAGAAGGCGGAGAGAAGAGAAAGAAGCGCAGGGGTATGAATTGACAATGCATGAACTGCTCATCCAGACGTGTTGTTAGCATGCAGAAGCATCTTATCTGTTTGTAAGCATGATATGGCTTATACAAAAGAACTTCCTAACCAAATGGGTCACTAGTCTTGAGGAAGTTGAGTAGGCTTGTGGGTTACCGGGTTCCTTTGATTTTTTTTTATTTTTTCTTTTAGTTTTATGTGATGGTTTTACCACTGCATCTTTAATTTTTTTAGCTTCATATTTGTATCTACCCGATTAGCTGGATTGATATGAGTCAATCTTACAACACTGCAGTGCCTTACCAGTACTTTGTAAACCACACAATTGTATTACAACTATTATGTTCAGGACTGCAATTGCTGTTTGCAAAAGCTTTAATTTTCAAATGGTGGATTCCTCCTCTTAAGTCAGTGTTTTTTTTGATCTTGCATGAAACTGCTTTTGAAATATATCTCTGGTTAGCAAAGTATTCTGGCCTAGTTTCTAATCTGCACTAAATTTCTTTGAACGACACGTGAAACACAAAATCTTCTGAAATCTTTAAAAGGTCTGATCTTGAGAAATAGTAATCGAACAGTTAATTGCATACCTGTTCTTTTACTTCAAGCTCTTTGAAAACTTTCCAGTCTCTAGCCTTAAAGAAATCTCACCCTGTGACTCTTTGCCATTCCTTTGTTATGTGCCCTGTCCCCCTTGGGTTTCTCTTGGAGCTTATCTCTCTTTCTTGCAGGCAGTAGCAGCAGTAGCTCAGACTCCACATGCTCTGTAATAGAGAAACCTCTGGATAAATCCCAGACTAGTGAGTGGGAGCTGTTTGAAAAGAGAACCGATTTCACATTATAGTTTCTTCTTGGCATTTTCTCTTCTGCTGCTTTGGCCATCTTTTGAAAACCAAAGTTCTCCCTTTTATGTTTTTGTCCCTACAAGAAAAGGCTAATATTAGTTTTGTTTTTATATAAACAGGCTTAAGGAATAATCAGATTGCATGTGTAGGATTTTTCTTCATTGCCTTTAATGCCGGCACCTTTCACTAAATACGTATAGACTGTATTTGCATCCTGGCGCCCCATTTTCAAATCAAACTAGTAACTGTCACCGTATAGCTATAGCTATACCTGCTAATTTCAAAGTAGGCGCTTTGAATGACAGGCGCTGTAGCTGGCAAATGAAAGTGCACAGTCAGTGCAGGTGTTGATGATTGACAGTCATTTAAACGAATGAGAACATTGTAGCGCTGCTTCAGTCAACGAGATCTGTCAGAATAGGATGAAATGACTGATAGTGAAACTACACTAGCCTATTAAGGGACCACTGAGTTGACTGACAACGACACCCAGCCATTCAGAGCGGAATGGAGACGGGACAGACAGCAAGTATAAACACTTTACAAACTAGAGATGATTTCTAAATTATTATTTTTGGTAAGAAAATTTAAAATAGAATGGTTTTACTGACATTTATCTTATATACATTTATTTCAGTCGAACTATTTTGGGGAATTTGACGTTAACAAGCTTTACCGATTAAAATCGAAAAGTAGCAAGCCTATAAATAATACCTGTTTCCAACTAATGCAAATCAATATATATCGCCTGAAAAATAAATATTCTGTAACAGAGTAAATGTTTACTGGTATGCCATTTTCACACTATGCAAAACACACTAATTGCTCTTCCTGTTACTTTGCCTAGTGCATCATTGCTGTGCTTCCATTTCCTGTCTGCTTTTCACTGTATTGTTATAAAGTCATTTCCTGGTGAATACTGGCTACATTCATTTGTAAATGACTATTCCCATTCAGTAGAGATTAGGGAACAATTCATACATTATTATTTACTCCCAGTGAATTCTCTTGGTTATTTCACAATGTAGAGATCCTGCAGCTGAGCAGTGCTATCTCCTTGATGAACTTTCTTTGATTGAAAAAAACTGAGCAACTGCTCTGATTTTCCAAAAAAACTCATTACGAATGTTTTCAATGATAGCATTAATTGCAGAGAAGGGGGAAGTGACTTTTACTTTGTGTAGCTCTTGTGCCATGAGCCCATGGAATCCACCGCTTGTTTCGCACATTGGTGTTTACTTGTTTTTGTGAAGTTGTTAGTTTCTCGTTAACACTTTTTTTTCTCCCATTATGTGTGTTTTGATTGTTTTCCTTTTGATTCATACTGGGGTTTAAAAATCAAGAAGTAATGTTTTGTTTTCTTCTTTTTCTCTTTTCTTGATGCAAATGCTGCCTCTCTGACTAATTTCTTTATGCAAGATCAAACAGGTTGGTTTAATCCCTTTTTATGTTTTTGCATTGTTACAGGTGTTGGGAGTTTGTGTGTTTTATATATTACTATTGCCAAAAGACTACAGTAACACATCACTATACTGATCATTAACAGCAAGTACAGAATTGTTCAAATACAAACTACTGTATTCAGCACAAGTATAGTCTATTGCACATGGACATTTTTTATTGCATACTTCACCTGACATAGCTGTTTCTTTGGTGTTCACATGGCTGTAGGCATCTGTGTCTAAATTGCACAAAAAGCTGCAGTGCAGACAGAATAAGAATGGTATTTGATATATACAAATCTTTTATCACTCTGGGAGCACTCCAAGCCAAACTAGCTTGCCCATGATCTTCCTATCCATCCCGCATTCATTGCACATGAATGTATTTATGGCCCGGGTGTATAGCTATGAATGAATACAGTATGCTTTACATATTACCAATGGAAACAAATAAATGATTGGCCACTGCAGACATTCTTATTTTTGCTTATAGCTGTTCAAAAAAAGTCTGATCTGTTTTGCAGGTCTTTTCACCCTTTCACAGTGGTTTGTCATAGGCTAATTAAGCTCAACTAGATCAAACAGATTTGCAACAAGAGTCTCTTTATCATCCACGATGTGGTCATTTTTGTTGCACTGTGTATCACTTTGAATTTTTCTGCTGCTGATGCCACTTGCCACTCTTTCAGCAAAGTCCTTTCCAGCTTGACAGTGCTGTTCTAAAAATAACTTTGCTGCAGCTTTGCTGTCCCTAAGGCTACAGGAGCTTGTTGCTTTTACCACAGTTGTATGCATGAAGGACTGGTGTCATTGAGTGAAGTGTCAAACTGCTTATAGTTTAAATTATGAACTCCCTAGCATTGGCTACAAGAAATATTTTGTATATCGTTCTAATGCCCTTGTAAGATCTATTTTATTATTTAAAAACATTTTTTTTTTTATAAAAATTTAGTTGCCAATTAGTTTTTTTTTTATTATTTTCTCCCCAATTTGAAATGCAAAATTATTTTATTGTGCTAAGCTCACCGCTACCACCCCTGTGCTGACTCGGGAGGGGCGAAGATGAACACACGCTGTCCTCCGAAGCGTGTGCCGTCAGCCGCCCACTTCTTTACACACTGCGAACTCACCGTGCAGCCACCTCAGAGCTACAGCGTCGGAGGACAACGCAGTTCTGGGCAGCTTACAGGCAAGCCCGCAGGCGCCCGGCCAGACTACAGGGGTCGCTGGTGCGCGGTGAGCCGAGGACACCCTGGCCGACCTAACCCTCCCTCCCCCCGGGCGACACTCGGCCAATTGAGCGCCGCCCCCTGGAAGCTCCCGTCCACGGTCGGCTGTGGAATAGCCTGGACTCGAACTCGCGACGTCCAGGCTATAGAGCGCATCCTGCACTCTGCTTTTACTGGATGCGCCACTCGGGAGCCCCCCACTATTTTATTATTTTGTTTGATTCTCTTCATGGTCTCAGAGTTTAAAATAATTATAAGTATTGGCCTTTTAATGTGAGTCACATTAAAAATGCTTAACAGGAATAGATTGTGGTTTAACAAGGTCTTGGCCATTAAAAAATAAAATGCATGTATTTTAAGGTAAAAAGAAGGTCTCCCCTGACAAAATGGTGGAGATGCAGGCCAAGATTGAAGAGGAACGAAAGGCCCTTGAAGCTAAACTTGACATGGAGGAAGAAGAGAGGAACAAGGCCAGAGCTGAGCTGGAGAAGAGGGAGAAAGATTTGCTTAAAGCTCAGTAAGTTATAATGACCCACCCCTCCTCAGTTATTAAGCACCCATCTAAAGGGAACTTCTCCATGATATTCCATGTGGCTATGGATTCTGGATCAAAAGCAACCATTTTTTAGATTTTTTTTTTTTTTTTTAATTTTAATTTTTTTTTTTTTTATAAACCAACCATTGACAACATTTTGCTAAATTGAACATCTGGTGGTAAGAGAAGTTTTATCTTTGGTGAATACTCTAGTGCAGCATAAAATACAACTCATTCATTTATTTGTAGTTTTTTGTCACTAAACTTCTTCCCACAGTCATTCTGTTCTTTTCACAAGATAAACAAATACTAATGCATGTCTTAGTCAGAAGT
The DNA here is from genome assembly GCF_902713425.1 of Acipenser ruthenus. NCBI lineage: Eukaryota > Metazoa > Chordata > Actinopteri > Acipenseriformes > Acipenseridae > Acipenser > Acipenser ruthenus. The sequence continues at coordinate 27,209,010 of NC_081210.1, forward strand.
TACAACTTTGTTGTGTACCTTTTCAATTGAGCTTAAAAAAAAAGAAAGTTGACCTTTTTCAATGTGTATATATGTGTATATATATATATATGTGTGTGTGTGTGTATATATATATAATTCCTTGATCAGGCACTTGTGCTGTACCTGTTTGTAACATTTGATCATCTGCGATAACAGACAGGAGCATCAGCTTCTGCTGGAGAAGCTGTCTGCCTTGGAGAAGAAGGTGATTGTAGGGGGAGTGGATCTGCTGGCCAAAGCTGAAGAGCAGGAGAAACTTCTTGAAGAGTCCAACAACGAACTTGATGAGAGAAAAAAAAAGGCTGAGCAATTGCGCCGAGAACTGGAAGAGAAAGAGGTGACCGCTTTGTTAAATCCGAAGTAGAGTAGGTGTGCCAGCGGTAACCTGGACAGCAACTAAATTCACTCGCTTAGAACTTCTGTATATATTTTGTTTTATATTTAAACAGCAAGAGCGCCTGGATATTGAAGAGAAATACACCAGTTTACAAGAAGAGGCTCAAGGAAAGACCAAGAAGCTTAAGAAAGTGTGGACCATGTTGATGGCAGCGAAATCTGAGGTCATTAAATAATCTTTGTTTTTTATATATGAAAAAGGAAGGCGGAGGATCTGACCTGATTTAATATATTATTCATTTTGTAGTTTATAGGTATCGGGTACACACAGTTATCGTTATGACTTTATGACTTTTAAGTATGCGAGGCTTGTTCATCAGACAATGCTTTGGCTAATGTATGCAATTGGGATTATTAATTGACACCCACCATATAGTGTATGTAGATTTTCTGTAATATAAATGTAGAGCAACCATGGGTTTTTGATGTTCAGTAACGTGTTGTCTGAATGTTGTCTGAATTGGTCTGAAAAAGGACAGGTAATTGAGTGTTTTTCTCCTATTCAAATTCTCCTAGATGGCTGACCTGCAGCAGGAGCATCAGAGGGAAATCGAAGGTCTGCTCGAGAACATCAGGCAGCTCAGCCGAGAGCTTCGACTCCAGATGTTGATTATTGACAACTTCATACCACAGGAATACCAGGTAAACAAATCGGTTTTAACAACGACACTCTATTGTCTATGTGCATGCTTGGAAAGACAGTATACCTATTAAAGTGGTTAGTTTTACATTGCAGATCAGCATGACAAATTCAATCATAAAGAATTGTCATAAAATTGTGTTTTACATGTGCCAGGTAACTACAAATGTATGAATATCCCGAGTATTAATACTACATTTCTGAAATACTGTAATGAGATCCTCTGTTCAAATCTGCACACTTCATTGGTTTGCAATATTGCGTTTCCAGCTTAAATGGTGCACCTTTTCTGTCTACTGTAGAATTAGAATATTAATTACAAAAAAAAAAAAAATGTGCCATTGAAATGCTGTTTTCCTCCTTGGTAGGAGATGATTGAAAACTATGTGCACTGGAATGAAGACATCGGAGAGTGGCAGCTGGTAAGTTGAAAATGTTTTGCAGCATTACTGATATTTTATGGTAACATTTTTAGCTTAATAATCTGTTAGAAACAATCCATGATTAAATATAGTTTAAAGGATGTTCTAAACAACACAGTGTTTGTATAGCATGTAACAATCATTTATAAACTAAAAAAAGTATACTACTGTCATGCTATATAGCAATTAATGTGTCATTAAAATATAATATATTCCTTGTTAATAAGTGTCAACATCTTTAATAACACATTTGTGGATGTTTTTATGAATGAATCCTTTAACTTAAGAGTGACTGGTTTCATTTGAGTTTTTTTAAGACAATTTTAGTATTTTTAGTGTTTTAAATGCTGTTATGTTTCCCTCTTTAGAAATGTGTTGCATACACTGGGAATAACATGAGAAAACAAACTCCTTTACCCGATAACACTGAAAAAGATGTAAGTTATGTGTATTTATTTTTTCTTGGTACATTTTAAACCGCTATCTTTTCCCAGTCATAATATGCACAATATTTTTGGTGCTAAGGTGTTAGGAAAATTTGTCATGTGTAATTTTTATTAAACTCTGGTGACAACTTGTATTCCCCTTTTTTTGAAGGGGATCAGCATTCAAATATAACTGGTTTGTTTTCAAAGATCCCAATTTAGCGTATTTTTTTTGACACCCTTTACCTGAGGTGACATGATTAGCTAGTCCAAGATTAGTGTTAATTGGGGTCTGTGACAGCAGCCGTACACATCTGGCATTATTTAATCTTCATGTGCGTTTTGTTGTTTTTCTGGTTGGTTGTTGCAGCCCTTCGAGGTTGACCTGTCCCATGTTTACTTGGCCTACACTGAGGAAAGCCTCAGGCAGTCCCTGATGAGGTTAGAGAGACCAAGAACCTCCAAAGGTGGAAAATCAAGGCCTAAAAGTGGCAGAAGGTAACTTCATACACCACATAGATTTTTTGAATTATTGGGTTGCTACCTTCCACTGAGTTTTTTTTAAAAATATTTTAAAAAATGTCTTTTTACTTCTTTCGCAGTATGTGTTTTTCTGAATGAACAAATATGTTTAATTCTGGGTCAGATAAAATAAAAAACAGTCACGCTTTATTTTAAGGGCTGTTTTTTTTTTTAGTTAATTAACTGTTAACAGACATTTATAAAAACCTGATTTAATTTGCTAAACATTACTACAGTAACAATCTGAACCGATTTCAAGCATATGATCGACTGGGTATTGATCATTCATAGGGCTGTGGTGTTTGATTGATCACCCATAGGGTTCTGGTGTTTGTAGTTTTAGCTGGCCTATTATATATTATTAACTAACAGTTAACAGAAAATAATGTTCATTAACATGTTTATTAGCTGTTTGTTATTTATTAACAGTTAATAAACAAAAAAACGGCCCTTAAAATAAAGCGTGACTCATGTTCTTACTTGTGGTTCCTAGCCAACACGTATATTTTTGCCCAAATCTAAGCTTCATTAAACTTATTTTGTATTATTTTGTTTCAGAAAACGTTCTTCAAAACCAGAAGCAGTAATTGATTCCCTTCTTCAATAAAAAAAAAAATGACTTCTTATAATTCAAAGGAGACTGTCTTGAAGAAAACACTAGTGATGGTTCGATATTTGTTTTTTGATTTGCTTCTTGTCTACAAGAAAAAAAATAAGATAAGTATTAAGATTTTTACTGACTCGTTCTGAAATATTAAGGCACATCTTAAGCAGAGGTCACATTCTTAAAGAAATGTAGTAACATTTGTAAAAAGCATAAACTAACACTTAATAGTCTTAAACAAATCTCTGTTAGTATTGTGTGGCCATACAACGTAACAGTAGGAGGAACTTCTGGAAGTGTGTTAATATGTTCAATGTTCTACATAGGATAACTGTGCAGCTCTTATTCTATTTGTTTTTATTTGTAAAATTCTGTCTTGTAATGATAAAATGCAAATGATACAGATCACATGTTCTGTATTGTTGACTAGAAACGTACAATGGTTAATGACAGCTGAAGTTCATTGTGAAGACCTTCACCTGGAAAATATTGAGAGTTTATTAAAGTACTTTTGAATGCAAGTAAATCCATCTACTGTATATTAAATGCTAAACAAAAGTGTTGAATCCACAGAATCAACACTTTTAATATCTATCTATCTATATGCAAAATATGACTGTTGTAGTCCATTAATCTGTAATCTGTTTTGGATTGGGGTTAGGGTTTGTAACTTTTAGCTTCTATATTGTTGCGTTACGTAATGCTGCAGATGCACTTTTTAATTCCAAGCATGAAGCATTCACTGTGCTGATTTAAATATGTCACTGCAGAAATGTTCTGCACTGTTGGTATTTACTAAGACACTTGCAAATAATATTCCAACACTGTTTACACTTAAGTGAGGTTGCATAATTGCATCATTTTAGTATTATATTTTGATTTAATGCATGGACAGATAACTACTAGTCTATTGCAGAGGATACAAAATATGTGTTTAGTACTGTAGCATTCTTCAATGGACACAGAATATGTATTTAGTGAATACTGTAGGTTTTTTTTTTATGTATGTGTGGTAACTACATTGACTGATCTGATCAACATGTACATTTCCAGTATGCCCCCAGCAGTTCCCCAAAGAAGTGCACGTTGCTGGTTTATTACAAAATTGTACTTTTTAAAAACATGCATTTGAAGTTTTTGTTTTGGCACAGAACAAACAAAGCCAAAGGGCTTCAAGGGGAAATCATTTTATTAATGATCACAAATACGTTATATTATAATAAGTTTGTTCTGTAATTAATACATTGTTGTTTTTTTTTTTTTTGGATCTGCACAGAAATTGTATTGATTGTTAGCATTAGGATTTCCAGTTGCTGATGATAAAGCACTAGCAGGGCCAATGCTTTTGGAGAATTCCAGATTAGCAAGGTTGGGGTTAGTTTTTAACAATGCAAGAATGCAGTAAATAAAGGAAAAATGCTTCTGCATGTGTCAACAGTAGTGACCTTGTTCTCTATGTACTCCTAGGAATAAGTCATGCATTCTGTTGTAAAATATATGTGTATATATTCAGCAAGTCTTTAAGAAATAAACTACTACATGCTTATCATTTTGATGTTTTTTTTTCTATTTCCCTTTTCAGTAAGCACTCAGATAATGTGTAGGTTTCACTTTTACTCAAGATTGACATGATGTAATGAAAAACAATAGAAATAGTTAGCACTGTTTTTTTTTTATTAATTATGGTATGTTTAAATAACTATGTGTTGCAGATTTTAGCTTTTTTTTATTACTTCATAAAGGAAAGACCCTACATGCATTTTGTTGATTAATTAAGGTATTACGGTGTAAATGTTATCTTCTAATTCTTATCTTGTTATCTGTTATCTTCTATTCAAATTTTTTGCAAGCACTGTCTAAGTGAAAGCTACAGCAGTGATCCACATTACAGATAACTTGATTTTCTGATTGACAGATAACATTAAGGCGAAGACTAGGCAACAGTGCAAGCAACAGATTTGTGCTGACGGTTTCTTTTTTAAGACACAAAATTTAAAGACATATTTTTCAGAAGGAAGATACTGTCAGAGAATTATGACTTCATGCAATGTAGATGCTAGTGGTGGCTAGCAGAGGAAAGTGAAGAGAGATTTTGCTCAAGAAATGTGTGAGTAATATAGTCAAATAGTCTTTTTATACATTTAGGGTATGCTGGCTATCGAAATGTGATTATAATATTTGTTATCTTGGGTATTTTTATTTTACATGTGAAATGCACACTTAGAGCAAGTTACAGTAATCCTGCTTTTTTATTGGGTGGGGGGGGGGTGAAAGTTATTCTGATTTAATTCTGAAAAACGTACTAAAGAAATAAAAAAAATAATAATAACCTGTCCCCAGATGAGGAAGACCCTGCGCTTTGAGGTACTGGCTTTGTTTCAGTATAGAACTGTGTTTCATGACTCTGCAGGTCAAGTTTGATCGTGGGTATTTTTCAAGTGGCAGGCATTTTACAAAGCTACCAAATCATCTGAAAACCTCACATAATCTGCGCTACTGCCTTCATAATGGTTCTAAAAGCTGCATATTAAACGTGATGTCACACTGGCGTGATGTCACACTGACTTCTGGACGAGGCTGCTATATTGAGCTCACATGGGGTTTTCTGCATGATAGTGGAAACACTGCAAGACATATATTTTGTACAGAGCTATGATTCTTGTGCTGCACAGTTAACCATTTCACTACCACACAGCTTCTTTATCATTGATACTGGACACACATTTTAAGATAGTGCCTTCACTTTTCTGTGATTCTCTCGGTCCCCTATGATTAAGTAGCTTTCACAAAAGAACATACATGCAGCAATGCCATGTCAAAAAATACAAACACGAGATTGCATGTTAAAATAAATAATGTTTTAATACTTTTCATTTTTGTAAATAGATCATTTATATCTTATTTTCTATGAATGAGTAAAAAAAAACATTATATAAATAGAAAACAACACATAAATACCACTTTGCAATCTAAAGTAATTATGTTAATAGTAATATCCTATTAAATATAGTTGCCATCTAAATAAATAATACAGTAATGCAGTCATCATATATAAATAATTCAGTGATGCCCATAGGTTTTCAGATTTGGCGGTATTGCTGTCTAGCACAGCGTTTCAGGTCTTTCAGAAAGTCTCGGAGCTCGATCTCAACTTCTTTTTTGACCTTACAAGATGCCTGAACAAAAACAAAACAAGTTGAGGTTAAATTACAAACTACAAAACACACAAAAAAAGTGAGCGAGGTTGAAGGTAGCTTGTTAAACTGCAGTTCACAGATCTAATCTTCAAACAGCCTGTCTACTCTGCCGGTATCTTTTTTTTCATGATAAATATATTATCATCTTTTCTGTATTACTTTTGCCCTGTTCTGTATTTGGCCAAACTCGCTACATGAATTTACCCCTTATAACACGGTTAAAGAATTGCATCAAGTGTCTCTGCAATTGATTCTCCACAAACCAAAGAGCAGTGCATTAATTCTTACAATGATTGGATATTCCTGCTGTAATGCTGTAGTTGCTCTGTGTGTGGTAAGTGCTGGGTATACTGACAGCCCAGGTAAGGGCCAGCAAATACAGCAAGTCATCTGCTTTACACTACTGCATCCATTATGGCACTATTGTACAGTATACTATATATGCAGTAATGGAAAGTCATCACCTCTTCTTTAGCATTGAAAGCGTAAGTTACCTAGGCAGGGTAGCTTATGTATAAATACATTCTCTTATAGCGGAGTGTTACCGCCAGTTTACTTTTACTAAATATTACGGTGATTGGCGGTAAAGACTAAGCAAACGTTTGAGCTCATGCTTTCTCAAGTGTAATCCCTATTCATGTTACATGTGTGGCAAGCATCCACCAAGCCCAGGTGAAAAATGTCCCTTCATGTTTGAAGAAAAGGTGGATGTGCTCTCAAAAATGTAAGTGAAATACCTTGTTTTTAGTATTGTATCCCATCAGGGCTCGGGACAGTTTAGAAACGGAATCTCCATCTCCACATTTGAGATCTTTCAGAGCTATTCCAGCTTTGCAGAACACATCAGGCTTTTAAAATAAAATTTTAAAAAAGATAAAGAGGTTATTACAGTACATCATTATCATATTTATAACCATACATTAAAGGTAAACTGAATACATTTTTTGGTCTATCACTGATCTTGGTGTTTCATTTTTTTGGTTTAGTTTTCATATCATACAATAAATAGTGCATTGAAAATGCCTACCGTACATCAATAACTGTAATAACCTTTGAACAAAAAGGGAAATAGGGTTATTGGTGTTTCCTTACCTTGCAGTCGGTAAAAGAAACTAGAGCTACTTTTTCTGTTGAGCACTGTAAAAGGAAGAAAATAGTTGTTAGTGTCTAACCAGGAGTGCTGCTCAATAGTTAAGTAAGCATTGAACAGTTGAAATGGATGCCTTCAGTGGAAAAGGATATGCAAATGAGTTGCATAATCTAGCATGCTGTTATTATTATTATTATTATTATTTGTTTATTTAGCAGACGCCTTTATCCAAGGCAACTTACAGAGACTAGGGTGTGTGAACTATGCATCAGCTGCAGAGTCACTTACAATTACAACTCACCCGAAAGACGGAGCACAAGGAGGTTAAGTGACTTGCTCAGGGTCACACAATGAGTCAGTGGCTGAGGTGGGATTTGAACCAGGGACCTTCTGGTTACAAGCCCTTTTCTTTAACCACTGGACCACACAGCCTGTCAGACAGGTGAAGGATGTGAAACCACTGAGTGCCAATGCTTCAGAGCGCCACTGGACACAGTCTTCACACTTCTGTTTACTTGAAATACCCTGATTTTATATATGGTAACATTACTAGCTGTTCCATTTCCACTATACTTACTTGACTCTTCATTTGAAGTATGTCAATGATCTCCTCCAAAAACATTTTCTTATTCGGAGGGGCAGCGGTGATGGAGGCAGCATTTATAGAAACAGCAAGAAACAGCAGAACAGCCATGCTCCTCAATGTTCTAGTCATGGTTTCAGGGCGCTTCTTCTTTCAAGATTGAGAAGGAGTTCAAGATGGTATTTCTTGCTGATGGTGACTGATGATCCACTGAAGATGTGTCTGGATATATATATAGGGCTCAAGTTCCACATAGGGAAACTACACGGAAAATGCAGGCAGCGCAATATATACCCAGCCTTTACCTTTTTTGTAAATTCTGACTCACAAACCAGATTTATTATCATCGTTTGCAAGCATGCAAGCTATAGGAAGGAAATTTTGGCCACTAAAGATTAGATGTTGATATAGATTTGTGATTATGTCGTCACAAGTTGATTTACCCTGCAAGGCAGTTTTCATTCTATGACTCAGGATTATTATTTTATTTATTATTTATTTCTTAGTAGATGCCCTTATCCAGGGCGTCTGCTAATTCAAATGCATGAATGCAAATTAAAAACAACATTGATATGTTCATAATGGCGTATTTTGTTTTACATTTATTATCATTTCAGTTAGGAATTCATTATTGTTTGTAAAGGATGCAATTTTTAGTAGAAATATATTGTCCTTAAAATAGCATTATCTTATGACGGCACACATTCTACTGCTTCAGTAATCTTTTGTGAGATGTTTTCACCATTTCAAATAACCAGACCAGTATTTGAAACAGTCACAATATATACCATGTTCATAGTTGACCTTACATGCATGGACAATCCAGAACTCATTTGAAACATTTTTGTGATGTCACCCTTTCATCTTCTGATTGATTAATTCTGCAATTAACGAAACCTCATTAACGAAACCACAGTGTGTCAGAACAATTCATCAGAAAAGCGAATAGCATTTAATTAGGCAACAATCATTTCAACAATTATTATTAGTATTACAAATGTAACTCTAGAAAAGGGCTTGCAATTAGCATGGCTTATTTTTTCCTTAAAGTAAGATAATACAAGGGGTCCCCGAGTGGCTCATCCAGTTAAAGCACTGCCGCTGGGAGTGCAGGATGAGTCACCCCGCTTGGGCGGCACCAGTTCACGTCCAGGCTGTGCAAAGAGGCTGAACTTTGCTGGGGACCCCGAGGGGGGCGTCACATTGGCTCTCATGTTCCTGGGCTGGGAGATGGGAAACCGGCAGGGATTGCTTCTCCTCATCGTGCAACAGCAAACCCTACTGGCCAGACACTGAGCACATTCAGAGTGGATAAAAAGCAGGGCTGATCTCTGTTCTCCGGGATCGGTAGCTCACCTCTGCTCTGGATTGCTTGGCATAAAAGCAATTCTGGCTTTAGGCTTGTGAGATCGGAGGATGCTTACACTCCCTCAGAACATTCATACTGTATGGGGACTCGCTGTGGTGAGGAGGAAAAACATAACTGGACATTCCAAATAGGGGGAAAATAGATAATAAATAATAATTGGTCACTTTAAATTAAAGAAAAAAGTAGATAATACAATTATACATTAACAAATTGTGACAAAGTGTGTTTATTTACAGTATAACAGTTCTGGGCTCCTAACACGTCTGGTGGATAAAGCACACTCAACAACAAAGGATGGGTTTTTCTAGTAGGAACACAGCTTCTTTTAACAAACAATACAATACAAAATAACTCATGTTTTGGAGTGCTAACTACACTTAACTTATACAGGTCTATACTCAGGTCTATACTCGGGTCTATGCTCAGGTCTATACTCAGGACCTTACCTTCCCACAGACAGTTCTTGTAAATTACAAACAGGTGTATTAGTTTAACTGATTGCCAGCCAATCGGTGTTCTGGGATAACTATGACATTCTGGGAGTTGTAGTTTTTCATGTGAGAGACAAACATTTTAACTCCTGTTTGAACTAAGCGTAACAAAGGCACGAAATCCAATTACCAAATTAACAATGAATTGAATTTCATTATGGAACAATCAGGAAGCAATGTTTTAAGTTGCATAAACAATTCAAAATGTTGCACCAGTAAGAAAAAGAATCCTGTTTCTCATGTTGAATGGCACTCGAAACCGTGCATCATTTTTACTGATTCAACACGTGTCACTGTTTGTCCTTTACATATTAAACAATGTTCTCCTCATAACAATTACAAACTGCGTTTTTTTAAATCGCTACCACAGCATTCACATGTGGTTCAGCCCAACAGAGAAAGTTGTTTCACCTCAATATTTGTATCGGTTTTAACAGTTTCGTCGCCTCTATATCAAAAGCTCTATACTAATAGGAACAGGAAAAGAAAAGCTGTGCTGATATTGCAGAGTCCCAGTTTTACATGTATGCTACACAACTATACCAGTTAAAAAGGGACTGGAAGGGTGAATAAATAGATGTCTATTGTCTTTAAAAACGCTTATCCACTTGTGATGACTTTTGTCAGGGGTGGGCATCTCTGGTCCTAGAAGGCCATTGGGCTACTGGAGAATTCTGTATTTTTTCTCTCAATTAAACTATTAAGAATATTGTTGTTAGACCTGGAGAGGAAAGGCCAGAGTTGCCTTATATCTTATTGTTATGATAAATAAACATGTCATTGCTAATTCTTATTCTATACTATTCTGTACATACAGTTGATATATATATATATTTTATGGACATCATACATTATACAGATAGCTCTGGTTTTGAATTGACAGCTGTGGTGGTGGATGTATGTTACAGACATGCCTGTTGTATTTCAAAGAGTACCAAATACACATTCTCCTTTTGTTATAGAAGTATTTTTATTTTTATTTTTTTTAAATAAAGCAATGCATTGGGAGTGTACTGTATTTTACATGCAAACGTGTTCCATGACATTGAATTCGAAAGTCAATAACAATAGACAATACAATACAACCAAATAAATAAATAAATAAATGCATGTTTTGGATAGGGTTATATTGTTAGCCTTTCACCAGGTAAAACATATGACTTCCCCATAACGTCAAGAACACTCAGTTATACAGTAAAAGGTTAACGTATCAGAAGCTACTATAAGTCAAGAATTCTCAAATGTCTATGAAGCAAATCCAAGTTGCCCAGACATCTTTTCTGATTTTGTCCTAACAGATTACATTTTTTATTGAACTACCAGAAGCACATATCTTTTGCCCCCCAACATCAACCCCCCCCCACACACACACCTCATATGCATATGGCTTTAAATAAAATAAATTAATAATAAAATACAATCACATTTCTAAAGCGTCTGGCATGGTGTTGAAATAACTGAGTTAACTAATTCCAATGGGCTTTGACACACCAGAGTGTAACCATTAAGTGGTCCTCCTGCAACACTGCTTCCTGTGGATTTAAGAAACACCACGCTTTTCTATGTGGTGGTATTTCTGTGTTGCAGGGGGAGCAGGTTAATGCTTACACTGCCGCACCACATGTCCTTGGAGATTAAACATGATTCTGAGAGCTCTATTGAGGCCACAAGGGTGCTCTGAACTTCCAGTATGTGAAGATGACTAAAACAGAAAAGGATACAAAGAGAATCTAAGAAAGAACAAGATTACATTAGTTAACTCGGATAACCATACTTTTGTCAATTTCAATATATTCCATTTATTTTATTTATATAATGAACCATAACAAAAAGAGTCACAGAACATCGCTTGTAGATTTAGATATATTAAACCAAGATGAACTGATGCTTGGTGTATACATTACTGTACATGAAAAGGTTGTGTTACAGTCATGCTACTTCTCATTATTAACTACTTTTTCTGTACACCTTCTTTAAATATTGAAGAAGTCCTTCCAGAAATGTGGGCATCATGATTTCAGAGTCTTCATGTATTTGGCATTGCTTTTTCTCTTTCTAAAGTGCACACAAAAATAAATAAATAAATGAATGGTAATATTGTGATAGATGGATAGATAGCACAGTGCAATTATTAAACACACTTAAAACATAAAAAAAAAAAAAATTACCTTCAAATTTCTAATCAGCTTTGAGATTTCATTTTTTATTCGGATGCATTTTTTTTCCTTGCTAGCCTTCTGTAAAACCTTGATGACTGTACAGAAGAAAACGCCTTTCTTTGCAGCCTGGAAAAAAGAAAGTCATTTGCTAAGCATGATTAAATACAAAAGCCTGTCACCTTTTATTAAAGAATAAACTGCTTGTGGCTGTGGGTAAATGTACTCAAAATCCACTCAGCAAGTTTTCAATATCAGGCCCTTGGTGTGTAAGATACAATGACAAATTTATTATTATAATTTTTTTAGCAGATGCCCTTATCCAGGGTGACTTACAATTGTTACAAGATATCACATTGTTTTTATATATAATTACCCATTTATACAGTATGGTTTTTAATCCAGTCAAGAGTCCAGAGCCCTAACCACTACTCCACACTGCTGCCCATTTATCAAATGTAGTCAGGGTGTACAATAGGCTTATAGAAATTAAACAGGTACTCAGAAAGTGCTTCCTTTTCTGTATTTGTTTTCATTTTTATTATTCATACACGAAAATAATAACAGGAGTAACTAACCTTGTCATCTTCAAAAATGTTCGGCAGAAAGATATCACACTCATCCTAACCGAGACAGGAATAAATAGATCAGTGATGTGATTGGCCAAAAACAGGATTTCAACTCTTAAGCAGCAAATAAAAAGTAATTAGCAGCATAAGAAAAATGACTTACCAGTTTTCCCTCCATATGTGAAATAGTGGTAATTAGTTCTCTATACATCAATTCCTTTTTCTTGATTTCTCCTCCCTGCACCGAGAGCACCACAGAACAAAGCAGAACCATGTATTTAAAATTCATGATTTAGAGCTTCACTAAAGTCCAGCCAGAAATGAAGATCAATGGACAAATGTTAACGCCTTTTAAAGTATCAAAGGAGGTAGATTTTTTTTGCTGAATAAATACATATATATATATATGGGCAACACAGGAATGAGTCATTTGTTTTTTTTTATCTAGGGTTAAAACATGGGTTACTTGATAAGGATTTTTTTTTTTTATATTGTACAAACCACTGCACTGTATACTGTATGATTTTTATCTGGGAATTAGTTCAAATAGAATGTTCTTTTGAATGCTGCTGAAAGTGCAAGAAAAACAAACTATTGGTGCTAATTGGTCATTAGTTTTGGAATCTGTTTTTATATATAAAGCACATTCACTACATTACACACACACCAAAAAAAAAAAAACCCAAAAAACAGACAAACAAACATTATATGTATAATGCATCATTTGAAATCCAGGAACATACCATGGCAGGGGTATACAGTATGACCTCTCCAGGCAAGGTACCCCCTAAACAGCAACATATAGAATACTGTACATATTGCATCAGAGTGCAGAGGTGTGTAGTTGCAGCCTAGACTCAAGTCATTACATCTCCTAAGAAATATTACATGGGTGCAATAAATAGCCAGCAAAGGGAAGCACTGGAATACACACAAACTGGTCAGCTGATATTTTAAAATACAGTAAGTGAGTTGAAATTAGACCGGAATTTAGGAATTGTTATGAAAGGGAAATACATCAATCCACTTTTTGCTCACAGTTAGAATAGAATCCGTCACATGCAAAAAAAAAAAAACCTTGCTGATGCTGATCGTATCTGTGTAACCTCTCCTGCTCCAAGAACTCAACTGTGGTTTATTTATCACAAAACTAACACCTTCATGTTTCCTGAAATTTCAATGCTTCAAAATCAGCTTTTTATTATCAGACCAGTGACCCAGATTAATAATGCCATGCTCACTAACAAGTGCACATTTCAAAGGCTCATACGCTGAAAACATTATATAAAGATACTGTATGTGAAACTTGGTATTCAGCACAAAACTAATTTGTTTTTAGGGCGATTCTCCAGGGTATGTTGTATTGCTGTGTGTAGTCTTGCAGTGTTCTTTATTTGATATGCCGGAGGATGTGGTGTAAGGCATTATCGTCTCACTCAGCAGGTCATCCTAGACCTAATAGCTGAATTTCACCTTTTCATCACCTGGTTGACTGTCCTCCTGGTAACACCGACAACATTGACTTTCTCCGCTATAGAGGACCATATGGCATCCTTGGTAGCATAACCCAATTTCATGCTGAGTGACCTCAGCCATAAGGACTCTCAGCTCCTCCTCAGAAAACTTTTCTTTACTTTTCTTTTCTGTGCACCAAGAGGACTTTGCTGCCCTTCCTCTGACTTATTGTTGAGTAATTTGCATTGCTCTTAAGTTTAATAAGTTAAATGCAATATAATTGACTGGCCACAAGGCCATTTGGATTTTGCAGATGCAATGGGTTTTTACAACGCCTATCCTTAAATCAGCCTCTAAATGTGATGCCTGCCTGGCGAATTTAAATCTTTACAAAAAATATTCCTTGCTATATAAGCTTTTTATGGTCTATAAGCTGGTAAAAGATCACCTCACTAGTGTTCCTTTCCCCAAGAGGTTGCTTAGGGATACCCTGTTGAGAGACAGGCTTGTGATACTTGCAGACAGTATATATTAAACGTTTATTTTGTTTGTTTTTTGTTTCTTTTTTCCTCAGTTGTCAGCTGGGTGACCATAATCAGAATAGGTTTTAAAAATAAAATCCAATAAACCACAACTTTGAGAACCTCTTACTTACAAATACCACGTCACATCATTTTTGTACTGTGTACAAAAAAAAAAAAGTGGAAGCAAAAGCAAATCATAAAGGTGTTTGCTGGCTGAATAGTGAAGCTTGAACTCAAAATAATTCAGAAGCAAAGGTAAAAATGAAGCTATAAATGTACATAGATACATAAAGACACCATGAAACATTAGTGTCGGCTCTTTGAAGTCTACCTCGACATATATTCATTCCTGCATGTATGGATAAACTTGGAACTCCCTCACCCTACGGTTTTTGTAAATCTACACATACGGAAACCCTGAATAAAGATAATTGCATTAACTTCACTGAAGAAACTCTTTGTCTACTTCATTTCTTTAAAACAAAGAAATACAGAGGTTCATAAGCAGCAAGTATTTCCGTATTAATTCCCTTGTTCAGGGTTTATTTTTAGAAATGTTCTGGCTCTGAGGAGTGGCCTCCTCATTCATCAGACTTGATGCCCTTGTTTTCTTGCTGTCACCCAGGAACACTGCAGAATTAAGGGTCAAAATTATTATTTTTTTTTGTATCTTTAAATGTATTGTGCACATTTGCATTCAAGCTTGTTTAGCATGCAAAATCAACTACGTAAGGCGGCCTGTCTTCTAAGAAAACTGAGCAAAGACAAACAAACTAAATGTGATTGCAAGAATGAGCATAATACTAACGTAATAGATATTTATATATATATATATATATATATATATATATATATAAATATATAATACTAACGTTATATATATATATATATATATATATATATATATATATATATATATATATATATATATCTCTTGAAGGAAAGATTAAAAAATATGTCATATTTAATTAAAATATTTCACCAGCAAAATCAAATGGAGATAAAGTTACTGTTTACAAGTGAGTCCTTGTTGCTTGCCATGTCGGTAAACTAGACTCCATACTCTATAATGGTCTTTATGTGTATCTGTGTACGCCTTCAACACAACGCTTAAACCATATAAACAATTGATCTTTTATCTTAAGCACAAAGAAAGGCCCAAGACACAATTCACTGTGGCCAGCCAGTCTATTATGCAGCCCTTTTGTTCAATGGTCTGCTTAGTGAACATGAAAAAAAAGGCACCGAACCATTCCCTTTGTAATGATGTCTGTGTCTACCGCACTACAACTTGAACCCCTCTGGGAACAGGGGCTAATTGCAGCAGGTGTGGTCATGGTCCCGGCCCCCTGGACATCTCCGCACAAGATCACTTTGATTGTGTAGACCAAAGCAGTGCTGATCCCTGCAAAATACACCACACTTGTCTTGCCCACTGTAAACCTGCCTGTCTTAAACAATACAACCAGTGTGCATGTTGAGCAAGCATCTGTCTGACATCAGCGAGCTCATACTGAGAGTTAGTGTTAGGATTTCTTCAATCCCCTCATCAGAAATTAGAAGATTCCTTTATATGTTAGGTTAACAGCTATTGGATTTCAAGTTGCCATGAATGGATTCATCCATTTTTGCAAGGTTACAGGAGTATAGCATTTTTATTGTCTATGATTTACTATTGCAGCAAGGGAGCACTTTCTTATTTAACCAACTTTAAAATCAGGAAAGTTTGCAAGAATATTTCTTTTAATATTCCCAAATAAAAAATAAAAAAAAAACACCAACACACCTCTATGGTTTTAATAAGCTTTTTAATTCTTACAAAATAATTTTTTATAATAACTGATTATAAGCCATTGGCTTTTTTTTTCTTTAACATTTCATTTCAAAATGAAAAACACAAAACATATTATTAAATAAAAGAACTTCGCAAAGCAGCAGATATTCTTTTTCTTAAACATTCTCAAAATCTGCATGAAATTGCCTTGTAAAATCCAGTTACACTATTCAACTCAAATACACTGGATACATGACAATTTTTATCTACAGTAGTTATTTCCTTTCTAACTTCTTTCTTATCTCTGCAAAGATAGCCAGCTTATCTCACAAAATTCTGTAAATAACTTCCGTTATATGTCCTTTTTTTACATTGGGAAAACCTTTATGACTTCCTTTCAATCAAGTTACTAACAGACCCCTTTTCAGAATATTTTCTTTGAACAAATACGTTGTGCCCGAATTGTTCAATGTTAATGTAGTTAGTTAATTGTACCTTTGACAAATACATTGATACAATTATTTATTTGTAACACAGTAATTAATCAGAATTATCACTAGAATTAAACTAGAAAACAAAACGCACACAACGCAGCTCCCTGCCATAATGATTTTTACAAAAAAATTAAAAAGGTAGAAACGTTTAATCACAGATGCAATTGATATTAATCAATGAATAAATCTTGTCCAAATAGCTATTGCAGGCTTGAATGTACTGTATTATTAATTGCTCATTACGTTAGTCTTCAAGCTTTTTCCAGTTTCCTCCTTCAGTTAGTGAAGGTATGATCCGAGTGTATTCACACTGCATTTCACAATCTCCGAACACTGATCAATGTTCTTTTTGATCCTGTAGAAATGCTCCACATACTCTGAGCGACCCAAAAGCTCCACAAAGTCTTCGTCGTGTGTAATAATCAGCAGCTGGAAGTTACGCTGACGGGAACGACTCTTAATTATCCTGAAGCAAAGATGTTTACAAAAGAATGTGTCATATACAACGTTTATTAAAATGCGTTATCAGCAAAACCACACTGAGATAAAATGTCTGGTTGATTAGTTGCTTACTATGTTGGTAAACAGCTCTGCAGACACCTTAATCTATCCTACTACAAAACATACTGTAACTTCCATTATACAAAAATGGCATGTTGTGAGGGAAATAAAGAAATTAAACCACCAAGATATCACTATTTTACTAAACTCCTCACTTGCTATGATCAGTTTTGAGATTTTGTATCAGATTCTTAAAAAAAATATGGGAAAACATCACAACGAACTAACAAAACACAACATTACAGAACTTTTTTTTTTAATTCCAGGTTACTAGGACACAATACTGGGTGTGATGTTTCTACATTCTGTCCTCACTTTGTCCTGTAATCCAGCAGTTACTGTAATAATGTTTGTATGACCCATCTGTTTAAAAAAAAAAAAGGTTAGCAAAAGGCTCCAGCAATGAAGGCATTAAAAAGGCTCCAGCAATGAAGGAAATCAACAACTGTAAGTCACCCTGGATAAGGGTGTCTAAGAAATAAATAATAATAATAATAATAATGATGATAATAATAATAATAATAAACCAAAACTTGACTTTGTTTCTTATAGTTTCACCTCAAAGTGCAGCATCCGTCCTGTAATATTAAACACTTCTTTATAAAAACACTTTTCTGACAGGCATTTGAGATAGACCTGTGATGATTAATAACTGCTGCACGCTTGCATGTTAACAAGGCAGCACCACACTGGGCAGCTGAAATCCGAATGACTTGAGAGCACCTGGAATACTTACTGGACTAAGGCATGTGCCAAGGACTCGATGTTTTCACGATCAAGGTTAGTGGTGGGCTCGTCCAGGGCCAGGATTCCGCAGTTTAAACAGAACGTCTCAGCCAGGGCAAGACGAATAATAAGTGAAGCAAGAACCTGAGGTGCACAACACATACATTACTTACACAAGGAACTTACATATACATATATATATATATATATATATATATATATATATATATATATATATATATATATATATTTTTTTTTTTTTATCTAGTGTGCCCAATTTTTTTTGACCACCGATTTTCTCCCCAAAATGTAGCCCTAAAAAGGTAAAGTTACACGGATTTCAACGACGCCGGAACCTGCACATATTTGGTCATTTCTAGAATGAGAAATAGGATATGGTTTTCCTATCTCTTTTGCATATTTTTAACTTACTTCATGTGATCTTTATCTGATTTTATTTCTGAAATGAAGCTACGTATTAAAGGGGAAATGCACCACTGTCACGTTTTTTTGGTTTTTTTATCTCATTTTTTTTTCTTTTGTCACGTAACTGAAGAATCCTGTCAAAGTAGCATGATTATTTCTTTAAATAAGGGTTGAACCTGCAGACTCTTTTTCATAAATTGTCTGAAGGCGCAAATACCGTTACTTAAGCATTAAGGGAGTCTTCTTCTTAATATAATACTTGGGAAGTGCGTTTCCCTGGCATATTGTGGGTTATACTTCCTTGTACTGCTGCCATCAAATATCAGTCCAGCTTGCCCTGTTTTGATGCAGTTGTTCATGAGAATTAAATATCTTTTGATTGAGGTTCCATCTTAAGACATGGTCCATGCGTGAAGTAAATGGGGGCATGTGTTTTTAGTTTCGTTTTCATTTTGTATCTTATAAACTATTTCCGCATTGCCTGCAGGTGTTCTGATCCAGTAAGTGAGGTGACGCATGCTTCTGAGGAGTGACCACATTCCAGTATTAATAAAGGGAACACCTCTAACACATCTGAGCAATGTGGAGCAGAGCACCTGCCAAAATCAACGTTTGAACAAAAAGTCAAAAGAAATGAGTTTCTTTATCATTACTTCGGGTTCTTCTTGGCTGGTTTAGTTTGAAAGAACGGGAGATCAACCCTGCCCCCCTGACTCTAGTTCTGTCGGTAAAGGCTACTGGGTCATACCTTCTGTCCAGCACTGCACCTCCCTCTCATATCCAGAGCTGTGTCACCCTTAACCATCACCACTCGGTAGTTGTAGGTCCTCCTCTTATCCGCCGAAACATTGTCATCGACGTCAGATCGGATCTCCACATATTCAATGTCTACAGGGAGCAGGGCAATAGAAATGTTTAGCAATTACTGGGCTGGCCACAGTTTCTAATGAAAAGCCTAGACAGAAGTATAAAGAACATTATTATTGTTATTATTATTGGTAATACAATAAAATCATCAGATTTCATGTAAAGACTTTTCATTTCTGTATTAAACTGTACAGAGGAAAAAAAAGAAAGAATTGCAAAAAAGCATCCTGAGATATCTTTTTTGTCTAAATAAATGAAGTGAAAAGCAGCGTCTGTCCAGGCGCATTTCGCTCTCGAATGTGTTCCCGGAGCAAGTCTTCACTGAAGCAGTTTAAATACCTTGTCCTCGGTAGGTGCTCCTCCAGAGGTCTCGGACAATCTTGTTGATCTCTTCCATTTTCATGCTATGGAATTTCATGATTGCTCTGGGGAGGAGGATGGGGATACAAATTAACAAACGGGAATGAGACAATACTGTGGTTTACTATCTTAAGCAATACGTTACCCTCTTGAGGTCATCTAAATGTCATAACAAATTCCATCCCATAATCATATCTCAATACATTTTACATTATTCCGGAAAATGTTTTTTTGTAATATAATGCAATAGGCCTTCAGAACATTAATGCTATTTCTAGCTTTAACACTAGATGGCGCACTCTAGTGTTAAAGTGCAATAACATACCAGGGAAGACTAATCACTCAAAATACTTATCGTTTATCATTGCAATGCTTATAGTGATCTACAAGGTGTTACATCTAGTCTTGCAAAACACATATATATATATATATGTATGTATGTATGTATGTATGTATGTATGTATGTATGTATGTATACACTTGTATTATTATTATTACTACATTTTAATTGTTTTAAACAACTCAAAACACATTGGAAGGCATGTTGTGCTAGATAATGTGCCTGCTTTACTGCTCTCTTTTTGATGTGCACTCAGGGCCTGGTTGAGACGACAATAGTTCAGTTCTACTCTTTTGCAAACATTTATTAATGATAAAAAGAAAAATGCAGTAAGCTATTCAGTACTCCAGTGTCTAGGGTAACTTATGTTACTGTTTGTTGAGTTTCACTGTGTGTTTCTATATTTTTTTCAGTTATACCACAGTTGGACGTACTGGTCGTTCGTTGGCCGTTTGTTATTTCCTGCTTGTTCAAAATGAATAGAAAAAAAAAAAATGGTTTGATTTTGTTATGTAAACGCAAAGGGCTTCAGCAGTGATCAAAGCGATGGCTGCCTTGCAAACTCACAATATAAAAGGTCCTTTTAATAACTGCAGAGCTAGTGCATGTGCCAGGTTAACATCCCATTCCAACCCAGGATCCCCACGTCAGAGAACATCGACCCTGCCATGCCCTGTGGAGCTTACGTGCAGCAGGAAGGAGGCTGTGTGCTTCTGCCGCTGTCAATCCTGCCATAGACCTGCCGTGGTAGCACTAATACGATTGGCTAGAAGCAGGTGCAAGTGGCCGGTGATTGCGTCTGGAAACACATTTTCTGATTTGTCACCACTATGAGCTATTGATATCCAAATGGGTTAGAGGTTAACTGCGTATGCCATTTACATGTACCTGTAGAGCACTTTTTTTTTGTATTCCTTTCTGTACATATCAAAGTTTGGAACCACTGAGATTTCTTTAAAAACAAATGCGTATTTAAAATGTAAATCTATATGCAGGGAATGGGCCAACCAAAAAAAAATGCTCAAGAAAACCCTGATCTACAAAGGCATGACACAGGTCTTATCATAGGACCCACAGCGCATTCTGGTTATTACAGAAATGCTGCTATTTCTCAGCAAGCAGCAGCAACAACTGAACAAGATGACTTTGCACAATGCATTGAGCTATAATCAATGATCAGATAAAGTGCCAGAGATTTCCTGTGTTACCACATTCATGCTGTAGGATCATGATGAGTTCAGTTTTTAAATATAGCATCACATTAACATTTTAGATTTATTTAAACATTTAAGAGTTTTGCAGCTGTGAAATTGTTTTGAAAAAAAAAAAAAAAAAAAGACCTTTAAAAAGGGGTTTTATTAATATAACGATCCTGATATTTCATATCCTATTATTTGTGTGCTGTATGATTCTCTGCTGTCATTTCTGCTCAGATCATTAATTTGCCCTGCTTACTAACTATTCCGGCAAAAAATTGCTTCTGAAAAAACTCATCAGGGCTTTGGGGAGATGAAGCAGGAAAGCACATTAGTACTGCACTCTGTATGGAGCCAATGGGTGAAGCACAGCACACTGAAGCTTGTGTAACACTGGTATGTTTCCTTAGTTTACCTTAGCATAAAATAAGCCTTGGCTTGAGTGTCTTCTCAAAAGCAAAGCTGTTTTTTGTTTTTTTTTAATTTCTTTGCTACAAGGACTTCTTAAAGCATACTGTGTGCAGCAAGGATACCTCTATTCAAAATAGATTTTCTTGCCATCTTGACCATAAAAAGTCCCTTTCTTACTTTCTCAGCTGCATCACTTGCATGTCTCCCATTTCTTTTAAAAGTTATTTCCTTTTAGCTGCAGCTTCTTTTAGCTCTTCAGATGTAGTACAATTCTATTTATACAGCTCTATTTATTTGTACTGCACATGCGTCACTAGTATGAACAAGCTATGCACATTTTTGCAAAGAACATGGAACACACTGTCATAGATAAAAGAGCCCTCGTTAAAGTGACTTCAAGCTACAAGAGTTTGATCCTGTAACTGATTACCTATAAATGATGATTATCTTATTTGTCTGAAACTGCAGCATGCTGACTCTGCCACTTCCTCTATTAGATAAAAACTCACCAGAGACACAGAAGGGTTTCCTCCACAGATACTTAAAGCTGCAGTGCACTCTTACATATCGGGATTCTTAGAAGGCAACGCCCACCCTGTGTATAAAGCACATACCCGAGCTGCCTCGAGTCAAGCTGTTGCTCGTATCCCCAATAGACCCTATGGGTTATCCATTAATACGTCAACCAAACTCTTATGAATTAAAACAAGATATGCATGTCAGGATATCTTTCATTTTTACTTTTTGTAATATGTAAAAGATTTCAGTCATGAAGGTCTTTATAGCAGACACAGGGTGCTTGGTTCGTCGAGTTATAACATACTAAAATAGGGTTGTACAGACCTCTGTAGTTGTGCTAATACAAGAGAATCTAAGCATGTCCTGATCACTTTCCTTCAACAAATATGCTTATCCTAATGAACAAGATAGGAAAAAAAAAGGACGTAACGGATCATGTATTTTGTAACAAAAAGTTTCCAAACATCTAAAACCACTTGATGATTATTATTATTTTAAGCACTAGTATACAACACTTACTGTAGGTGGCAAGGCGTAGCTGAACCTATCAAACTAATACCGAAATTTGCAGTGACGTTCATGAATGGCAATGGAAAAAAATGTATTGATACGTGACTTATGTTTTACTGCAACCAAACAAGCTATGTAAGTAATGTCACGGAGTAACCTTTTCAAAAGCCTTCCTCTTCTCACAGATTTCCAGGTAACAAATCGATACGGCTTCATGAAAACCAGCAGTTACCATAGCTTTGATTGTGATCTAATGAAGTTACGCAGGATGCTACTTTAAACAAGGTCAGAGTCATACTGGCTTAATTCTAATACAGGGGGGTGTTTATAAGATTGAAATGGCTGTAACTCTGAATCATGCACGGTTGTCAATGCTTTAATGGATCTGTACTGTATTAACAAAAGTCCTGCACCTTAAATCTGAATACTAATAAATAAATAAATAAATAAATAAAAGCCAGGATCGCTGTGTTTAATTTCTCAACAGCGGGTTCACTTCTTTTAAAACTGTTTCCGGTTTCAAGTCGTGTAAAACCGCCAGTCACAGGACCCAGCTAATTCTTTAAGTGCCGACCCCTATAAATATCTAAATGGGATTTCTATTAAATCAGGTACATTTCTAGCAACTCCCTAAAGCAGTTTCAGCTCTGCAATGCAGGTTACCAGATGCACGTTATGTGCTTTCACTTCCGGCAGTTTACTGCTACAGAGAACCACTTGTGAGAAGTATATACATTTTTTGATGAACAGGCTCTTTTTTTGGTTATGTCAAGAGTTCTAAAATTGGAGGCTAGGTTACTCACTGATCAAGTGTCTTGTAATAAATATCCAAGTCCTTATTTGCTAGCTCGGTGGTCCTCATTACAATCATCATGTCTCTGAACTTCTCTTCTGCATCCCGATACTGAGGCTCTCGCAGCTCTTTCTTGAAGCGAATTATCTCCTCTTCAAATCCCTTCTGCCTGCCCATTGCCAAGCTCCGATTCTTTTTATAATCTTCCACTTTGTTATCCAGCTCTCTGCGTTCACTTAAAACATAAAAAAAAAAAAAAACATTTGGATCGAAATCCTTAAAAGTAAGGGCCCAGTCCTGTAATCTGAATCTGGTACCAGACCTGAGCCTCTTACACATGACATATTTAAACTACCCTCCCCAGCCCCCTTATCTCACATCTGTATCTGTGCAGCTTTGCAATGCAGATTATCAGAATATGCGCCCATGAGCTAATAACTTGCGGAAGGACCCGTCCGCTCCATAGCCAGAGCTACAAGAGAAAGGTGCAAACTAATGGCAAGTTCCTTACTCCTTCTCTTGAGATTTTCTTGCCATCTTGACCATAAAAAGTCCCATACCGTAAACCTTTCTTACTTTCTCAGCTGCATCACTTGCATCTCTCCCATTTCTTTTAAAAGTTCCTTCCTTTTAGCTGCAACTTCTTTTAGCTCTTCCATCCGCTTGCGTAGAGTCAAGTTATCTTGCAGCCACCTCTCTTGGACCTGTGTAGTAATCAGGCACGTATTACTGACATGATAACTGATCACTGTGTAGCTCAGAGAGGAGCGAGCACGAGGGGACTGTATTCCAAGCCAGGGGAGTCAATTTTATTACAAAGTAAGATATACAGCATGTGAAAATAGAGGATCGTGGTTAAATTAAAAGCACTATGAGATGATGACTGAAACACAATAGTGAAATTGTTTTCTTTTTAAAGAAAAGTTGCAAAGCACAGGCTCAACCAACCTAGTTCACATTCATTCAGTGCCAACATACTGTAAACTACTCTAACTCGAAACGTGTATAAATCCTGGAATAAGTCACTATTAAATAACACTATTAAAAAGTTGACATTACTGATGCTATACATTTGACTTAAATGTGTTAAATGTAACCAGGAAATCTATTTAAAACATCCTAAACGTGGGTTATTAAACAAAATGGTAGCTAAACTGGACACAGCTTTTTTTTTTTTTTTTGTATTTTGCACACAACAATGGAAAAACAGTTTAATAATTTTCATGAATCACCTTAAACAGAAACAGTTTCCCATATCTTTGAAATCTATCACATTGCCTATACCACTGAAACGTAGTCAGTGTTACACATCTAATGCTTACTGTAACTCAAACAGAATACCGTTTCCTTTAGCACCTCAAAACGGCAACCATTAGTGATTGGAAATACGGTTTGCCCTTTAAACGATACGTGGAACCTGGAACAGAATTAGCAGTCTGAATTTTGACTTCGACATACCGTAACTTGATCTTGCACGATGCTGGTAGCGTTGAGACCATTTCATGCAAATATACAATTTAAAGAATCCTGTTCACTGAATGCATGCTGTAATCCTTTTATAAACCCGTTTGAGGATTATGAAGAAAAAAAAAATAATACATACATGATCACAAAGGATTTGTGAATAAAGACAGACAAACACTGTTTCACTTGCCTTCTGCGTGTCAATGTCTTGTCGGATGCTACTGATTTCTTTGTTAATCTTCTCCCTCTGCTGCTCAGCCTCGTGCAGCTGTGAATTGGTGTCCTGCAGTTCCATCTCTTTTTGCTACAACACATGGTAAAGAGCTGAATAAATAACATGTGCTAAAAACGGTAAATGGGAACTTCTAATGCGAAGGTTCGTAACATTACCTCTTTGTATTGTTCCTTCCCTTCTTGAATGTATTTCTCTATTTCTCTCTCATGGGCACTGATGTTTTTAACCTTTTCTTTAATTGTGTTGATCTGCAAAATTAAAAAGAAAACTCAAGTTACAAGTTTAGGCCTTCGGGTACTAAGCAGACTTCCTTGTTAAAACTCAGTGACATTTTTCAGACCTTCTCCATTTCTTCATCATTTTTGTGGTTCTTCCTTTCAATTAAGTCCTGTTTCTCTTGCTGAAGATTTTCCAGGTTAGCTGAAAGTGGAGATACCTGCTCTTTAGCATCCTAATTAAAAAAAAAAAAAAAAAAAAACACACACACAAAATGGGATTATCTGCCGAGTTTGAAATGGCATGCCAGTTGTTATCACGTTTTGTCAAGACAGAAGTGTTGTTATTTGGAAACAGTAACTGGAGATAAGAAGAAGTGACACTTCTGAAAAAAGACAAACTGTTAAAATGTTCAATAAAAAAAAATGAAAGACAAAACATAGGGACATGTGTGCCATGTGATTCATCTTGGGTTCTAAAGCCCTAATAGTCAGCAGAAAATGTGATCACTGCATACAGTGTAAAGAGGCAAAAGACAACTGCATCGGCATACCCGTATCTCTCTATACAGACTGTATCTCTGTTGTCAGGATCGGCACACTGTATCAGCATACCCGTATCTCTCTATACAGACTGCATCTCTGTTGTCAGATCAGCACACTGTATCAGCATACCCATATCTCTCTATACAGACTGTATCTCTGTTGTCAGATCAGCACACTGTATCAGCATACCCATATCTCTCTATACAGACTGTATCTCTGTTGTCAGATCAGCACACTATCAGCATACCCGTATCTCTCTATACAAAGACTGTATCTCTGTTGTCAGATCAGCACACTGGTCCTCCAGCTGCTGACGGCGCTGCATGTCGCTGGAAATCTGCAGTTTTTCTGCTCTAATTTCATGAACGTTGCTTTTTAAAGACTGGATCTGCTCCTGCTGATCTTGGATCATTTTCCGCTTCAGCTCAATTCTGCTGGACGCTAAAGAAAGAACCCAATGTTACTGAAATACTAAATAACAGCCTATTGTACATTTTCAAGCAGTTGCCTCATTTTCAAGTTTTATTTTCCACAGCTCTCCAGTATCGATACAAACAATCCTACACATCACGGAACTGGTTTTGAGGCGGTATTATTGGCCTTACTTACCTACAGTACCAGTTAAATATGTTCCCCTGTGATTGTGCCTTCTATTGACTTACCTGTGTCCAGTTTAAGTTGTGTCTCCTGTTTCTCCTGGTTGACCTGCTGGACTGTGCGGCTCAAGTCCACCCCTTGGAGCCTAGAAGCCTGCTGAGCAATTCTTCGCTCCACATCTCTCAGGTCCATCTAACACAACAGATCAGGACATGCCAATGTTTTAATTGCAGATTGCTGCTACCCCATTAAAAGGAGTTTGAACTAAAACACCAAGTGATTAGGTACCAGGAAGCCACTTTTCATCTATAGCGTTATCTTTGTGACCAGTGAAAAAAAAGATAAGAAAATGGATTTTAAAATCTTGGCCTGTTCTTCTTTAACCATTTAAATGAACTACTGTGCAAACAGGATACTGATACGTGGAAATCTTACAGATTTAATACACTCTTGCTAATTTCAAAACACGAACTGTGCCAAAAAAAAAAAAAAAAAAATTCTCAAATGCTTACTTTGTAAATGGCTTTTCCAGGAGAAGGGTGTTGCACGTATCCCATATCTTATTCAACAAAGAGTACATATTGTGCATTTGCTTATTTTACCTTACTAAACATTTGACTACTGGACTAGGACGTTTTGATCTGAATTGCTACAGTTATGGAGAAGAAGAAGTGGACTTTTTGGTGTTTACTAAACGTCAATCTAGTGTCCAGATTGTAATGGAAAGGCCATTTTGCTGGTGGCCTGTCCATGTTGACTTCAGGAAAATAAAATCATTACTTGAGTTTTTTTTTTTTTTAAAGAGACCACATCTACATTTCATAATCGTGTACTTGTTTCATAAACAGAAAATTAAACCCAGAAAGTTCAGGCGTATCCCCACTTATTAAAAGGCCCCCACGTGACAGGATGTGGCTGCACGGCTGTCATTTACTGCCTATCTTATTGAATTATATATAATGCACACAAAAAGCTGAGTGTCCAGAGTATTAGGGGATCTTTTGCATGCCTCCCACACGTGAATGCGTGGGTAAAAACCACAAAACTCAATTGAAAAGAGTAAACCCACTTCAGAGTGCATCTATTTGTTCACAATTTCTATCTGGCCACCAGCAAAATGTGTCTCTTTGAAAAACTATATTTTTACCTGGTATCGGTCCATAAGTGAAATGTCCTGGAGACAAGCTTTTGCAGTCTCCTCTTCAGATATTAGGGTCGCTAGAAGTGTCTCCTGCTCCTCAATATCGTTCTTGAGACGCTCAATATCACGGTTTACATTCTGCACTCTGTTTCGTAGCTCAGGCAGGTCTTTTTCCTTTAACTCAGATATTGTTTGCCTTGGAAATAAAAGTGCATTATTATTTGAAGAACGTTACCCTTTGCAGTTTGAGCATTGAGCATTTTCCTTGTTTGTATATTACAACAATACCAAATATATATATGTTCGTTCCAGAGCACCTACTGAAGCGGATATGTGTATAATCTCCAACACAAGGAAGACACCTTGTGGCAGCAATTAAGCTTACAGTTTTCTTTCTTCTGCTCTCTCTATGCCTGTGTTTCCAGAAAGCTGACTCAAGGGCAAGCTGACATTTGTATTGGATCTAACACAAGGAGACCTCTTGTGGCTGTTATGAAGCTACTACAATTCTCTTTCTCATCTTTTATCAGCCCAATTCATTCATCACAAGGTTCTTATGACTGGACCACTGACTATTGCAATTAATATAAAATGGCTTGAAATGGGTTAATCTGGGTTAATCCACCTTCTATATAGCAATTAAGGTATCAAATATGAAGAATTACTTTTGAAAATGGCTTCAAACTGTTGAAACTGTTCAATTCAATGTTAAATTAGTTACAGAAAGCAATTATTTACAAATGTGATATATTACCTGATAACAACCAGGTTATCACCTATATTTGTGTATCAATTTCACCTATTGTTTGTTAGACCTCTACAAGAAGTCATTTTAGTGTAAATAACTGATGTACTAACTGATACGTTTTTTTTTTAAATCATGCACATGTGCAGACCAGAAAGTTATGTTTTATGAGCACCACTGTATATTTTGAGATGTTTTTGGTTGCTGTGATCGTCACAGTGTGTACACAGAATATATTCACACAGCAGTGCATTTCAACCAGCCCTGCCCAGAGGCTCGCGTTACCTTATAGGCTTGAGCGCCATCATCTCATCCCGTCTTTTTTCCCTTCTCTTCAGGTCCAGCTCAGTGTTCTTCAGTTTGTCTGGGACAAGGCGCAGCTTTGACTGCAAGTCATTGGTCACGTCTTGTAGCTCCGCCTCCGATGGGAAGGTCCTCTGGCAGACAGGGCAGCAGGGCTCATGATCCTCAGTCAGCTGGCTAATAAACTGTGTGTACACAGCAGTGGCTCCAGCAAGCATGGCTTTAAACAGGAGGGAAAATAACAATTCAAAATGACATGCTTTAGAGTTGAATCGGTCTACGTTTGAGGTGTCATTTTTTAATAGAAAAACTAAACATCCTCCTAATTTTAAAAATGACCTACAGGGGTGTGCAACTGTAACCAGGGGTGCACCTTGCACTTTTCCCCTCTGCAACTGCGAGTAAATAAAATCAGTTGCAGAGGGGAAAGACATTACAGCTACTGGTGGTCATTTTTCAAACCACTTCACTTCATGAACTCATTTTTTAGGAGTAAGGAAAAAAAAAAAAAAAAAAAATAGGAGCAGCAGATCCGGTGGTTGAACTGGGTCATGTTTGCTGGAATAGTTAGTAACCCTGTTAAAATACATATTAGGGCTGCCAAGAGATTAAAAAAATGAATCACGATTATAATCTCCCAATTACAATTTTTAATCTCAATTAATCTTGGTTTGAATCGTATATTTCATTGATACAATTACTGCATCAGTCTCATTCAAGTTTGTTTTATTAATGATGCTATTATTATTATTATTATTTTAAAGGTCTTCTTATTACCTATAAGGCTTTATATGGTCTTGGACCTTCTTATCTTCAAGATCTGCTGACCCCATACGTCCCTGGTCGTTCCTGGAGATCGGAAACTGCTAATCTTCTGAGAGTCCCTAAAACTCGTTTGAACCCTGTCAGAGCCAGGGCATTAAGTTATAATGCCTCTCACCTTTGGAACTTGCTCCCGATTCATATCAGGAATACTAGCACAACTGACTTTTAAATCCTGTTTGAAAATGTCTGTTTATTTGTAGCTGGATTATATATTAGTCACAGGCTTTTTTATATTTATTTTCTAAAGCTCCCTGGAATGCTTGCATGAAGAGCGCTATAATAGAAATTTGTATTGTATTGTCGTTGTATTATTATTATCATCATCATCATCATCATCATCATCATCATCATCCAAAAAACAACAGAGCATAAAAAAAAACCCCGTTGTCCTATTTTTGGATTAATATTGTTGCCTCTTCTTTATAGTTTTATATTTATTTATACAGAATTATACAGAAAAACTCCAGCATTTGCTGTTAAACTGTTTGAACCCACTGCTAAATCACAATGGTGCCAGTTTATTACTCACCTTAATGCACTTCAAATTATACTGTATATTTTCTTATCAGTTTCCTTTAAAAGGGTATCCTTTACTCATGTTTTTCATTACCATTTAATGTAATCTCTTTTATTAATAACTTATTGTCTAAATAAAACAAAGAATTCATTAACAGTTACATTCTCCTTAATTGTAAATACTATATATATATATATATATATATATATATATATATATATATATATATATATATATATAATCTCAAAACAGGAAAGAAAGTTTAAATGATAGGAAAGAAGTATGCTTTTAATACTGCTGACCTACCTCTTTGCTTGGAAGACTTTTCAATGTCATCTTGCAGTTTAGTCAGGTCTGATTCAAAATCTTGACTTCCGCACACATTGAAAAGCTTCTCCTCGTAGTTCGCCAGCTGCTGCTCCTTTTGTCTGATCTCAGTGCTAATGTGACTTTTATTCTGTTCTCCTGAAGCCAAGTCCTTACTTTGAAAAAGGCAAATAGAAAACTGCTTTTTAGTAGTTTATTAAATTCCTTAGTCACACGTTTTTGCAATTATTTAAGCTTTCTAAACCATTGTTGATTTTCTGAACCACCAACTAGAATAATGTCATCAATATAAAATGTTATTTAATTAATTTAACTGGAAAAATAACTTGTGTGTTAAAGTTAAGAGCTTTTACTTCTTGTCCACTAGAGGGGGGACAACAGTAGAAACCCTAACAATGAATAAAATGCATTAAGCTTATTTAAAAACTGCAGATTCAAATGACAGTACAAAAGCTACGTTTCTCATTTGATATATTAAAGGTGTTACAACATGTGGCACCAGATGTCTCCATTTTCTTTAATAATGAGAATATCTGTTCTTTGTTTGTATCAGTTACCAAAAATAACTTCAAAAGTAGAAGCAACTTAATCCAAAGTATATTTGTATAACAATAAATAATATAGAGTGATTCAGTGGAATATGGTAAAGGGAGAACAGGAAAAGCAGTGGTCATTAATACACACAGTAACATCAAATAGTAATAATTACAGAGCACAGACGTACAAGTACTCGCATTCCTTTCTTTCACAACAGAGAAAAAACTATATAATACAGAATTGTACACAATGACGGAAGGAGATTTTAGTTTCTGAACTTACAGTGCAGAGAAAAAGTTTGTGAACCCCTTGGGATTTTCACATACTTCAAACCTAAAATGTTATTTAAAATAAAAAGTCCTAATAATAGATAAAGATAACCTGCTTAAACAAATAACACAAAAACATGATACTTTTCAACATTTATTTATCCACAAATGATTCAACATTCAATATCCATGTGTGAAAAAGTATGTGAACCTTTAGATTCAGTAACTGGTGGCACCCCCTTGAGCAGCAATTACTTCAACTAAGCGTTTCCTGTAACTGTTGGTCAGTCTCTCACATCGGTTTTGAGGAATTTGGCCCATTCACTCACATTAGCCAAGGCGAGAGTGGCCTGCAGATCCTTGGATGTTACTCTCGGGTTCTTTGTGACCTCCTTGATGATGTTGTGGTTTGTTCTTGGAGAGATTTTGGTAGGACGACCGCTCCTGGGTAGAGTGACTGTGGTCTTGAACTTTCTCTCCATTTGTAGACTATCTGTCTGACAGTGGATTGGTGGAGCCCCAAATCCTTAGAAATGGTTTTGTAACCCTTTCTAGACTGATGAGCATCAATAACTGTTTTCTGAGGTCCTCAGAGATTCCTTTTGATCGTGGAATGACGTGTTTCCACACACCTGTATGGTGAAGACCAAACTCACAAAGTTTCTGATCTTTATATAGGATGGGGCCTCCCAAACTCACCCCTGAAGATCTACCTAATTATTTAAACACCTGGTTCTAATTATCCCCTTAATTAAGCTGATAAAACCAGGGGTTCACTTACTTTTTCACATACCCTGAATCTTAATTACTCATTGTTTGTCTAATTCATATATCATTTTGTTTCAAAAGACATGGAATTGGTTAATAGAAACCCTATTGGATATTTAAGAAAATCCAAGATTCAAGAAGGCTATCATGGTAAAACTATGGAATTTCCATAATTATCATTGGGGTTCACAAACATTTTCTCAGCACTGTAAGTGTTACCCACCTCAAAAGACCCGTGTTTGCACTTAACAGCAAAGCCAATTTCACTAAAACATGCTGCCCGAGTGTTTACAAATAGCATTTAGTTTTGTTTAAAATTGTTTTAACGAAAAAAAAAATATATATATATATATATGCATTTCAGAGATGTGCTGTGAACGGAAATGAGGCAGACTTTTCTTAAAGTACGGTATCATCACACAATCTTATTTGTCACCCACGTGTCAAATGTCAAGGTACTTGCAGCAAACTACGTAGTGCATTTCCACTATCCATATATAGATTTTTACAGAAGTATGCCCATGTGCAAATTCTAAGGTGCAATGGGTAGTCCCATCATGGCAGTGCTATGCTTTGGGGATTTCTTGTAGCACCAAGAAAATGTCCGTTTACAAACCATGACCGCTAATTTGACATAGTTCGTTGTGCACAATATCTGATTAGAATGAGCTGTTTTTTTTTTTTAATAAAAAAAAAAAAAAAAATTAAATAAATAAAAACAGAAAACATATTCAGCAGCAAACTTGATTGTAATAACTTTAATGTTTATTACAATGATAGTCAAGATGGACAAGGGAGAAAATCTTTTATTTGTATTTACTTTGTTTATTTACCCTTACCTTTTTATTAGATTTGCATTAATTTAAGAGTTATTAACATATATACATGTTTTAGCGATGGGCCTCTATAACAAACTTCATCCAAGGCTTTTTGGGCTCCGATTCCTGATTCCAGAGAAATAAAGTGACCCGCATTACACTGCTGTTGACCTCCACATGCTTTCGACTGGATAGTAATTCAAGTCTCATGAAAATCAAGCGAGCCATAACAAAATGTAATCATGACTCTTAACCCCAAAAAGCACTCAACCGTAAGCATTTCTTATTAGTAATTAATCATTAGCATTACAGTGCTCAAAGATGGTATAGTCAAATCAGAACAGATGTAAGAACTTGTTCCTTACTTTAGTTTGCAAAGCTTCTCTCTTGTGTGGTTGATCCCCTTATTCTTTGCGTAGATCCAGTCCTCCAGCTGTTTTTTGTTCGGAAAATATCCCAATAGGGACACGAGATCATCACTGTGCCTGGATTTGATTTTTCTGATTTGTTCATCCTTATCAGCCTATTATGCCACAAACATAACAGTACAAACATTACAAGTGCAGGCAATCACAGATACATGGATTACAGCGAGGCAGGTTTAAGACTGAGATAAAACTGTAAGAAACTAAACCAAGTGGACAAAAGTTTTCTGGAACTGCTGCCTTCAGTTTAAAATTTTTTAATGTGAACTAATGCTTTCTTTAGTCAAATGCTTTAATGCAATTTTAAACTTTGCTCAAACAATCTCCAGAAACATGAGGTGTGTTTAACTGTGCACTGTGATCAGCACTTACGGCACACATGCAGTGCTCTGCCTTTATAACACAGTTGACAGGAGCCATAGTTAAGAGACTGTGCTATCTGACTTCCATCTTAGAATCAGAATTCTACTGCTAGTATAATGGCATTATGGGGTCAAATGGGAGCCATGACCGTGTACTGCCTTCTAACCTGTTCTGCAATATAAAGGGCCACCTTATAAAGGGGGAGTACTGCACACTGCTGGCATACACTTTCTCTGAAGACATCTAGTTGCTTTATTTTTTTTTGGTACTGCACCTTATCTTTTTTTAGCATTTCCACTTGTGTTCTTGTTGTCGTGTGCATGTTTATCAGCTCCATCTCCTGATCCAGTTTGCGCTGGGCCCGGTCAAGCTCCACTTTCTCCTGCTGAAGTGCAGTAACCTCTGATTTTAAACTTTCCACATTGGAGCTCTCCACCACATTACCCAGCTCCCGCTCCTTGAGAAAAAAAAAGATCAGCGGAATCTTATTACAATCTTAAGTTATTCGGTTGACTAAACGTTACATCTTTTTTTTTTCTGTGATGCATTCAACTGGTCAAAAATGTTTAATTCTTACTTACTGCTTTCACGAGTTCCTGCTCCAGCTCCTGCAGTCTGTCTGATGATCCCTCTAACTTTTGAAGCTCCAACTTGACAGCTTTCAGCTCCTGCTGCTTTTTGCTATGAATGTCCTGCTTCAGGTATATGGTTTGCTCCAGTCCCGTCTTTTTATCTCTTATCTCGTCGATAGATTGCTGTTTCATTGCTTCTTTCTCTCTGAAATCCCTCTAAAGACAAGCACAGAATTTCGTGACTTCAAACTTCTAGAACACTATAGCAGAAGACACGTTTACAAGAAAATGTATCAATATGTCTATACTGCAATCTTAAACTTGCTATTGTTTTTTCAGTAAAAGTTTTGGCCCACAGGGTGTTGGAGGGGTGAACGTGAATGTAGGTGGGCAATTTCAGTTACCAGTACATACTTCAATAGGAAGAAATGAAAAATTCCCCTTGACAGTTACTGATTTACACATATCAGACCTACTTTACCTGCAGTTAATACAGTTAAGCCTAAGGGAAGTTCTGCATTATAGGATAGCCTGTTTGTTGCAATGTACAGTATGTGTTGCAGATAATTAAAATTACCCTTTGTCTTAAAATAACGGGACCGGAAATCTTTCAGCAATTCTGAAACTATTTCATATTCTAATGCAACACCCATGCAAACAGGTAACATGACTTTGGATGTGGCTAGACTGACAATGTACAGTGTAGACTCCAAGTAACATCTCATTTTTCCCCTTCCACACAGTCTCAAATCTCCATGAACAGTGTGGAAGGGATTCTCAACTCCAGTCTTCTGGAACCTGATCTAGTTTTTTATTTTTTTAAATGCCCTTCAATGGGATTCAAATCTTGTAAATCAATAATAGTCTGTATAAAGAAACATCAAAAAAGACCACAGCAACAGGAGCCTGTCACAGAGCCCAATGACTGATTTAGATGAAGCCAGACTTAAAGAAAAGCACTGAAAAACATGAAAGATCACACCACATGTCAAGTAATAGCTATATCTAGAGAATGAATCTAGTGTGCTACGCTGGTATAAATTCGCTTGGAATATATACATAGATTTTCCGATTTTATCCAAGAACTCCTTATACACTCAATGCCCCTGTAGTTATCGCTCTATACACCAGATTCAAGTACAATACTGTGTGTTTACAGTGCAATGCCTAGAAATGAGTTTGTTATTTATGTTTGTCCTTTTATAATCAAATGAATACAATTGCCAAACTGTTCTAGTTCCTGTTCAGACTCCTTGCAAGAGACTATGATGATTCAGCAGTGACATGACAGAATAAACTCCAAACAAAACAACTGTTTAAAATGAAGTGCACGTCGTCTTTGATGGAACTACCCACTTAGTTGCAAAATATCCTTAAAATAGTATTAACAGAAATTTGTATTGCTATCATTATTTTTGTTAAATATATATGAAGTGCTTGTCACCTACAACAAGCTGTTTTAGAAGCTACTGCCAAAGTTGCCTGGTGTTTCAGAGGCATAAGGTTCAGGTCTCAAATACAAAATGTACACCCATCCTATTGCAACTCCTCACTTAAGTCTTACCATCATTTGGTTAGTCGCCTCCATTTCTTTTTCTTGCCTTTCTTTCACCTGTGCATGGAAACTTTTGAGCTGCCGCTCATTGAAAGGTGTTCTTTCATAACCATCCATCTCAAGGTGGGCAGCTAGAGACTGCACCAGGGAATCCCGAGTTTTAATGCTCTTCTGCTGACGGTCTGCTTGCAACTGTAGACGGCCTAACATGACAGAAATTCCATTATACAACCTGTCGTTAGATAATGTTCCACTATCTACAAAGACACATATATTTAATACATAAAGAAGCACATTATAAGTGATTATATTGCAGTGCTGTTTGAGTAAAGGTACAGTTACAGTTACATTCAATACACTTACTGGTCCTGTTTCCACACGGATCGAAGGATATGTAAGGATATGGGATCAAATGTGTATCCTATAATATTGACATAAATCGGTATGATACGCTCTTAATTGTGCTTCTGGTTTATTTGCTCAGTACTTAAAACGTTCTCCGTTTTTGTACCTTGCTCTACCAACAGGTCAGACTTCTGTCGGTTTAGCCTCTGGCACTCTCTGCTGGCTCGCTCCAGTTCACGTTGACAATCATTTGATCGCCTTTCCTTCTCCCTCACAGTTCTCTGGTGATTCTGGTACATTTCTCTCAGCTGATTGTCGGTCCCTTGGAACACCTAACAGCATGGTTAAGACAAAACTCAATCAATAATGCTTCACAGGACAATGTATATCCAGAAAGAAACAAGTATGTGCTTTATGTGCTTTATTTTGCTCTTATCTGCCCCCTATTTTACTGCATTTAATCCTGTACTTCAGAATATTGTAATCTTCCAAGTGTTTAACCTGTAGTATTTTGTACTTAATCATATCCTGATGTAACTATCACTATTTAATCATATCCTGATGTAACTATCACTATTATCTGCTGTATTATTGAATTGTGGTTTGTCACACTTGAACAAAAATTATTGTATTTCTTGCTCTTATTGTATTACTTGTATTGTAACACTTGAATGTATTTGTATTTGCTTGCGATTGTAAGTCGCCCTGGATAAGGGCGTCTGCTAAGAAATAAATAATAATAATAATAATAATAATAATAATAATAATAGTCAGTAATCTACACCTCCCACTCCATGGCTGTTAAATACACAATTAGAGCTAGAAGAAAGTCACTATCAGCTCAATAAAAACATACAATATAGTGTAAATATACAGCTTCTAAAAAGGGGCAGAGTATACGATTCTAGAAAAAAATTAAATACACCATTCTGGGAGTGATTTTACAACAGACTTGCTACACCTTCCTTTTCAACAGGGTGGTTATGAACTTAGTTGCCCACTTTGCAAAGCTACTGGGGAACAACATGAATTGCAAAGCGGAGGCACTATGTTAGCTGGTTTCACAACCTCCTGCAAAAAAAGTCACAAGTCTGTATTTAACTGGTGTGACCGCGTGAGCCAAACTACCATCATGTAATTATTAGCTGATTGTGTTTATTCTACAGTCTTTGTAAATGCGCAAGAAGCTGCAGATGTCTGCACAAAGTGTGCACTGAGACACCATTTCCTAATTTCTATGAAACGTTTGTCACATTTACTCTCATCACCAGCCCTGTATTACTTATGTGCTAACTTAGATACCCTGAACATGCTCAATTACCTGGAAGGCTCATGGTTCTTGGCCCAACAATGTCACAAGTTTGACCAAAATACACATGCAGCTAAAAATTATTAGCTGAAGATGAATGTGATGATAGAGACCTATGGGAAATACCATTTAACTAATTGAGGGGAGGATGTCTATGGCTACAACGCACTGGCTCTCACAAGAAGAAAGTGCCTGTATGCACTTTTACCACCACATAGTAACTAAACAACCCTGAATGCAGTGTGTAGGAGTTTTTAGGTTTACTTTAGCACATGCAATTTGCCTATCGGAACATCTACATGTAGGTCAAAAGAGCGTTGGTTGTGTAACAGCTAATTTTAACTGCAAAACTACAAAGCTTTTCAAGTTCCCTGTATGACAATGGGGTTTCTACTGCTATTCAAAAAAATTACCTATTAGCAGTTTTACTTGGTAACTTTGGTGGTCTAAAAAAAGAGATTTGCTGCACATTAAAATTATGGGTTTAATCTGTGATTGACAAAGTAGTTTGTACCTGCTCCATTTTTTCCTCCAATTCACAGTTGTCTTCCTCCATTTGCTTCTTCCTGCTGTCCAGCGCTTTTATATCATTATCGAGCTTCATCACTTTGACCAGGTTTTGGTCAATGTCTATCAGACGGTTCTAAAGTTGGTGGGGAGGGGGCAAAAAAAAATAAAAAAAATTATATATATATATAGTATAAAGTTTAAGACAAACAACCCTAGTTTGAGACGAGAGGAATTTGACCTCTATTAAAACATTCAAATGGCAGTCACTCAAAAAGTGCTCACAAGGACATTAAATCTCAGTTTAATTTAGCGACTACAGAGTCACGTCAAGTGAATGTTTGTAACTTCAATGACTGGACACTTCTTAGAAGAGTCAGGCCTAAGTGATGTGTTATTAGAAATTCAAAAGAAAATGGATGAAACAAAGATAAGACAAATATTTATAAAATATGAGTGGTTTTAATAGAT
The DNA here is from genome assembly GCF_902713425.1 of Acipenser ruthenus. Taxonomy (NCBI): domain Eukaryota; kingdom Metazoa; phylum Chordata; class Actinopteri; order Acipenseriformes; family Acipenseridae; genus Acipenser; species Acipenser ruthenus. The sequence goes on from NC_081210.1 coordinate 27,247,305, forward strand.
TAGGTTCTGACCAGCTATTATCTACTGACTTAAAACATGGTCAAGGGAATTACTTGGAACATCTGGGTATGTGCATAGCCCTTACATGCAAAAATGAATACTTTTCACCTTGCACATTTATAAAGTGCTATATTTTTGACATTGTGGGTTTTTATTGAAGTGAATGTCAACTCCAGCTGCCCGTACTAATTAGTGTTACTATAGTGAAACACAGTATGCAGGCCCTCATTAGCCAAGATCTATCGTATAGGATTTAAAAACATAAAAATGGCACCAGTTCATGGTTTGTGGCATTTTTGGTTGCTGTGTTTGCCAACACGAGTCGTTGTACCTGGTCCTGTCATTGCTTTGCGTTTCAATGGTATTCACTTGATTAGCACTAAGGAAACACCGACAAAAGTCCCTGGCCTTCAAACCGTAAACTTGTTAAAAAGGAGACTCATACTTGAGATGGTGCGAAGACAACACCAAGTGTGCGTGCGTGTGTGTGTGTGTGTGTGTGTGTGTGTGTGTGTGCGTGCGTGTGTCAAACAAATCATGTCTCATATTAGTCCGGAACATTTACGTGTTTAAAATATTAGTATTTTCCAAACGGAGACTGCGAAGATGGGATTCATGTTCTGGTAAAATTAAAAAAAGGTATACAAAACTTGTGAGGAAAAAAAAAGAAAAAAAAAAAAAAAGCTAAAAAAAGCTTTTTCTTTGTTCCTGTGAGACTTATTTATCTTACTCATGTACACAATGTGATTTTAGTTTGAAATTATTGGGGTTTTCCTTATTTCCAGTGCTACACTACATTACATAATGTATCACTCGCTTAACTGATATGTAAAGAAAACGTTGTCTGAAAACTTTGTAAAGTATTAGAGAACATGGTTCATAATCATAATGATGAGAAATGTGGGCAACTGTCTTTATAACTGAAGGATTTAGAGATGTAATCTTTAATCAATGGTCACGTTTCACACCAGAACTATTCAAAACCTGTCAGTGGTGACACCCTTAGTGCACCAAAAAAGGGATTTACCTCTATGGGTTGAATTTTACTCTCTATAGACTGCACGTTTTCTATCGATGCTGCTAGTTGGGATTCTTTGCTGCTGAGCAGGTCCTGTATTTCTTGTGATTTTTCCTTGTTTTGCTTGAGGTATTTCAGCTCTGTCTGGCACTCTCTCACACGATGGCCTTGCTTCTGACGTACCTGCCGCAGCATCTCTAAAGCTTTGATGTATCTGAAAGAAAAAAGAAAGCATTTTAAATGAGGAAATTGTGCCAGATTTCTGCAAAACAAAGCAAATACATTGCCTCCATGTTTGCCTCTTTTTTCTAACATGACCTTCTGAGTTCCCTTACTTTTCAGGGAACTTAAAAAAAAACTGTTCCGAAACTGCTTCGCTTACTTACTTTTGTGGTACAGTTTTGTTGAATATCATAACCTAAAAGGGTATAATTATTTTTTTTTAAAGTCACAGTATTAATAAGTGAATCCTTCTATGGGAATCTTTTTTTTTTTTTTTTTGCCACAAAGCATGATTCTAATGTATGCTAAACTCAGCTTCTTAATTAATTAGCTATTATACTGGCAACACAGGACGGATGAAGATACAAAAGTAGTCTAACTTGAAACTGATTTTAGGAAACCTAAAACAACTGATCTGGATGTTTTTATTTTTTTTATTTTAATATGAAAGAAGTGGATGTTCTGAACAGCCAAAAATCAATGAGCACTTTCCTGAAATAAAATGACAGAAAAGCCAGGTCAAAGGTCACAGGTCCATCTCGTACCAAGGACAGGGACGGGGACGGTTACATTGTCTTTAGTGATGTATCATTGGAAAGTGTTTAGTAAGAGCTTTAAAAACGAGCACAGAATGTACAATAGCTCAATCAGAACAGAATTAAAAAGTAACAAAACTGTTTCAGGACAAAACTGTGTGACCTCACACCTTGGTTTAGGATGTATCACAAAGACCTTCTATTCTGTGTGCTTAGTTCTCTCTAGGGACCCACTCAAGACACAGAGTTTCCTTTGAATATACCCTGATGTGATGATCTCACATGGAATCCACCCCTCCACAATATAAAAATATATATGACTGAGCAACTGTTTAAAAAAAAAAAAAAAAAAAGAATACATTGTCATGGTGAGTTTGTCATAGATCTGAAATATTCCGTAAATGACAAAACCAAACAAAAATACAACCGTATTTCCTTATTGCGGTTTTGTTTTTGTTTTTTTTCACACCTACACCAACTTGACACAAAGGTCAGACACATAAAGTAACCGCGAAATTATATTGTACCTTGTGGCCGAGAAAATTTCATCAAACTTCTGTTTCAGGGCCTTTCCCTCACTCAGGGGCCAGTTTGATTCTTCTTGGTGGCAGAAGATGACGTTTGTGAGGACAGCTTTGGACACCCCTAAAGCTGTGATCATCTCCCTGTCCACCTCCGCACACTTGGAGCTCAGGCTCACCTTCTCACCGTGCCTGCAAAGCACACCAAAAATCAGGTTTAGGACAATCAACTTGAATGCAGCTCCAAGTCCCATCTCTTTGGGTCCTTGGTCCTCTGTTCAATAGTGAAATGCATTATAGCAGTGGAGCTGTGATAACATGCCACACACTGTAGAGTCTATCCCAAGGACCCCATGAGACATTTTAAACTCATTTGGTGTACAAAGAATATGTGGTGGCAGGTTAAAAGAGCTTTGTGTTGTGAAAGAACATAGGAACTTGATTTTTTTTTTTTTTTACATATTTTAACCATTTAAGCACTTTACTGTTTTCTATACTAGAAGGGAAATTGTAACCACAATCAAATATAGTATATAGTTATCAAACCAGAGCAACCAATTCTCTAACGTGTATTTATTTTGTCTAATGGAAAACATTCCAGCAATCAAGCAAATTCCAAACTTCCAAAAATAAACCTACTTAAATATAAATTTAATGTACTGACTCTAATGACATTTCATCACAATGTTGCTTAGTAAAATAATTTTCCGTTGGTAGCAAGTAGTGACCAAAGCCATATAATATTTGTAGCACATCCAATACCTTTATTTTGGTTTCTGTGGGATTAGTTTACATAGTTTCTGGTCTTGAATACAACTATACAGTTTCCATTTTTTTGTATGGAAAAAACAAACCTACAGTATACATTTTAAAGTGAACAAGTAATGTAACGGGGGCTGCCTCTGGATTTCATAATTCAGTCTTGCAGTTTACATGTGTCCAGTGGGCAGTGTGTCTGCTGGTTTTCATTCCAAGGGAGCTTTCAATTACTTAACTAGACCCTTAATTGAATTGATCATTTTCTTAATTAGAGCTTTTTAATTGCTTTCAGCTCTTAACAGTTGCATATTTCAAGTTAGCTATAACATTTTATAAGTAACTTGAACTCTGCAACTGTTTAAGAGCTGAAAACAATTAAAAAGGTCTAATTAAGCAAATTATCAATTCAATGCAGCTGGTAGACCTCTATACTTACTTCATTCTTGTGATGACCCCTTCCAATGTTTTAAATTCAGTTTTCTTGCCTTTCTGGGTGCAAACCATTGATCTTTGGACAGCAACCAGCTCCCCATTGACGTCTCTAAACTGCAGTCGAATCTGGGCCCTGACATCTGTCTCATGGGCAACCTTATGCAACAGACATAATTAATTTAAACATTATGCATTATTTAGGATGTATCAGTCTTGTCTGCCCTGGGTGGGTCAGTATTACCTCTGTCCACAGAGTCTCCTGTAAGCTTCTTCAAAATATTATGGGATATTCAGAGCGGTGTATACTAAGCATGTGTATAGAGGCACTTGAAATGCAAGTGTGGGCAATATGAACACCTTTCCCAGCGTAGCCTGCAAGGCTGGGTTTTTGTAATTAACCACCAACCTAATACCTTTTCTGCATCAAAAAGGACTGCTGATAACATCAAGCTTCCTGTCTGGCTTGTGAATTAAAAATAACATAATGATTAGTCATTTTAATATTCATATATATATATGCAACAGGTTAGAATGTGGGTGCCCACATATCAACATTTTAAAATTTTACATAGATTTACATTTTGCCTATGTTGCAAAGCGAGATACAGTTTATATTGTTCTGTTACAACATTGAGGCAAACCGTAAGTCCTCCTATTTTTTACGAAGAAAATTAATATCAGATCATTTATCTAACACTTCCCTCTATCATTTAAAAGCAAGCAACATACACATTCTCCGAACACAGCTGTAAACACAAATTGAGAACTGCAGTATAAGTATCATGAAAATGTAGATCTCCCTGACTTCCATTCCAGTACAGTATGTACAGACACACGGAAAATCAAACACTTATATTAGGGATAGTTGCTCTATCCCAGTTGTTATCTACCATACTTATCTTGTACATTTAAATGCTTTAATCTTGGTTACAGGTCTTAACATTATTATTATTTTTTTTTTTTAAACGTAAAGAATAAGATACAATCCTGTATACGACCTACTAATGGTAAAAGTCTCACCTTTGGATCATGGACAAATGTATTTCCTTTAGTCCCTGGAGGAAAGTCACTGGTGCAGATGTACTTAAGACACTCAATAATAGTCTAAGGAAAAAAAATAAAATAAAAAAAATAAAGATGTATTGAACAATTAATCTAGCTAAACACAGACTTAAACACATGACTGATCGGTCAACTTGCCATATTTCATTTTCATATTTTACAGCCCAACATCTCTAACAAAAACAAACAAAAAAAATAGAGGAATGTTTTTTTAAAGGACTGTTAAAAAAAAATGCTTAGATCAAACAGTGCTTTGAAATACAAGAATTAGCTTCTAAACCTCTCAAACAGTTGAAAAAAAAAGTTTTTGATTTAATCAGAATGAATTAAACATTATTTTAAAAAAAAGTCCCTAAAGTTTTGTAAATAGGACCATATATGACACAATAACAGTGTATACACATGGGCATTCAACATACTGTTTTGCCAGCCCCATTGGGTCCCACTAGTACAGTTAAGGGACTGAAGAAGGTGATGACTTGTTTATCTTTATCTTCTACTCCAAAGCTCCTCACTCCGAGGATGCTCATCTTTTCAATCTTCGACATCTTGCTGTGTCGTTACAGGATGCGTCTCTGTACCAAAAAAGAATCACTGCAATTGGAAACTGTTACAACTTCACCCCAAAACATCATTCCTGGCTTCTGTTCAGACTAGGTCCCCCAGCAGGGAAGGGAATGAGACGATCGTTGCATAGCAGTTTAATCAATTCCTGGTTTTACTATTAGCTAGTTTCGCAGACACTGCTTAGCTCTAAACTTGGCTTAACATACCTGAAGTAACAGTAGTCCAAGATTAGTGCTAATTGAGTTGAGTATGAGTTTAATAAGACACACCTGAGCTTGTTACCTATACACTGTGACAAATCAAGCTCTTAGTAAAACCTAGAATAGGTGAAACTGCTATGCAATAGGAGTCTTATTTCAATCCCTGCATTGCCTTCTGTGCACTGTACTTGATCAAAAGACCTCCAGTTTGTTTACATTCCTAGTAGTACCCAACTAACACATATCCATGCCCGTTACATTTTTTTTTTTTTTTTTTTTTTACAGACTTCATTTTGTCACAGACAAATATTTTGTATTTTCCAAATTATAAAACTAAATAGAACAGGTACATACTGAAGCAGGTATTAATTAATACACATTATCTGGATACCAAAGAAAAATCCACAGGCCATTTTCCAACATCTGTTGCTGATGTGTTTATACATTAAATAGTATTAATACTATGGACTGCATGTCTACTTGGATAATTAAATAAAACGATGTTTTAGAGGCCCCGGCTCTGGTCCTGCTCCGGTGTGCTACAGCAGATCCCGCTCTAGCTCCAGAGCCGGGGCACGGCAAACCATATTATCGGTTATGTAAAATACAGACTTGGATTTATTTATTTACCCGCCTTTCTAATATTACATAGCACTCATAAACAGAAGCATGTGCAGCGATTCATAATGTTTCTGTTGCCCTGCTTGAGAGCCGCGCAGTAACTGTCGCTCCTTCTAATTCAAACATACACACGCTCCTAACCTCAACACAAGTTATGGTAAAGTCTGAATTTGTTTTATATTAATATCTAATTATCCATGCCACTATAGTTTGTCACCGTACTTCACAAACTCAACTGTCTTGCCGCGTTACAACGCCGTCCCCCGTACCCGGAAACAAAACAGTCGTACTTCCGTAAGAGGTTCAGCTGTGCCAGGCTGCCTGCCTGCCTGCCTTTCGAAGAAAGTGCTTGAAAGTGAAAGAAAGTACGTTTTAATTCGTTGTACTCATGTTTAATGGTTAATGTAGATAACTCCATATCAGTATACATGCTGTCAAAATATGAACTAAACTTTATTGTAACAATTTTATTCAGTTTACTTCATAAAATAATATATTAATTTTTTGCGACATGTTTCTTGTTTCTAAATATATTTGAACCCCTTTGTAATAAACAGGTATTTGTTTTTTAGTCCAACGTTTGTTTTTGTTTTTTTTATATAAAAGGTTTACTTGACTGAATAATGTATTATGTCAATGGCATCCCTGGCGTGTGTGTGTGTGTGTGTGTGTGTATATATATATATATATATATATATATATATATATATATATATATTAGCTCAAAGAGCCAGCTGTCCAGTATATATATATATATATATATATATATATATATATATATATATATATAACCTGCATGTTCGTGCAGCAAATTATTGTTAATTCAATAATTAGCCAATATATAACTACCTTTTACTCAACAGATCAATTTACGTAAAGTCAACTCTTTGTTGTCTAAACTCCTCAAGTAATCTGTTTGCTGAACACCTTGTCTGGGATTTTATATACCCACTGGAATGCTGGGTGCCCAGTAACATGGTGGTTCCAATGATCTCAAAAACAGTGTGAGATTTTCCAAAGGGACATATCAGTGTTGAAGGTGCACAGTGAGATGACAAAATCAGGAGGACTGAGCTGTTTAGTAACATCAAACCAAATACAGAAAAAAAGTACTTGAATATAAACAGAAACAATGTTGATCTGTATGCATACTACTGTATAGAAATGCCTGGCATCTGTATTTGGAATGCATATCTCTGACAACGGGTAAGCGTTTTGGCAGGATTCTAAACATTTAAAGGGGGCACTGACCGGTATGGAGGCTCCCAGGACTTTGATACAAGTGACTGGTCCTGCCCTTAGCTATGTCAATAGCCCTCATTTGGGTATATCCCTGTTATTGTTGGACTATATGACAATGTGCTCTGAATGATCTTCTGCATTATCGATTGGAGTATGAGAAGAAAAAAAAAACTCTTGTCTGTTTCGTGTGCGTGCGTGTGTGCATTTTGGTTTTCTGTTTCCTCAAATTTGGGTGTCACAAATTGAGGGTGGGGAAAGAGTAATGGGTTTGGAATCTCTGATTCGCAATACGACCAGATTGACTGATAAAAAACCTATTTCGGTAACACAAACCAGAAAAAAAAGGCACCTAACACCTTCTAATAAGTTTCCGTTTCTAGGTTTATAAATACACACAACCTGCCTTTTCAAAATGCAGAACTACTGATTTAGAAAGACATCATGCATAAGTATTTGATTGTCCTTGCCTGCTTGGTGTGTTACACTCATGCTGATCACAGCAATTTGGTCCTTGAGATTATAGAAGATCTCAACAAAATAATAACTGCGAAATTGGTAAGTCTTATATATATTTATTATTATCATTAAGTACAGTATTGTAACTTTTTTTGTGTGGAAAGTAAAACAGTATACAGTTGTAAGCTACGCAAGTAAAGGATTGTTGTTTCATAATCATCATTTAAAAGTTTAGTCACTAAAATAGACTTTTAATATATTTTATTTTCCTTGCTGCTTTAGGGGGTGAAGAATAATGAACACGCAGGCGATTTAGTACCCCCAAGACACACTGTAAGACATTATTCATATATATGGCTTTTTATTATTTCATTTATTTTTATTTTTTTACTTCATTTGTATTTAATTTGGATATGTTATCTGGAACTTGATTCTCTATAGTCTTGAAGAAACCAGCTGAGACAGGAAGAGCTGTACAAACCAAGTATTCAGTTATTCCGATTGAGCTCTCCACAGATGAGGGTCATTGGTGTTGATTGGGCTAATTTACCATTCCAGGTGATTTAGCTGCTTGGGTTTGTGTGGATCGCTGTTCTCCAGTGTCTAAGAAAAGCATCAATCATCACAAATCCAAGCAGCTGTTTCTTCACTTGTTTCACTTTGAATGGTAAATCAGCCTGATCAACACCAATGAACCTTGCCAGATTTCTGTGGAGAGCTCAATCCGAATCATCGAATAACCAGTTCCCATGGCACCAGTGAGTTTTATTGAGAGAAAGCTATGCATAGGTTAAGCCTTGAGAATTTGAGATGAAGACACTATGAAAGATTTTTAGGGGAAAAAGTTTGCCCCTAAATGTATTAAGTTTCTTTTAGTATTTCTGCATTTAGCATTGCAAAGTGTTCAATAGTTATGGATGAACTGAGTTCAACAAACCTCAAAGCACACCAGACTATGTTAAATTTACCTGCAGATGTTGACGTTGTCGTTTTTATATTTTAGTGTGCTTGCGAAGCTGAGGTCCTTAAAAACCTTCGAAAACATTTAGAGAAGGAAACCAAAACTGCTGTACCAGAACTACCAGCCCTGATTGCCAAAGTCGCTGAACTTCAGAAACATTCCAGCAAAACTGTAAGTGCCTGTCTCCTCATTATCCTGATGTTTGTTTGTTTTTTAACAATGTTACTTGTTTACATTCTTCAGTTCATATCAGTAGTTTTCTCTCTTTTGCTTAACTGAATAAAACCATGTAACATTTTACAAAACGAGAAGTACAAACTACAGTAGAACTCTGAGTCCCACTAGTGGTTTACGCTAATGATTACAAAAAAGCTGTGAAAATGTTTTGCTCATTTGCAGTGAGATGGCTTATCACAAATCAGTCCTTTTTATATATTCATTTTATTTATTGCTTTCAGATTTATAAGAATAAATAGAGTTGATATATGATTGTGTTTTGTTATTTGTATAGAAATCAGGATGCATTAAAAAATCAGAAAAAACAAAACCAGGCAGACTTTTTATGAAATATCGACAATACTTCTGGAGATGGAACGAACAAGGGTGTTTAAAGCATCAGTAACATGGGACACTACACAGCTGAAGTCACTGGCCATAACTCTCCTTCCCATCCCTGAGCTTCAGATCAAGCCTCTCTGTTGACCACGAGGATCATTTACTGTAATGGGATACGTCTTAAAAGTGTTCCTCCTGCCTTTAAGTGAGAGCATCTTTATTTATTTATTTATTTAATTTTAGCCAAAATAGACAACTAAGGGGGATTCAGCTTATACCTCACCAGATGTACTACAGCTGTCTTTTTTTGTTATTTAACAGTGAATTCCCCTAGTTTTCATCAGGGATAATGACAGATAGGTGGTTGATGTAATCCTGGCTGATTCCCCTAGTGTTGTGAAATGATCTAGAAATACACTGGTTGATCAAATCAACCCCTTAGTTTTCTTGTTTATATTACATTGAAGTTAAGTATTTTTAAGAGGATATTTATATTTATGTAGGTATTTATCTATTTATTTATTTGTTTTGAGATTTTATATAAAATATTAATGTTATCTTTAGGTCAAGGTGTGTCTTTGACAGTGTTTAAATGGCAGTGAATCAGTGTTGACAGTGTTTGATTAGTAAATGACATTATTTGATTGGGTTGAAAGATTTCTGAATGTTTAATAACAGACATTTCTTTAATGCAACACTGCTACTAAAATAGTAATAAAATCACTGTAAGAGTATCCAACGATGTTGGTAATATTGTAAGCTTTATAACCTCTCTTACCATTACAGAATTTAATGTATTTGTATTAATTATTTATTGATAAATATTTTTGTAAGACATTATATGTAATAATGTACACTTAATGTATTTCTTTAAATGTTTTTTATTTAATAAATATTAATATATTTGATTTTAATTTGTTTGATTTTTATTAAACATCATAACCTGCAACACCGCAACCCTTGCCTTCCGCTTGCTTGTTTAAAATGATGACACATTCACATAGATCTGGCAATTAGCATGTCAGCATTTATAATATTGGTGTCATGGTTCACAGGATTATTCAGACTCATCTTTACCATAATGACCCATCATCAGATGGTCAAATGGTGGGGGGTGGGGGAGGGGGTTGATGGACATGTGTGCTGGCTAAGGAAATCCAAAGAGATTAAATGTAATACTTTATATTTGATACCAGTCACAACAAATGTAAGATTCAAATACCAAATGGGTGGAAATGAACTGGAACAGACCGGCTACGAAACTCTTGGCAGTGTGAGGCCACAAAGGTACTGAGTACAAATCAAAGGAGGTTATGATGAGGCGGGTCTGAAGACTGCTGTGTTTCATGTTGGTCTCTTCATTACAAAAATAGCATTTCGGCTGTGAGGATAGGTTGACGGAACTGAGCCTACAGAACAACGAAGAGTTAAAGGAACTTGACAAGAGTGCCCTAGGGGGCAGGCCGATCAAACCGGCTTCCCTGAAGGGCAGCACTGGAACTTCAAGCTCTTAACTTTCCTCAAACGTCCCAGTGGTAAATCCCTCAAAGTCGATCAAAGTAAATAATAAAACAATTCCAGCGAAGTTCAGCAAAATTCAGCAGTGATTGGACTGGAGGAGACCAGCCTATTCCTCCAAATCACTTACCCGCTACACACTGGATAAACTGGGACGGCTGTGCATTCAATTCTCAATAGTAAAAACTAAGTACAGTACATTTCTACTATTCAAAACCAGTTCACTTTTGTTTAACAAAAAAAAAATACTACTCTTAAGGCATCTATTTTGGAAGTTGGCTGTTAGATATGTTTGGTACACAAGTACTTTGTATTTCTTCACTCACCTGGTCAGAAGCAATTCATATTCTTAAAAATGTTATCACATTCAGTAGAAAAGATGCATTTCATGAACTTGTGCTTGATTTACACATAGTTATTACATTACTGCCATAGTTAGTATTATAGCATAATGTTATTTGCATTTTAAATAGTGAGCAGATAGGTTTGTTGATTGTTTGAGTAGTATTGTTCCTTGGGATAAAATACTGAGCTCAAGTCATGTGATTTCATAAAAATGCCAGGAACTCAGTGTTTGTTATTTGAGTTGAGTTAAAATTGCCAAAATGAGTTGATTAAGAATCTGTATAAATAGCCATTCGAAATGGTTAAATGGTTTAGCTCAGATAGACAGCTCTAAGACACACAGCTACATGAAAACCACAACATGACCCTGAGCTGCACGCAGGCAGCTCCTAAATAGTGATCCCCCCAAGCCTTATTGGCTCACACACACACACAGAGGTACATTTACATACACACGGTCCAATCACTCAGACCCTCGGTCCCACGCAAACAGCCAACAGAGACCCCATCTACATGCAGCTGCACTGTGCACATGACACCCCAGGCAGCGCACCAGCACTGCCTAGACACAAAACGTACAGCAATACAGTAACACTAACAGCGACTCGACGACCACCCGGATGACCACATCCCACTCCCTCTCTGAGCATCGCGGCTTCTCCTGGTGCCACACCCCCAGCTGTGCTCTCTCCCATATGTAACCCTGGGTAAGCTTTGGCTTGAAGGCAACAGGAGAAGTAGGCTCTTGCATATTACCTGTTTTGTTTAGTTTGGGGAATTTTTAAAAGGTCTGCTTTTTTTTTGAAAATGTAAAGTTTTTTGCAATTATTGCGGAGTGTGTGTTTGTTTCTGTAGGTTATATGCATATTTGTTTTCTATTTTGTGATGAATATGTGCATGTGTTAAACTATAAGCTCCTCGCAATACACTCTGCAACACACACGTATAAAAGACAGACGAGACAAACTGAACAGACAACAAGTCCTGCAACAAAGCAATTGTCTGGGTCGTTACAATATATTTTTCACTAATATACAAATGAACAAGAACTGTTCAGTATTTATTTTCATTTCATACAGTATTAAATGTCATTATTTATATGATATTGAAAAATAAATAAATAAATATCAAGATAGATAAATAAATAAATAATTAAATGTCTATGTAGGCCTATTCACTTATGTATTAATTTATTTCAATATTTATATTACTGTATTTATTTATTTATTTATTTATGTTTTATTTATGTTTTACTTTTACCAAATATATCGGCTATCCTTCAGCATAGGTAATTCTCAAAAATGATGTTGCTTTTTGTCCAGCGGGGTACACGAATTGGAGGCGAATAAAATATGTACACCGGAAAATAAGCAAACTACACGAATACAGCACGAGTACATAAAAAAGACGACAACTGTAGTCATGAAAAGTAAATGCTCCTTTTGCTTATTTTGTGGAGACAAAATAAAATAAATAAAACAAAGAAATAAAGTATGGGTACACAACACACTAAAAACAACTTTCCAGTAATATAAATAGTAGTATAAATACAGGGGCCTTAAGCCCACCAGTTCAGTTTAGTTCCAGCTGCCTAAGTGGATACATATCTGCATTTTTCTGAGATGGCATCAAGAGGCTGCAAGCATCCGGCAGACGCATTTTGCTATGTCTGCGGCCAATTTATCAAGACAAGAGCGAAAAAGTACTCCGTGGAAGCATCTGCTAAGATGTGTGAGGCCTACAAGGCATATTTCGGCATGCCTGTCAGGGATCAAGACAAACCCTGGGCACCTCATTTCACCTGCGAGCACTGCAAAAAAACTCTGGAAGGTAAGATGGACAATTGTTGCTCGGAATTTTATGTTATAAAATTTGTTACAATTTTTAAAATTGTAAAAGTTTTTAATTTTAAAATGTTTTACAATTTTCAATGTTACTGAAAAAATATATCATATATGAAAAATGTTGCGAGAATCTTTTACACATTAGTCATGGGTGAAATAAATGTATTTTTGTAGGATGGTACAGAGGGGAAAAGAGAGCCATGAAGTTCGCTATCCCAAGAATTTGGCGGGAACCCACTGACCACTCAAGCAACTGCTACTTCTGCATGGTGGACCCTTCCAAACGTCAGACTGGCAAGAATGCACCTGCTATCACGTATCCGGACCTTCCTTCATCCATCGCCCCGGTGCCACACTGCCATGAGCTCCCCGTACCCACTCCTCCAGAGAGAAAGCAGCCGTCTTTAGAAGAGAGCAGCAAGTCAGAGAGTGAGGAAGACGTTGTAGATCCAGATGACAATTTCAGAGGTGGAGCTGAGGAGAGAAACCCATACTACCCCAACCAAAAAGACCTCAATGACTTATTTAGAGATCTTGGTCTCACCAAGTCCAATGCCGAGCTTTTGACGTCTAGGCTCAAGCAGTGGAACTTGTTGGATGAAAGTGTGCAAGTCGCAGATCAGAGGAAGCGTCACCAACCTTTTTCCAGCTTCTTCACCCGTCAAGATGGGCTCTGCTTCTGCCACAATGTGACCAGTCTGTTCGAGGCAATCGTAATCGCCTGTAACCAGAATGAGTGGCGCCTCTTCATTGACAGCTCATCCAGGAGCCTCAAAGCCGTGCTGCTCCATAATGGTAACAAGTACCCGTCTCTTCCCCTGGCTCACTCGGTGCACCTCAAAGAGGATTACAACAGCATCAAGACCTTGCTGGACGCCTTGAAGTATGATGAGTACGGCTGGGAGGTCATAGGAGACTTCAAAATGGTGGCATTCCTGATGGGTCTCCAAGGCGGTTTTACCAAGTTTCCCTGCTATCTTTGCCTTTGGGACAGCAGGGACACCAAGGCGCACTACCACAGGCGGGACTGGCCACAGCAGACCGAGTTCTCTGTGGGGAGGAACAACGTCAAGTGGGAGCCACTGGTGGACCCCCGGAAGGTGCTGATGCCACCACTGCACATCAAATTGGGCCTTATGAAACAATTTGTCAGAGCACTAGATAAGGAGTCGGCAGCCTTCAAGTACCTTCAAGACTTCTTCCCTAAGCTGTCTGAGGCAAAGGTCAAAGCCGGTGTCTTCGTCGGACCACAGATAAAGAAGATCCTGGAGTGCAATGAATTCCCCAAGAAGCTCACTAGTAAGGAGAAAGCGGCTTGGAACAGCTTTGTCGCAGTGGTTCGGGGCTTCCTGGGCAATCACAAGGCCGAAAACTATGTGGAGCTGGTTGAGACTCTGGTGAAGAACTACGGCACAATGGGCTGTAGGATGTCCCTCAAAGTCCATATCCTTGATGCTCATCTTGATAAATTCAAGGAGAACATGGGAGCGTACTCGGAGGAGCAAGGCGAGCGCTTCCATCAGGATATACTGGACTTTGAACACCGCTACCAAGGACAGTATAATGAGAACATGATGGGAGACTACATTTGGGGGCTGATTTGTGAAAGTGATTTACAGTATAATCGTAAATCTCGAAAAACTACTCACTTCTAAATCTTTTGTAGTCATTTTTGTATTACTTTAGTATAAATACATGTTAATTTGGATTCATATGTTGTTTTTTTCTGACTTTATGTGAACAAAAAGACACAAATTCGCCCGTTTTCTCATTGGAAATAGGTAAATTTCAAAATATCACTGTCCTGGTCACAAAAGCAAAGTTTGTGGGGAATAATAGCCATTTTCTATACTTTTGAGGCATAAGCAATTAGGAAATAACACTTACTACCCAGGAACAAAAATTGTGTTACATAGTGTTTTCAATTAATAAAATCTTCTCAGTTACTGTGTGAATGTGATTATTATTATTGGTCAATATTATTAAAACATTGAAGAGTAATTTTACAAAAAAATACGAAACCAGTGTGTAGCGCTCCCCTTCACTTTGTCTAAAATTAAGGCTGAAATAAAGACATAGAAATACCTTCCTTTGGCGACTTATTTCTCTTACTGTATGACAGGTGTTTACTTTTTTCCCCCTTACATTTCACCTAAGAGTGTTGGGAACTACAAATTAAATGTGGAATGGTGCTTTTGGCTGATTTACTTACTGATATGCCAATAAACTATCAGTGCTGTATAGATAGTCACTGGCAGTTCTCAAGCTTTGCTGTATTTGGCGCGGTTAATTTATGTGTCTGATATACACATAAACAAACTAACAAAATATGCAGTGGACACAATGCATTCAGAACCATGGCTCACCCCAATGTTCAGAACCATGGCTCACCCCAGTATTCAGAACCATGGCTCACCCCAGTATTTAGAACCATGGCTCACCCCAATGTTCAGAACCATGGCTCACCCCAATGTTCAGAACCATGTCTCACCCCAGTATTCAGAACCATGGCTCACCCCAATGTTCAGAACCATGGCTCACCCCAATGTTCAGAACCATGGCTCACCCCAATGTTCAGAACCATGGCTCACCCCAGTATTCAGAACCATGGCTCACCCCAATGTTCAGAACCATGGCTCACCCCAGTATTCAGAACCATGGCTCACCCCAATGTTCAGAACCATGGCTCACCCCAATGTTCAGAACCATGGCTCACCCCAATGTTCACAACCATGGCTCACCCCAGTATTCAGAACCATGGCTCACCCATCCTAATCAAAAAATGAATTACCAGTGGCTATTAGCCCTCTCTCCATTTTTAGGAATGTATTTTGCCCACAGCCAGTGAGTTTGTGTAAAAAAAAATTTTTTTTTAAATGTAAGACAAAAAAGTTTTGGTTTTATTACAAAATCTTAAACTGCTGTCAATTTTAACAGGAATAGAAAAGTTAAAGAATTTCCAAAGAAGTTAATCTCATTCATCTGGTGTCACACATGCCAAATTAACACTAATCTCAGACTGCTTTACCTGAAGTAGCACTGGATAGTCCAAGATCAGTGGTAACCAGGGTCTGTGAAACCAGCTTATCATGCAATCAGTTTGCAGTTAGTTTACCAGTAACACGTACCTATCACTGTGAAAGGCTGAAGTGACTTTCTGTAAGGCGTGAAGTCTGCTGGTTAACCACGGTTCTTAAAGCTAAGCAGATTCATACTGTTGCACCAGCTGCTGACTTTGTGTATATGAAGAGAACAAAAGACACAACAACTGGTATATATTTTTTGAATCAGTATGTACTTGTGGTTAATATTATAGAATGATGGTCATTAAAAAAGTTTTATCAGGATTTTCACTATTATTATTATTATTATTATTATTATTATTATTATTATTATTATTATTATTATTATTATTATTATTATTATCTATGAATCTTAAGAGCAACATGGTATGGGTATGAAAGATCAGAATTATCTGAACTAATATATTCTTCTATATTTTCTAGTACAACAGAGTGTAACCAGCCTGTCTGCTGCTAAACTCTGACTCAGCAGATCTGAGCTGTCTATTGATGTATGGCTTACATACAATAGAGGCTGAGAGTTATAAAGGTTAGGAAGTAATCCTCATCAATAGCCACGTTGCTCTTAACCAATCCAATAAAAATGGCATTGTCTCATATTAGCACAGATCGTTTAGTTTAGTCCAGGCTTTACTTTCACTTTCATTTTGGAAATCTCTTTGCTTATCCAGTCACCACATAATTAGGGCTTCTGATTTTCAGTTTTAACCAATAAAACCCGATAAAACACCCTGATACACAAAAAATGAAATCGGTGGATAGCCAATAAACACCGGAAAACACCGGAAAAACTGTGGAAATGGTTAATCAATTCACGGTGACTTTACCCTTCAAAAATAAAACCTGCTACAAAAATAATAATAAATACATTTCCCAGTGCTGCCAGTCCTAAAATGTACAAAAATATCTACACACAAAAACCCCAGAAGAATGTGCCCGTGACCATAGGGATTTCGTTGTGGAAGACAGCAAAGGAAAGAAGGTACAACTTAAGTGTGCAAGTACTGTCGAGTTACTATTATACATATTTTGACAGAGAAAAAATATTAAAAACACTAACAGTATATCAAAAACGAAAGCCCAAAAAAAACTGATTTACATAGAACACCGAAAAATACAATTAATAAACCCCGAAAAACAGAAGCCCTTCACATAATATACAGTACAGCACGTAGAGCATGAACTGGCAAGGAGGTCGTCATTCCTCCACAACGCTGCCAGCCACCACCGATACGTCATTATGTGGCAGTGATGGAAAAAGCCACTAACTAATTTCTCACCATTGTGAATGTCAAAATTGTATTTGCAGGTGTTGTGCATTTTATTTGTCATCAATTTTGCGGATGGATTTTTTTAATATAATAATCTGATAAGAAAAAAAAAACCACCACTATTTTTTTGTAACACCTCACACACCCTTCAATATCGAAATAGCAAATTTCCTGTTCATGGAGAGGTTGTAGAACAGTATATAAATCTGTGCTTTGCTCAACACTGAATCAACCATCGCTAATTCCAAAAGGCAAAATGCATCACAAATATTTCATTCTCCTTGCCTACTTTTTATACTTTTTGTCATATACCAATGCTAACAATTTGATTGATGAGATTTTAACTGATCTTCATAGTCTCAGGCAAAGAGACATGGCGTCCTTGGTAAATCTTTTTTGATATGATTATGTATTGATATTTATCATCAGTAAATTGGGACTGCTTTAATTGAGTGTATTCGATAAACATTTTATTAACATACTGTTATTACGCTTTTTTTTCTCTAGGGTTTGAAAAACAAGGGTTTGAATGTGCCAGCAAACCTCAACATAGACCAGGTAAGGACATTTGTTTTTTTTCAGTCAAACCTTCTTATATTAAAGTGGTGGTTACAGGCAATGGACCATATTTTAATCTTTAATTCACAGTCTTTAAGATATCAATCTTACCAAATGTGAAACAAACAGCTTAAGAGTGCTTGCTAGTCATTGTATTTTGTAGGTGTTTGGGTCTAGCTTTGTCATATTAACCGGTGTATTTCTCCATCCAAAAAAATAGGAGTTAATTACAGCGTGGAGTAACATATAGCTTAATAAGTCCTTTTATACAAGTGGTCTTAAAAGTTGTTCTTTATTACCCTTGGTAAGCTATAGTTTTATTTTTAGAAATTGCCTTGATTAACCAATAGGAGTACAATGATTTCTAAAAGGTTTTGCACCCTCATAATAAAAGTAAGACTCGCTGAAACTGCTGTGCTTTTGAAACATACGAGAAATCTGATGTTTTGAAGGAGGTGAAATCATGACAAGATAGGGCCCAATACTCCTTCCTTACTCTTCGATAACTCTGAAGCTCTTTCTCCACACTGCAGATAGATTGCATTGGGTAGATGCTGGTTAATGTGCCAATATACCGTGTGTTTGACATCTTCGGGAGAGTCTCACTCAAAATGATTTACTTTTTATTAAACTAGCACTAAATCCTTTCAGTCTAATAATTATTATTATTATTATTTGTTTATTTAGCAGACGCCTTTATCCAAAGCGACTTACAGAGACTAGGGTGTGTGAACTATGCATCAGCTGCAGAGTCACTTACAATTACGTCTCACCTGAAAGACGGAGCACAAGGAGGTTAAGTGACTTGCTCAGGGTCACACAATGAGTCAGTGCCTGATATGGGATTTGAACCGGGGACCTCCTGGTTACAAGTCCTTTTCTTTAACCACTGGACCATACAGCCTCCTATAATAAATACCTGAAAAGTGAGGGCTCAGGGCCACTACAGAGCTGACCAGGGGTCCTGGTTTACATGTTATATTTTAACACCCCTTCTCCAATCCATTTCACCATAACAAAAAATGTCTTTCGTTTTCAAGACGATAGCCACCTAGACATACTAAAACAACCAGAAGCATCTCACATCTCATGCCAACGAGCTCATTTTCTCGTTGTTCTTTGAATTTAGTAGAAACGTGTACTGTACTATCATTTTCATATTTTCATTTAAAGTGCGCTTGCAAAGACGACGTCTTGGAAAACCTAGTTGGCATTTTCAAAATGGTGGATACAGCTGTGGACCCTACTTTACCAGCACTGACTTCAAAACTCCATCACAGCATCCAAGCCCTACAGCTCCAGTCAGAGGGAACGGTAGGTGACATATAGGAGTGCATGTCTCGTCACTCATTGTATGTCATGTTTGTGTCAGACAATACAAGTCTGCTTTTGGAGCTGCCTGCTAATTATCTTTGCGCTTTGTTAAAAAGTATTGCCTTCCATGTGAAATAGCTCTGTTTTCAATGTAACTACATCAGGGGTTTTCAACCAGGGGTACTTCTAAGGGTCATAGGGAGTATGCAGGACGACTCAGAATTCAGAAATAATGAAAAGTTTTAAGAATTAAGTCTACTCTTTGTTATTCTGTCCTAAACCAGCAGTTTGTCACCCAAACTGTTGTGACATAAATTATGTATTAAATAAATGGGGAGGAAAAGAAAGGTGTTCATCAGATTATTGTCCATTTTATTGCAACTGTTGTGCTATTCAGTAGAGTGAAAATTGTAAAGGGGTACTTGAGCTGAAACCTCCAGACAGAAGGGGTACCGTTTCAAAAAAAGGTTGCAAACCCCTGCACTACATAAACAGACCCTACCATTACTTTACAACATTGAAGACATTTCAAAACACTGTAAGTCATACATTTCGATATTTGTCATACCTTTGCAGCTAAGATACTTCTGATAATCGTAGATGCTGATTGTAGAACTTTGAAAGTACTATTATATTTGCTTGTGCTATTACTGTACATTGAATCATTTCATAGTCCTACAATTTTCATATTTAATGTGTGTCTTATTTATTGTTGTATTCATTTGTCTCCTGGGTTACGTTGGCCTTTGACGATGTATTTGGAAATAGGACTGTCAGTTTTGGTAATTTGTAATGCAACTGTGTTTTTTTTTTTGTGTAATTTCTAATAGAACTGTCATTTGTATAAAGTGATTGTTTTTCATTTCTCAGAGGACATCGTCGATGAGATGCACAAAACCATCCAAAACCAGCAACATTTTTGCAAAATACGAAACATTCTTCAAAATATTGAATGAGAAAATATGCAGTTAAGCAACAAATGTTAACAAAACCAAAACAAAAAACAAAACAAAACAAACTGTGTATGCATAGATAATCGTTTTGGTTGGGGTTTTTTAATAGGAAATCATAGCTCTCCCCCCCCCCCCCCAAAAAAAAATAAATAAATGAGATTTATTTTTATTTGTGAATTAATTTAATTTTTTACATTTTTAGTTTTATTATTTATTGTTATTTATAATAAACTGTAAGCAGTAGCTACTAATCATGTGTCGTATTTTTTTTTTGTATACACCTTTCTGTTTTTATGTGGCTACAGTATATACTGAAACAATTTAAATAAACTTGAAGGTGTTTTTAATATCTGTTGCATGTGATTTATGTTTCATTCTTAAACAATTTTGTTTTACTATGTATTACATTGCTTTATGCGTACATTGAACACCTGAACTGGATAATAAACAAGAACTTGACGCAGTTTATGTTTGAGTGTTACAGGCAGATTTTAATGCCATTGCCCTGAAATTTAAAGCCCTTCCCCTCACCATTAAAGCTTGATTGTCTATCTGGTCAAATAAACATATAAATGTGACTTGAGTATGCACAACTGTTACTGTTTCAAATGGGCATGCATAGCTCTAAATCTGTACATACAACACTCACCATATACTAATGAATAATCTGTTGAGTCTTCTGTTGAGTCTTTCTGTCTGTGTGCTTCTGGTGTCCCTCCCTGCAGCAGATTTCTTTACCTGCTACAGCCAGCTTCATTGGGCTGTGTTGTTCCAGTGTTCTTAGGTCCACTGCAAAAACAGGCTCAAAATAACAAATATTTAGCAAACTGTGGAAAGTGGTGAATGAAGGCAGTAGACTTGCTTTAAAAACCACATTAATGCAGTAATGTGAAATGAGATTGCATACACAAACTCACAACAGAGTATCTAACAAAACTACAATCTAGCATTTTTACATCCCAGAGCAAGTATAACTATTTTCATCAACGGTAACTGGGATTTAGGCATGAAAGTGCCCTGACCATTATGTGAGGTTTAGAAAATACAGCAAGGTTGTTTGACCCATCAGCTCTCATACATTGTCAATACACCTTTTTTTTGCCCCGTTGAATAAACTAACTCTACAGGGCGGAATCAAATTGTTTTCTTCTAACATTTCTTAGATTGGTTTTAGATCTTAAAATTCGCCTAGTAAACTATTCCACCCATTTTATTACGTAACACGCTTCTCTTCAAAACTTCTGTTTACCAATCTTCTACTGGTGTCCTACTCTTTGAAGCAGTGACTTTATTTATACAATGAAGCATTTTATGAACTTCAGGCCTCCTTACCTGATTGCTTTAATGATCAAAGACATGTACAGTCATTCTTTCAATTAAGTTTTGGTGCCAGTTTTCCAATATTCCCATTGTCGTGTTCTTCTTTGTTCCCTTTCCACCGTGACATAAGGTAGACACATTTCGGAGAGCTCTGTCCTGCTGGGGCCCAGACAGATGGGAAGTGTAGGCAGATAAATTAAACAGACAGGTATCTGATGACAGAATTTATATTTAGCAGTACCTTATGTTGTCTTTACATCACTTATATCTAGGGCTATAACTTTGCAGTTTTTATTTTCCAAATCTCTCTCTATCTCCCTTTAAATGTTAATTAGTAGTTGTTAAGCGGTCTCTGCATCCTAATAAAGAGAAAACTATTCATTAAAAACTGGGTTTAAGATTTTTTTTTCTTTGCTACAAATCAAGGAGATTTGAAATGCTGGACTTGCTATCAGTGTACACTCCGTACTGGGTATTTTATGCTAAAAAGAAAATCTGTCAGGACAACTGTTAAACGAGTGAAAATAACAAAAGCACAACGATAAACTAGGAGACTGCAAGAATGAAATGCAATTAGGATTAGCGATGAGCAATTAATGTAATTTGTCACATTTGTTTGAAATAAAAATGAAACGAAACAGAATCAGGCTCAGTCAAAATAGGAAGGTAAAAAAAAAGTGACACAGCTTTTTCTGAGTTTAATTGGAAAATAGTCGGCTCAAAATAAGTTTAAATGTGATTAAAAATAAAACCTGAAAACTTCAAGCCCTACTTATATCACAGCACACAGCTAATGCATGTATCTACTGATAAAGCTGTTGGAATTTGACGTGGTCTCCGAGACGGACTGACAGAGCTTCTATGGGGATTATATACGCTCAACTTGAAACACTTCTTGATAAAGGCTGTGATTTTCTAGAGATGGGACTTGTTGGAGTTGTAAAAATAAACAATTCCCATTCCATTAATGATAATTGGACAGTGCTGTTTATACAGTTGTGCTCTCTTATGATATCTGGTACTGTACTACACTTGGTTAAATACATCAGTTAGTTAAGTGTTGCACTCGCTCAGTCAGTTCACATGGAGAGTGAAATCGTCCCCACCCCTTCAGAGGCTTCTTTGCTGTCATTAACCAATCAGCTGCTTCCCCTATTGACTGACATGCACTCCAGTCAGCATCACGCTTCGACTGCTGAGGTGAAAAGACCCCGGACGTGCAAGGGTAACAGCTATCCTGAAAATAAGGCATCAAAACTGAAAACTTTCTTTACCCTAAAGTAGTACCAAACATGTTTACTATAACATGTGTTTCTTTCAAAACTACACAGTAGTGCAAGTGCATAACAGGTAAGAATGATGTACAATTCACTGTCGACATGGCCTAATGGTGAATTCATCAAATTAGTTATCAAATCGTGAAATAACGAGGGGGATCTGATAGAACCTTTGCACAGTTATTTCTTATTCGTCTGGTTACAGACATATATATCACTCATTTGGAAGTATTTTTTACTGGGGCACTAGGTTTAGCTAGCTTGTATTCTACTGTAAGTGAAATTCTCTGTAAATAATATTGCATTGCTTTAAATCTGTGTTTCCCACTTCAAATAGCATCTTCTCTGAGTCCCTGTGTGTGTGTGTATCTCCAAATGGAAACATTCTGGTGAGCGAGACTCGGTCTAAAGCACTGTACAGTTATACAAGGACTCCCTATGAAAAATACTACCACCTTATGAACTGCTGAATTTTTTCCACGCCAAGCCTAGGGGGACGTTATTCCCCTAAACCCACTTAAAACAGCGGTGGTAAAGACAGTGGAATGAGCCAACACTGCTCCTGCATGAGCCAGCTGGCACAGCAAGTCTGAAAGTTCCAGAATGCCAGAGGTGGACTAACTCCAGACGTCTACAGCACAGGCTGAGAAAATGCTATGTGCTTTTTACCTGTTGGTGTTTCTCCCTGTAATCACCTGTGCCTGCCACCAGAGGTCAGCACTGCTTCAACATCGCTCAGTTCAGAACCATTGCTGGTATAATGCACTTGCACGTAAGGACAAATAGGAACATAACAGTGCATCTCCACCACCACTACCCACGTACATGTCAGAATGACTAACATGCTTTCATGACCAGAGCTTGTTTTAGCGTTATGCTGCTGCTTTGTCAGACAAACAGAGACACTCCTACAAAGTGCACAGGATGATTTTGGAGCCCCCCTGTGGTATTAAAGCTTTATTACACTGTGCTGCAGACAAATTAACGAACTGTCTGAATTAACACACTGCAATAGATTTGGATGTTACCAGTGAATGTCATTTTGAAAGCATCTGTAAACATGTTCACAGATATAATGTTCTCTATCAGTTTAAAAGGCATGTGAGTTTTAAAGCTTATGTTGGTTTAATAAAAAGGCTATTCAAAATATCACACTTTACATTTCTAGTTACAGAACTAGACAGCCACACAACTATTAACAAACAGTAATATTGGTCTACAGAATACTGCCAAATACTATTAGCAGGAAAGAAGTGGCTGATAATAATGTCAAATTAAATATAGGGTTGCATTATCTTTTGCAGACAATTTACTTCTTGATATGTTTTAGTGCAGAGAAGCAAACCAAATTCTACTGTCCTTCACAAAGCAAATAAAAAGGCTCTTTGAAACTGTAAGATGTTTCTAGGTGGGGGGAAACACATAGTTATGATAATGATCTGCTTAAGACATTTTTTATACAGAAGATTGTTTCTATCAGTTTAACACAACCCCTAACTTATCATTAAATAGATACACCTCACAAGTTATTTATTTCAGTCTTTAAACCATCAATGACACAGGAATATGGCCCTATGTATCCACTTCCTGTGCAGCAGGTATTAGGACCCCACCTGACGTCCTGTGTCCAGCAGACGCTCAGCATAGATGCCATTATTACACGCTTGCCCTGGCTCATGCGTCTTTATAATTACCACAATGTATATACAGCATATATACCAACTGCATCCTAGTGTTTTAAAAGAAACAGGGATCTGAACACATAGACATACAGTAGAAAGGCTCACATTTGGAAGAATGTAAGAAGCAGACACTAAATCAGATTTGATATACATTCAAATTTAACATGGGCTGGAATCAAATTGAAATGATGGTGCAGTCATCGTATGGCGACTTCAAAGTACTGAATAACAAAAAAAAGCTGATGCAGACATGTTTTTACCAATTTCAACATTGAATAACTGCACATTATATACACATACACACATAGCTATGGCCAAAAGTTTTGCATCACCCTATAGAATGAACTAATTTTGCTTCATAAATTGAATGAAACTTGCTGCATCATGTTACGTTAACATATTGAATTACATACCGCTTTGTAGTTTTCCATCTACTTTATATAAAACAGACAAAAATCGAAAAAATGTGAGATTTTGAAATATAACATAAAATACTGTACTACTAGTATGGCTTCCAGTAGACTTTTGAGGTATCATTTTGTAGTCTCTTTGATTACATGATGTTAAATAAAAGATCAAAAGTATGTTTTTTTTTATTTATTTTTTTATGTCTAAATCCTAAAATTGTAGGTGATGCAAAACATTTGGCCATAGCTGTGTGTCTGTGTGTATAGATAGATAGATAGACAGACAGACAGACAGACAGACAGACAGACAGACAGACAGACAGACAGACAGACAGACAGATAGATAGATAGATAGATTATACTTCTTTGAAGTCATTGTAAGGGTAATTGATAGAGGCTCCGTCTATGAAAAGGATTAGCAGTCAGTGATTGTGAAAGGAACGCAGCAGGTTTAATCCGACACACAGTTCAGTATTGGGGTAAAGAACAAGGCCACACAAATCAAGAGTGACACATGGATACACAGAAAGCACTGCTTTATTGACTGCAATGGTCAACCACACCTAGGATTATTATGCAACAGCCCATGTCCTCCATGTCAGGTGAGGAACGATGGTGGATGCAGCCAGTACAAGGCGACAGAAACAGCATGCAGCTAGTCACATAAAACACCTTCTTGTACATCATATTGCTTTAAAAGATTGCTTAACATGAAAAATGTACAAAAAGGAAAAAAAAATAGGTTTCTGCACTAATGGAAAATACATTTTTTTTTTTGTTTCGTTTTCTACAAAGATCCTAATACAAGAAAATAAATATCGCGCCCCCCCACAAAAAAAGCCAACAAAAATAATTTAAAATAGCTCTTCTTTTAATATATCTTCAATATTTCTCTTTGCTATTAACAAATGGCACAACATTCTTTGAAACAAAGAACACAGAAGGAAAAAACTTCTGCAACATTCTTATTACTGTATCAGTAACTGACGGAGAGCAGTAATGTTTCAGAGTGTGTACGCGGCAGCAAAAAGGTCAGCAAGCTTAAAAGGACAAATAAGCACTTGAGTATGTGTGTGTGTGACTGTGTGAGTGTGTGTGTGTGACTGTGTGTGTGCGACTGAGTGTGTATGTGTGTGACTACGTGAGTATGTGTGTGTGTGTTTGTGAGTGTGTGTGTGAATGTGTGATTGTGTATGTGTGTGACTACGAGTATGTGTGTGTGACTACGTGTGCGTGACTGAGTATGTGTGTGACTGTGTATATGTGTGTGATTGTGTGTGTGTGACTGTGACTGAGTGTATGTGTGAGTATGTGTGTGACTGTGTGTGTGATTGTGAGATTGTGTGATTGTGTATGTGTGTGTGATTGTGTGAGTATGTGTGTGATTGTGTGAGTATGTGATTGTGTGTGTGTGTGATTGTGAGTATGTGATTGTGTGTGTGTGTGTGATTGTGTATGTGTGATTGTGTGAGTATGTGATTGTGTGTGTGTGATTGTGTGAGTATGTGATTGTGTATGTGTGTGTGTGATTGTGTGAGTATGTGTGTGATTGTGTGAGTATGTGATTGTGTGTGTGTGTGATTGTGTAACACCGCTGATCTTTGTTGTATAACCCAGTGAAGCGGTGAACACCTCAAGCTGGCTCGTGGTAACTGCAAATGGAAGATTTAAAGATCCAGTAGAAGCCTGATGTCTTTGGAGTGACTTGTTTTGTGCTTTTGTTTTCTCTAATTTCTTTCTTTTTTTTTTTTTTAACCTGCAAGCAATATGTGTAGTCTCAATCAAAATCTAGGAGACGGATGAGAAATGTGGACGTACGAAGACAAGGGTCCAAGACAAGAGAACTGACGCTGTCCGACAGGAATGGGTTTACTCAGATCCTTCACATTATTAGCCGGTCCCAGATAAATGAACAAAAAAAGGTTTTGCTTGCACGTTTTTAATTTCACATGCCCCTGTGCACAAGCAAACGAGGCAGCTTACAGCCAAAAATCTTCAGTGCCTTTAGTGACGGCATCCTACAGATCTCAGGTGTTTGAAGAGAAATCTCTAAACCTGTTAGGAGCACTCTATAATCTAAAGAGAGTTTGCAAACTTGCCTGAAAGTCTGAGATATTTTAATATCTTGAACACCAGCACGCCCACCCCTTTTTGGGTGGTCAACAAATCAGAGCAGCAAAATTGGGTTATCAGATTGATCATCTGATTACTCTACATTGTTTGTTGTATTTTTGAAATAAATATGATGTTCCACTGTTGAAAACCTGTTCTTTCATCTGGGATAGACTACAGGAATAGTCGTGTTACAGAACATGTGCTTGTCATTATTTGTCCTTTAAGTTTGCCCCTTTGATCCTCCTGTACTAAAAAGACTATGGACTCGGTATGCAGAACACAGAAGCTAAAAGCAGAGGTTTGTTGAATTTTTTTTTTTTTTTTTTTTTTTTTTTTTAACCATTTTAGTTTTTCAACTGAAGCACACTGAAGCAAGCTCCGGTACAGATGCAGTATGTTTAATTATATTTGAGCATTCCATTATATTTACTGGTCGCTAAAGCCTACAACACCTGTTACAGAAAACTGGTTGCTAGTACTGTATTATACATTCTGGTAGGTGCATACAAAACCAGGAATCAGTTGTCGACTATAACCTGGGTTCAAACCCTAGAGGATTAAACCAGCTAACACAGCGGGGGAAATCCTTTGAAATGTTTGTTTTGTGTTTGTAACGGCCGCCAGCAAATAGTCCCTGGTGTTACTGAACAGTACTGTGAATGACCATCCATTCCCATCGTCACATTAATACACTTAGAATTGCCGACAGATGTCTCTGCACTAACAGCTGAGAGGTCAGATCTGCACCAGCAACACTAATTCCAAGTTTGTCAATGGTAATAGTTTCCAAAGCGGAGAACTCCATTTATTGCCTTGCTGTCAGCAGTTTTGTAGATTATAACAAATCGTAATCACTGTAAAACAATTCAGCCATATTTAAACCATGTTTGTGTTTAAACTGCTTAGGCCCATTATGGGGGAATAGCCAAATACTTGACCTTTGAGAACTGTTTTTAAAAACCCAGTTTGAAAGTTACAAAGCACTTAGTTTGTGCCGTCATTCAAAATCTGTCACAGACAACAGCAAAGGGGGCATTTTTAATGAAAACAAAAGACCTGTTTGTCAAAATCCGTTGGCCAGCTGAACTGCACAGAGCACAGAGGATAGATAATCTTTCACCTTGGATAGAAGTGGCTGGCTCTAATATTTAGCAGAATTTGGCTATTTTGACCACGACTGGGGGGCAAAAACATTTTGTACAAGTTAAAGATTATTACTGTGTAGGATTCGTTTTCAGACAGTGCTGTTTTTGCGACGCTGTGTGGAACACAAGGCACCCAACTAACTGAAAATGTCATCATTTCTTATAATCTACTAGTCCCAATTGTATTCCTATCACTGTGAATATAAGACATTGAGTTCCCATTAGTGCCACATTTTCAGACTGTTCTTTGGCATTTATGAAAATTAAAATAAAAGTTTATGTTACTGAGCGACAACCTCAGCAGTAGTCAGGACTCGAACAGTGTATTCACAGAAAAGCCACAGAATAAATATTCTCTTCTTTTTTTTTTTTACCCCTGAGTAAATACTGTGGACCACTCTGATAGAAAATGCTCCTCATTAAAAGACCAGGCAATACAATTGACAGGGTTTTGTGTTTGGATTCTTACTGGTATTACTGTGACTGGTTAAACGAGTGACAAGAGGCCCTATTCACAAAGGTTCAATACCATTTAGTATGCATGTACACTGCCTGGCCACTCTATTAGGCTCTGTACATAATATTGAGTGGGGCGCCCTCTGATGAGATTCATCCCAAACATTGAGATCCGGGGATCGTTGTGATCATAGATGCTGGACTCTGGCACGGTGGATGGGGGCATTATCTTCTAGCCATCGTCAGCATGGCACAAGCACAGCATTATTATCAAGGGACAAGCGAGGGCGATGCCAAACTTATTTGGGCATGCAGGTCGTAATATGGTGGCCAGGCTTTGTATTATTTACAGACTGTCGTTAACAGTTTCAGGAATATCAGGGTTTTTTTTTTTTTTTTTTTTCTCATTAGTCTGCAAAATCAGGCAGTGCCAATACCTAGTTACTTTATTGATTCACTGTTTTTTTTTTTTCTTCATACATCGTCAGTAGTGCATTTGGCATTTAAAAATAAAAGAAGTAACTAGGTGTTAAGTATCTTACACATGATTCTTGAAGTGTTTAAAGTACCATCACAAGTATTTTAACACCTCATTAACTACCATGTATTTTCAAGGTTGTTCAAAGGAATCAATTTAAAAAGCAGCGTAGAGCCTAAACATGCATGTCTTAAACATTCAATCAGGAGGTAAACACAGTAGCACCAAAAAGAAATATTTCAATGAGAAAGTCCATGTTGTTTTGCACTACGTCAGGACAGTGGCAAAGATGTCTCATTGAAACGCATCTGATTTTCTCTGTTTCTTTTTTGTACTGCTGTGCATCTCTTCTGTTAACTAGATCCAAATGCCAAGAAATTATAAAGTGATTTCAACCCCCCCCCAAAAAAAAGAACATACTGTCACAAGACTGTTATGAATAGAGCCCTCTATACTGTGTGTTGATTGGTCTAAGCGTGAAGCAATATTTAAAACGTTGAATGGAAGAATTAAAAAGTCTTTCCTATGCCGTTGGTGGGGATGTAAGACTCCCCTGAAACCACTTGTGCTTTTTTTTAAAAATCACTTTTAAATCAGTTACCTTACTTGCTATTTACTTAAGACATTTGTTGAAGAACAAGGGCCAATCACATTCAGTATCAAGGAAGTATGACAGCTGGTAATGCCCCTAGTTTATTAATCCCCACACAAGCAGGTAATACTGGCAACGGTAGCCATAAGAGGCTAACACACAAGGCTAGTCTAGCTGATACTTCAACATTACAATGACTTACATATAAAGTACATGCATGTGTGTTATCCCTCGTAACACACAGGCTTTACTGCTTAACATCTTTTTAACCGATGTAGCAAACATTTGAAATGTTTATCCGTTTCCATTGTGAAAAAGGAAGGCAACAGCATTTATAACCTTGAATTGTGTCGATTTATGTTTGGAAAGAAATCCATACTAAACTATGACAACTGGCTAAAACAAAAGAAATGGCAGTTTGTACTGGGTTCAAACTTTGCTTCCACGCTGTTTTTTTTTTTTTAAGATGCCAAAACGCTTCTTCTGACGAGGTCCTCGGTTCCTGAATGCAGCTGCCCGAGACGCATTCTCCCGTTGCTGGATTGCGTGTCAGAGTCACTCATTTCCGCGTCTGAGTAATAGCCGTCAGTCTCGTTGTCAAAGCTGTCCTTCTCTATGTGCTCAGTGCCGTCGCCCTGGTCCTGGCTGCAGGCTTTTGACTTTGACTTACCCTGTTTCGGTAACCTGAACCTCACCACAGTCTTGGGGGCGCTGACCGCCTCAGGCACTTTGACTGGGTACTTGGGCTCCTGGGCTGGCTCCTTGCGGTCTACCCAGTGGCTCCTCTCCTCCGAAATGTGACAGGAATCCATTTTGGAAACGGGAGGCTGGGGAGAGCCTTTCCTGCTGGGATCCTGCTTGGACACACTGTTCCTCCGGTGGTGGTAATGGTGATGGTGGACTGTCTTGGAGGATTTGGGTCTCTCAGTGTGGTTTGAAGCTCTTTTTGAGGCCCTCTTTTCCTGGGTCCCTGCCTCCTCAGGGTCCCTGGAGGAGGAGGAGGAGGTCTTGCGACTCTTCCCCCTGGGCTTCCCCTTGGCTCTCCTGCCTACCTGGGGTGTCTTCCAAGTGGAACTCATGGAGTGGTCCATCATAAGGCTGAGTAGGCTCTCCTCGCCCTGCAGGAGTTGGTCAGAGAGCAGGCTGCCTGTCTTCTCCTCGTGTCGGTCGTGGAGGGACCACTGGCTCAGCATGTCCTCCGTGGTGATCTGCACTGACTGCGCCAGCCAGCTGTTGAAGAGGGCTTCGTCAATGGGAAAAGTCTTGGACAAACCTACAACAGAAACAGATTTAAAAAGTTGGGAAAAGAGGAGCAAGTCAGGCATGTAGTGAACTTTCCCTAAAATGTGGGATATGACTGATGTTAAAAATACATCGTTACCAACTTCTGCATGTAAAGCAACCAAGCACCAACGTTATTAATGTCTGAATAGAACAAATTGGTGGTTTGGTGAGCCCACGCTTGCAAAAATGTACACCGAGATTTCACACACCCACACACACATAATTGATATTAATTGTTTAATTACTTCTTAAAATGAGCCTCGCTGAAACAAACAAGACCCTTTTATTTGACTATTTCAATCGAGCCTTAAAAATTCAAAAATATTTTTATATAGCCATGTAACATCCCCCCCCCCCCCCCCCCCCTGAAATTTACAAACATTAAAAACGGGCCACTGCACTGTACAAATGAAAAGCTTTCAAAGTAGAAGAGGCATTAAGATACTGTTTAGATTGATCAAATACAACCCCCTGGGTTTACAAAAAAAAAAAGAAAGAAAGCCTACAGAATTTGGGCATCACGCTATAGAGAAAACTCATCTCCTGTCACTTGACAGTGACAGTGTTCTGCAGGATACTAACAAAAACTGCAGTGCCACGGCCTATGCTCAATTAAGTAATGCACACAAAAAAAAAAAAAATCTCATTGTGGTGAGGTAATCCGCCGTGTCGTTTCCATGACGCAGCACAGCTGAAGTGTCTGGCAGGCAGAGTAGGTGTCTGGATGTGAATTTCACCTCCTGATCAGTCAGTCCTGTAAGCTACGGCTCCACATTCAGACCATATAACTGCACAGCAGAACACAGAGTGTGGAATTCCATTCATGGTAACGTGCCAGGTTTTGTCATTGTTAAGCATCGAAAAGCTGCAGGTTAGGATTCATTCAGAGCGATTTCTTTCTTTTTTTTGGGAATGATGAGTGCAGTGACCCTGGCTGTTCCTGGTTGCATGCTGTATCCTTGGCAACTACAGGATACCTGCTTCACAACAACAATGAGGTGGCGACATTTACATGAAGGCTTCTCAGTTGACCTGTATAAATAGCTCAAGCTTAACACAAAACAACAGAATGTGTGGGGGGACGGGCGGTTTAATATTTCAAAGGCCAAGTTCTGTTTTTCTCTTTCATCACATTGATATTTACTAAAAGCGTATCAGTTTGAACCAAGCTGTGTACAATTATAAGACCGCAATTTTAAAATAAATTTAATAGCCTTACATTTCTGTACTGTTCACTTCCTCCCACTCGCCACTCTGAAAGGGGCTTCACGTTCTAATTGCTCTTATTAATGATCAGACTCTCTCGAAGGGTCTGCTTCAGTCAGAACGTCCATTAGTGAACCGAGTCGCTCGAAGTAAGACTCCGCTATATGATTGTCAGGGCTTTGACAGCAGTACATGGCGTAGGCTTGTACCTCGGCAAAAACTTATCACAGCAGCTAGACAGATACAATGAAAAACAAAACTCCCTCTTCTAAAGCCGAGGGAACACAAAGCCACCTTTTCAGGAACAGTGGCGTGAAACCTGGTTCCAGGAAACCAGAAGACCTAGATTGAGGCAACTTTGCTGTATCAATCCCCCAGTCTCCCCTGGTGTGCCATGCCGTAGCCGGAAACCTAACCTTCTGAAACCAAATTCCAAGCCACAAAATGGCTTTGTGTTCACTCAGCTTAACAGCTGGCTTAATATTGAATTTAATGCAAAAAATAAATACACACATAAAAAAAAAAAAAAAAAAAAGTGTGCAAGAACTCACCCAGCTGTTTCAGCAAGGATCCATTCTCTGGTTTCCACCTCTCCTTTTTCTCCGGGCTGCACTTCCTCCGTCCTCTCGCTTCGCTCTGCCTGCCTTTCGCTGCTTTCCCTCCTTTCCCTGCTTTCTCTGGAAAACAGAAGGCACACAGGGCTTCCCAGTAAATTACCTAGTAATGAAGTGCCAGGTTTGAGAAGGAGCTATTAGAGAATGTCATCTAACGACTTGAGAAGGGGTCAGGAGGTCACAGTCAAGAGCAGCTTCTCCCGACAGGTTCAGGGCACTCTGGGAACAAGATCATCGCTTAACAAGCACAGCGCAATATTGAGGGGCTAATACAGAATGCAAAGGCACTCTCCTCTCATCACCGGCCGCTTTGTAATGAGCACAGTGCAGCCTCCTTGCTTGATTTAGTACTCTGGAGATGGTCACAGACTGTAAAGAGGATGGGGTTTCCCACAGTGGAACGGAATACAATCTCATCAAGAAACACATTTACACAAACCCTGAACGGTACATCTGTGTGACCAGTACCAAGACCGTTTTATAATATGGTATTAAAACAACTTGCTCCAAAACAAATAATATCAACTGTATAGCAATTAAATGTATGTTTCGTTCTTATTCCTGCAAATCAAGACACAGGGTACTGAGTAGGTTTGGATTGTCTGAACAACATCCTGATACACATCAAGACATATAATATGAAGTGATGTTCAAATGCATTGGGTCAAGAAGGAGTTACTGTCACATCGTTAATCCGACTAGCAGGCTTAATAGAAAAAAACTATTCCTATCCTTCTGTGTCTAATCAGCTCTCCTACTGTATATTTCAAGATTAGATGGTAATTCCACCTGTGTGCACAACACTGTATCAAAAAATACTGTATGTGCACACGGTTAAGTTTTAAAATAGCTTAGAAATGTAATCAGTGCTTTCACCAGGGCAACAATGGAATTTCTTCACTAGACACAGGCAGCATTCCTGTTCTGTTCAGTACGTGTTGTGTCATTACCCTTACCAGATAGGTTTTCAAGTGCCTGACAGTATTTTGATACCACTGATACCAGGGCCCATCACTTTGTTAGGCAAGTCAAATATCCTTAAGTGTCAAGAGAACAGATGTGGGCTCCCCCAGCGTGGTCAGGGAGCACACAGGGAGAGTGCTCTGGGGTTATTACTACAGAGGCCTGCCGCCAGTCTGCTGTGTGCTGAATACACTCCCCACAGAGCACTGTGCTCAGGCAGAGAGATTAAAACGCCTGTAACAGATGACAGACCAGAATAACACAGAGCAGCTTTCGAAGACGGCACATTCTGCCGCTCATTCAAGCCAAGCTGCAAAATTTAAAACGCATCCAATGACATTGTCACTTGTGCTTCTACAGTACAGAGGCTAGAAACCACGTTTGCATATAGTCACTGAGCGCCAAGCAGAGCGTTTCAGACACTGCCTCCATATGACCCCAGATTATACAAGTGCTTGGCAAGCCATTCGGGCTTCAGTTATTGCGTGACAAGATAATAATACCGTGCAGAAGGGAACACAGCAATACGTCGAAAGAAATGACCCCAAATTGAAATGAAAGTGATACGTGAGCAACAGCAGTAAGTATATTCCCATCATGAGTCATTCACATGCACACCATGCACGTCATTGACATGGTCTGTGTCCCTGACATCAGAGCAAGTGTCTAAACCTCTTTTAATTCAGACGAATCTGTGCACTACACTCGCATGTAAGAAGGCAGTCAAAAGCTTGGTTGATGAACAGTAGGTTTAATCCGCTCATTCTTGCTTTTTTAAACTAGTTTCTAGCTTCCTCTAGAATGTATTGCCTGGGGAAATGTCTTTGAAGTACATGATACATTTTTTTCATTTGACCTCCAAATGCAAGCAACAACTGTATCACGCATCCTCTGCTACCTAGTAACAATAAAGGTGGCAGCTTTTTAAAAAGGCTTTATCCTGTACCTTGTTACACATTCATACCGAGAACAAAATTCATAAGAGAAAGCTCTTGCATGCCCCCGGGGTACCTGACTTAAATCCCAAAGAGATGAAACTGAGAAATGGATATCAATGTTAAAAGGTCTTCTGTTGTTATGCAGTATTCTGAACAGTACAGTTACATAAGAGTATGGGTTAGGGGTTAGAAATCAATCATTTATTCTGGTTCATTTGCCATGATTTACCATACCTCTCTGTGTTCTACTGCATTACCACACTTTTGGCATGATATCCATTATATAGATTTGCATTTAGTTTTGTTTCTTAAAGTGCATAAAGCAATGCTGTCAGCAATGTTAGATTACTTTTACTAGTCCACTATATTATTTCAATCATAATCAGTCATACTTTCAAAATCAGGACACTATCCAGAAGCCTGGTAGGACAGGAAGTGTAGGTGGTTTTCGCAGCAGGCCACAGATGAAACATTAATTTGTGTGTGAACTTTCTTTGCATTGAAAATGCCTGTGTCATGAAAGAGTCACACTTAAATCCTTGATTCCTGCCCTTCTCATTCTAAGCAGCTCTCCTGCTCGATGAATTCACAGTTTCAAGTATTATTACCGGGCTGTCCCTCCGCAAACCTCAATTTGCATCTCTGAATAGATACAGTCATTTAGTGCAGCGTGGCACAGCCTCAGACAGAGGAAATGCTGCTGCAGCAACTCTGGCAAAGCATCCGGGTGTCAGGAGCTTGCTGGAGAATGATGAACGCGGCAGTCGCAAGCTAACCTGAAATCTCACCTCCGTTTACACTGTGCCATCCCAATAAATCTTTGGTGGAATTCAACTGTTTCAGCACTTTCTTCCTAATCTAAGCCCAGATAAACAAACATCCTCTTAACCTTGGGAGGAATACAGAACGCTCTGAATCGGAATTATTTAAAGACAAAATGAATTAATGACCTTGTTTTCTGCTTTAAAATAGTTTGAAAAATACCACTAGAATAGTAATAGAATACCTGATATCCTTAAGAAACCCACACTGGTACTGACATGGTACTACAATGGGTTACACATGTGTCAAAATACAAAAACCATAACCACTGAAGATCACTATGGCTTAATAGCTTAACCAGAATAACACACACTTCATTTTCTGTAGACTGACCAGCCTTAAAGTGTTGAGAGTCCAGTGTCATTTTTGAAA
Source organism: Acipenser ruthenus (assembly GCF_902713425.1). Lineage (NCBI taxonomy): Eukaryota > Metazoa > Chordata > Actinopteri > Acipenseriformes > Acipenseridae > Acipenser > Acipenser ruthenus. Next base: position 27,283,014 of record NC_081210.1, read on the forward strand.
ACTTGCTGACTTCCTGCACCAGTTTGCTGTAACACAGCTGAATCAGTGCTGCTCAGTGCTTACATTAGCCGACACTGTGGCTTCAGCACACTGTATCCAAGTGTAATGGAGCTCGGGGTTGTTAATTCACTCGTCTGTCAGGAGTACTTTATAAATCCTGATGCTCTGCCCCTGCCCTCAGCTCAACAGGGTTTAAAGCCAGGTCACCAGCGATGGACTGCTGGCAGTGTGCTTGGATGCTAGGGTATAAAAACACAAGAGGCGATATTCCCAAAGCATTAGATTGCAAGTACATTACTGTTTTCTCTGACCCCTTTTTTTTTCTCAAATTCCTGCCCATTTGGTGGCGACTCCCTTGTTGTATTTAGAATCTGTCATTTTTGGGGGTCCATAACCAAAACTTTTAACTGAACAGACTCATCCGACCTGTAGGAAATCACCTGACTGCAAAACTGCTACGCTGTACAACACATGGATCTGAATTACAAACATCCAAGTTCATACTGTAGTTTGTTTTGAGAGGACTGACTTTAAGGCCCTGGGGTACCAGAAAATGTGTAACACCATGCTTAGCTGGCATATTGAACGCACAAGAGGATGACATGGGATCGTGCTGGGTTTTATATGAAATGTAACCATCGGCACATTACAAATAAAATGGAATCTGTTTAAGAAGGAGATTACAGCCAGACAAACAGCCAGGTTTTGTCAAAAAAAAGTCATGCGACTTCAGACGTTTGTCTTGTGTGCTGAAGCAGGATGAACATTGTTGAATTTAACTTCTGCTTTCAGTGAATACAATAAAGCTTAAAGAAAAACAATAAAGAAAATGTCATATGCGTGCTACCTATATGAAAGGAAATCAGCAACAATGGCAGTGATTTCCCTGCCGGTTCCTTCTCCACACGCACCGCCTGGCTACGTGATGACGCACTTCCTTTGTAGCCAGTTTGGCTACATTGAGTATGAGATACAAACCCTGTCTGGATAGCCGCTCAGCTGCTCGGGCGAACCGTGGAAACACCCGGTTTTGTTGCCATGGGCAGCCGTAGCCAGGGGGCGCCAGGCAGTGGAAACAAAGCTAAACTACGGCCGTATCAATCGAGAGGGGCACAAAGAAACTAGCATGTCTCTCTCCACTGCCTGGCCTGGCAGCCTGGGACAGAGACTGAAAATTAAGACTGAGAGAGGGCAAAGTGTTTCTAAAGCACACGGTTCCTGCCTCTGGATAGATCCTTACCTCTTGCCAAGTCCTCCTCAATCAGCTGGATTTGGAGGTGGAATACCTTTTCTTGGAGATGGCAGAGGGAGTGCTTCATTTTCTCTCTTCTCGTCACCATGTAACACAGGTTCCGAACCTATCGGGAAAGTGGATAAATACAAAACCTGCTTAATTCCTTTCAATACACAAATGCATACATCGTTTCTTTCAGGTTATAAATCTCGCATGGGCTTGCTTCATTTTTCATAAAGAGGTAGTACCTGCTCGTGATGTATTATTGGGTTTCCCGTGAATAAGTGTAGAAGGTTTTCTGAATACACTTATATATGACTTATATATATATATATATATATATATATATATATATACACATACATTTCTATAAATCAGATTAACTGTGAAAAATGAAGAGCGGTCTTTAAATTCACAAGATCTCCTACAATGATGGTGTGGTGAGTAGATCATCTGTAACACTTGGGGGACCGCTAATGGTTTTCATATCGTTTGAACAAGGGGGATATAAATCAGTATTCTGGTAAATCTTCATTTCGGTTACTACAGAATAAAATAATGGTAAGAGCCTTTGACTGTGAGTGCTTGTTTGGAAAGGTCTGTATTTGAAGTCTGAGATGTGGCGTGGTGCCATTAATATTATCACCAGCTCGAGGGGATCGTGTCTCTTAAGTGCACTGGCCCACTAACCTGTCAAGGCTTTAAACACAAGTGCTTCAGGAAAGAGACAGACTGCTAATTCTCTTTGTAGAAATGTAACAAATTTGACCTATTTTAAAACTGGCCCTCCAGTCAGATGGAGTTGTTTGCTTTTAGTCTTATTTGGAAGGGATTGCTAGTAATACAAATAGTTTTTATTGGAGATGACGTGTGTGTGTGTGTGTGTGTGTGTGTGTGTGTGTATGTTTGTGTGTGTTGGGAGGATGTCTGGAATCTTGAGCTCTGGATTAATGTGAACCTAGGAAAAAAAAATCTACATTCTACAGTACTACAGAGAGAACCTACAATGTTTATGGCAAGTGTTTTTGATGTGTGTTTGCAGCTTTATGCACAAGTGACCAGAATCTGCACCAACATTTCTGAAAACCTCAAAGATCTGTAAATGCACTTGCACCTGCTTCTTAGAGAGTCCTCAAGAGAGCCCAAGAACCACAACATAAGAGACCACCCCTTTCAATTACGATACTACTGTGACCTTCCTACCTCCCCACAATGCATTCTGTGCATCCAGTCCTAGGCCTATTAAGCAGTCACACAGGGTCCTCCTCAAGGATCTATCTCCCTGGGTTCTCGCCAGTCCACACTTGTGCAGCAACAAAAGTGATTAATCAGAAGCCGGCGCCATGCCACTCCCTCGGTATGCCACCATGTGTCTGTGTAAAGACTGCCTTTGTTTCCTCCGGCATTTAAAGGCAGTGAGGTAATGGCAGTGTCATTCTCTGAAGCTGGCACAGCGTGGCGGGGTATGGTATGGTACTTCCTGGCACCCAAATGGTTAACGAGGGCCGGGCTGTTCCAGCTGTTCAGAGAAAGGCTGTTCTTTTATTTATTAGATCAGGATAAATCCACCGAGTTGGATCAGGCAGCTAAACAAAGTTTGTCTTTCTTTTTCTCGTTAGAAACAGAAGACGACTAAACTATAATTGCTTAAGTGGTAGGATGGGAATACCTGTCAGCTGGCTGCTCTGCTAGAAATGGCTGACGAGGATCCAGACACATGCTGTGCCGTAAGTGTCTTGAGTTTAAACGGCTCGTTGAGCTCATCTGCATAGCAACGGCGTGTCAATCAGCGTTTAACGAATGGTTATCAACGCTCATTCCAATAGGACTGTGAGGGAAGAACACCTGTTGGTATAATGATCAGCTTCTGACAGCAGAAGCTCCACCTGCTAATTTACCAGAATCGTAGCCTTATTGAGCATTACGATGTGTCAGGATCCTTCTATTGAGAAATCTACCCTGACAGTTACATCTTGGACTTCTTAACAAGCTTCCTCAGACCCTTCAGAAAACAATAACCCATCTGTTTTAGCTGCTCAGCAGGCAAAAACATAAAGTTTACCTTTCTAATAATTTAAGAGCGCAGTATCTGTAACATCTAGCTTCAGAATCATACATATAGGGATGTATTTAAATGCATGTTTTTTTTATCTTCTTATGGGATTTTTGCATAGGATGCAGTGCCACTGATGGCCAAATGATGTAACTGCATTTTATTTCTTTGTTGGTATTTAAACCATGCAAACAGCTGTGCCAGTTGTCAGATGTTGTAATTGGGGCCAGGGGTTTAATCTGTAAGGCATCGACTAAGTAGTAAACAGGGCTCTGAATTTTCTAATAAGCATCATTGTAACTTAGGGGAAGTAATCAGTGATGACAGATCTCAACATTGGCCCTGCGCCACATCCATTCTGCAGCTCCCCATTGCTGACATTGAAGGAGTTGATCTGGTGGCAAAGTAGAACTTGCAGTCCAAGGCAACCAGCCTTCAAAGCAGCTGCCCCGGACCTCCACATGCATTTAGTACTGTTCACAGCCTGCCTCTTACCCTCATCTCTGTTTAAAGCTGAAGAACTACGAAATAATGAACCCCTTGCCAGTGCTCATTAATGAACACATCCTCTGAACCGTGTCACCCCCCCCCCCCCCCCTAGAAAACAAAGCAATCTACCCACAAGCTCAACTTGAAATGAAAACCACTTGTTTTCAATTCAGACGCTCAATTACAGAGTTCAAAAGCAGAAGTCCGTCCCTGCCTGCGTCTCCACTGGCAACAAATCCCCACCCCCTCCCGGGGATGTAATGTTACCGAGATAATGAACAACAGAGTTGCGTGTCACATGGACCTGAAAGATGCCTGTAGTTATGGGAGGCTTCGGCGGTTTACATTTCGCCAAAAGCACACATTTGTTATCTTTCAAAATGAAAGAATGTACAAAAGTTCTCCTTGGTTTAATAATTTGTAATAGCACGTTAACTGTATCACAATCAAATCCAGTCATGTACAGTACACAGTGTTCTTCTTTGAAAATAGCCTTATCATGCCTGTTTTAATAAGACGCACAGCGGTTTAGCAGTATTATCTGAGGACAAGGAGATATGGGATTAAGCAAGCAGGTTAATAAATTCCAACAGTAAGTGCACAGGCACGTTTCAAAATGAACAATTCAACTATTTTAGGAACTACTCAGAACAGTATTTTAAATGCCATATCCCGCTCCTAACTAAACTATAGTTTCATTGTTTTTATTGTTTCGTTCCTCTGAGAAAACAGACCTAATTTATTCAACACAGGACGAAAACCCTTTGAGAATGTTTGAATCTCCAGTCGTTACTCTACAGAAATGGATTGTAAACCTGGCTTGGTTGACACTTTGTCACTGAGTAACAAGCAGAAACACTCCGTCCAAGTGTTGAAGCAGCTGTAAGTGAGGATTCTGGTTTACAGGCTCTGCTACCATTCATGAAGTAAAACAGAAATGATTATAACGGGGGTCAGCGTCTTGTCACACGCTGACAACATTTCACAGGTAATTCCTGCGGGTCCGACACACGTTACTAAAAACCTTGTGAATATTTAAATTCATGTCGGTTCCAGGACAGTTATTGCATTTCATTATTTATTGAGAATCTCCCTGTTTGTAAATTGAGTTAGTCTAGTGTGTGAGGATATGCGACACACTGGTGCAACAAGAGAAAGTGTCTCAAAGTACGCACATACATTGAACTAAGAGGACATACAGTGCACGCACTACGAGAGGCTGTAATGCATGCATGAACACCACATTACCAGCTATAGTGAAGCAGTTCACAGCTTCAGGACCTGCATGGAGGTTTAACTGGTTCAATCTCAATGCATAAAATGGTCAAATAAGTGGAAGAGATGAACAGATCCAGCACATCAGCCTGGTTACACACACACTCCCCAGCAAGTCTACCTTGTGAACGAATCCCCATGACCACAAGCTTTGTGGCTTCAGATACCAGTTTCACCTCAGACAGCAACACTAAAATAAATATCCCTCTCCAGGCCACAAAGGGGTTAACAACTCGCCTTTAATAAATCATGAAACCCATTTTATATTCACGTTTTCACATTTTAATAATGTATCTTTTTTTCTTTTGGCTAAATCTTCAAACGCTGTTTCTGATGAGGATGAAAGACTATAACACACACACACACACACACACACACACACACACACAGACACACACACACACAGACACACACACACACACAAGGTACATAATGTGGAATTAATATGAATACACTGATCACTTATTACAGCAAACCCTGGCACAGCAATGAGGCAGCGATGTTGTACGATTTCATTTCACAAATGAACACTTCCGAGCACATTGACGGTACAAGCATCATATTATAACAAGAGCAGGGACTATGGGGTGAAGATGCACACATATTAGCGCTGCACTGTGCAATGAAACCCAGAGTGCTTGGAAGTCTCTGCTGCACTTACACGCTTCCCCACAATCAGCTTTAAGGAGTCTTTCTACTGAATTTCTGCTGGAATAGATGGAAAGGACAGAAAAGACTAAATCTAAGCAGAAACAACATATAATAGGAGAGAGTAAACATGTAAGAAATGAAATTTCATCAAAATGACAAAAGTATCCTTTTTAAGGTTAACAAGAGTGGCCTTACAGTATATAGACATGTAACTGTTTTGCAATCAGCTGGATTTCAACCTGAAAAATGGCCAAGCCACAATTACCGAAGATGGACAAAAGAGCGTGGCTCTCTGGCCTGACCACAGAAGATTAACCAGCCTCCTCTGGACCCTCCTCCTCCCCAGCTAACAGCTAAACAATCCTCCCCAATCCTCCCACAGGAGCGTCCCAGCTGCCTGGCAGCACAGGCAGAGCTAATTGACTGTAACCTGCAACTCTTCTGCAGACACCCAGGAATCGTACACCCTGCAATTTACATAATCTTATCTCCAACAACAACAACAGCTCGAGACCTGCAGCCTCCTCGTTATATAATTACTAAATGATGCCATTGTTGAGCCGCAGTCCTTGATTGCAGCAGCGGGTAGTGAACATCTTCAGAGTGTCGCACAAGAGTGTTTTGCTCATTTCATACCACATCAAAGGAGGATATGATCCGCAGGCAAAAACCCTTGCCGCTTTTTCAATTACGTTTTGCTGTGCAATTTACAGGAGGCAGAGAATATCAGGGGACCTCTCTTTTATTTTATTTAAATGCATCTGTACAGCAGAGTCGACCAGGACAGAGCACCTCCTTGACTGAGGGGACTCTTTTGGCCGTACAACAGATAGCTGCTGAAAACCGTGAAACCAACGTCATAAACGAACAATGATCCTGTGGTATAACTTAAGGACTACGTTCAAAGTTGCTAAACCAGTCTAGTTTTGGTAGCAGATACTGTATATCAATGCAATGCACAGTACTGTAGCTCAGGTGCCTTTTGCTTACACTGACATGTTCTGCAATTCATTCTGCAGTCTTGATTACCTTTTTTTTTTTACATAGCTATTAAGTACAAAGTACTGTACTTGACAAGTGTGGAGTTGTTTTCACAACTGAAGCCCCGTTAAGCCTGTCCTCTTCTCACACAGTACTTCTCCCTTGCTAGCCCATTAAGCTAACGACCATGTCAAATTCAAAGCAAATCTGCAAGCATCAAACCAGTTTTTCGAAAGCTGTTCCACTTAAAGAATTCCTCTTTCACAAGTTGCTTCCGATGGCAGCGTTTGACATGTTCATGGAGGACCACCTTGCAGCTGGTAATTGGTGTTTCAGTCTCGCTGTCAGGAACGCCGAATCAAAAACCGTCAGGACATTAGCGCGGTTTCTAATTGCGAGCAGATGGAGCAAAAATGAAATTACAGAAAACAAAAACATAACTGGCAATAACTACAGCCTTTTCATCTGGTGCACACACACGAACGCTAATTAGGGCTGACAAAAAACATGTTCCTCTGCATGTCAGACGGCACTTCTTAGTTTTGTACAGTTCTCTGGGAACTCATTCTTATGACAGGGAGGTTCAAATCTATTTTGATACATTATTATTGAACATTTTGGAAAATGTGAAATAAATACAAAAGTAAAAGACTCTTTAGTTCTCAATATAGACTTCTGGGACTGTGCCTCTTGTCTCTTCAGAAGGGTTGTTAGAATTTGAACTATCTAAGTCTCTGCCCCAGCCTACTGTGCAGATTTCACACTGTTTGTCTGCTTTCACTGCCCATACCAGTGCGGACAGCTTGGAGGCAGATAGCCACAGTGTAAGTCTGTGGTTATCAATTGAGGAGTAGGTATGTTCGAGGTAAGCTGTGGTATCAACACAACACAAACAGCAGACACGAAGCACACAGAGAAAGGTCAGTGATAGAGCGACTGTGGAACTGAATGTAACAAGATGTATTGATTTGTAGCACTAGAAAGAAAGCGGTCATTATGAATGCGCTGTAATATATAGGGCCCTATTCTCAAAGCTTTAATCCAAGAATTCTTTATCTTTCTTCTACTTTTATGACTTTTCTAGGGTGTTAAAAAGCAGTTACTCTCAAACCCGACCTCAAAATATCTGCTTGGAACTAACTAACTATGGAATAGATGGTAGCCACTTTCTTGTGAATTAGCCCCAGGAAAAAATGACTTCCCGTGTGCTAGTCTCAAGCACTGTGCTTTTAAATACATTTGTGTCATGTACAGCAGTATAGAGTGGCAGCACAGCTCTTGTGGAGATCAAACATCACTCTTGCTATTGTTCTGGATTACAACATTTTCAAAGTCTTGGTTGGATACTTGCATACAGTAGTAGGTGATATTTTTTTACACCATTCTTTAAGTGTGACTTTTATATAGATACCACTATATAACTTCTTTCAGCTGTTTTTTTTTTCAACCAACACTACTGACATTCTGCTGAACTCCTTTTATCAAAGGCAGTTGACAGTATCTTCAGTTCCCTTCAGCATTTCTGTTTGAAGGGCGACACGGTTTTGCAGACATACCTCATGAGAATGTCTTCCATAGACATTGAGTAAATCATACTTGTATAACAGAAGTTAACTGTGGTGTACCGAGGCAAACAGAACAGCACAGTGGAAACACGGGAAAGAACCGGGACGCACGGTAAGCCATAATAAACTATACTGTTCTGAGGAAACCGGCGGCGACGTGAAGGCCTACTCACCCTCTCCAGGTCCTGCCGCAGGTGGGTGAAGAGTTTGAGGCGCCGGTAGAGCACGTCCTGCTCCTGCTGGGCCAGGTTGTCCACTTCGTCTCGCTTGGGGGTGAGCAGCGGCTGGTTGAAGTTCGACTTCCTCTTGAGCTTCCAGAACTGGTAGAGGAAGTCGACGTGCGCGTCGGGCAGGTCCAGGCTCTCAGACACGTCCGCCGGGTTCACCAGCCTGTAGAACTCGTCCTCCAGCTCTTGCAGCTTCTGTTTCCTCTGGCTCGCCTTCTCCAGCTCCATTTTGTCAATTTTTTCCTGCTGCTGCTGCTGCAGAACTCTTGGCTCGGTGGCTCCCTCTCCTGGGTGCTGGCCTCTCGCCTCGGCCCGCTCTCCTTTACTGGTGCCGGCACCGCTGTGGCGGTTGCTGCTGTGGTCCAGGCAGTAGGACTTGAAGCGGACCTCGTCATTCTCAGCCAGGATCGTCCGCATTTCCAGGCCGTGGTCAAAAGCACAGGTGACATGGAAGGCTATGACGCAGGAGGGCATGGAGCACTGAAAATGAGACAGGAGGGGAGAGGAGACTTGTTATCAACATGCTTGCATCCATATATATACACACACACACATATATATATATATATATATATATATATATATATATATATATATATATATATATATAATACAGTACTGTGCAAAAGTTTTAGGCAGGTGTGAAAAAATGCTGTAAAGTAAGAATGCTTTCAAAAATAGACATGTTAATAGATTATATTTATCAATTAACTAAATGCAAAGTGAGTGAACAGAAGAAAAATCTAAATCAAATCCATATTTGGTGTGACCACCCTTTGCCTTCAAAACAGCATCAATTCTTCTAGGTACACTTGCACAAAGTCAGGGATTTTGTAGGCATATAGTCAGGTGTATGATTAAACAATTATACCAAACAGGTGCTAATGATCATCAATTCAATATGTAGGTTGAAACACAATCATTAACTGAAACAGAAACAGCTGTGTAGGAGGAATAAAACTGGGTGAGGAACAGCCAAACTCAGCTGACAAGGTGAGGTTGCTGAAGACAGTTTACTGTCAAAAGTCATACACCATGGCAAGACTGAGCACAGCAACAAGACACAAGGTAGTTATACTGCATCAGCAAGGTCTCTCCCAGGCAGAAATTTCAAGGCAGACAGGGGTTTCCAGATGTGCTGTCCAAGCTCTTTTGAAGAAGCACAAAGAAACGGGCAACGTTGAGGACCGTAGACGCAGTGGTCGGCCAAGGAAACTTACTGCAGCAGATGAAAGACACATCATGCTTACTTCCCTTCGCAATCGGAAGATGTCCAGCAGTGCCATCAGCTCAGAATTGGCAGAAAACAGTGGGACCCTGGTACACCCATCTACTGTCCAGAGAAGTATGGTCAGAAGTGGCCTTCATGGAAGACTTGCGGCCAAAAAGCCATACCTCCGACGTGGAAACAAGGCCAAGCGACTCAACTATGCACGAAAACACAGGAACTGGGGTGCAGAAAAATGGCAGCAGGTGCTCTGGACTGATGAGTCAAAATCTGAAATATTTGGCTGTAGCAGAAGGCAGTTTGTTCGCCGAAGGGCTGGAGAGCGGTACACGAATGAGTGTCTGCAGGCAACAGTGAAGCATGGTGGAGGTTCCTTGCAAGTTTGGGGCTGCATTTCTGCAAATGGAGTTGGGGATTTGGTCAGAATTAATGGTCTCCTCAATGCTGAGAAGTACAGGCAGATACTTATCCATCATGCAATACCATCAGGGAGGCATCTGATTGGCCCCAAATTTATTCTGCAGCATGACAACGACCCCAAACATACAGCGAAAGTCATTAAGAACTATCTTCAGCGTAAAGAAGAACAAGGAGTCCTGGAAGTGATGGTATGGCCCCCACAGAGCCCTGATCTCAACATCATCCAGTCTGTCTGGGATTACATGAAGAGAGAGAAGCAACTGAGGCTGCCTAAATCCAGAGAAGAACTGTGGTTAGTTCTCCAAGATGTTTGGGCCAACCTACCTGCCGAGTTTCTTCAAAAACTGTGTGCAAGTGTACCTAGAAGAATTGATGCTGTTTTGAAGGCAAAGGGTGGTCACACCAAATATTGATTTTAATTAAAGTTACACACTCACGCTCACACTCACACTCACAGACCTAATCAGTTCCGGTGGTCAACCTGATTTGTAGTTGACGGACAAGAAAAATGACATTCCCTAAAGAGGGAGTAATCTCATATAACATATAATATTTTTCAAGTACACTATGTAACAGGTCTTAAGAGCGCCTTGGATTAAGCTCATACTTAACCAAATTCATTTTCTCAGTAAATCAAAGGTAACAACATTACAGGGAACGGCAAGTCAATCCCATCTGAGGGGTGTTACTGATCTAGGAAGGCTTCAAATGGATTGAATTTCATGACTAAACGTTACTGGGCCTCGGGAGGTTGCTATATGTTTAGAAGTGCTCCGTGGTTTCTTCGGTCACATTGAAGTGGCTTCTCTTTGTTGTCTGAATTGTTTTTGCTCACCTGAATGCAGGTGCCCGTGTGCTCCTTGCACAGACTACAGGACAAGGCCCATCTGCTTGCTGGGATGTGGGACACCTTAGTGATTGGTTCCATCTTCTCGGGGCAACCTATGCTCACCTGCACACGACAAAACATTTTCAGCGTGTAGCCCTTCACAGCTTTGTTTTACTTAGCAGTGTTTGGTAGGTAAGGGTCCAATTCATCCAGAATCGAAATATCCCTTTCTTATGCAAAGAAGTGCACTGTACAGGTCCTCCACTCCATTGTGCCTGTGCTCCAGACAGACGCTTTTCCTCAACACTTCTTCCCTTCTTTTCATTGTGATTCACAGCGCCGTTCTCTCACAATGAGCCTTTTCCTTTCATTCTACCTTTTAATGGCCTATTTTAATAAATTCTCTTAAAAGTTTTGACAAAAGCTTTTATCCACATGCCATTTAAATAATGTATAAAGCAGCATTTAAAACCCACTTGGATATACCCATTAATTAATTTTAACTATTTAAAAGAAATCCGGAACAGTTATTTTAATTTCCGTGTACAAATCTCGTTCCACCGGCCTTTATGTGAAGTAGAACACTTCAAAAGGAGAATGACAGGTTGTTTTCAAAGCTTTTTCAAATTGCCGGATCTCAAAAATGTAACATTAATTCATACCACTTCTGCAATCGTCTTTAACATCAAAAGAGATCTATACATTTTTTTTATAGAAACTAGTCAAATTCTTTGAGAAAACAACTAGGAGTCTTCAATCAATGAGAACGATGCTTACTTCAGGTATCCATAAGGCACAGCTGACATGGACCCACTTGGTTCCGCTGCGGGTCGGTTTCAAGGCTCCCCCTCTCCTGGGGCACAGCAGACATTTGGGTTGGACCCCCAGTGCGCAGGTCCGGCACAGCCAGTTGCCCGTAGGCACTTTCAGGATGCCATAGCACGCCTACACAAGAGACCCACACAAGAGGTCATGATGGACTGGAGGGACCATCCAATTACATTTTCTTTAACTAAAAAGCATCCTACATTTTCTAAGCAGGCGCCATCTACACTACCTTTCAGGGACGGAAATAGCAGTTTTGCCCATTCCAGGCTTTATATGCAACAAGCTCAGGTGTCTTATTAAAGTCATAGTAAAATCAGGAATGGATCAACCTGCTATGCAATGGGAGTCTAATTTCCATCCCTGTTGTTTTTTTTTTGAACATTATATGTCACATTTCAGATTTGAATATCATGCTAACATTTCATTATCATACTTGTTGTTCTTCTCATTGGTTTCTCTATTCACAAAGCAGTTCCACAGTCATTTGCATATGCACAAACAAGGCCAGGTGACATAGGATGGAAAGGAGTAACACACACTGAACAGCAGCAAGGGTTAGAACAGCTGGCTACCACCGGCAAAGTCTCAGACTTGGGTATAAGAGTGTTTGGAGATAAGTGTAGGAGAGAGGAAATAAGGGGACTTGGTGTGTTTCGCGTCCAGGGGCAGCACTGCGGGGTGAAATATCAGTACCTGATGAACACAGATGTTGCACTTGTCACAGAAAACCATCTCGTTGCCGTCTTCGCCTTCGGGCGAGCGGCACACGTCGCACACCACATCCTCGTCGTATTCGATACCAAGCCCCTCCTCTGTTTCTATGGCGATCTGCATGTTCTCGTAGCATTGGCTCTCCAGCTCCTCAATCACCCGCTCCATTGTGAGCTCATCCAGCTCGGGCAGTGCTGCGGGGACAAGGCAGGGTGTTCAGAGGTGAAGGCACTGGGGAGCCTAGGGTCAGACATGTGCGTGCCCAATACATCTTAATGAGCAAGACAATGTGGGAGATAGGATGTTTAACTAACCCCAAAGCTAGCACAAAGGAGCAAAATATTCAATGGTTCAAGATAGCAAAATAACGTACCTGGTCTACTGTGGCGGAGTGTCCCGCCCCTATTTATTATTATTTGTATTTTTATTTGCGGCGCGGGTAAAAGCGCCGCGTCTTTTATTATTATATTTAAAAACCCTGTGAGGATGCATGGCTGATCAGCTACTGATTATTTAACTAGCTGACAGTCATGCATCCTTACCAAACGCGTGCAGACTCTGGCCGAGGGATAATAAGATAATTAACAACTAGTTAATCCCTCGGCCAGAGTATATAAACCTGCAGCTCTCTGCACTCGAGGTGGAGTGTTGGAGTAGAGAGTACGGGAGAGCGGAGAGAGAGCGCGTAGAAGACATAGAAACAATTGCTAAAACGTGCTGGTTTAGCCAGCACGCCACTTACTTGTTTGTTTGTTCATTCGTTTGGCCCTCGTGCCCTTTTGTTTTGTTGTTTTGTTTAAATCTTGTGTTTTGTTGTTTATTAATAAATACACTGAGTGCCGTTGCACTCAGCTTCAACTGCCCATCCACTGTTTTGGTTTCTACTTCCTGGTCCGTGACGTCACCACTGCGAGCCAGTCTGTCACATCTACTCGTTATTAAATGTGTCTAATGAGTGGACTTTTATTTTAAAACATGATTTCTTGCACTACACTCAATTAAATAATCTCTGTTTGTTTTCAGACCCTAAACTGCATCTTTCCTGACATAAACCAACCAGCATGCTTTCAGTGAGTAAGATGCAGTGAGCCAGAAGACACTGCCAAGGTGAAAGGACCGGGGAAGTGCAGTGAAAAAGATTTCCTCAGCGCAGGGAATGGACACTAATAAGGTATCGACTGAAATTCAAGTTGCGCTTCTTTAAAAACTGCACATTTGAGACTTGTGCAAGTGCAAAACGGGTATTATTTTTTAGCTACATCACTTTATCACTTTAATAAGAACAAACACAGATGTATATTAACCCAAGTGCAGCAGCCTGGTAAATATTCAATTGGGGAGCCGATTGCATCGCTATCATGGGTTGCATACAGAGCATCAACAGTAACTGTGCGCGTGATATTTCTCATAATATAAAGGGGATTTACTCTGGTCCACAAGGCGCAATAAATTACCTTCTTTTTCTTTTTGCACTGTCAGACTATTTCTCAATGTGAAGCAATGAATATCCTCAGCACTGCCATAAAAAGCAACAGGGTACCTGGAGATGCCCTTCATTTGAAGTCTAATTCCTCTCCCCAAGACCTTTTAGCTTAATTTCATCCCCATTGCACCAGGAAACTGGACTGTTCTCAAAGCAAATATGGTTACAACTGGGTTAATGTTTTACTGGTGTCACTGTGACATTTAAATAGGGAAGCAATTGTTTGCAAAACAACAAAGTGGGTGTTCTGAACATTTCAATTGCAACTAGGGAGAAATTATGGTATTAAATCGGTATTTTTTCATGCGAGACTACAGTAGGCAAACAAAGAAGCCATTATGCACTTAGCAACATCCAACAATCAGCCCTGAGATTCTTTGTAGTTATTTTTGTTTGTGCCAGTTGTGATGTGGAACACTACTGATCTGAAATGAGGCCACCTGTAACTTAAGACTAGGGGTGTAACTATACACTACTGTCACGATATGTATCGCAGTGTGAAAGTTGCAATATAATATGTGTCATGGTACATGTGCTGGTCCTGCCGGCTACTTATATGATGCATAATAAGATCAAATGATCATTTAATGAAGGTTTTGTTGTTTTGTTAAAAGACCCAAACAAAGTTACCTCTATCACAATATGATATAGCAGGTAAAGACAGTACACAATGAATCACCACTACATAAGACCACCAATAAATAGAAGTGTGTGTCATTTGTAATCACTTTTTTGGCCAATTTCTAGCTAACTGCAGGTAACCTGTAAAATCAAAGTTGTTTTTACAGAATAGGAATGTTGCTAAGTTACAGACTGATTATTTGCTGTGTTGTTTGTTCCTCATTCCATGAACTACAAAAACAGTTTGACAATATGTCAGCAATGGAACACACTTCAAAGGAATGGGCTGGTTCTGTACCTTGTTCCCTGAATTCCGTGTTGACGAGCTCCAGCCAGTAGACATCGCAATCGTCCAGGTCGTAGCGGCTGAGCTGCTTTGTCGAGGTCCTCATGTCCACATAGCCAGACTTGGAGGATTGGAACCCGCTCAGGATGCTCTGGGAGGCAGAGTAGAAAGGAATCCAGCTGACTTCTGGTAACACCCTGGAATCAGAGAAGCATGCTTTATGTGCCACATCTCCGTTAGCTACGGTGTCTTCAACTAGCATCGAATAGCATATACAGTAAGGAAATCAAAAATCCTTCTAACATACTTTTCTGTTTAGTTTTTATTTATTTTGAAAACTAGTGATAGCCAGGTAGCCTCAAACTACTGTTTGCCTGTAAAGCCCATTGGTGTATCAGATATGATTTGTGTGCGGTGCAAGAAACAGGGACTAGTTAGAAAGACACAGTAGGGAATTACAGGCAAGCTAGTAAATAAAGGTGAGCTCCAGCCCCACACCACCCAGGCAAGCAGACACACTCAAGCTCACAGGGTTAGCTTTTTCAGATATTTAGGTCAAGGAACTCAATTTAGCTTACACCGACTTAACAAACCTGTCCCAGCTGCCTTAGAGCACTGGAGCTGTAAAAATAGTTGATTGCTTTTTGTATGGGGGTTATGGCACTGAACGTCATCATAACGATGTGTACACAGTCAATGAAGAAACACACAAGGCTGCGTTTTCCACAGTACCAGACACATCCAGTCCTATGTCTTCTGTGCTGTGCGGAATATCCCCTAACAGTCACACTCATCAGGAAGAAAATCAATCCATTAAAAAAAGCTGTACACGCCTTACTGTTATTTACAGGAAATGTTGGTATCTTAGGCTCGCACCTTGAGATCAGCGAATGCTGAAATTCTGGAAGCCCCTAGAAGTTTTTGAAAATCAGGAGGGGCGAGGGCCTTTAGTTGCTCTGCTCCCTGCTTTTAGAACTCCGTCCCGAGTCAGATCAGGAATGCTGGCACACTCATTTATATCAAATAAGCGCCAGCTTAGTCCTGAGCTGGACTGATTGGCCAGTGGCTTGTCTTACTTTCTATTTTATAGTTTTTACTGTAAAGCACCCTTGGGTGCTTCGCATGAAGTGTGTTTTATAAAACGCAAACTGTGTTGTATTGCATTCTACTCAGGGCCCACAGGACAGGTTTTTTAAAGCTGCCAATATAATGTCACTGAGAGTATTACTGCATTCCTTCTTTCATTAGGTTTTGGCGGAGTGTGCGGAATCGATTCAGACACCTAATGCCTATGACAGTCTCCGAGCCTTCCAGCTTTTCAGAAGAGGCTGTCAGGGGATAAAGTGCTGCAGCAGAAGCTCTCCTTATCGCTAGCAAGATAAACGCAATGAGGGCTGTAGCAAAGAGCAGCTGTTCAGACTTTTCAGTTTGGTCATTAAAACGCAATCGCAATCTCCCTTGAGATTTCAGGAAGTTGACGCCCCCCCCCCCCCCCCAGTGCAGTCTGAGTGGAGGGACAGCCCCCAACACACACCACACCCCTCCACCAATTAATCAGTAACCTATAAATATAACCTTGAGTTATTTCAGGCCGCTGCTTCTCACCCCCACAGCTCACTCCTGCTTCAACTCATTTTCCAACACAAAAATCTGGATTGCCTCACCCTGTGGTCAGGGAACAGACTTGGTCACGTGGGTTTGAGGCAACCTTTAAACGTTCAACACATTCTCATCCATTCCAAGCTGTTAGCGGCTGTCCTGCACAACTGAATGTTACGATCGTGCAGCACTGAAGAAGTGGGCAGTGCCATGCTGCCTCACTTCAGCAGAACCGCTTGCCAATGGACAATAGCTTGGGGGCGGGATCACAGCCACCCAGCTAATTAATACCTCCCTCCTGACGTTCATCCCTGATTTGTTGCTGCTTGGTACACTGTGTCTGATCAAACTCTCTATTTATATAACTGATTGGGGTGGCTGCCCTGCACAGCACCTTACTGATAATACTAATAGCACTATAAATATCGGGCTGTGCCTGGCTAGTTCAGAGGATGGTAGTTTCCTTTCAACCCTTTGTTACTGGCCCAATGCCCAAAATGACTACATATTTCAAACCCTATACACTCAGTCAATGATATATGAAGTAAGTGCTTCAGATACTATCCTTGAACTAGAGGAATCAGAAGCAACCCGGCTGTTTGAAAGCCTGTTATTCTGTGCCGTGGCTGAGCCCCAAACAATCTCCTGCCCAGCCGGGCACTGCACAAGAAGCATGCCTGGGAGCAGGTCAGTTGCTTGGGAGGGAGGGAGGGAGGGAGGGCCACGTCCCTGCTTCTGTGATTTGAGGGCAGGGAGACAAGTTCCCCTGTCAGAGCTGACCTTGCAGGCCTGTGCCAGCTCAGCAGAGGACTTCAGAGTCAGCCAGCCAATCAGAGAGCAGACAGATGATGCCAGCGAGAATACTGCAGACTCATGCCCTGTCCTGTGTTATCTGGCCAGAGGGCTATACAGTCGAACAGGCAAACACAGCGTGGGCGGTAGTGGCAGGGAAAAAAAAAAAATCACATTTACCATGTTTAACCCTTGTACAGTTGGGAGTATTAAGCTCACACCCAAATGATCTGAGACGGATTTCCTACGTGCTGTTGTGTTTAATGAGCAGAATCTTCCGAGAAAGACAACACTGTTTCTGACTGCTACCCACAGTGACAGCACAGTGCAGCATGTTTCTAATCTTTAAAGTGTATGTTCTAGATAGTTACACAATACAAATCTCTGCTTTACAAATACAGTACGTGTTTTGCAAGGCAGTGTGTGTGTGTGTGTGTGTTTGAAAACAGGAGGCAGACAGCTATACATTTAAAGCTGTATGCATGTTTCAGTGTTAAATATCTCTGAATGCATTTGACACTACAGAAGCCTGTGTTTTTCATTTCACCTGTTTTCATCTCCTCTTTGATATGCTTGTTAACTTCCCTCTGTTTCAGGGTCGACCTCCCTTTTCCTCTTCTTCGTTATCTGCTGTCAAGCAGCATATTTTACCTAGGGCTAAATCTGCCCGTGTCTGAGCTCCTCGCACCACTCTGCTCCTCTATGGAGGTGATACTCAGGGCACGGACAGGGCTAGCACTTCAAAGCACACGCAATCCGTCTCTTCGGGCGAGCAACAGCACTCCTTCTATTGTCTCCAGTAAGTGCCGAGCTGAAGTGAAGCAAGGAAAAGTAGGCCACTCTCCCCTCAGAGCTGCAACAGGGTGCCAGGGTTTGACAGCTATCACTTAGGGTTAGAGCGAAAGCCGTTACACACGGAAACATGCTCTCCCAATGAACCCCTCACTCTGCGAGGCTGAGGACTAGAGTGAGAGTACATGTGAGCCCAAGGGCTTTCACACCAAGAATCGGAGAATGCATTCCAGTAGTACCATTTAACTGGAATCTCCCCATCATAGGGTTTTTTTTTAGTTTTTTTTTAGTGCCATCCAATAAACCAATTACTGCTGGGCTATAAATATCGACTAGCTGCTCGAATGTTACAGTTACAATGAGCCAGCTGCTGGTGAAGATTGGTCTGTGGTCCTATTGAAGATTTAACAAGCTCTGAACATTAGAGCTGAAGTGCTGTCAAACGGCAGGTACAAAAAGTGTCAGTCAATATGCATAATAATCCAGACCCTGCATAATAGTGAGATACTGCAGCTAAGAGCTGTACAAAGGAAGTTATGCAGGGTGCTTTATTACAGAGTACTGAGGATGTGGTAACTTTAGTATAGATGCCACGTCCTGTCTTGCGTTGTAATTAGAGGTGTAGTATAGTATTTTTGGGAGTGCTATAGAATTGGTATTTAATAGTGCAATCCCTGACTGTAACCAAATGATAGTGCATCTTTCAATTTAAAATCCATGTAAACAGCATGTTTCCCCCTTCAATTTGAAGTATATAAAAAACTGAATCCAAGATTGACAATATGTGACAAATCTCTCTTGTTTTCAAAAGATCTCAAGTTGCTGTTTGTTTTTGTTTTTTCTCAGAAACTGTTTGATTGGCTTCGGCAGACAAAGGGTTAAGGCTCGCCCTCAACCGAGGTTTACTCTGAACTGCCATTTTGTAATTCCTTCAGATGCCAACGCGGTCTGCACAGGAATGCAAAATGCGTTGTCATGGATATATCTGTACCTTGTTAACATTCACATCCTGGGCCTACTTTACAAAATTCAATCAAGTCCCTTTCCCCCTTTCTGCATCCCTTTTGCCTGCCCACTCCCTCACAAGCACCCACCCAATAAAATCTAATTTATCAGGGGCAGAGTTTGTTTTTAGTTCAATTTTCATTCACATTTTCCACTGACTCAGTTCAGTGGATGAAAGATTCTCTGTAGGCAGCCAAGGGTTTTGTTGGCAAGAGGCCAGGGCCTCGTTTTAGGACTCTGAGCGCTGCCTGTGTGTGTGTGTGTGTGTGTGTGTGTGTGTTTTGTTGCTTTTGCTAAAATACTGCAGTGTGGAGATATACGGCACTTCACAGTCTCTCTCTGATTAGATGAGGAGTGAAAGGGGGTGCTAGACAGACAGACAGCCATGCTGTTGCCCTTTTCTGATTTAAAAAATAAAATAAAATAAAAAATAAATGGAAGCATCTTTAAATAAGGAGTACTTGTACTCTAAATTCTGAAAGAGGGAACATGATTCAACCCTAGAACAGGGACCCACTTTCTCTATCAACATCTCTACACAGTACTGTCTGTGTGGGAGTGCTGTGCGGTATAAGAAACTGCCTGAAGGATAAGACACAGAGCTAAGGTCTCTTTCACTTTCAGGATGCTGTAACAGGAGTAGCAGCCCTGACACCATGGCTAATACATTTGTAATGCTCCACAGAGCACTGCTGAAAATGCAGAGGTTCTAAGCTTTAGGGTAAAGCCGATGCAGGCAGGTAGTCTCAATGGGACACGCTCACCAGTCATTCTCATTAGGCTAGCCTGAAAATATACAGTAACAGTAATGAGCACCGCCTCCTGCTGGTCACTGCTAGTACACTGTTGGGCCACCTCCTGCAGGCCTGACAGCTTGTGCATGCCTGGGTGTGGAGTTTACAAGGTTTTAGATAGCTCTCCTGAGGCACCCGAGACCATGCATCTTCCCAGGCCAGCAACAGAGCGCGCCAGCCTGTTGTTAATCACGCATAAACTCAAACCGATCAATCACAAATTGTGGAGGATAACTTACTCC
Organism: Acipenser ruthenus; assembly: GCF_902713425.1. NCBI lineage: Eukaryota > Metazoa > Chordata > Actinopteri > Acipenseriformes > Acipenseridae > Acipenser > Acipenser ruthenus. The sequence continues at coordinate 27,303,119 of NC_081210.1, forward strand.
AATAATTTCATACTGTTTGCACTTCCACTGGTTCAGTATTTCTTGCTGGATTGTTAGCTATACAATCACTGTGAAATCTAAACGACTGAAATCCTGCAAAGACAGGCCTGAAATCGGCAGAAAGGACGAGCGGTTAGCAGCGGTACGTTGATTCATTGACAGCCGTTTCAGTATTAGCCTCACTAAATCAATTACCAGTGTTTCTGCAGGGCAGCGATCCACGTTGCGGAAATGCATCCCACTGCTCTGCTGAGACCACAGGTATTTAATACACACGTGACCCGTGAAATCTCAGGTCAGATGGATTTCAGGCTGGCACGATGAAACTGGGCGGATTTTAACATACAGAACAGTACTCAAGGCCTGGAAAGCAGACACAAGTTTAGATAAAGAACACACAGACAGCACTACCATTCATTACCAGAAGCGTGCCGCATGTAACCAGCTTAACATTCGAGTGTGACGAAGGCAAGAACTGAGTCAATATATAGAAGCAGCCACAACCAAGGAAGAAACTCTGAATGACATGAACGACTGTGTTAGACAGGGAGGGACAAGGATTACACCAGTAGCCCGTGCGTTAGCCCATCAAACTAAAACAGTACCACAGACCGTTTTACCCAAGTGTCATTACATAACAACACGTCCAAACAGTGGTGTTATAGCTTACATTCGCTGCAGTCCAGTTGCATAGGGATATCAGTATGTGCTAGCTCAGCCATGCCTACTTGTTAACAAAAAAAGAGCTTAAATAACCCTGCAGGCTCTTAAAAAGCAGAGCTGTAAGCTGAACAATCCCTCCTCTGCTTTTAATGTGTTTTTGCTACTTAAGAAGTGAGACAGGCAATAGGTGGAGTGAACTCAACAGGCATGAGTGGGTGGCAAATGTCACTGGTAAAAAGCAGGACTTGGGTGACTCATACCTATCTACCCAGGGCATTTCAAACAGAAAGCGCTGGAGACTGCCTGGAATAATAAACATGAAAGAGCCAGGAAAGAAACAGCCTACAGCTGTCAAATAGGCAGCGATAAACACACACGTATTAGAATGCATGTTCCAATAATAACCCTTTATAAACTGTTTTCCAAACACAATAGCACAGACAGTACTTGGCACTGAAGCTCAGGGTATCCACCATCTCCTCCAGGCAGTTTAGGAATTGAGTTTTCATACAGAATATTCGCACCAGTGATTTGTGAGTCATCTCTTTTGGTGACAGCATAGGTAGGCAGCTATAAGCAAAGTAAACAGACCCTTCCTCTGTTTGGTTATATCTGCAAAATAAAAACTGCTCAGATCCTGGCTGCAAGGACAGAGCGTGCTAGACCACAAACAACACATGCCAGACCTTCCTTTTGTATTACAATTTTACTGTTGCATTAGGTTTAACGCTGTAGTACAATAAAGAGGCACACATCCAGCACAATATCCTATTGTATGGGGAAAAGAAACACACACAATGTAATCCACAGTTCAGCACAGTAACATTTGATTGATCATTTTTTGGTTCACAGATGACTGATTCACTCCTGCAGCGTCTGGCTTTATTGCACAGTTAAAAAATATATTTTTGACATGTTTTTATTAACAGCATACTGTAGGTAGTATACTAGAGGGCATGGGAAGTGCGAAGGTTGGATTTGGATAGTGCCAGATCTAAAGTGAAGACTACTATGGGTAACCTGGGCTGCCTGGCTTAGACCCCTCATCTCCCTGCTGACTGCTGTCTGTTATCAAGCATGCAGTATTAGAACTGTTTCAAACAGCAATAGGTTCCGGTTTTCCTATGTAGTGTTACTCAGAGTCAGACTTCTACAGCAAAAAAGAACAGATTTAATGCAAACTTCAAAGCAGCACAACAGCGAAAACCTGAACTTCCTGTGGCGATGCTGCAGGATCTTTTCAGGGCTGCAAACTGCAGCACATACAAACGCTTTTCTTTTCTCGTCTCTTCAACCTGCCTTGGTTTTACACAAACATGTGAAACCCAGAGGGTGTGTACGCTATGAACAGCCCTCAATGTTCCACTGATGAAGACCCCCGTTCACCACAGAGCAGTGAAGGACGGGGTCTCTCGCTGTCACTGTGGAAAAAGTGAACAATGAAACAGCCCACACAGGGTCAGTCACTCATTGTGACTCATTGCTTTCTTCTCTTTTCTGTAATGCCTCTTCAACGACTACAGTCTATAGGGCCAGTAATATACACATTGCTCTCTAAGTAGTCAATCAATTCTGAGCTTTGTAGAATTCCAATGCCCCTCATCGGTCTACCTGTCTTTCGCTGACAATAAGATGCATTTGTTCAAATACCTGAAAACAGAATGTTGATAGATTATGAGGAAAGGTTACTACTATAGAATGCAATTACAGTATCTGGCCGCTAAGTGGCACTGCATGCAACAATTCCATTAGAAGTAAAGGAGAATGGAAAGGAAAAAGTATTGATTTCAATTTTAATGTTTTTGGACATCTATAATCAGTATTTAAAAAATGGCGCCAATCTGTAATAATCTACATTCCTCTCAACTCAGTGGAAACAGATCCATAAAGACGCTGGTTTAGGCTATCTGATTTCACTGCCAAGGGAAGGTGGCAGAGTGAAATCATTAAAGCTCATTAAAGTGCAGCAAAATATCAAGACTTAAACTTTGCTGGATGATTGCATTATAACGCAGGTGGAACAGAAGACCTTGTGACTCTGGCAAAACAACACTTTGGGATATTCTCCTAGCTGAACATTAAGACTAAACATCTAAATCCAGTATGCCCAGGCACAGCTGTATTATGCATTTATCTCAATGTACCAGTGTCTCTTGCCTGTGATCTGTCAGCTAGTGCTCTGTCAGGCTTAATCTTTTTATGGCCAAAAATTACCCATTTGTGGCCAGTTTGTAGCTTAAGAGATGCTGTTTCTAATTTACTGCAGTGGAAAATTAAGCTGTGTCAATCTTTTTTTCTTCTTCTTCTTCTTCTTCTTCTTCTTCTTCTTCTTCTTTTGGGCTGCCCAGCTTTCGGGAGAGCTTAAGCATGACAGCGCTGCCAATCTCCCATTCATTGCCTGCTCAATGGAGTTCTTACGTAATAACTAATTACTTCCACTTGGCCAAGAAACTAGTTTGTCTTCTCTACTGAACCACACTGCAGCACTGTGTGGTTACACCATAAAAACCACAGCAATGCAATTTGAATTGAACACAGAAGTTTACAGTCTTTGTTTGCAGAATATATGCCTTTGAATATATGCATGTAAAACATAGTAGAAGCACAGCACAATCAAAGCACATACAAGCAAGGTAAATCTAAGAATGGTAAACCACTGTATAAACCATGGTTGCCCATATATAACCAGTACAAGCCAGAGATTCTCAAACTCAGGAAAAAGGAAAATTGCAAATAAGAAAGAAAAACTGGACTGACTGCAGTGAGCAAAAGCTGAATGTATATTGCTTGCAACAGTGAAAGATCATTTTTTTGTACATAAATATATATTTATTGGTTTTACAAAAGAGAAGCTTCTAGAAATTCCTGGGGACCCCCTGGGCAATCTTTGGGCACCGTAGTTTGAGAACCACTGATATCAACCATGGTAAAAAGCATGGTAAATGCACGGAAAACTGCAAAATTACTGTGCAAATTTACTACAGCAAACTTTTGTAATGTTTAGAAAGTTTTCCTTTAATAACCTGGTGGTGCTGTTTGCTACATTAAACCCCATTTTAAGAAAGGTCACTGTTTAGTTAAATTAAAATAGCAAGAGCCAAGCAAGGTGACATCAGCATCCTGCTTTGTACTATTGTCAGCAGAGATCCCTACAATCCAGCATGTTTACTGTACTCAGAATTAGTCATGCACATTTTCCAAGATACTTTTTTATTTTCAGTACATCGCCAATTTCATAGCGTATTAATCAATGCATCTTAATGAAACAAAGCAACTCTTTAAATCTCCAGACAATTATTTAAATTACTGCCCTACATTTACATACGGGTGACCAATCTTTTAACCGCGTTCACGGTCTGTTTCTTAAGATTTCTGTAATGCCTAAAAAATCCAAGACACTTGAAAACACGAAAGCAACAAGCATGTGACTGCTTTAGCCAATCAATAAAGGGCAAGCTTCCTCTCTGTGCCCAAGCGGCTGCTTAAATAAAATGCCTGCAGGCAGACAATGGAACGGACTAGCATTGCACACCTTAGATTGGAAGTCTGATGTGTCAAATACAATAGCAGGTAGTTCTCAAGTACTGTGAAGCTTCATGTTTTGATGTGTGATGGAATCCCTCCAATCTGACCACCAAAGGGATCAAGTTTAACTGTCTCAACAAAGAGCTGTTCTGAATCGCACAGAGTGGCAAAGAGCACCTTGGTACAGTTATCTTAACTCATCTATTCTTCTTGTCCTGTGGACTCAATAGAGCTCTCAGAATCATGTCTAATCTTCAAGTACATCGGGTACACCAGAGTGTAACCACTGAGCTGTCCCCTGCAGTTCTCTAGTCGGTATGTGAACTGTGCTATTTCTTACATCCACTAGTAGCAGACTTGTACTTGAAGGCAAGACATACTGAGAGCTCTATTGAGACTACGAGGATACCTAAAACCTCTTATAAAAGCAAAAGGTTGCAATACTTTGATTATTGATTGCTTCCATAGTTACTGTGCGCAAAAGCATAAACATTGCACAGCTCAGTGTGGCTGACATGTGCAACAAACATGCTTTGGATGCAATGAAACTTTTCTAAAGACACTGCAGTGTGGTTCCGCACACTGCTTAGAGCACACAGTTTCCTTTGAACTCTGTACATGAAAGGACTTTGTATATGCAAAACACTGTACCATGTAAATTAACAGTGACTAGGTGTGTCATCTAGTGCCGAGTCAACAACACAAGGTAAATTCAGTCAAAACCTGACAATCTTTACTACCCCTCATATTTGCCTGTTATACGTAATTAATAACGCTTTTCAGAGGGGCTATATCCATCTGTAGTTCTGCTCAGCAAATGTTATGAAAACAGGGTGTGTCTTCCGGAGCTTGCCACTTTGATGTGAGTCACAGCAACACTGATGGAATCCACCTCCAGTCTGTGAAACCCACAGCAGCCAGCTCTCTAAAGCCTCATTCACTCCATTCTCTGCGGCCTCCCTACCTGACCACAGGCTCTGGGATGGCCTCCACCATGGCTGGCACCTGGACCCCCTTCTCCCACTCCTGCCTCCACGGATCGGTGAGGACGTAAAACTCATCGGGGCTCAGCTGGGAGGAGTCTGGCAGCTTCATCGCTGTAATAAAATCCGTCCTGAATACCTACAACAACAACAACAAAACAATACATTTATACATTAGGGGTAAACGACTGGTCAAATTGTTCTAATAAACTTCATCTCCAAAGGTAACAGCCATGCATAAGAACATAAGTTTGGAACTGAGAAAAGGCCAGTCCGCCCATCAAGACTCGTCCCTTGTTAGCACACCATTCTCTCCTACTGGGGGGGGGGGCCTGTTTCCTCGGTGACATCGGAATCAACAAAACTGTTCAAGCCCAGGTAATTGTTTTCACCATCAATCAGCAATGCGAGCCTGTGTTTGAGCAACACATATAACACAACAGAACACTGGGAAGCATTTACAGAAAACAATAGCAAGCAGATAACGGTTTCTAATTCGAATTCCCTTTGAACTATCTGTTCTTGCAAGAAGCTGAACCTGCCTCCACTCTCAAGAGGAAAGGGGCCAAGCATCTGCTCGCTTACATTTTTCATTGGCAATTTAAATCCGGTTCAAAGCTGTGCTTGATGCTCTAACATCCAGGCAAAAACACAGACAGCACAGCCAGTTTCACCATGATTGAGAAGGGAAGAGGAGGGTACCTTGGGTCAATGATTAGACGTCACTCTTTCTCTCTTCTAGCAGAGGTATTGGCAACAGAGCTCAACGGCAAGGAGTGTTTGACTTCACATTTCAGACTGAAGTAGTATCACCTTTCAGAGGGCTTACAAAAATGGTGGTATCTACTTCATATGAACCTATACATCGCTGGGTTTGTGTAGACTTCTAAATCTTATCTTAAATATGATGGTCCAACACAGCTACAGCCATCTAGTTTCAATACATCGCTACAGCTGCTGGCACCTAGGTTCTACGGCTTGCACAACTGTAAGGTAACGATTATGTGGGCTTGCACAGCTTGCTGGCATTTACACAGTAGGTGGCATCAATTTTTTTGTGGCTTTTGGACAGCTGTTCGTGTCAATATCAAACATTAGGTCTGAGAGAGTTGTAGAATGCTCTTTAAAGGAGTGACGAACTAACACTGGGGTGGTACAGAGACCAGCAGAAGGGCACTGAGTAGGAAATCAGGGGGAATCATTGGGATTCTTAAAGACCCCACCTGATAAAGTTTAGAGATCAACCAGTTACGAGGAATCAGATGATCACATGTTCTTCTGTTCTCGTTGCAGGCACCAGGACACTAGCCCACAGCATCTTGCTGGGACAACCCTGGCACAGGTTCATTGCAAACTAACCTCAGAGGGCTTCTTGGGCTTGTCCTCCTGCCGAGCCCAGGTGCTGTTAGTGTTCATGTTCTTGGAAGACCTAGACCAAGAGGATATGTGAACTGAAACAAAACAAGAACCATGGTTAGTTAAACTAAGCACCACAGAGATTAATGACACAGATATAAAGATGAGGTCAACTGGTTAAATGTGGGTAGGCATATACTGTATGCATGGCCAGCAATGTCTGACCTATAAAATACAGATTATTCACATATTGTTATCAATGGAAAGTGCCAGCAATACTGTATATGTGCTCAAAATAGCAAGTGCACTAGTACTAGGAATCTGCTTACAAAGAATCTCTTCAAAAGTGGCATGCTTAATACCCATGCTGTACAAGACTATTTTAATCTTCAGTGATCTGCAGCAACACCAGCATCACATCTCCTGCACACAGCTTTCTTTTTAGTTCTGTTCTGGATTCAGAAACGGGGTCAGGTGGGGTCACTTGTAAGTGGGTATTAAGTTAAGAGGGTATTAAAGTTTGAACAGAGTTTGGAAAACAGAGCATGTGAAATACATGCAGATACACATCAAAGGCGGTGCACTGACTTTTGTCACTCTTTCCTATGACAGAGCCCTGAATGTGCCTTTACTCTGTAGCAGATTGTTCAAGGTTTTAAACTCCCAGGGCAAAACTCCACGCAGCATAAAAACTGAATGTATGTATGGGTATGTGTAACTCAATGGGTAGATGCAACTGAGAGTAGGCTGAGTGAAGACATTTAATATTGTATGAAATTATTGTGAAAACAACTACTGGGAGAAGATTCAGCAAGAAGGAAGACGCTCAGATGGGCAAAACAAGAAACCAGTTCCAAGTCCAGTATCAAAGCTTTTGTCACATGTCATTGACAATAGCATTAGTTAAAATAAATAAAAGGCAATCCAGTACATGAACATGCTGAGCTATTTATTTATGCACCTCACCTGAATGTTAGGTAGCCTTAAAGTATCAGAAAGCTACAAATATTTCAACAGTCTGCCTGAAGCTTAGAGGTCAGGCGAAGTATCGCTCGCAATGAAGAACGAGGAGTAGTGTGGAAATCATTACTGTTGACAGGCCTACAGTGCCTGCCTGTTTAACTGAGATGCACTCATTACCTATCCTCTAGAGAATAAAACTGCATCCTGGAAGACAGCATCCTTTGTCGCTGTTGTTTGAGCCAATTTGTCATATATTTATAATTGTGCTCTTATGTAACACACACTGCATGCGACAGCCCTGAAAAGAGAGTGAATATCTAACTATCTTTGCCTGAGGGTACAGAGACATGAATGCCTTGAGGGGGTTAAACAAGCATAGGGTTCAAACACCTGCCTGCATAAATCATGAGAAGGGTGCTCTTTGGTTTACGGCATGAATAACATTAACCCCTTGGACGCCTTGGCTTCAGGTTTGATATCATATTTATTACGACCCAGAGAACAGTGATATCCAGTGATACTCAGTTTCTGGTTTTGGGGGTAGTGGTAGCGGAATTAAAGGTGACAAGAGAAAATCCACTGGCATTTGCAAGCTGGATTTGACAAGCGCAAAAGGGATTTAATCAAAAGCTCTCATATAATAACACTTAGGGCTGTTCTGTTATAAAACATCATAGTAGCCTTGCCCTTAGGAACTGTCTAGATAGCGCTCTTGAGCAAGATATATATACTGCTCCACTTGCACTCGGAACACTGTCAGTTTTACATGCAATGCCTTCTTTCCAGACGTGTGTGTAACGGGTGAAAGAAAAGTATAAGAGTCTGCAGGCTGGATCATTCCAGCTCAAGTGAACCAAGTTGCTTAAGACAATGACTAGGTTCAATATTGTTTGTATGACAGTAACATCAATAGCTTAAGGCACTCTCCACATAGAGGAAAATTACATAGAAAATCGGCGTTTTGACAAACTTTAGGGACTTTCTCACCATGTGGGGTGTGTTGCACAGCTCTTGGTTTTTCTCCATGCACACACCTATTCTCTGTCACAGGAGGTTTATGCATCCTCAAATGAAGGGTACACAGGTCACCAGTGAAGCCGTCTATAAACATTCTGTGAAGGAGTTCTATTCAGGACTCGTCGGTTTTCTTTCCTCTTTACATTTTGTTTTTATTACTCAGGGGGGCAGAGGGGAGCTGTCAAACAGAGCCGAGCGTAACCTCTTCCATTTCGTCCAATCACTCCTGACTCACTCCAAAATAATTAGCCTCCGCTAGTGGTGGTGACCTCATCGCGATACACCGGCTACTTACTGTCAGTGGTGTCGGAATCATTGCTGCTGGACGAGTATTTCCTCCTTTTCTTTTCACTTTCCATCTGATTGGGGGAAAAAAAAGAAAAGGAAAGAGTCAGCGAGCAGGTCAAGCGGGAATTTGCGTACATTCTGTTCTGTTTATTTTCTTAAGCTCCTATTCCCATGGTTGTGTGTGAACTCTGCTGCTCTCGCTGCGGGGAGGGAGATGGGTTCCATAAGTTACATTCTGCCCAAAAGTACTGCACTTGCCAAGAAACTGTTGTGAGTGCAGCATAGAGTAAGCTAGCAGCAGTGAAAAAGGTCTATACTCCACCCTCAATCATTGCATGCTATGCTCCAATGGGCATCTGCTGCTTGGAATACCCATCTCCTCTCCAGCAAGTTCTCCCTAACTCCCCTCAGCAACCCTACTGAGTCTGGTCCCTCAAGGGGTATGTATAGAAGAGGGGTCAACGTTTTCCAAGAGGAAAAGGTACATTTTCCAAGAGGAATAATACAAAATAAAAACAACAATAATAATAATGGTATCTAGTGAAACTAGCAAGAAACAACTTAGTGGCACTAAGGAGGAGATGATTTACTGTAGAACATGTACCTTTGAATGAACATAAAGAAAACAGCACAACAACAGTAGTTACCATTACTGCATGTGCTAAATAAAAATAGCTAAGCACACCACACCTACAGTAGTACATACAGGTGGTGGCCACATAAAGGAGAATTAGTTTCATCTATGGGATATTCAAATGCTTTCCTTTCCTCGATGAATGCTGACAGATAATAGCGCACATGAAGCTCTGTCATGTACTTGTGGCTTCTGGTCTTACATGCCTCTCTCTCTTTTCATAGTTCTTAGATGACTTAGAGTAGGTAACCTGATCCCTTTTTAATGTCAACAGAGGTTCTGTCCATTGTTGCTAGGCGAGCGCAGGCTCACACACACTCACGCATCACACGCACACACATCACATCACACGCACAGACATGCACGCACACACACCATTGCCACTGACTAGTATGCCTGCGCAACTTCTTCTTAAGTCAACAACTTGTGTTGCTAAAGATAAAATCAGCAAGCATTTTTATACATAGGTAGATATATAAACAAGGGAGCCACATGATGTCAAGAAACACTGGGCAGTGTGCCAGTCTCCCTTGCATGTGCTCTTTTTTAAAGAGTCTTCCCCCCTCAGAAAAGCTGGTGCTGCGATGCTTTATAAGTCCAATGTTCCCTGTCTACTAATCTAGAAAGCAACAACACCAGAATGATGATGTCATGAGCATTCCCAGAGGGCCTGGCTTCTGCTCTCACTTCACTTACAAAGACACGCCAATTGAGCTATTTTTGGAGAAAGAAAACGCACAACAGCCAGTAGCATTCAACTGGAATTAGCTCATTTGAAAACAAAATACCTACCTTGGTTGCTAAGAAAAAAACAAGCAACTCATTAAAAATGACCTGTTTAAATTATCAGTCAGCCATCATGGTACCCAGCATTTAAAACGGCCTTCAAGTCTAAATAAAGTCAAAATAGCAGTGGGCTACTGTTCTACTGCATTAAAACTATGCAGTCACTACAATTTTAGATCTGTACTATTTTAACAGCAGTTACAGTGCAGCTTGAACCCGAGCTGCTGTGCAGCTGGTCTGAATGTATTTGTCTTCTGCCGTTTTCTGTATTGCTGATGCTTTCCTATAGTCCTCTGGACTAACTGCAATCACTACTGTTTCCATGGCTCTAATGTGTCTTATTGAGGGCACTAAACGCTTTGAACAGAATGCTCCACTTAGGTTTCGATTCCCAACAAACGTCACACCAGAGAAATTAACCACAAACACACAGGCCAACAAACTACTTGAAATGCCAATGAGAGGAGAGCTGATGAGTCACTCGAGCGCAATAGTACAGAGGAACCAAGCAAGGGCTTTGTTTATCAATGCCAGGCTTTCATTCAGAATGTTTGAAGTGGCAAAATGTACCAGATAATCATTGCCATCAAATTTACCAGTCGAATAAGGGAGATGACGTCACTCGGTTAGGATCAAAGAGTATCAACAACTGTATTAATATAGCTGTTAAACCAGGGTCGGGTCTGTTTTGTAGATGTTCAAGATTCTGTGGCACTCTTTGAAAGGAAGGTGGTCATCCCCAGAGCAGGTCATATTTAAACACTTCCAATTGCCATGCATTTAGTCCAGAGCAGCACTGTAAACACCACAGTGCAGTCGATGCATGCATGACTTTGTCAGGTTTTATAAGATGCAGGGACAGTAAGACAGTATTTTCATGCTGTTACATTACCTACATGCTATGCAGTTGGCATTGCCTACTCTGCTCTGCCCTACCTCACTGCTGACAACAATATGCAACAAATAAGTGTCTTAGCATATGGCACTGAAATAGATTTCTCAAGCTCCAGGTATCATTACAGGACATGAGTGCTTGTGTTTAAGTAGTGCATTGTAATTTAAGAACTATATCCATAATTTTATTGAACAAACTACTTCATTTCACTGCAAGGGGACACTGGTAAATAATGCGTTTGTTACACAGTGACGTTGTATACTACAAAAGGAAGCGCGCAAGCTGAAAAGAGTATCGCATATCTGCGACTGGTTTCATACCTGGTGTTGCGTGAATTCTATTTTCAAACGCCTACGTCCTCCTACATCTTCATACAAGTATAAATCACAATACATTACAAATGTTACTGATGTGCATAAACTGAATGATTGTTAACCTAACCCTACCTCGCTAAATTGTGCAGCAGTAGAAAGGGGTGTAGTGTTTATTTCATGAGAACTGCGTATCTCCTTTATATATTTTTAAAAAAAACTTTACCCGCCTCCCCTATATCTGACTACACCAATTAGACTGGCTGTTGTAAAAGCATGACGCTTAACCTTTCCAGCGTTTTGCAATAACACAATACAGTACAACGTATGTTATGCGCAGCAAAACGACATCCGATGTCGCTGTCTGCTGGAAGAGCCCCGCCCCCTACAGATATGAACGCACTGAGTTTTAGAAGGTAAACAACGGCCACGCCCCCTACAGTCAGCTCTCCGAACCATGCATGCAGACAGGGAGCAAAAACAAGGTAGAGCACCTAGTCGGCCAGCTTGTTTTCTTAAGGTTCCATTTACAGTATATTCCAAATCCCTATATATATATAGTTTTAACCAAACTAAATCGTATGAGCATCAAGTATATCGCTGCTGCGTAGTGCTAGTTTGCAATGGATTGAAACACCTATAATCCTGTCTGCATTCCATGCTCCCTCGGCATCCAATACTACTACCATATTTACTTTCTCTTTCCATTCCGAAATATATTTTTGCATTTAAAAACAACACGAATAAAAACGTAAACATCGACTAAAATAAAACTGCATGCATTTTTTAAATCCGGCGTTAACTTTAAAAACGACAGCACTTCCTTCCTGTTACTTACTCAACTGCCAATAATATACAACATAAAAATGTCTTAGAAACATTACCTAGCCTCGCTGTGGTTATCCACAATACTGTCCTTCGTAAACACCACCTCTGGGGTTTTTAGCAACTGCGTGCAAAGTCAGTTTACAAGGCTGCATTAATAAATGACTATCAAAAATATTTTTTTGATGTGTGTGTTTCTTTCAAAAAAGTTAGTCTCTGTACTAGGCATGTTTTACTTCTGATCTGTATCTCAATCAAAAACATCTGACCTACATGCGCAAGAATCTCCCAACCCGCTCATTTCCTGGAAGTCTCTGCTCTTTATTTTTTCTTGCTATTTGAAAAGACCAGTAATCAAAGCAATTGCTTTTTTTTTTTTTTTTTACCTTGCTTGCGCTGCAGGTTGCTTTTCAGAGCATGCGAGCCCGTCCTCGGATGGAGGGGGGGAGTTGAACGATGCTGTAAAATTAAGAGATCATGATGTACTTGCTCAATCTAGATCCATTCCACGTTGGTTCTGTGACAGCGTTCAATCCTCTCCCGAGAGTAAAATATACAAGTAACTACTCCATCCATCTAATATTATTACATCCAAAAAAAAAACATGATATGCAACACAACTGAGATGGCCGCCTACGCAACCCGATTTTAACTGTATGTATCTTTTTAGACTTTGTGGCGATCTCTCCCAAAATCCTGAAATATGTTTTCTTTTGCAGTAATCCAGTCGCACGCTCCGTTCCGGTCCCGAATGATAATCCGATCTTTATGATTTTAACTGCAATACACAGTATATTTATTGTTATTATTATTATTATTATTGTTGTTGTTGTTATTATTATTATTATTATTATTATTATTATTATTATTATTATTATTAACGTGCAAAAACTGGTGGATCAAATTGCCATACAACTCGAATCAGGTTAGTTTCGCAATGCTCTCGCGCCACCAAAACATTTCTCTCCTCTCCTCTCGCCTCGCCTCTCCTCTCCTCTTGCGATTGCACAGGGGTATATTGCTACTGGATCTTGCAACCTTACAACAAAAATAAGCTCATACTTAAAAATCTTTTGGCGCCATATTAATGACGTACTTAAAATTTGCCATTTCTCCTGCGTCCAAAAAATACGTCTCAAATAACAGTTTCTTTATGCCAACAACAAAATCCAAACGTTTTCGATTGCAGTTGACCCGCCTGTCAAGTTTCTTGGGGAAGTGATGCCATTTACAGCTGCTTTCAAAACCCAATATAAAATGCGTACGAGCTAACTGTTCCACACGCAGCAGAGCTATACAGACATATCGGGACTTCTGTGAACCGTACTTGTTTCGGGGCTGTCTCATTCAGTTTTAAAGGAACAAGCTCTTTTTTGACTTACATAACAGATTCAGTACACGGTCGGCTTTTTTAAACAATATATATCAGATCGTAATAACAAGCATTAAAAAAAGAACAAGGCGTCATTTTCTACACAAAAGTGAACACTTTTAAATAAACATGTATTGCAATACATTATCACCAAACAAACGAGAAGCCTACAGTATGCTGTTAGCAAACACTTTTTTGTTGCGGTGTTATTTATTTTTGTATAATATTATGCTCTGTAAAGAGTCTGCCTGAGAGTGCACGTTTGGCTAGGTGAAGCCACTGCTAGCCTGACAAACTGTTACGAGCCTCCCTCCCACTACATTACTCCCACACTACACGGATTCGAAGGTTTATATCTGATGTTACGCTTTTAGTGTTTACAGTAGCAACTTCAAAGGTTTTAAAAGGCTTTTATTAACCGACTGCAACAGATCGAAATGTTTGTTTACATTTCTGGTTTTCTAATTTCTGGTAAACTAAGTTGTACATATTTTGTTTTTATATTTTGCTCCAAAACCCGTCAAATGATGTGCATAATAATAGTAATAATAATAATAATAATAATAATAATAATAATAATAATAATAATAATAATAATAATCCTACATTTGTAAATGACTGCTGTTTACTTTTCACCCGATTGCACTTGCATTCTTTTTTCATAACCACATTTAAGTGTCATTCTCTTATTCTTTTACAATAATATTGTAAACATATTGAACCCCCCCCCCCCCCCCCCGTACATTATTGCGCAGGTGTAAGCTTACACCGGTGCCACTAGTCTAACGACAATTACTAATAAATAAATAGACCATTACACCACGTTTCACAAAGTACTGGGCATAATGATGAGCAATGCTTTTGATAAACACAAATAAAACTGACAAGAAGAAATCTTTCTGAGCAAACTCTTGGGCGTGCTTTCAGCTCAGGTCAGTTCCCCGTTCTGTAATAGCCGGTGGAAGGTCTACTGTTTTGCAGTATCAGTTTCGAATTAGTAAAATAACAAAAATAAATAATAACACATTATATTTTCCAAAGTAGCAAAGCTAAGTTGGTAACTATTGATAAGCCTAAAATGATGGATTTGCAATGAGCCTAACGTGATTACATCACCTCTATTAAATCAGTGTTTGTTTATGTACGTAGTTTTGTTGTACACAGACAGAAACCGATAGTTATCCAACCAGGATTTATATAGGGCAAGTTGTTGCTTACAGTTACTAAGGCAATAAATTACTGTAGTAATGCATGACTATAACAGTCTCTTTGATCGCAACAAGCATTTTTGGTCACTAAATTATCATACATTGTTTCACAAACTTCCAATTGCACAATTATTATTTATGATCATCTTGGGTAGACGAAAAGCACCCTGTTTGCCTGGCAAGTTGTGTACAAGTAGTTGTATAAAGTTATTGAAATGTGACTGTAGGTACAAGTTTGGTATTTATAAAATGTCACTCCTTACTAGATTCTCTACTAACAAGATACTCCAATTAAGTATGGTTAGTATAGGTTAGTTCAGAATGATATACACTGGGCCTAGAAGTGAATATCTTCCCTGCTACAATGACTAAAGAACCAAGAAAAGTGTTTAAACAGTGGGGTCTTTCCAATCGGTTTAAAATAGCAGAGCTAATATTACTCATTCCTGGGTCCTATTTTAATCACCTAAACCACAGCATGCCTTAGAGATGCAAGAATGGATTCATTATTGATTTCCATGGCTTTTATTTTGCAGGCCTCAAGTATATTTTTAACTGATTGATCAGTCGTCCTGGTGCCCTGCCTGGAACCTCACACTTCAAACAGCAAGCTATCTAGGAACATATCCTTCCCTTGCATGTTGCTAGAATGACGTTTTCTTAGTGCTTATATTATATCACTAGGTTTAATCATTTCCAGTTGAAGTATTTTAGAAAGGGTCTATATGTTTTGCTTCTTGCTTTTGAATAGTAAAGTGTTCTCAATGCAGACAGGAGTGTGAATCAGTACCTGTCCGATGCGATGAGGAAATTGCCAGCTGATTGTACCTCTAAGTATACCAGTTTCCTGAGCTAGACGACTTCTTTAAAAAATGCTGTAGTTTGAATGAACAAATAGTGAGAAAGCAGTGAAAAGTCTGTCTTGTAAATTGCCACCCAGACAAAAGCACTCGGCACTCCTGAAGGTAGAACCTCTTTGGCCTGCGCAAGTTCAGTTCTTCTCTGTGTGCTTTTTTATCAAAGCTTGAGAAATAGCCCATGTATCTAATACCTGTAGGGCTTCACTTGTGCTTAAGATTGAAAAGTATACTGTAATAATACATGTTCACAGAAGGTACATGTACAGACAGACACCCTCGTCACAAGTATACATAATGGATTTCAACTTTAAAAACTGTATTGCTTGCATTGCCTTTAGTGGTAACCGTATTGATCAAGTCTGTAATTGATTAATCCAGGATTTATTTTATTTTTCATGTTTCCTATTCTAGGTTAAAAATACAAATTGTTTAAAATATAGTTTAGCGGTATGCTGTTGTTTGCTCCTGTAAGAAGTTGTGGGGCTGTCAAGGAATTTTTTTGGGGCACATTATCAAGGAGCTGTTACAAAGACTGTGTGTAAAAGCTTTCACTGTTGAATAAATGACAAACCGTCATCAAGAAGGGAGAATCTTTCCCTTTCTTCACACCACACTGTCATTGATTTCAGAGTGTCTGACAAGCCTTTCATTGCAAAGACAAACAGATGTTTGGAAAATGAGATCACCCTCCCTTATATCAATGGTGGATGAAATGCAGTTATTTCATTTTTATTTTATTTTATTTTAATTTATTTTTTGCTAGCTCTATTTCTTTTTTCATACATGCTGGACTTGAATCCCAAAGTGCTTTGACCTTGGCCTTTCGCAGGGTCACTTCCAGTTGATTGCTGACGTTACCATCAGCAGATAGTTACATCGAGCTTGGATAATGTAAACAACCATGTACTTTATCAATCACTTAAGAGACAGCTAAGTAGGGTGATAGCTGGAATAACTGGCAGAATGTGGTCTGTTTCAACACTTGATACTAATGTGGAAATGCATGCCAAAGCTTTATTTAGATTGTGGCAAAAACTAAATATCTCTGTCTAGTTACAATAGGCCTAAAGCGTGTATGGCTAATGATATATGCTATAATACCAATACTATCAGTTCTGGGAACTTGATAGGAGGAATAGAGAGTTTTATACATTACATATTTCTGACCAGACCTACGCAAGAGAAGATGTGCTACAAGCATATCCTGGGGAGTCCTCCTTCCACCCGTTTTAATCAAGTGACTTGTGGAGCAGCTGACTTAATTCATGCTGACATGTGTGATGGAACAGTTTTGAGTGGCACAGTTCCAAAAAGATTGTGATAACATCACCAAAACGAATTAGACTCCTTCCCAGGGCAAGCGCTGTAGCCTTCAGTGCTAAGTGACAGGATTCTGTAACAGATTGACAGACGCTTTCTCTATGAACCACACCACCTGCACCAGCTTTGTAATTCATTTGTAATTGGGCCCCACATTTTAAGGAGGTCATTTAATTTTCCTTTATCAGTCTGGTTGTGCCTCTCCATATAGCATGAGATGTTTCCATTCTGTGAAAGTTGGACATTTCGTCTCCTTTCCCGAATTTAAGGATTCACTTTTTTGGTATCGAAGAACAATAGCTCAAGACAATATAAACATAATTTCTAATCAATGGCACACCATCATGCAGAAGCTAGGTATCACTGTGAGCCTTACTTTGTAAATATTGTATGTGCATTTCAAGGTTGTGTTAAATGAATGCAAGATGGCAACACCTTCATGGTCTTGTTATCGAGTGATCAGAGCAGGTGAGAATGCATCAGATTTAGAAGACAGTAAATCCAATTACAAACAGACTAAAAACAAATTGTGCCCGAAATTAAAAGAACACAACCCAATGCTTAAAACTCCCTCTTCTTACCCTCTATTAACTTCATGAATATAATCACTGTTGATCTTTATTTCTGGACATGTAAGTATTTCATGAATAGATTGACTGCTGCTTCGTGGCACCATGGCACCATGGCACAGAGGCGGTGATTATATGTCAGCAAGCAGAAGCAACTTTTCATCCATAGTGCTGTAGTTGAAATATCTGGACATCACAAATTAAATAATCATTTAAGACCCAAAAGATCTTCATCACAGGAAAGGCTGTTATTATGTTGCCTGAGCAAATAAAAAAATAAAAAACTGTTATTGTAGTATTGTGTTGTTTTCTTTGAGAATGTTTCTCATTGTCTTCTCAGGTTATTTGGAATGACGGAGCACGAAACAGCACAGCAAATTAAATACAGGTATTCAATTCAATTACTCAGGTCCTCAGTTTAGGTCCCTGGGTTCTCTGGTCCTCAATTTCGGTCCTTAGGTACTCAGGTCCTCTGGTCCTCAATTTCAGTCCCAACTTCTGGCCTGGTTTAAAATCAGCAAGGATATTAACAGGTGAATTGAGTTCTGGTCTCATCCCAACATGGATCAAAAGTGGTTCACATTTAATCATGTAGGACAATTGTCCCCATCCATGGCTTTCAGTAAACGTTACGGTCAAACACAATTATGCAGGTTTCCTTACTTGAAACTGTGCCCCCCCCCCCCACTGGATCTCAGTCAAGAACATTCTTTGAAAACTTCTCCCAATGCATGGTTAAAGATAGGATGCGCTCTGTACAGTTTTAGTGACCTTTTCTAAGACAAGCCACAGAAACGCAACTGTTGCCATCCTCCAGAATGCAGCTATGCAGTAAACGTCTGTCCAGCTCTCTATGTTTTTGTCAAGGACAGGTCTATTTACTTGACGCAGGACCTGCTGTCTCTAGCAGTCTCAATAACAGTTCTCTCCTGACTAAGCATACATTAGGTGACTCATCTACATCTCAGAGCTTAATTCATTTTCAGAACATTTTTTTTTTCTAGGGGGCATAACAACATCCATATTTGTGTTTGTAAAAAAACATTTTAAAACCATAAAGAGAACCACAGCTGTAGTGTATCTTCTCAAATGAGTGTGAGTGTGTGTGTGTGCTTATTGATTAGGTACTTAGTTTAAAATAAAATACAGAACAGTATCTTAACTAAATGCTTCACAGTGTCACAATGAGTGAGACAATTCTCCAAGCCACAGCTTTACTCTGGAGAGCACATCAAAATATGTTGTTCTACAAAAGTGATTGCAGTCAACAAATATCAACTCGTATAAATTCACCCCAGGAAAATAAGTGGGCAGTGGAGACAACAGCCGACACATTTTGATGTAAAATTAAAAATATATTAAATCTACTAATATCATGTGCATTCCTCTGAACATTTTTCCATGGGCTCAGAATGACTTGATTTGCATTATTTACTCTGAGGAGGAGCTTTTTAATATCTGAAATGAGATTTTTGATTAACTCGTAGGCTAAATTTGCTCTAGGCAACAAATTATACTGTGCTGCTTTGTTTTAATTCCATGGGTTGTTAATGAAATATTTTCACACCACAATATTCTTCTGCCGATGCCAGTGGTGATGCTGGGTGTATGAGGGGGTGCATTGGCAAACATTCTCATTCCGGGTATGGGGTAATCACCTTTTCATAACGATGCTGGAAAAGTGTTCCTCAATCTATATCTATATCTATCTATATCTATAAATTGTATAGATATAAATTGTATAAATTGTATTGCAATCCTTGGTACTTGTAGACATGTTTCTTCAGCTGAGTTTATTGGACTGCCATCCAATTTTACTTTGAAGCCCTAAAATATTAAATGTTCTATTAAGCATTTATATATAAAAAAAATTGCTACTGCACTCAGTAAAGACTGGCCAGGCTAGACCTTGCTTAGCTTCAAGGATCTGACAAAAGCTGACTCCAGCAGTGCTGTAACCACAGTTGCTATTGTTGTATAATCAGGACCCTCTTGCAAGTGAAAGAAAATGATCAGAGCTAGTAGGGGAACCGAGGGGGCATGTGTCGTTCTGGCAGCCAGTTATATACACAGTGCTAGCAGAGTAGAAAAAAGGAACAGTGTGCATTTCCAGTGCGGTGTATTAGCCCCCATTGTTCAGGGACAATTTTACTGAGCTACTGCCTTTCAGACAAGCTTTAAAACACAGCACAGACTGACTGCGGCTGAGTGCTGTGAGGAGAGTGCTCACTGTGCCAATAGCCTTTTATACCTGACAGGGGCGTCACGAGTCTCAGCTCTGCTTTGATGTACACAGGAAAGCAATTAAAGGCTGATTCGGCTTAAAAGAATTAGAAGGAATATATGGGGCAGGGCTTGGCAGTGCTCAGATTCATGCAGACCAGTTAGTATAATTCTGAATCATTTTGAAATTTCAAGGAAGGTTCTCATACTTGGCTGACTCACTCACCCTTCTCTAAGATAAATGTGTATTGATTATGGTACTATAGTTAAACCATTGTACCTACCGTGTCATTCTATTGCTGCCCATGACAATAATTAAGTAAGGGAAGGGAACACCAATAAGGTCCTGCACAAGTATAAGCAATTATTGGGCCAGCAAGACCTTTGAGCAGACACCCCATTCGTTGCAGAAGATCCCAAGAAATACCCCTCTTCTGTAGGGTTTGCAATAAAAACACTGTGCTGAAACTAAAGCTGAGGGAACATGAAGCCTCTTTGTGGCTTGGAACTTGGTTTCAAGAGACTAGGTTTCCACGGCACACCAGTTGAGACTTGAGGTTTGATACAGCAAAGTTGGCTCGAACTAGGTCTGACAGTCTCCTGGAACCAGCTTTCAAGCCACTGTTCCTGAAAAGGTGTCTTTGTGTTCCCTCATTTTAACAGAACTACTGTTCTGGTGTACAGTGTATGCATTGTTGTTTCAACTTGTTCACTTGTGTGTACCTTATTGCATGACTTGGCAGTGGAGACACTGCACAAATAGCCCTGCCAGCAAGCGTCATGATGCAGCGCCACGCTTTTATTTGAATCAGAAGGGGATTTTTTTTGTTCTGTTACTTGTCTGAACGAGTTAAGAACATAACAAAATACCCTCTGTGATTAAATGTATTTACTGGCTGCGGTAAGATGGAATAAGGCTTTTGAAAAAGCTTTCGCCCAAGTGTATGATTGTCAGTGCTTGAGACAGATGTTTTCGATTGTTTATTTCAAGATATGTCATTCAGTTATGCTTTGCAATAGAGAATAAAGAGCTTGTTATTGCATAATTTAAAGGATTTTGAAAACTGACCATTTTTTCTATCATTATCTTAATTTACACATACCGGTACATGGAGTCCAGATGGTGTGATGCGAATACATAATACCACATGACAATGCATGGCAATGTATAAAAGCAATTATTTCACTCATATTTTCTGCTGTGGTACTGTGTGTACAGCTGTTTTTATAGGTCTCCGCTAGGTGGCGCTGTGTAGAAAATGCTCATCATACTCTATATATAGTACCTTCTTTTTTGTGTTTCCGTGGTCTGTGCGCGCTTAGCATTGTGGGACAGTCTCACGCTTATTTGTTTCCTTTCTGTGTTGTTTGAATTTAAATTGCTGAGAAAGAGAAGGGGAGAGTCGCTAGTAATGGCCGGGGACGATGTTGAGGACTTCTTGAAGCAGAACAGAGATTCCGCGGATTTAGTTGAGAAATTTCAGTCCATTTCTGAGAGCGAAAAACAATGGAAGTTCCGGAGAGAATTCATCTTGAGAAATCTTTCAGAATTTCAGGACACAAACATTGACCATCTCCTGTCTTTGTCTATGGTTTGGGCGAACCACGTTTTTCTGGGTTGTCGGTAAGCAAACGTTTGTTATGTTGTAACATAACTGAATTTGAGCTCCTGTACTTCATTGCGATTGCAAATGTCACATCGTCTTAAATTTGGATTAATCCATTCCTGGTTATTGCTATGGGTTAAATGCACATCCAAGCTTGTTACCTATGCACTGGGGCTAACCAGACTTGTAATACCTGGAAAGGGTGAAACTGCTATGAGGTAGGAGTCTTTTAACATTCCTGCTTGCCCCTGCCAGGGATTATATTATACCCTTGTTGTCACAAATCTGAGTACGGCAGTATAATGATCTATACAGTAATGGACCCCGATTTGTGTGTTCCAGCCAGAGCCAGTACACACAGAAGTACTGCACTGTTCACTGCTATGCCTAAAGAGTGTGTTTCTCAATGCAGTTACAGCCAAGACCTCATGGAAAAAGTGAAGGAAATGGCAGAAGATATTGAAGTCGAAGATGCACCCGTGTTTAAAACACGAGATGAGATCATGAAGCAGGTAAACGGGTTGTCATGTAATACCCTAATCTATACGATCACTGTTAGCAATGTGTTTTAATGGGTAATAGAACCTTATTCATATTTTTATGACATGCTTTCCGTTAAATATATCACAATCAGTGCCAGACCGTTTTGTTATAAGGCATCACTTTTAATAAGTTTGAAACGTGTGTTGTAGCAGAATACAATAATTGATTCGACTTAAATCGTATAGGGCTTGCATAAATTCTGTTGGTTTGGGGTGAATCGACACAGGCTATAGCTGATCTACATGATGTGAAGTGCTGAATCGTGTTACTGTCACAGGAGCCCCGGGGAACACAGTAGGGGAAACAAAACAGCAACTTCATGCGAGCCCTGAATACTGTAGCTTGGTAGGGAGATTTGCTGGTCAATAATGTTTAGGATCACCTGTTATTATTGCAATAAAACAAATGATATTAAACACATCCGAAACGTGTTACTAAGATTCGGAGTTCCTGCTTATTAGCTTTGATCCTTGTCTTGAAAGCAGCACGTGTCTGTTTCAATAGCCTGTGTAGCATAAGCGGTGCCTCAACAAAAGCAGCAAGTAGATAGTAATTCGAGCCCAGCCGATTGAAATAATAACATGGGGGTTGTTAATAAACTGAAGGTCATTTTTATTAGAAAGCAGGAAAGAATGGACTAATCAATACCCCTCCAGATTTAAGCAAGGGTTGCAATCCTATAAACTCCACCATGGTAATACAGTGAGTGCAATGAATGAAGAGATGTGTTTTCTCTAACTTTGTTTCTGCTTGTCTGCTTCCTTTAGCGTTCATAAGAGTCCCAGAATACAATGCATTGAAAAGAAGATTATCTGCAGCATAGTGAGGAGCGTATCTGAGTGGGATCTGCATTGGATCTTCTGTTATGGACTATTTATTCTCAGGCTTGTAAAGACAAGGACGTTTGTTTTTTAAGGAGTCTTTAAAATGTATTAGGAATGAATCAGATAGAATTGAACATCATAAGATCAATGAAGTCAGTAATTTTTTAGATTAGACCTTGTACAAATGGTTACTATTTGGAATAGTTTTAGTAAAAAAAAAAAAGCCAACAAATTAGGTATTTAACAATGTAAACAATTAAGGATATTTTAAAATAATGTGATATCTTGTAATAATTGTAAGTCACCCTGGATAAGGGCGTCTGCTAAGAAATAAATAATATTTTAAGAGAAATAATTTAACACCACCAAATATTTTAATTACTGTTCTAAATAAAGTACTTTTTTTAAAAACAGTAAACATACTTTTTTTTTTTTTTTTTTAAAGAAATGTCTGTAGAGAATGTATTTATTGCATTCACAAAATCTTAAGATTTTTTACCTAAAAAAAAAAAAGTATTTTATATTTATAGTGGTACATATCTGCATATGGTTGCAGCAGACTTTAATAATCTGTTTAGACAAAAATGTTACGATTTTATTCTTAATCTGGTCACTTTCAAAATACCCATCCTTATTATGCAATCTCACAGTAATTCAATCTGCAACTCTTAAACATTAAGGTCTCCTGGTAACAATGCTTCCAGCACCCCTGGGGCTAATCAAGCTTGTATTAAAACATGGGACGGGTGAAACTGCTCTGCAATAGGAGTCTTTACTGTACACGATGCTTGCAACAGTGGTGCTAAGTGGCATTTTGGGGCCTTTGTCCACTATTATTTGAACACCATCCATAAATATTAAAGTCATAGGATACAGTACAGTTGTACTAAAAAGCAACTTGATAATAAAATTAGACAATTGTTGTGACTGTCAATTTTGCATGCAGCACCATTTATGTTTGCAAAACTGAGGTCACTTTTGGGAAGAACCTTGGCCACCTAACCACACTTTAGGCAACGTGGCAAGCAGTGCTAACTGTGGAGCCACCAAATACACATGTATCATTTCTGGATGGGTATGGGAGGCAGTAACTGGATACTGGTAGCCATCTTAAAGTCTGTAAAATGTTTTTATTGTGTTTATACAGCATATCAGAAGTATACATCGTGTCCTAATAAATTCACAGAAACTAGCTTTATAACATCTCCCTTTCCATTAGGTCCAGTGAAAACCAAGCACTACAGCTGTGTGCAGACAATCACCACTATTTTCTCTAAATAAAGTCTGATTAATTAACACATTTCTCGGCTATCCATAATTGCTTTGTTTTTGCTTTTCAGTTTCTATTACACTTAGACAAGGTGCACAAATACTCCTCTCTTCAATTACCTTTAAATGTAAGCCACAAAGAAATGAACAGAACATGTATGTTTACCCCAAAACCTTTATCTTTAGTAGATGCGTGTATCATACAGAAAACAAATACCTGCATCATTTCCATAGCAGGTGGCAAGTAATAATTTAGTACTCATGTGATTATCACAATTCTTGTTTAAAAAACATAAATGTGATGTTTCTTTCCACCTAGAACTATGCCACCTCTCTCCAGAAAAGAAGGGCAGACAATAAGCTACCTAAACTTCACGGCATGTTATTCTACAACCCTCCATGTTACAACATCAGACATCTGAACTATTCCATCTGATCAGAACTCGTTGCATTCAGGCAGGTTTGTGAACACAGTTGGCCTTTCTCTAGATTTATAAAAAGCAGTGACATAACTTAATTTTGCACTTAAATTGTGCAACTCCACAAAATG
The DNA here is from genome assembly GCF_902713425.1 of Acipenser ruthenus. Classification (NCBI taxonomy): domain Eukaryota; kingdom Metazoa; phylum Chordata; class Actinopteri; order Acipenseriformes; family Acipenseridae; genus Acipenser; species Acipenser ruthenus. The sequence continues at coordinate 27,327,710 of NC_081210.1, forward strand.
TACCTTTACAGTTTATACAAGAAAAGCCAGCGATTGCAAAGAATAGTTCACCCCCTTGCTGTTTGAAATTGTATTTGTTTTTCTGGGTGGGCCATAATATGCTGCTTGCTGTTGGGTTCAGGAATTTGGTGTCCAATCATCTTTCTTGCAAATCTAAATTGCCACCTGGTGTTTTTTTTATTTTTTTGTCCAAAGGTTTAACAGATTAATCTGAAAATCTTGAGTAGATGTGTACTATCTGGTTAACATCCACTTGGGTTTGGTTAGCTCCAAAACCACATTTGGGAGAGAGGAGACAGTGTGCTACTTTCTGTATTTAATATACGAACAACATTGTGGTTGATATAATTTGTTTGTTTTTATTAAATGTCTGTTGCTTTAAAAAATAAAAAACAACATCTGCCATTGCACCAATAAATCTGACAAAATTAGTATATTCTAAATGGCTGGTTTTCTTTAAACCAGGAAAAACATAAAAAAAATGGTTCTTTGGAAACTGAACAGTAACAGCATCCATCCAACAAAAAGAAAGATATAATACAAGTTTAGTTAGCAATAACTTATTTCACATCATGCAATAAAAAGAACACATTAAAAACACAAGAGTAACACAAACCTCAGTGGCTGGTATTCTTCAAACATGTTGGCAAGCACTAAAAGTCCAGATTTTTGTTTCTTTTTAAACCGGTGGCACTTAAGTATTTTTTTTTTTTTTTTCACTTTTTTTCTCAATGAGGTAAATGAAAGATTGAGTTTAACAGCGGTGAGAAGTACTCTTTTCATTGTTAGGAGTCATTCCAGCTCTGCTCTACAATAGCCGATACCCTCTTCTCGTATTCCCGTTTGTTTTCTTGGTAAAGCTGAGCAGCCTGGCTGTTGGCTGGACTGTTGGGATTTGGTTCATCCAACAGAGACTGGGGGAAAAAAAAAAAGAAACAATGTGAAAAATATTGTATTGTTTTTTAAATTGAATGCTTCTACAGAAAGTAAGTTATAACATTTTTACATGTTGTATGAGTGTATACAATACAACAGCCTTCTTACAGCACTGGAAGGTCTTATCTCATTGATTAAATCCTTTGGCCATTCCCTTATTCCCGTTCATACAAATTCAAACAATATGAATCTACCCTGGGAGTTTAAAATATATTATGCATTATAAAATAGATAGGAAACTTAACATGGTACAATTGTGCACACAGTGACTAAAGGGGTGTACTCCATTGCTTTTGACTAGTAATTGAAATGTTTGGCATCCAGATAACCAATTGAACCTATACAGTGTAGACATACAAACCTAACCCTAAGAGTTTGTGTTCATATGCAACCCACACCCACCCGATCAGGATTCGAACCAGCGAGCTCCTGATCATGTGAGCTTCTCTGGATGGCCCACTGGGGACCCTAAAACAAAAGCTGCTGTTTTTTCATTTGTCATTCACTCAAGGCCTGAACTACTGAATCACAATTTGATGGTGTAGTTGATTGGCCGGGAGACTGAGCAACTCGTCTAACATGCACAGCAGGCCTCGGATAACCCAGCAATCAATGAAACAGTTCTGCAGTAAATTTAGACCACTCAGGGTGATTGCTGACCCAGTTCACGACATCTGAAGATCATTCACTGAAACTCATCATCATAGGCACTGCAGCTGTTAACCAAGCTTAACATTACATATTTATGAGTAGCAGGGCTTATTAATGCGTGATCAGCAGATATAATGTGGAGTCCAACTGAGGCCCCTGGTTCATTACAGTAAAGCAATCAAGTACCAATGACAGAGCTACTGCAGCAATGCTTTTATTTGTATTCAGAAATCTAGGGAACAAAGCAGGGTAATGAAAGACAAACCTGAATAGAGGTCAAAATAGATGAAACATCGTATGTTGGACTCCAGCGATTCTGTAAGATATCTAAACATATACTTCCATCTGCATAAACTGTAAAGAAATATATATATATATATGTTAAATTGTAAGCTGCATAGTCATTGGAAAAAAATAAAATATAACATATATCAGCGCGATAGCGGCTGGCAGAGCCAGGTCAGTGTGATGGAGAATTGTTTTGTCCAAGTTTTTGCGCTAAAATAACTCAAAAACGGCTGCGTGTTTAAACACCACATCCAGCAGGCAGATTGTACTCATTGACTAGGAGTGTCTTTTATTAGAACCGAAAAAATTGACAAAAGTGTTTAGCGAGTTATTTAAATTTTTCTTTGCATGCACAGATTGTTTTGCTAACTCATAAATTACGCATGTACAGTCGGGCTCCACCTCCAAGAGTACGTTAATATGGGAAACACTATCACTAATGAAAATTAGAAGGACCTCTTGTTTTTCTTCATAACTTAAGTTATAATTATCCAATATTTACAGATGAGGTATAATTGCCTCTATAGTGCACGTTAATACTTCTGCTACTATGGGACTAATTTTGTATGTAAAGGCAACATATCAACTCAAACACACACACACACACACACACACACACAATTACACATGCGGCCGCATCCACTACAGTACACAGAGCACTTACCATTCGGATGGAACATTTTTGAGATGAATCGGACAGTGGGAGGTTTATTTGGGTATTCTTCAGAAAACTCTATCACTAGCTTAAAAGTTCCTTTAAAAGAAAAAATGAATAAAAAAACTCAAATCGAGGGAGCTAAAATAAAACCAAGCTAATATTCACAGGGAATATGTACTAAACAAAACACTGTACATGAATTTTAAAAGTCCTGCTTTATGAAAGAATATTGTTGCCTTAGACAGTTCAGATAAAAACTAAAAATAGCTTCAAAAACAGACCACACCTGTTACAAATACCCGTACTAACCATCAGGATTAACCCAAACACCCGACCCAACACAGTATTCTTATTTTTGTGAATGCTTACCATCTTCAAATGGTGTTCCCTCAGGCCTGTGAGGGACAAAAAAGAAGAATTTATTGTCATAATCATCATCATCATCATCATCATCATCATCATCATCATTCTAATTATTATTATGATTATAACACGCTCTTAAGAGGCATCTTCCTGAAACTTGTATAGACTGCTGATGGCTTCTTTAACAACAGAAAGATTCAGGAACATCGACCTCTAACAGCTCACATATTTATAGAGAGGTCTATATAGAAAACCTGGAAAGGTGGTATTGCAAACAGGTGGACTGATCCATGTACCATGTAGCCTACTCTCTGTACATCACTGTTTCATCATGTAAATAGCAACATCAGAGGGTTTAGGAAGCTCACCCAAATATTACTGCATTCCACAACATGATATTATTTTCAGATGGAGCCCCGCTCACCCCAGCAGGAGGATCTTCCTGAAGCCTAGAAACAAATTCATCAGTTTGTTAACAAGATTAATGCAAACCCAAGCGTGTCCTTTTGTGCATTTCTTTATGATCTGTTTAAGAGACAACATCTTCACTGGCAGCTCCCTCTAAGTTTAACATAGAAAAACAGTATCAATACTATGGACTTCCATCATGTTTTTCAATGCCAGTTTCTTCCTGCTTGCATAGTAAGTGCTGAAAGAAAGAATAAAAAGGATAAAGGAATTTCAACTAGATTCTCCTTAAATCTGCTTGTATTGTCCTTGTTAAGACAGATTCTTGATTCTTACAACAGAGAAACTTCTACACTCCTGTTTCTGCAGTGCACCAGCTGGGAGCTGTTTAAAAGCACACCTGATGCAATGCCTGAAAACCAGGTGGAATTGAAGGACAGGTTCCTTTAGTAAACAGCCTGGCATCTGTACTTGTACAGCTTCCCAAGCGCCGTCAATCCAGCAGGTTCTTCCGATACCTTCAGAATAGGGTGGTTTATGCGTTGGCTTCCATGAAGACTTGCTTGGTTTGTCGCCCTTAAAGGTTTCAAAGTGAGCTTTTAGTCAGCGTTTGCTCCACAGTAGGCTAGGAGAGAGCTGAACAGCCAGAGCCAGATTTCTACAACACCTTCAGGGAAAGCTGCCTAGCGAGGTGTCAGCAATTCACAGTCAAAGAACCGTGCTTGATCTGGATTCTATCCATAGCCCGCCTGACTTACAAATCTGAAACAAGTATCAAAATCTGCACACACACACAAACAATTCAATCAAACAAATGCAAATAGCTTGCAACATGAACCACACTCCCAGGTTTATGATGGGATATTAGGTACACCCTTCTAATGCTTAGAAGAGCAATCCCCCTTCGCACATGGAGAGCACAGAATTCTGCATTATATAAATACCTCACTGTGTTATTTTGCCCCTGGAATGCACAGAACAAACCTCTAGCCACTGAAAACCAACGTCAAAGAATGCTACATTTCCAAGAGTGCACAGTATGATTTTCGAATGTCAAAATAACTTCTGCCGTCTTGCAATTCAGTTTCAGATAGCCTGTAAATCTGTTTTGTTTATTTAAAGGTATGCATGTCTAATTTATGTAAGGTATTCAACATTTTAGACAGATCATTTGCATTCCCTATGAGAAGATAATGAGCTTGACGTTCATTAGTGCTCTCAATACTGTCCATATGACAGCACAATGCATAATCCAGGGAGTGAATCAGTTTTGGCGACTACGACCTTAGACTGGGATGGGCCTAGAATCCCCTTACACACACTGTATGTTGCTAAAACAGATAAGCAAAAGAGAAAAGAAAAAAAGAGACCCATTTCCTTCATCACAAAGGGCATCCAATATTCATCCAGCACTGGACTCATGAAGAATTGAGATGAATAGAGAGACCAGCCGGAGTGAGGCTACAGGTATTTCAAGGAACATCAGAGTGCTCTTGCAGTCCACCATGTCCTAGCTTCAGCAGCTACACATGAATATGGTTGATATTTAAAGTACTGGATCTGCTTGTCCCATACACCGTGCATTTCATTTGCTACGGCATATCTGTGAACAGTTTAGCGTCCCGAGTACTACTAGCACCAGCTCCATTTCTCTACCCAAATATTTGAACTGCTCTAAAAAAAAAAATACAACTTATAAGAATTATTTTTTTTCCCCCCTTGTGAAATAAATGACAAGCTCGATGTGGACAGAGTCGTTTTATTTCAATGACAAAACAATAGTTCCCCCTCCACTATAGTACATTAAAACACTCGCTTTAAACATATTGCTGGAAACTTCCTTATTTACAAAATCATTAATATGTTTTGTACAAATATAGGTAAACTTTTAAGGTAATGTTACATTATTATTATTTTAACAATTACAAAAAATATAAGAAGCGTCACATAAATGTTATGTACAGCTGAGCAGTACTGCACACATTCGTACAGTCCCGTATGTACAATACAACAGTAAAGGCACTTCAAATAAATATATTCCTGAGTCATGATCCTGGAAAAAAAAACCCAATTAAGGCTGCAGGTCGATAGCAAAGAAAAACAAACGCTTACTCGCTAACTGTCACCCTCAGAGCTATTTTTAATCTACCGAAACAAAGATACAGCAAGTGATCTGGACCTGTTTCGACCAAGCTATCGAAACTTACATACAGGAAAGGCCTACATCGCTAAGAAAAACAATCCTCTGAAAAATCGGAAGGACTTACCTTTTGAAATCTCTCATTAGTCGTCTTCGGGCTGGCGTAGACATGGTTCTAGATGTGAATTTTAGTTTATTTTAACCATAAAACCGTTCTTTGATACGGAAAATCTTCAGATAATTTCACCTCTTGTCTTTTTTTTTCTTCTTGCAAACAACCAGGATGACGTCATAGAGCTCGCCAGGAAAAAAATAAAATAACTGAACATTCGATTGGAACAGTCCACTTTTATCTCTGGCCGATGAAAAACAAAATAAACAAACACAATGTCGAAGCTCGTTTAATGTACTTTAGTTGGAAATTAAAAATAGTTTGTAAACAAGACCAGTTTTTTCCTTTTTCGTCGACGTGTCTTAAATGTAGCTTTATGCATTTTACGTGAACACCCCTCTCCGTTGCAAGGAGTTGGTCTTGACTTGTCAGTGACAAGCCCTGTGTTAAATGATCTGTCCTGCTTGCTTTCGTAATTACCATGGCTGAAAATGAACACGTAGGGCTGTGCACAGCAAGCCGGTAAACAATTGGTAAACAAATTGGAGAAGGGCATATTACTACAGAGCAGACCGTTGCATGTATGAAGAAGCGAGATGCATTTGCAAAGCAGAAAAATACACAAATTACAATAACATTAACAAAATGATTGCGGTTTCAACAATTTATTTCCAAACACAGTATATTTTGTCAGCTACCTCCTCTAAGTGTCGTGAAAGTGGATGCTATTCATTTACTACCAATGCATAACGACTAGGTGGTCTATTTGTACACCATGTTCACACCAAGAAATGCCTTCAGCAATGCTGACTGCTAAAGCCTTGACTGATAGAGTCATATGCACCGATTCAGAGAGCCAACTTTCAACAGACAAAGCCTTACCCGAAACAACTGCTTTATTGATTCCTGAGTCCTATCGTTTTACATCGTGATTGATTGCTTGAAATTCTGGATGTATTAATTAAACATAATAAATAATGCTTTGCATTCTAGATATTTTTTTGTATTATTATTATTATTACACAAAATGATATTTTTTTTAAATTACATTTTCCATTAATTCTTACAGAATAGAACATCAAAACATCTTGTGAAAAATCTGTGAGAATCTGCTTTAGGTATTAAAAAAGGGGTAAGGATCCTTGTTCTGTGGGTTAAAGCGTGTGTAATAATACTAGACCCCTTCTGCTGATGTGCATAGGCAACTGCAGTGCATGGGGTTTAAGGTGAGGTCTTATTTCCAGTAGCACAGGAACCAAATAGAGAAAGGAAAGTACTGTATATACGTCAGTGATATACTGTACAATGATAAACAGCAAAGCAATTAGGGACACGGTGTGAGCATCTGAGGCTATTATATGTATTATAACTTTCATGAAGTTCTCAACATAGATGTCACAATAAGAATGTCAACCTTTTATAGTGTGCAAGGCACACAGGTAATTATTGTGCGCTGTCATTAAGCATTATCACCAGGTATATCCGGCCATGTAGCTCCTAAACACATCTTAAGACTGGCTGGATTCTATTTCTGATCATCTATTAATCAACCCGCAATTATGATATCAGAGCAGAACAGTTCAAACAGCCCTCTGCTGTTACTGTGTTTTAGTGAAATATATCATTTTAAAGTGTAATATAATTGCAACATATATGCACATATATGCACCTATAAAACATAATGCAGTGAAGTGGCACTTGTTTTCTGTGTGCTATTCTGTAAGTTCCAATCACATTCCAGAATGCTTCTTATTGTGATCAACTTTGAACACTGGTCATTGCTATGGTAACTAGAATTTAGACCCTTCTGTAACATCTACTGTATCTGACACACTAGAGTACAATAATATAAGCAGATAGAGGGAATAGAATGAAGGTATTCCAGCTGAAAACTTGTGAAGAATACCCTGCAGACAAATGTGTTCATGCAGAGAACAGATGCTAGAAACATTCTGGAAAAACCTGAAATCTAAAAACCGTGCCATTTCTTTTATAGAGAGTAAGTATTTTTACATGGTTTACATTTTCAGACAATCTAGCTAAGACTGGTTCTACTTTAACACTATTTCACTATATTTTAACCATTTCACGGCTGGACAGCTATGTTAAAACACAGCATATCATCTTATTCTGATCTTATTTTATTAGACAAGAGGACATTTACAACAATAATAATAATAAAAAAGCGAATGTCCCTTAAAAGTGAATGTACACACCTAGAACCTTGCAGTGAGCGGTCAGGTTTAATGCAGATGTTGCAAGCTCCTATTTCTCAGTAACATGACGGGATTGTACACACTACACTGTGCTTTCTTTCTGCTGCTCAGTGTATTTGATCTTAGCTCTCCACTTTAACAAGGCTTTTTTATTTCCAGTGTGTACTTGCACAGAGTCAGCTTATTCTGCGATCACAGCAGATTTACAGGTTTATTTACAGTTTGGCCTAGTCAGTACATATAGATATCAGAAATGATATAATAGTAAAATAGTTATTTTAATTAACTCTTCAGGTGCTGTTTGTCTAATTCAGTTTGGTATCAACAAATCGACTGTATTACACTGACATGCATTTTGTGTGTATTTTTGCTTTGTAATGAAGGGTTCTAGGACTGAGAGGAAGCATGGAGATGTATGATAATCTTGGCATAGTGGGTGAGGGGAGCTATGGAACGGTCATGAAATGCAAGCATAAGGAGACAGGAAGCATCGTAGCCATTAAGAAGTTCATTGACAAGGACGAGGACAGGAACTTGAAGAAAATTGCTATGAGAGAAATCAAATTTTTAAAGGTGAGTGCAATACGCACCAGGGTTTATTCCTTAGCTATTGTAGTACCCATTGTGTCCCCAACTGATCTCACACATCTTTGGTCTTATTTTCCACTTTGGTCTAATTGCCCATATAGTATATACCTTTACTAGTGGCGAATATATATGATCTTTTTGACTCCCTCCATTGTATATTCTTGTCATGCCAAGTGGTTTCAACAAAGTGTGTAAGAAAGGCAGCATAAGGCACAGACGTCTGCCCAGGGTTCACACTGTGAGTCAGGGTGGTAAGGCAACACAAGCTATTGATTCCCTGCACTTGCTTTATTCACTAGACCAGCTCATGAAGTCTTCCTGCACAAGTAAATCTGTCTCCCCAACCCTGTTAAATACAGATGTTATTTCTCCAATTCTTCTAATGTGATATAAACCATGCTAAATCAGGAAGGAAGGTTTTAAAAAGTCTACGTCGTCCATTTTATGACCCTTAACAAGTAAATGCCATTTCATCTTCTTAAGGCCAGGGATGACAGTAATTTAATGACATTTTTTTTTATTGGATTCTAACTTTGGATTTTGGATCTTATCCTAGTTTGGATATAAACAAATAGCAGCTGTCAGATGGTAAGAACTATAGCGAGCTCCATCGTTTCAAAGCAATGGTAAATGACATCTTCAATCACAGCTGCAATTATCGTTCTGTCATGCAATTCTGAGCCTGAAGAAAAGTTCTTCCTTGTGCTTTTATTTCTTCTTATAGCAATTTAGGCATGATAATCTGGTGAACCTGTTGGAGGTGTTCAGACAGAAGAGACGTTTGTTCCTGGTCTTCGAGTTCATTGACCACACTATTCTAGAGGAGCTGGAGCGCTATCCTCGCGGGCTGGAGGGTAAACGGCTCAGGAAACACCTCTTCCAGATCATACGGGCTACAGAGTATCTTCACAGCAACAACGTGAGGACAGGGCACTATAAACAGGGCTGCTATAAAGTCAGTTTGAGTTTATATATCCAATCATGCTGTAGCTTATCAAACTGACAGAGGAATTTGGCTTTAGCAAAGATATACCCCAAGCCAAGTGATGTTATACCATATATTTGAATTATTACTAGATAACATAGATTAATGCAACTTTTCCTAAATGTACAGTATGTGCCAATAGTTATTGATACACCCTCTTATTCAGATTGTGAGCAGCTCAGCTGTCATGATGTGGTTTGTTCGACAGATAATCCATCGAGATATCAAACCTGAGAACATCTTGGTCTCAGAATCTGGCATTGTGAAGCTCTGTGATTTTGGTTTTGCCCGGACGCTGGAGGTCACGAGAGAGCCATTCACAGAATACGTGGCTACTCGATGGTACCGGGCCCCAGAGTTATTGGTGGGGGACAAAAAGTACAGCAAGTATGTTTTGATGTAGGCATAGGGAATAATCTCTTACATGAATAGAAAATACAAGCTGATGTTCCAGTGTTTGAAATACATAAAGCACACAAAGAACTGAACTGGGAACCAGTGAAGATATTGAAATAAAAGTAGTTAAGTCATCTGACTGCCTGCCTTTATGCTCTAAGAATTAAAGTAATCTAGAGCATTGTGAGATCCACTTTATGCAAGGAGATACAATACTGTTTTTGCAGACATTGAAAAATGACTTTTTTTTGTATAAACCTTGAAGAAATGTGTCTACTTGACTGTAGACTTTCTGATTTAAGAAAGTCTACAGTCTATTATGTAAAAACACAACAAAAAATCACCAGGCTATATTAATCCTTGTAAATGCTTTCTGTATCTTAGACCTGTAGACATCTGGGCATTAGGGTGCTTGGCAATGGAGATGACCACAGGCATCGCCTTCTTAACAGGCAACTCTGACCTCGATCAGCTGCATAAAATTGTAATTAAAGTAGGTGAGTACAAAATGACAGCTGAACACTTTAGATTTTTAGTGGTTTGTAAAAGGAGTGAACCCATAATACAACAACCTAGTTAGACTAAAGCGACAAGCCACATAAAGATGCGATATCTACAAAAGGGGGCAAGTTATATACAAAAAAGGGTCACCCCTGTAAAGATGCTACATTGAAGTGGCAAACTTGCCTCCACCCCACCCCCAATTTGTGGGGGCCAAGATTGCCTCAGTTGTACAGTTTTCTTCCAGCCTTCGTCCCAGCTGAGCAGAAGTAACTATAGTGACTCCCATTTTGTAATATTCTATTTGTATTCCAGCATTTCAATTCTGTTTTAACAGACCTACACAGGACTGGTTAATCTCATTGAATCACATCAACCACCTATTGTCAGGGGTTATGTTAGTTGAGGCAAACCTGGAGGGCTGACGCTGTTGTGAAATGCACTAATAAAATCCAGGAGTGGCTTATTTTAGAAGGTATAGGCTCATCGATTCAACCCCTAACCCACTGTGCCACTTGGCTCTTCCACTGCTAGATTTCAACAAACAGGAATTACGTTTAAAGGATCTAGTTCAAGCAAACCCGTTTCCTTTTTAAAATCACACCTCAGCAGTTCTTTAAAGCCTTAATTGTTCATACATCACACCTCAGCAGTTCTTTAAACCGGGACAGATTTTTTTTAATGGTAAATCTTTTTGTGTAGTTGTTTTCCAGTTAATTAATCCTAATGGCTCCCACTAAATCCTAGCCTGGAGCTGCTTTGCTTCGGAGCCTGTCCCTGCACACTGTCCTCTCTGCTGTAAAGCTCCTTGAGAAGTTATGGCAATCCATCAGTGAAAGCCTGTGCTATCAGTGCTGGTTGAGCAGTGATTGATGTAAAGCATGAGATAGATCTCTTTGCTTATCTGTCTGCTGCTGTAAATATGTTGCTTGTGGATACTCTCTGAGATAATCTTCTGAGAGCGTGGGACTAGTCCTATCTTCCACGAAACAGGCATATACAGTAAGCATATATGCCTGGCTTTGACCCCTAATGTACATAATGCCAATTTATGTTACGCAGGAGTAAATTTGTCAGATATAATCTGCCCTATTAAGTAGCACCTCTCCTAAGGTCATCTCTTGTAGCAAGTTGGGCAATTGCTTGTAGCTTCTCTGTTCAACCACTTAGAAACTATTAAATAGAGCTTGCATTGTTGGGATCACCTTGCCTGATGGTGTTAGCCCAGCTCATTCCTTAGACCCAGTTGTACTGGGATCTGATTGAAGGTGACAGTGCCCTTATTCATATATACAGTATGTATATATGAATATATATATGATGATGATGATGATGACGATGATGATGATGATGATGATGATGATGATGATGATGATGATGATGATGATGATGATGATGATGATGATTCAGGCCTCTGCACAGTATGGACTATTTACTTTCTAATGCTTGATGTTATAGGGCCCTTGACTCTTCATCAACAGGAGCTTTACTTTCAAAACCCAGAATTTGCGGTGGCCAGACTTCCAGAAGTTTACCACCCTAGCAGTGCCAGAAAAAAATACCCCAAACTCAACCCTCTGCTAGCAGAACTGGTGCATGTAAGTTAGCATTTCTAATGAATAGTAAGAATCTGGAGGCTGCCCAAAACTAGATATGTACCTGTACCAATTTTTTGCTCAATCTCTTTGAAGTGCTTTTAAAAGGGTTTGACTGTACATATACAAAACACAACAATGGACAGTGAAAACAGCTTAATAGAATCACTGGGTATGGGAATCGACGGCATATTATTGAAGCACCGCTGTGTGTGGTCTAAACGGCGGTGTGCAGACATGATCACGTTCAGAGGGTTTTCGCTGGAGTTGTTGGGTTTGGAAATGAGCACTCTGTATATACTGCCCTTCCTCTTTGAGCGTTTCATTTCTTCCAGAGTTGTTTGCAGATTGATCCCATTGACAGGACTTCCTGCACTCAGATGCTCAACCATCGCTATTTCACAAAGGATCAATTTGCTGAGAAGTAAGATTCCTTGTTTATTTATTTGTATTATTCAAAATATGATTTTGAACTGAGCTGCATTAAAATTCCAGTTTTAAATGCAAGATACTGCATGCCAACAGATGTGTTCTAGAACTCCAGGTTCTGATTCGAAAGGAAGCTAAAAATAACTCCAGTCTGAGGCCAAGGACAAGTGCCCAGGAGAAGACACAGCTGGAGGAGCACCTACCAGCCACCATCAAGCAAAGCAATACAAAACAAGGAAAGGTTAGGACTTAGCAGTGCTGAGCACCACAGTATGGTATTGCTTAGAAGCTGACACAGACCCTGTATAATGCATTTATGTCCCATAAACCCATTGGTCCTGTTTCAATTGCTTTACCAGACTGTAGCCTGGTGGAATTGATATATGTATCTGTCTTAAAAGAAAATCTAATGATTTAAATGGGAGCCCAGATACAGACCCCAGACTGGTGGTGTTAAGGATTTAGATTGCACTGAGTGTTTGTTGCTATGATGTTAAAATGTGTCCATGGAGTTCTTTTATCCTGATCATAGCATGCACATAATTTACATGAAATTACTGAAACATTTTGAACAGATATGTCTGGTGCAGACACTATGTAATGGCTGTATATGCAAAATTAGAGCTATTAGGAAAATGAAAAGCTAGAGCTATTAGGAAAATGAAAAATCAAATCAGCATGACCTGCATCCACTTTATGCACATAAATTCTAGGTTTGACAGACAGACAAGACAGCCACCTCTTTTCTAGATATATATATATATATATATATATATATATATATATAGATCTCTAAAGTGTAAAATACAGACTGATCAACTGATCTCTCTCCACTGTCACCAGAAAAAAAACAAAACAGAGAAGGTCCTTCAATAAAAAATGAATTCCGGGTCTTTCATATTACAATAACAGAATACGTAACAGCAAGAACATGTTTTGCTTTCCTCCCACAACCCTGTTACATGGACTATGAAAAGGATATGAAGTCAAGAGAGAGAAAGGTGGAACCAAAACCTTCAAAATCAAAAGAGTGTAAAACAGAGGTCAGAACAGAGAAAGAGCGTCGTGCGGAGGACAGTCCATCCCTATACAGCTCACGATCCTCCTCAGAAAGCCCCGTAGCAAACACAGAGAGGGTCACTTCCCCGGCCCAGGCCGGTCTGCAGGCACCAGCCCCTCTGATCATGCCACCCATTCACCCCAACAATGGCCTGCTAGCCACTTCCAGTCTGGACACCAGTGCACCTCGGTGAGAATTTCACACGCTTCAAGACATTGTGTTCTGAACCATCAGGAAAATGAGCTCACATTTTGTGATTTTTTTTTTTTTCCCCAATCCATTCCAGTCCAGGATCTTGTTCCAGCCATGCCTGTAATAATTTAATTGAGCACCACAGAGAGCCTTTTTTAACAACTAGGGTAGATCTTTGATTGATAATTGGGTCTGATTGGAACAAAGTTCCAGACTGGGACTGATTGAAAGAGCCTCAGGAGTATCTCTAGTGCATACTGTTGATGTGATAGTGACTTGATATGAGAGTAAAGAGACTCTTATACTGTGTATAGAGAGTTGGAGCGCTCTCATTTAACACTGTTCTATTGTAAACTAAAGTTTGAGACTAGCTGCTCTGTCTCAATTATATCCTACCTCCTGAAACAACAAGAATATAGTTCTTTAAAGGGACATTTTAAAATACCAAAACAAACTCTGTAAAGTTGAATCACAAGCGCTTTGAATTTCAGTCATTTCAATGTTGAAATGAGGTTTGGTTCACATTCTAATATCCCTGGGTAATGTGGTAGCAATCCCCAATTGATAAAGAGTGAACTATCTATTATTATTATTATTATTATTATTATTATTATTATTTATTTATTAGCAGATGCCCTTATCCAGGGCGACTTACAATCGTAAGCAAATACATGTATCACAGTACAAGTAATAATACAATTAAGAGCAAGATAAATATCAATTAGGCCCATTGGGAGGAATGTGCATATTGTAGGTATGCTAGGTGCAGTTAGTCATATATAACCACATTTTCCATGAAAGAAAAACACTCCATCTCATTGGTTTGTGGGATTATTGCCAGTGCTTGCTTTCTCAAGGTAACTTTAAAATAGAAATCACTGTTAAATGGTATCATACTTCTCCACAGATTCACTGAATGTGAATCGAGCTGATGTTTCCGTATTTGCTTGTTACTGCCTTCAGGTGTCACCATGATAAAGTGAAAGACAAGAAAAAGCGCAGTCCTCTGGAGGTATTGGCACAAGAACCGGGCAGCGTCCAGCAGGGGGAAGCACTTCCTGCTGCTGCTAAGGTGAGACCCAGGGTACAGATTATTCATAGTGTGTCAATTATGATGATAATCCTGTAGCAGTTTTATTATTACCTCAACAAAGACAGTGTAAATTGTAAACCTAAAGAAAATGAAATGGTGGTGAGTTTTCAGTTACACATAGCAGATCCCATGAAAACAGAGCACTACAAGGATATCTGCCTAACACAGCCAGTCACTCTTATATGCAAACAAACACCCAATCATCGCTGCAAGAAAACATACAGAAACAAAGTGTGTGCCACAAGCGATTGTGCACAAAATATACCAGCTGCTGTAGCATTCAACTTCTCAAACAGACTGTTTATAACTCAGCACTCAGTGAGAGAGCTTTTAGAGCTGGTGGTGGCTGCTGATATCGGCTCAATAATAACATCTACCTGTAAGAAAGGAAGGAAGCTGTCAAAACATCTCAAAGGGAGGAAAGTGGGGGCCCAGTCCAATAGATCTACTGCACGATTGGTCACCAATAAATCGTAAACCTGCAAGCACACCCGGGCCCCAATTCATACATTCTGTTCTTCTATTGCAGTCGTTTCCAATCGTGCTGCATTATCATTCATAACCATTAAACGTTCAATGATGCTGAATTCAGACATGCTAAACAAAAATACATTTCTTAAGTTCTTATATATTATATGAGAAGCTGAAGAGAAGTACTCAGGTTTAAGTTTCTGTAGTAAAATGTTGTTTCGATTCCCATTTAGGGCTACTTGTACCATCTGCATGAGATAAGGAACAAACAAGAAGCGGTAAGATTGTACAGTGATTTTACTGGGCAATAAAATAAACAGTTGCTATTAGAACAGGAAAAATAGTTTTCATAAAAAATATTTAGAACATATGACAAATCTGCTGCATGCTAAACATTTTTAGATGATTGCCGCTTGATTTCTAGATGGCATATGCTGCTATTGTAGCTTTAATTGATTTAAAATGTAATGGACAGCATCCCTACACAAAACTTTCACCTAAGATCTTCAACAGCAAGGCTCTCCTTATAGTTCAGCTTATTTGTGGTTGACTGTTGGAAGTTTTGGATTGAAGTGCTGAATAAATAAACCTGGGATTGTGTGACGACAAGGTGCATTATAATTTGAAACAAAAGTGTCTTTAGTCTCTTTAGTTTCATTCAAACCAGTTCCATTGTTTAACAGTCAGAGAATGACATACTGCTTTCGTATTACACCCAGTATGACACATATGGCCCACATGGAGAGCTGCTGAACACGAAGAAAAAGAAAATGAAGCCTGGCAAGATTGAAGTGCGCTTTCCTGAACTTCCCATCTTGGGCCAGCAGATGGAGCTAAAGTGTGCAGAAGGTAATGTAAGAAGCACGGCTGCTGCTGTCTCTCCAGGTCTTGCTCTTACAGTCCATCGCGTGTTAAAGTGACTGTAGTTGTATCTTCATATATAGTAACTTTGTATGCTTTAAAGCCGCCGTCGAAGACATTTGAAGACTTACGATTGCAGGTTCAATTTTCAGTCCTTGTAGTGGTGGTTGTAAGAAAGACATTGCATTGAATAAGATTGGGTGAGATGCAGTATATTCTAGTATTGCATGGGGTTAGTAAAGTCACAAGTGATGTCCCATGTTTTACAGAGTGCTAGGGATTAGAGTGGTGTAATGCTTCTGGGACACACATTGTAGGTGCTGTTACCTCTTTGGATTAAGCCCGGTCATTCATTCCTGGAACGATTAAGCAAGCAGTCATTTGATTACATTGTCATTTGATTTCTACTCGTAACAGTGACTTCATTGTTGGGTATAGCTGTTTCCATGGAGGTGGATGATGATGTAGAATGGTGTGACATCTACACGTGTTGCTAGGGATATTCTTTCGGGATGATATTGCCACACACCTAACTACCCCCTGCAGTATGCATTCAGGTCTCTGCAGTGAAACAAATACCTGGCACCACTGTAGCAGTCAGCAGATCACTTCTTACACTCACATCTTTTTATTATGTGACCTTAGGAAATATAAAGTAGAAGGTTGCTTTTATTTATTTACGCTACATAACATAAAATATATATAAATAAACAGTGTACAATTATTAAGCTTGTTCATCATCATTATCATCATCATCATCATCATATTAATCACCAGACGTTTAAAAAGAATTTGCTGAATAATTCGTTCTTATTTTATCATCAATCTAAGTGATTTTTACATTTTTTATTCATGGAACCGGAATGGCAAAACCTTTCTAAGAGTGTATAATAACCTCAAAGGCCCCAGTATTTTAATATTTGTATCCTTCACTTTAGATTATTTTTTTGAACTGCTAATAATTGCCAAACCTTTGATGTGATACTTTATTCATTTACCAGTACTTTTAGCTTTGATGAAACAATACTTACGTTTATGAAAAAAAATATGTCCAGTAGTGAGTGCTCAAATTAAATTAGCTTCACCAGTAATCATAATTTATAGTGTTTATTGTTTTTAGTGTGCTGTATTTGATATCACTCATTTTAAATCTAATTTCCACCAGTAACCTAACAGTGATCATCTTCAGCACAGATGAGACGAGCATGTCTTATTAACAGGAATAAATGTCCCAGAAACACAGTAGCAACAAAACAGGTCAACAGGATTACAAGTGTGCAGAATTAGTTGATAATCTTGGCATGTCATTTTTACATACTGCACGTCCATGTGAAGATGCAGGCAGAAGGCATTAACAGCTGTATTAACAGCAGCCGTATCCAAATCTAATTTCACCAATGTGGTTTGGTGAGCCAACATTGTGTTAAAATCTGACAAAAATCAGCATGAGAATCACAGTTATATATTAACATCCTTCACTTATACCTTCTTTAAAAGCAACCTTCTAGCAAACAGACCTGTTTTCTTCATGCTCAATAAAGTTGGTCCGCTCCTGTGTTTGTACTTGTGCCATCTGTTTGATCTGCAGATCGCCTGCCCTTAACCAGTCTGGGAAGGCAGAATCACTGTGTTATTATGTTAAATTACACGGTGATTATGCACATGATTATGAAACCAGGATACTCAGCCTTGGCCAAGGCCAACAACAATGAGAAATAAATACCAAAAAAATGTCTAGTGTCTGCAAAACCTTGCTAAATTGAATATACATTTCTTTATTATTACCACACCAGCTAAACAGATTAAAAGTCTAAGGAAGGAGTCAAGGAAACCAGAAGAGTCCAAAATCCCTTCTCTTGTAGCATTTGATCAAAATCAAGGGAAACCACAGGTATTGTTTGGTCTTTTTTTAGATTGCTTGTATCTGAAGT
Organism: Acipenser ruthenus; assembly: GCF_902713425.1. Taxonomy (NCBI): domain Eukaryota; kingdom Metazoa; phylum Chordata; class Actinopteri; order Acipenseriformes; family Acipenseridae; genus Acipenser; species Acipenser ruthenus. The sequence goes on from NC_081210.1 coordinate 27,345,584, forward strand.
AGTGGTCTTCTTAATAAACACATACTGCTTTAATCTACCACAAAACATTTAAAAAGATTCCAAGGACAACTATAAGTTGTCAGTAAACACAGGAAAGGAGGTATAATTCTGTTGCTCCATGAAACAACACTGACTGGGAAGTTAACTGTAAATAAACTGTAATACAGGTAGAGTGACGATGATTTCAGACACCAGAATACTAGAGATCTAGTTGGAAAGGATCTGCGTTTAAAGGGTTAAAATGATTCAGAAGTTGGAGCCTGTGACATCACAAACCACAGGGCACACATTGTGGGGTGAAATTGTGTTTATTTATTTTTATTGAATCTACTTCTCTTTATTGAATTTAACCCAGGCACACTAAACTGCTGTTTGCTTGTGTTTCAGATTTCTGCAGATTCAACGACTATCCCCAGCAACAAGACCCGCCTGACTCCCAAATAAAAGTCTCACAGAAAATATTATACCAATCAAAACGGGCAATTTACTTTGGCATGCATTATACAGACCAAACATCCTCTTCTGAGTATCCATTGTGGACCAACCTTTTTTTTCTTTTAAAGCTCTAAAAACACCATATACATCATGTTGGTTCTTCATAACCAGTCAGTGATGTGCTGGGGATTTTATAATGTAAACAAATAAACTTCTTAGTGTTTATATCTATTGTTTAAATACTTTGTTCTCTTTTTTATAATAATAATAATAATAATAATAATAATAATAATATGAATATGAATATGAATATGAATATGAATATGAATTTGAATACATTATGGGTATAAAGTAATGGTGTAGCCCTTTAACATTCACGGAATTTAGAGAGCATAAAATATTGTGTTTTGTAATGAATTTGACTTAGTTTTTCTTTTTATAAACCCAATGGAATGAAAATGAATTGATGGAAATGTAATAACATAATTATTTCCAGATACCTTTACACAGGGCATGGCATTTTCTGTAGCTGTTTGGCTGGGCTGTGCAAGGAGGCTGAGTGGTCCGGTGGTTAAAAAAAATAAAGGGGTTTCAAATCCCGGCTCACTCACTGACTCGCTGTGTGACCTTGAGCAAATCACTTAACCTCCTTGCGCTCTGTCTTTCGGGTGAGACGTTGTTGTAAGTGACTCTGCAGCTGATGCATAGTTCACACACCCTAGTCTCTGTCGCCTTGGATAAAGGCGTCTGCTAAATAAATAATAATAATAATAATAATGTTTGCCAAGATGTAGCACGCCCCGGCTATAGGAATGTAATCACGAATTACTTATGGGCACTCCCACCACTTAAGTTATGCAATACTACCATCAAACGTGCTGTAGTATAGTATAATCACTCCAGTAGCGGGTTCTGCCACACAATGCAGTCGATCATCATACTTGTGTGGTATAGTTGCAGACTTTGCTTTTAATCGGTTTGTTTTCATCTTCCTGTGCCAGTTTTTGTGGCTATTTTTTATTTTATTTTTTTTTTACATTGAAAGTTATTCAGGTTTTGCATTACTTGTTTCATATTACAACGAGAACAACATGTTTCACTAGTTGCAAACAAAAAACAGGAAGGAAAACATAATATAAAAACACTGTGTATTTTTTTCACATTAATTTACCGTGCGTTATGATAAATCGTTGAAGAAAGTTTTTGCACGGGATATGTTAAATTAAAAAAAAAAAAATACTGGTCTTTCCAAGTCTTTACATGTAATTTCAAATATAAACTGCACACACACAACCCAATTCGCTCCGTTTTTATCTATGGCATGGTTGTGTTTTGTTTGCTTCCTCTTAGAACAGGAAGTAAGTGATCAACACCGAGCGAGTGACGTCAGAGCCGCCATTAGGCACAGCCGGAGAGGCAGGGACGGAGGAGGCTGACGTCTTCGCATTTCTCACCCATTTTTCTTTACATTTTTGTAATAATTCCTGCTCTTTGGGACTGGCATTTGTAGGGCTATTAGATAGCACGGAGTCGGGGAGTTTGTGTAGCGTATACTCTGTTCCGTGGGGGTATTTTTTTTTCTTTTAAATTATCTGTTTAATAACAATCAGAAATGGACGAAAAGGCGTTCACGAAGGAAATAGATCAATGGGTCGAGCAACTCAACGAATGCAAGCAGCTAACCGAAAGTCAAGTCAAAACGCTCTGCGAAAAGGTAAATAAATTAAAAAATAAGCTAAGACAGGTCAGTTTTTAAGGGGTTTTTGTGTGTGTGTACCGGTACTCGAAATGAATTGGACGTGCTGCCGGATCCTTTTTGTATTGCACTGCACACCGGCTTATACTATATAAGATGGCGGAATGAATTGACATGGGTAACGGTTTGTAATGTATGAATGATAAATCATTGTAACTCGTTTGAAATCTTTGGTTTAAAATCTTGAATTCACCTTTTCGCTTACGCATTGCCCGCATTCCGTTTTGCGTTCATTACATATAATATGTCAGAATATTCTGGGGCGATTGTAAGACTGCTTTTTAACATAAAATAATGCACTATCTATATATATGCGTTTGCATAGGGCTGACGGTTAACTCACTGCTTAGGTAAAGGGTTCGTAAATCTTGGAGAGTGACTTCTGCACTTTGTGTGCAGCTATTTATGTTTTAACAATTGACTGCGCCCCCTTCTCATTTCCACTGGCATTTTTTTCCACCAAGAATCCTAAAATGGCGCCTCTCCATTCACAACCGAAGTTAAAAAAAGCAAAATACATTACGGCATATACTGCAGGGTTATTTTTTTGTTTAAAAATAGTCGTACATTTTTGTTTACATTACTTTATGTATTTTAATTCATTTTTTTTAATATTGCCTCAATGACTTGTGTATGAAGTACCTGTAAAATAATTAACTAATTTTCTTTGATTGAATCCTTTATGTAAAAGACCGGTACTTACGCATACTGTAAATTGAAGACCGAACTGGATTATTTGACAAAACTTTTATTACAATAAAACAACAAACATTTTTTTTTTAAGTGAGTCGAGGAACAATATACTGTATTTGTGAGAGGCAAGGGGTGTGCCCAGATCATACAACATATCCTAAACACACTGCCTGTAAATAAGCCTATAGACGTGTTTGAAAACATCTGTTTATAGGTCTGTTCTGTTTAAGAAAATCAAACCTCCTTGCACTAAAATTCATAAAACTACAGTCAATTAGTTTTTGTTAGTGTTTATCTGCATATTGATTTTCATTTGCCCTGTTTAGTTAAAAATCCTTCAAAAAGTGTGTCTTTTAAAAGGTTCAATGGAATACACAGGCTATGTAAGATTTCTGACTTGCAAATCAGCGAAAAAGTAATTGATGACTAATAGATTTGAGAGCATATCAGACTAAGTCATTTTCACTTGCTGTTGAGTACACACAGCATGATTGTAGGTCAGGAGACCACAGTTGGTCTGTATTTTAAAAATCGGCCAGTTTATAAATAAAAACACAACTTTGCTTGGTTCTCCCACATATTAATCTTTTAGGAAACGGCTTTCTTTATGGTCATCCCATACTTATTGTGTAACAAATTATGCTTAGCAGTTGAGCATCAGTCTGGGACATTTCCTGAAAGAAATGAGCAGGTTAAACATGTTTGTGTTTTTTTATTTTTATTTTTTTAAATCAAGATTAATCACACATAGTAAACCTACTGGTGAGAGTAGAGTCTAGTAATACACAAACCCTGTATAACTATAATTTATAGGCACACAATGGAACAGTTTATTGTAGAATGGTTGTGTGGTCTTCTCAGAATGGTAACCCTGGAAAGTGTGCAGTGACACAGAGTTTTGTCTACAGGGTTGTGGTTGTATTTTACATTATACCTTTTGATACATCATTTTGTGTTTAACACGGCGGTCTGCTTTTCAGAAGCAGCCGTGTAATACTAGCCTGCAAAGGGGCTTCTTCTCCCATGAGGTTTTGTCAGTACAGGTTAGGAGCATTGCATAAAACTGAAGGCATGCAGACCCACATTTACCTGTGGGTGTTGTTAGATAGCTAGCCATGTTGACAAATATCTACAGTAACATGCAGGGGGAATAGGTTTACACCTACCGGAATGGCATTCTAAAGGCAAACTACATTACACTTACTAAACTTCTGTACATTTGAAACAAACGATTTATACCCCAACCAAAATGTTACTTTCTTTTATACAGCGTAGTTTACTTCTGGACGATCAACTTTATTCTGTGTTTCCTCTGTCTCATAGGCTTCATAACTATCTTAAACTCCTCTGGCAAAAATGAGTCCTGTCACGATCTGGAAATACTGACTTAATCAATCTGTCACATTATAGATGTGCGATTTGTTTTCCAGATTATGGACCAGACTGTAATTAAACTGTATCTTACAATCACATTAGTGTTTTGCAGGATATTTTAAATTACATCACCACTATTAGGTAAAGTGCATATTAATCAACATTGGTTCTTTATGTAATTGCTATTTTGTTTGATTTTTAGGCTAAAGAAATCTTAACGAAAGAATCAAATGTCCAGGAGGTGCGGTGTCCAGTCACAGTCTGTGGAGACGTCCATGGGCAGTTTCATGACCTTATGGAACTATTCAGAATCGGAGGCAAATCACCAGACACAAACTACCTTTTCATGGGCGACTATGTTGACAGAGGGTATTATTCTGTGGAAACAGTCACACTGCTTGTAGCTCTTAAGGTACTTAATAATTTGTCATTATTATCTTGAGCGTGCTTTACTAAGGCTAAGTTAGAGAAGGTTTTTTTTTTACTCACACCAGGGTTCTTTAATACTTACTGGAGGTAACATACTAGTAAAAACCTTTATTTAGCTTGCTCGTAAGGAAACTGTTGTATACGAACACTGATTCATGCTTAGCTACACGACAACAATGATCAGGTAAATAAAAGCTTGTGGTCCTCTTTCCTGAAGTAGTGTTTTATTTTTCAGGTTCGATATCGTGAACGCATCACAATCCTTCGAGGGAATCATGAAAGCCGACAGATCACACAAGTATATGGTTTTTATGACGAATGTTTAAGGAAATACGGCAACGCAAACGTTTGGAAATACTTCACAGACCTCTTTGATTATCTTCCTCTAACTGCCTTGGTAGACGGTCAGGTAAGAATTCACATATTTAATAATTTTTAGCCTGTTTAAAAATCTGTTTCTCTATTTTTAACTAGTGTGTTTGAGTATACTTGTTTACCTACAGTTTAAATGAACTTGATGGATGCTTAACTAATGGAAATCTGATTGGTTAAGATATTAAATGTTTGGAGTTGATTCATTCAGTTTGTGTTTGTGGCTCATGTAGAGAAGACATATGAAGCATAATGAAACTGCTAGAAAGACGAGCGACAGGCGTTTTATTTTGTGACATGGACACGGTTTCTATACAGCATTATTTAGTAAGAGTGGGGACTGTTGAGGATCAATGCGGTAGGCTGAGTGCCAGTTTAAGGTCTCATTGATTTGTTCATTGAATAATCTATCTGGTTTAATGTTCCTGATGCAATGCTGACTTGCATATTTATTTTTTTTAATATAGATTTTCTGTCTCCATGGAGGGCTGTCACCGTCTATAGATACACTGGATCACATCAGAGCCCTTGATCGTTTACAGGAAGTTCCACATGAGGTACATTCAGTTTAACTTCATTGTTCCTCAATAAATGGGAGTACTGTGGTCAGAAAAGCTGTGATTACTAGGTATAATAAATGCATCTGTCTTTAGGTTAATGTTAATCATAAACCAAAAAACTTAACTTGATTTATTTTTCTTTTTTAGGGTCCAATGTGCGACTTACTGTGGTCAGATCCAGATGACCGTGGTGGTTGGGGAATCTCTCCGCGAGGTGCTGGTTACACCTTTGGTCAGGATATTTCTGAAACTTTTAATCATGCCAATGGCCTTACCTTGGTCTCACGAGCTCATCAGCTGGTAATGGAGGTAAGGAAACATTGGGAATCTTCTTACAAAGATTTGTTTTACTTGTGGAGCAAAATGGGTCAGAGAGCTATGAATTTAAATTACAAAATTGATTTCCCATATTCCAGTTATCTTAAATTGTGCAAATCATTTTTTAGTACCTGTCTGCATTGCTTAGACTAACAGATGCACTGTTTTGCAGGGGTACAACTGGTGTCATGATCGCAATGTGGTAACCATTTTCAGTGCACCAAATTACTGTTATCGCTGCGGCAACCAGGCTGCCATAATGGAACTTGATGACACTCTTAAATACTCCTTGTAAGTACTGCAGCATACAATTACTACAGTGCCTAAAGTAGTGTCTGGAATATTCAATATACTCTGTGTTTAATGTTAAACAAGCTGCTAAAATACACATTAACAAGTGTGCAAACAATATCTTCAGCAGCAAGTTCAAAGAAGGCAATAAAAACGCTTTGCTTTGATACTGCAGATGGAATATTTGCAAGGAAATTGAATTGGTCAAATCCTGGTTCATCATGCAATCATTGAGTTGTACAAAGGGAATAGGGTCATCATTTCACTGTTTGTCTGTCTAACAGCTGTACTATATCAAATCAAAGCCACCAAAATAATAATTAAAAAAAAAAAAAAAAAAAAAAAAAAAAAAACTTAGTCCATCTCAGGGCTTTAGTATTCTTCTAAATGATAGTTGTACACTGTTGCAGATTGCTGAATACCTTGGAATTACCCCAGTATATATGTTTTTTTTTTTTTTCACAACTGCGATCTAGTTGTTAAATGCTTGTTGTTCATTCTGGTAGTGTGCTTTTGAGAAACAAACAAAAGTTGTTTATTTTCATCCATTGGATGAAGTGATGATCTAAAAGCTTAAGGGAAAGTGTTGTGAAGAGATCACACATTAGCTTTTTGCAGAAAATATTGTCTTTATATAGCAGATTGACTTGCAATTCTTTTTTTTTTTTTTTTTTTTTTTTAAGTTTAGTGCAACACCCTCGCCTTTTTAAAAAAAAAAAAAAATTAAAAATTAATTCATGCCAGGGCATTATGAGGAAGTTCACATTGCTGCTGTCTGTTCTGTACATTCTTAGTCTCCAGTGCCTTGAACCATTCACCTTTTCCCAAGAGTTAACTCCTCTTTTTATTCCCCCTCTCTCTCCTGCTCTACAGCTTGCAGTTTGACCCTGCACCTCGCAGAGGAGAGCCCCATGTGACACGTCGCACTCCTGATTACTTCCTGTAAAACCGAATCTTAAAATCTGTACAGTATTGCCAGAATTACATACAGTCTGCCTAAATGAGATGGGTGAAGAGCAACAGTAACTTCAAATTGTCCAGTTAACCAACCTTATTTAAACATTCACACTCACTGTACAAGGACCAAAAGGTGTGCCATATTTGAAATCCAAAAGCCTCAGTCTGAGAAGACCATGATCATTTAAGACTGCACCAATTCCTCTGTGCATGATGTTCTAAGAACTTTGTTTTGTTTTTATCGCCAGGTCAACAAGCCACCGTTTCTGGCCTATTACAGTTTGTAGTTACTTTTGCTTTGTCTAAGAGATTGAACAAAACAAAGTAAACATGTTAACTTTCCATATAGCTATAGCTTTACTCAGCATGACTGTAGATACAAGGTAGCAGTAAACAATTATTGGAGCTTAAAGAACATTTTAAAACCAATACATACCAAGGCCTCCTTTACTTGTGTGAATACTTAAATCGTATTTTTTATTTTTCAGGAGATTCTGTTCATTTTAATCCTGATTTTTGTCTGCACTCTTCCTGTGTTTTTTGTTCGGTTTTTATTTTTTTCATTGTTTTGTTACAGGGTTCATACTTGATTAGAATAACTTTCCACTCGGTCTGTCTTTTCTGAAATTCTGCTTCAGAGATGTCCTGCATTTCTTCCCATAATAAACTTGTGAACCAAGTGCTTAAACATGTCTGGTTTACTTGTTTTGGAGAGAAAGCTGAATGCCATTGTTTAAATGGAAACACTAACACTTTTTGATGGGTTTATGTCTGTATTGAAGGCTCTAGGTGAATAATATTAAAGACTGAAGTTATTCCTTCTGAATTTCATGTGCAGTTGTTTTTTTTTGGGGGGGGGGGTGTTCAGGTATACACTGATTCAATGCCAAATGCTGATGTGATGGATTATAAAAATGGTGTGAAACAAGATGCCACTTGGGTTAACATTAACATGTTCGTGCATTGGTGCATATGTCAAGATGTAACTTCAGCTTGTGGTTCTTGTGTTGAGAGGATTTATTTTTACTACTACTACGGAAGATGCCCCATTCAGAGCACTGTATTTGATTTCAGACTGCAAAGCTCAGTAAACAAGGACTGGCGAGGAGTACAGCTATTTATAACATCTACTCCGCACTCAAGACAATCTGGCTTCAATTATCTAAATGGCATTTGCAAGCTGCCAAGTCATGCAATCAAGTTTTAAAGGAATCGAGCAATTTACAAACTAGCACAGATTAAATATTTTTTTTTTCTTTGACGCCGAAACTTGTCAATCCCAAAGAAATGGGCTAGACTTATCCAACAGTTTTCAGATCAATATTTTTTTGGGTAGAATGCATTTATGTATTTCTAGTACATTTGCAATGCTAAACCTCTTGTGAATCTCCATGACTTTAAGTTAGGGATCTTTTGTACCACCTTCATTGTAAACTGTACAATACAGTAAAATATTTACGTTTACAAAGTCTAAGTCTAAGCATAAATTCTGGCAAAGAAGGTGGGATCTAAACCACTGACTTCAGGCATGAAAGGTCAATGATAGAAGGCCAATAGAAGTAGTACAAATCTTTTATTTAATTCTGTACCAATTACAGCTGGGGTGAACACTTTAATCTGACAGGGATCTGGTAGCTGTCTCAAGAAATGTTTTTACATGTAATTAAAGCAGTACTTCATTTTATTTTGTTTGCTGTTTAGGTTTAACAATTCAGCCTGCTTCCAAAGGGAATAAATGATTGGGTTTGCTTTAGATAAGGGTGCTTTCTGAGGTTTAGTGGCTGGTAAGAGGATGTAACCATACATATTTTATTGCATTTGAATCGGTAATTTGAAGGAAAAACAAAACAAAAACAGGAGTTTAAGTTGGTCTTGCGTGCTTTTTCAAATTACTTTTTTATTGAACGACAAACCTGGAGAAGCATTGACATCACCTACCTGAAAATAAATGTCACTAACTTATGCTCATCCCATTGATTCTGCATTTTCAAGACCGAAATTCTAGTTTTATATTTTAATTGGTTAAGTATTGTTTTGTGTTAGTTTGCTTAAAATGTCTGAAATATAACAGCAAAGACAATTACTTCACACATATTTGCTTATCTTGACCATTACTTCTTCTAGTGATACAAATAAAATAATAACATTCCCGAAATGCATGTTTCTGTAATTTTCACTAAACAGATCATTAGATACGTGTCATCCATCAAATGCACACGATACATACATTGTGATAACAAAAACATTGTTTACCGCATCATCCAACTTAGGCAAAACTAACATATCATATGTTGCAATGCACCACACGGTCGTCAGCCAAGTTTTCTTAGAAATCCTGCTTCAATTGTGATTTATTTTGTATACTGTAAGATTCTTAAATTATATTAAAAAAATTGCACCTGAACATCAGGATTTGTTGATATCAGCTAAAAAAACAATAAAGTAAATCGCGATGGTAGCTGCACTATAAAAATCATTGCTTATATAAAGCACAACAGCCCACATCTTCCTCCACCTCCCCTTGCAATAATAATATGTGACGCACTCAACTCTGCCTGTGCAAAACACCTAAGTGAAATATCTGTAAACATGGACTTTAACGTTTAAATGTGAAATTGCACCACTTAAAATCTAAAAATAACGTCAAAATATGTATTTCCTTAATAAACTGGAAAACTGACGGCAAAAGTAGAAAAAAATAAAACAGGCACTGCAAGTGGCGCCCTACCGTGGCGTCGCCGTGGTGCAGTTACAAAAAGCAACGGAATATTTGCAGTTTGTATTATTGGGACACACGTCGTATTTGCTTATATCTGTGGAATAATTGTTTATTCACTGTAAGTATTACTTTAAACTGTTTTTGAAATATATGAACTGGTCAAATTGATTGCCGTTTGGACTTTGCGTTATGTGTAATCAACCTTTTCTCCCTTCTTTGTTTAAAAACGAAATGTTTCGATTTCTCGAGTGTGGTTGCTAGGAGAGGCCTTCCTTATGATTGAGTGTTCTGTTTATATAATTTTTTTCTAAATCGGTGGTATACAAGTAAACAAAAACAACCGCCCTAACACTAAAAAGGCACGGCAAAAAATTAGTTTGTACGTTAAATGGGGTAATAAATAAATGGAATTGTTTGCAATGAGTGTCCTGCAGGCCTTATCCCGTCGGATCAGTGGATATTTTAAGAGCGATGACAGCAGGAAAAAGAAAGTCGCCACCATGTTTACAATATTACTAGCTTGTTCAGAAATGCTATTAAGCGTATTGTATATTAATAGAACAGTAATAGTAACACATAATTAGATAATCAAATAATTTACAATATTTTTAAATAGTATTTGACATAAGCTCATTCATGTTTATCGTTTTTTGCATCTCTAGTCATTAACTCTTACGTCCCTGCCTGTCACAATTGTTTGTGTGTGTGTGTGTGTGTGTGTGTGTATGTGTGTGTGTGTGTATATATATATATATATATATATATATATATATAATCATCTTCAGCCTTTTTCAATCCACTGCTGGATGAAGGCCCCCCACGATTCTGTCACAAAAGCCTGTGCTGCGTCCCTCATCCACGTTGCTCCAGCGTGTTTCCTGATTTCATTTTGCCATCTTCCCGGAGGTCGTCTTCTTGGTCGCTTTATAGCTCTTCAGATCCAGATATAAAGATATATAAATAAGTGAATCACGGACGTGACAGGTTGTGTTTGCAGGGTGTAAGCATTGTAGAATAATGCATAGTCGTTGAGCATGGAATTATCTGATTTTACAAGATTCTGGTTTGGACGTTTGACCTAATGTTTCAGTGTATTAAGATTTCTGGGTCCGATACCCTTCCCTTAAACATGGGAAACTTGGATTTTTCTCTTTCCCTTTTTTATTTCAGATCAGATGCTTAGCTGTGTAGAAACATCTCCCCTATATTAAACATTTTAACAAATGTACTGTATTACATTTAACTTACTACTGTACAGAGGGTTTTTTGGTACAATTTCCAGTTAATTGTATCAAATTGCTTTAATATTCTTTTCACTGTGTCTTAAATGGAGACAGTTTACGATGTTTGGGGTTTTAACTTTGGTGAAAAAAATTAATATTTTTGGGGCTTTTTTTTTTTTTTTTTTTTACCGTTTTACTTCGGGAATGCTTGAAGATGGAAACTACCAGAATCACTATCAATACTTGTGGATTGTTGTGAAAATAGTGAAATTAAAACATTTGTATACCATTTCATTCCAGATGCCCACCATTAAACTACAGAGTTCTGATGGAGAGATTTTTGAAGTTGATGTTGAAATTGCAAAACAGTCTGTAACAATTAAGACTATGTTGGAAGGTAATATGTTTGAATTTTACATATAGTGACTAAGTACACATTCCTAGTTCTAAATAATTTGTCAAGGAATTTAGATTTTTAAGATATTATTTTAATTGTATTAACTTATTTCAGTGCTACAGTTCAGGGAAAGTACAGAATACTGACATTCTCTAACAGCAGGGAAAGCTGTGCTTTATTTATTTTATTTATTTATTTATTTTTATAAATTTGTTATGTTTCATACATCCAGATTTAGGAATGGATGATGAAGGTGATGATGATCCTGTTCCTCTTCCCAATGTTAATGCAGCTATTCTTAAAAAGGTAAAGTTGCTTGCTAAAGACTGAAGCCCTTAGAGCTTTTTATTCTCCAGATTAAATTGATTCCTTTCTCTCATGGATGACATTAACCATTTAAATTACGTTCACTTTGTGCTTCCCAATGCAATGAGTTTGTAAAATACAAGAAGTTAGGGACATATTCTATCAGTGAGTTGTAATTGAAACAATCTTCATGTTATGTCAACCTTCTTTTGTATCTATGACTGGAAATTAATTTTGTTCTGTAGCTTTTCTGTAACTTGTGCAATGAAGTGTAAAACACTGCAAATCTTAGAATACATTTGGAAGAGCTGTGCTGCGTGGACCCTACTCCCTTAATCCTTCAGTTTTCAAATGGTCTGCATTTCATACTGTTCTAGGTAATCCAGTGGTGCACTCATCACAAGGATGACCCCCCTCCTCCTGAGGATGATGAAAACAAAGAGAAGAGAACAGACGACATCCCTGTCTGGGATCAGGAGTTCCTCAAAGTAGACCAGGGGACTCTTTTTGAACTCATTCTGGTAGGTAACTCTTTACTTCAACTTTCACAATAGTAACAAACTTAAATGCTCAAGAAAATGAGGACCAACTTGACTCTGATTTCAAGTTGTTTATCATGAGGACCTTATGGGTTGGCCCAGTTGTCTACTTGTGCAATAGTTACTCTATCCTACTCCGTCAAGTGTTTCTTGCTGCACAGAATTCCTAGATGTAACATTAGCCTACCAGGTCAATTCAGTTGGGATTGACCTTTTGTGACCTGTTCATTTATCAGTCAGCAAAGGAAGGGGGTCTGTAAAACTAATTTATACCATATCTAAAGACTTGTGTGATTAGAAGTACTTGTGACATATCACTTTACTGGCTGTATTTACCAACTGAAGAGTAAGACCACAGGTGTTAAGATCTCTCAAGCTCCTGACAGAAATTGTGCAGTTAGCTTATTCCTTGGAGTAGGTGTTCCCCCTTCTTCTCGGACTGTGTACTTGTACAGTGAGTGTTCTGGGGACATAAGGGGGTGCATGTCGGTGTATTTGTCACACTTTCATTTTTACATGTACATATTGTGCTCTACTTTTATGACATTGATCCTTCATTTTGTATTTACAGATGATGATTTTTTTTTTGTTATGGTACTAGACAGTACTAACTCTGGTGCTAAATGATATAGAATAAAGTTCCTGTAACAAGATTGGGTGTAACAAAGACAAGAATGTAGGCTGACCACATTCCTGCAAACATTTCTACTGGACTTGTTCTCCCAGGGATCAGCCCTTAAATCTTATGTTTAGCTGTGCACATGTCTTATGTTCAGATTTTATTTATTTTTGTTTCCTTTACACAGGCTGCAAACTATTTGGACATCAAGGGCCTTCTAGATGTCACTTGTAAGACAGTTGCAAATATGATCAAAGGCAAAACTCCAGAAGAGATTCGGAAGACTTTCAACATAAAAAATGACTTTACCGAGGAAGAGGAAGCACAGGTAAGGAAGACTTGCTTCTGTTATACACTACTTGTTATAAGGTAGAAATGTAATCTGAAATGCTTTGGGGGGCCTGCTATATTGATATAGGGATACTTCTGCAGTTTAGATAAGGATATACCCTTACTGTTGCACGAATAAGGATTGATGAATAATCTATGAGCTGGGGAGCAAGGGCAATGCAGTGTAATCTGCAAAACATTAAGAATGAATGCAAGGATAGGTTCCAAAGTGAGATCCATTTAAAGAAAAATAAATCACACAGCAGAATTGAACGTATAAAGTTATTTGATGCTAGATCTCAACAATTGTTGTATAAAGGATGATCTGCTGTAATTACATGGTGAACAGCTGCACTTTCAAGCCTTAACTTTACATTTTTATTATTTTAGGTACGCAAAGAGAACCAGTGGTGTGAAGAAAAATGAGTTTCTACCTGCTAACACTGACACGCTGTAAGGATCGTTCCAAATACTGGTTGCACTGCGCTGTTCATAATTATTGCAGTAAAAATAGAGCAGCAAATCACTTGTGCATTCACAGCATGATAATTCCCATTGCTTGTTTGGTGCAAATAATTTAAATGTTTATTATTCACCCCCTCCTCATTGTTCCCTTTTTGTTTTTACACATGTATCTGGGTTTCTATTACTGTTTTCTTTATAATGGAAAATGAAGATTATGAACCTTTGAAGGCCCAAACATTTTTTTTTCTTGTTTCCATTTTTAAACATTAGGTTCATGTTTAGCATTTTACAGGAAACTTCATTTTGTGTGTGTGTACCACAGCTTTTAGGTAGCTAAACATTGTAAATAAAACCACTTGCAAATCCATCTGTATGCTGTCCAGTTTCTGACAATTGCAATATAATAAAATAAAAACAAAACTACTACTTTTTCTTCTTTGAATGATGTGTTTTGTTCTTATTCAACATGTCCAGCTGAAAGTTGTCCCGGTACCATAAAATGCTTTAGTGCCTGTGCCTACAAAGTGAAACTAAAACCCTTCTCTGATGGAGCACTCTTGTGGGCCCTTATACTCAGCCGTGGCCAGTACAGATTTGTAAAGTAAAATGTTTTGAATTTACTGAATAATGTATACCAAAGCCTGTACACATTTCTGATGTGTCTGTATTTTGCAGAAATACCCCTTAATTGTGTATGTCGGGGGTGACCTACAGTATACAAATATTATTTCAGCCTGTTTCGGGCTTGCTAAGAATAATTCATTGACAACGGGTGGAGAACCAGGACCCCTTTGGACCACTCTAGTTTAAATGACCCAATAAATAAATACTTTTGAATTATTTGAATAGAAGATGTGAAATTGAGTTTTGGCGTAAGTTTTGTTATTGGTTAAAATACATTTTTAAATATCCATGATGGGTTTCTTAATGAACAAATAAAACAAACTCCACTCCAAGGTAAAATCAAACAAATTTAATATTTGTATCCATGTTCTGTACACTGTATCATTGCTACATGCATGAAGTGGTTTACATTTTTAGGCTTGATATTTCTGAGTTCTGCATTCATGAATGTAATGATTAATGGCACAACACCTTTCTCAATTAGATCCGAGACAAAAAAAAAAAGTTGCAAGTCAAAATAATCCAATTTTGAGAAAAAAAAAAGATTTATTTTTTGCATTTATATATATGGTAAAGTATTAGTGAAACCAGCTACTTGAGACATTGTTATCAGGTGTCTAAGAACGTGGGAAAAAAAAAAAAAAAGTTTTTGGTATGTACTTTAATAAGGCTTTTTATTCAGGCAACTCCAAAGCCTACAGTAATATTTTTAGCATTTCACTGTAAAAAGTAGATTCTAATATCACAGCACCATCGGCTGGAGTGGAGTAGAACAGATCACAGGACTGGATCACAATAAGCCTGATGTACTCAGAAGCGAGATCCATTATCAAAACTGAGTACAAAATATTTTAACAGACAAAATAAAGCTATCTTTTTCTTTTTGGTAGAGTGAGGCAGAAGTCACAATTGAGCAAGAAGTTATCCATTTTCTGTCACTGGTGTAAAAGCAGTTTGTTTTTTTCTTGCAGATGTGAATAATTTACCTGTTCTGTTTTTCTTGGCAGCAACACTTTGTTTACAGGCACGTCTAAGATTCTGTTTCTGTTTTGTCTTACCGACAATTACATGTTGAACACAACCTTAAAAACATGCTGTAAATTCTACAAGACTGAAACATTAAAAGCAAAGCAAACATTTATATATATATATATATATATATATATATATATATATATATATATATATATATATATATATATATATTTTTTACAAAACAATTACATATAAAAGTGTTAAACATTTAAAGCATCAAAAGGGTCAAATTTTGACCAAGATCCACGTAAGACATACAGTACCCATTTGGTTATTCTTTGAGAGATCTTTTTAACTCAACAATCTTCAGATTTACTGAAGCACTGCTGAAAAATATATCTCATAATGGATGTCACTTTGGAAATGGAGATCACTTTTTATCCACAACCACAAAACGCCAGCAAATGTAGTGCACAATTTCAACACCATAAACTGAGTAACAATTACCATTTTTCTACCTAATAATTGCTAGTAAGACTGCAGAAAGCACAAGCTGACTTCTAGTATACAATACTTTTTTGACCGTTGAGCATTTTTTATATAAAATATACTTCCGGGCTAGGACTGCAGTATGCAGATATTGTATGTAGAGCAGCACGCTGATTTTTTTGCAATATAAGCATGAATATAAATTGCTTTTTTTAGACTAGTTAATGGTTTAGAAGTATTTTTTTAATTTTTTTTTTTTGTTTTTATATATTTTATATTTTTTGTTTTATTTATTTTCTTACTTTCAGGTCCTGAACACTTAGGCTATCCTGATTTTTTAAAATGTTCATTTTCAGAAATATATTAAATTTAAAGAGCTGCTTTCTTTACCTTTGTGCATTTCATAAGCTCTTGGACCTTCCTTGAGTCGTGTAAGTGCCTTTGCACCAACCCCCCCCCCCCCAAAAAAAAAAAAAATTGACTTGGTTACATTAACAAATCAATTTTGTAGTACTGCAAAATGCAGTACAATGTGCTTTAAACTTGATATTATCAAAATCAGCAATGACCCAATATCCTCTACATAAAATCCTTACCCTACTTCATATAACTTCATAAATGTGGCAGAGTAACTACTGGCAAATTAAGAATTGAATACAGACTGTACAATTTTGTGCTTCAAGTTAAAAAATAAAAACCAAAAACACCCATCTGATATGTTTAAAAAAAAGAATCTTTGGAAATTGCAACTGAATCCAGTTGAGGTTGGATTTGCCAATTTCTTCAGAAGGAACCTGCATGCTTTTAACCAACATGCATATTGTTAACAGGCAGGCCTTTTTAAAATGTCAGTAAACATTTCAGTAACGAATAGCAGTCTTTAACAGGATTGTACCATTTCTAAAGCAAGTAGTAGGCAAAAGCATAGCTAGTGAGATTCATGCAATATGCCAGTATACAGATGACTTAACGTTGTTCTCAGCTGTCTTCCAGAGTGGCAGATTGTAGATTTATTCCAAAATGTTGTGTGTTTTATCATTTTAACAGTTAATACACAGTGACAAACTTACAGCTCCAGAAACGGTTAGAGCAAGCATCATTTCCTTGGCATCAAGGGCAAAAACAAAGGCAGGTAAAGAAAGCAGAACACACTTTGAGCAGCTGGCGGTTTTCTTGTTACTCCTGTCATGGTAAAATGCTGGTGGAAGGTATTTTCAATACCCTGCAAGTCTCATTAATGCATCAGTTTTTATATTCTTGTATGCGACACTATGTTTGTGTGATAGTGGCACTGTACACTGATGATGATGATGATGATGATGGCTGGCGTGTCATTGGCAGGCGATGTCGTGAGTCCAGTGAACTTGGTACTGACAGTCCAGCGGGCTTGGTGTTAGCTGAAAGGTCGAAGGGGGTCTGTTCTCTTAGGAATGAGTCTGCGGAGCCAGCAAGGTCTTCGGGAGTTTGATGTAGATGAGGGCGGGCGTCAGTGGGAGAGAGGGGAGAGTCTATAGCACTTCCATCGGAAGAATCGGGGCTGGCGCACCCTCCTCCTTGAAGGTAGCGAATGCACTTCTTTTTCCTCCTAGGAACAGTCAAGAGAGTTATCTGTAAATAAAGGGTGGATTCAGTGTCACCAGTGTGGAGTGATTTAGCATTCGCCATTGAAGAACAAGGGGAGTGGGCTTTCTGGTCTGAAATAGTTTGATAGTTTCTTCTCATGATTCATTTTTAACAGGGTATGTGCTGTGTTTTTTTTTATGTTTTCCCAATTGAATGTCTAAATCATTAGACCTTATTAAAAATGTGTTCATGCAGTCATGCTGTATACTAAACACCTGCCCCAACAGTTTTACAAAGAACTGCCCATTCCAATTCAGCATTAAGTTTAACATGAACGCATGGCAACATTGGTCAATGGAAACGTAGATTATAGGTACTAACCACAAGGACATTTTGTTGGGCTCCATATTACTAATGTGTTATTTCAATTTTAACAAGCTTACACTAGAGGGCAGTCCAGAAACTCGTTTTATTAACAGACATAGTAACCACTGCTCTTTTGGAAATCTTCCAAACAATAAAAAAGAAGAACTATGACACGGTTAGACGCGGCAGACTATATCAGTAAGTTCAGATTTGAATCACTACCATTCGAGGTAAAGTCCAAAAAGACCTGGGAAAGTTGTCTGATAAGGGGAACTGACATGTAGCGAAGCATTTTATTTTCATCATACTTAAAAGGTCATATTTAACCATCAAAAGTTTACAGTGGTATGCAGAGGCTCGACCGCATTGATTGAAAAGTGAATGGAGATTTGCATAACAAATGTCAAAGTGCAGAAAGCAAGCTTTTTTGTGAGTTTATTATCTTTTAAAAACATACCTAGGAAGATCAGAATTATACAAACTTATAAGAAAGAGACATCTAAAGCAAAATTTGTCAGCCACAATGCAATACGAGGGGATGAAGATGAAGCTGGGTTTTTATCAACATGTTGATAAAAGAAAAGAACAAAAACGGCATACAGGATTTCACCCACGCACAATACACAAGGTGGTTAGAATGACAAAGGAATGCTTTCAATTTCATTCCTCATAACATTACTGCCATTACCAACCAAAACAGATGTAATATATATATAATTATTGTTTGTATATGAGATAAACATCATACTTGGAATTTTCTGCAATGTTTTTCATTTGTTTGCTTTCTTTTTTCACAGAGCAGTACTACAGATATGTTAAAAATAAAAAGACATGACCCTTCTGGTCTTCAGACAGTCATAATAGTTATCTTAAATGATAATCTGTGACAGAGCGCACCTTGCATAGATCAAATCTTTGTACATTTCAAAGTACCGTACTGGCAACTTTCAAGACAACACTGAACAACACTTACATACTTACACTGCGTCTCTCCATATCGAAGTTAGTGGTCCTTTTTTCCCCCTTTTATTTATTTATTTATTTATTTATTTATTTATTTATTTACAATGATTTCAAAGTCCCGCTGTGTTTGAGATCAAATGATTGCAAAACATTTTTGAAAATGCACTTTAATTGTTTGTTTTTTAAAATGTTTTGAAGAAGGATGGCAGAGTGTGTTCTAGGCAGTTCTGACAACCGCTGGAAATACAGATTATCTCTGTAAAAACAACAGCTGAGTTACTAGACAAAAGCGACACTGCGTTCAAAAGATGAACAATAAGAACTACAAATGGGTGCAATGGTAACCACAATGCAGTTTGCATTTGCTTTTGTTTTTTTGAGGTCCTTATCCAGCTTAGTTTCTTTTGCACTGTCCAGCCTACAGCTATGGCCAAATGTTTTGCATCATCACCCTACAGAATTTTATTTCATAAAGTCGAATGAAACCTGCTGAATAATGTTATGTTAACATAGTGAATTACATACTGCTTTGTAGTTTTCCATATACGAAAAAAACATGAGTGTAGTTTCTTTGATTACATTATGTAAATAAAAGACCTAAATTATGTTCATATATATATATATTTTTTTTAATGGTCTCAATCCTAAAATGATAGGTGATGCAAAATGTTTAGCCATTAGTTGTAGTTCTGTAATGTTAGTAACGGAGTCATGCAGAGCACAGCAGAGAGAAAGCATTGCCAGCAGCAGCAGCAGCACACTGAGAGGTTGTGATACCGACCTGCAGGGGTCGCACCAGTCCGTTTGTTGATTGAGGCCGAAGCGAGCTCGGCATTTCTTAGGAGAGCCAGGGTCTGAGCACAAGACAGCATGCGCAGTGGACAGCGGGGTTGAGGGAGAAGGAGGAGGAGGAGGGACAGAACAGAGGGAAAAATAGAACGCAGATTAAAAAATAAAATGTTAGCGTCTTGTTATTGAAGCGTTGAAAACACAGCTGCTTTATTCAGAAGAAGAAGGAGACAATTATTTAACAGGTTCTTAGGACCGCTTTGGTACGTCAGATGAGGAAGGTGCACCTCCGTTTTCAAAGGTTAAAGGAGCTTGCCAATAACAGTCATGTTGTTCTGTTTGAGTCATTCCCGACACTTACTAACCCAACCAAACACAGCTACTTCTAGAGCAGGGCAACGTTCCGCCTCTGTTGGCATACAACTGTGATTGCAACACTACACTATGGGTGTGTTAAGTAACCGAGTGTCTCAGAGCGCTCTGAGCTACTCAGGAGGAGTAGAACGGAGCATGCCGTTAAGTGGGTTCTTTCACTGAGCTGCTCTGAGCGGCTCACTTTCTTAACACACCCTATATCTGAAGACAAACACGTAAGCAAGTACCAACTGTTGATCATGTTTAATGAGCTTAATGTTTAATAGCTAGAGTACACTACATCTTATAGTATGTAAAACACCCACTTCAGCAAAGTGATTGCAGCTTTTGTATAATTTCAGATTCCTGGTTTTATAGATTTTAAATATTGGTAAATAGTTTTAAATGGATAGAAGTACAATAAAATGATATAATTAAATAGCTGGCAGTAGTAATTATGATCAAATGCAGTTGCAATCACATAATAACCCAACATAATCATTAATATTAACATGTTTCGCTCCAAGATAATTTTTTGGTCTGCCAATCAAAAAAAAGTACTGCCAGATTAGCACATTTTTTGCCACGCACCTTCAGTGTTTGCATCTCATTAATTGTAGTTACGTTACATTTTGGAGAGAAGCCCCCGGTGTAGTTTATGGTATTGCTTTACCTAAGTTGGAGTCTGGCTGCTTCTCTCTTTTTCTTCTTTTCTTCTTGCCCTAAAATAAGAGAAAATAAAAAAAACACATGAGATGAACATGCAGATGACCTGTTTACTTCAAAGTACTAGGATTCTTTGTCAATCACACAGTGCAACCTTGTTATCAGGTAGCTCTTCATAGTGTAAAAACTGATATATGGTTATTCCCATAATGCTAGTTCAGCTGCCCTTGCATTCTAGTTATAAGGAAGAGCACAAGTACAGCAGTCTCTTAGCTATGGCTCCCCGCTAGAGTTATAATGAGGTTGCACTGTATTGCATTCACAGCTGTCAAGCTGGTTTCCTGAGATTCCATTAAATCTGCTCTTATTTGTTCTTCACAGTAAGCTGTTAAAGTTCACAGATGATGAATGGTGACCAAGTCCACTTGATTGATGATTTAAACTCCTGAAGCTACACTGAACTCTTGCCAAAAAAAAACCTTTTTAGGTACATTAGGTCAATTGGACTTGCCCAAAAAACTTTTTAGGTACATTTAATTTATATATTATTACACACATACACAGACACACACATACACCAACAGTGAAAGAACAGAGAACTCAAGAGGCATTGAGGCTAAACCTCTGATCACCATAGCAGAAGAGAGATTGAAATAAGCAGGTCATACATCCATGTAATATAAGGACTAATATAGAAGGGACACATTAACGAGGAGACATTAAAACTGCACAGAAGCATGAAGGGACTGGAACATTTCTAAACAAAAGCATGCACTGGAACCTTTTATATATTCAAGTGTGAAGAATCAGGATAAGCCATATGCATAAAAAACAGGTACTGTAGACAATCTCAAACTACGGTATATGGTTACAGCCAGCATAGAAGTGAGCCATCCTGAGAGTAGTTAAAGGGCCACTGTACTATATATGTTGAAAGTAGTCAAATCGGGACTAGAGAAAGGATTAGCAGCCGTTTTAGGTTTCACCTCCGACTTTTTAAATGAGTCTTTGTGGCTTGAGTGAAGGTGGAAAGATCCAAACCACAGCAAGCGTATATACATCGTGGGAGGAACTGTACTTCCTGTCTGATAGCGGATCACATGACTGGGATATGTGACCTAGATTTCGATCTCCCTTTCGCTTAAAGGAGGAGGGTAAGAAAACCGAGCAGCCATTAAAGAATATTATATATTTAAACTAATAACAAAAGATAATACATTTTGGATTTCTAATATAAATGGGAACAGATATTTGAAAAGGGTACTTATTTCTTTGCGGCTTGTTTGGTGTCTGCCAAAAATATGTAGGTGCCAGTATATGTGTAGAAACTAAAAATACACGAGCTGTGATCACACATTTGACTGTTCACACTCCAAACACAATGCAATCTAACGCCTTGCTTGTTTACACAGTCTCTTCAGTAAATCAGAGGGAGGAGTACAAACAGATTTGCATGAAGAGAAAGTCAGCAGCTTGGGCTTGATAAGAACAATTTTATTGTCTGTATGACAACTTATCTGCCCTGTTTTATGCACATTTTAATTAGCTTCATATATATATATTTTTTAAATAATGCCCTTTTTAGTTGTTAACAGTTGTTTTTGTAAACAGCCTTTGTTTTCTATTTGTTTATTAATTGATCAATTACAGTAACTAGAAGTCATGCTTTTAAGCAACATAGAAGTTAATTTTTGTGTTCTTTTTAATTCCAGCATTTGGGTCAATGAATCACAAGCATTTTTTAAAACATTTTCCAGCACTCCCCAATAAATACATTGAAGTCCATGCACCAAATTTGAATCACGGGTATACCTTATAACCAGACTGAACTAATCACCGAAAGTTGAAAAAAATAAATAAAAAAAGACCGCACAATCACAATGCAAAGCCATCACCATAGTCTTGTACTATTATACAATTGCAAAAGGCATCTGAAAGCACCGACACTTGCTGTGGGTTAAAGTACATATGAATAAAGTGTAATTTAGTGGATACAGGTCATCAAATTGGTTTTTAAGAAAGGATGATGTTATGTAGGAGTGCACTGTAATGATTAACGGGAAAAGTCCTTGTGCTCTTTCCTCTCAGCACACATTTTTCCATTTCTGCACCATGCTTACTGAGGATGCCCATCCAAATATGTGTCTGACTTTAGGGGTGTCTGTACCCTGTCCTTGTCGACCTACCCCCATACCTGGATACCCATATTGAGTGTACTGAAGTGTTTACTGATAGTATCTACAATGAAAAGCCTCCATGTACTGTAATACACAGCAATCCCATGTAATGCTGCCTTCTCTAAAATCCAGATGCCTAGAGAGAGTGGAATAGCAAGCCCACTGCTGTTAGTAGAGTAAGTTGTGTAAAATATTTGCCCTACCCAATCTGCTTTATTCTTTTCCCCCGATCCCCCTTTAAGGTTCGTTTCCTGCAAGAGGGCAATATCAACTTTCAGCTTCTTTAAATCATCCAAAATAGTCATGCTATTAAAGTCTTAAATAGCTCTCAGATTCCACGATACTTAAAGAATTTAGGTCTATAATGCAAACAGCAGGGTACAGATTTGGACAGCAATAACCCAAAGGAGCCCAGACTCTGACCAGCGTCATGCAGGATGTATCTGTTGTTCAAGTATTCTAAATCTGCCATATCTACTCATGCTGGTATGAAAACGACCCTGTTGCTGGAGGCCAGAACAGAATTACAGGAGTTACAATACACCCAATTGTAATCATTACAGATGGAGCCAGTTTTGACTAGTTACAGCAATGAATACTCAACTAAACAAGCCTTAACTGCGATAAGTTGCATGTAGAAATAATATACAAGGTATGTACAATAATATTTATCCTTTTGCATGTCCTAATAAAAAGCCCTCTTTTATATGAGGCTTGCAATTGATATGCATGCTTCCTTAGAAAAAAAAAAAAGAACACAAAACAAAGACTGAGACGAAAGACTCGACACAATGCATAGATCAGCGACTGGATTCTGAGTGAAGAGATGTGATTCACTTACATAGTTGTCTCTGGCTGACCAGCTTGGGTACAGCTGCATGTGGAGCTGCCTTTCTTTCCTGGCCAGCTCATAGTACTTGGCTTGTTCTTCTCTGGTAAGGGCATGCCACTGTAAAGAGACAAAAAAAGAGAGAATTCAAGAAATGCACACGCAAGAGGCACTGGAGGTGGAGGAAATAAGAAGGGGTCTCACTGATTCCGCTACCTCACTGTACTGCAAATGCAATGCGTTATGTTGTTTTTGTTGGCTTATCGGGTCACTCACCCTTCTCCCCAAGATCTGGTTGATAGCGGCGCTCTCCTTCAGGGTGCACTCTGCTATCACCTTGGCACGCATCTCCTTCATGTACAGCATGAACGCATTCAGGGGCTTCTTGATCACCGGCTTCTTGGGCTCCTTCTCCCTCTTTGGCTCCTGATGTTGCTTCCTATTTAAAACACACACACACACACACAGAGAGTTAACCTGCCAACCTGGGACACGTGTTTTAATATTGAGGACGTGCTTTAAATCCTCTCCTGCAGCAATAAAATACACTTACATTTACATTATGTTGAATTATTTGACTAATTTTGATTATTTTGAAATTTGATATTCTGGTTTAATTCATTCATTTTCTTCTGTAAATGAATCATACTTAAAACAATTAAATACATTCAAATAATAATATTAATAAAATAGTTGTTCTAATAGCATAGTAGCTAATAAACATATAACTTTTCAGGAAAGGTACAGAGTATCATAGTATCAGAGAATAACATAGCAGGACTCCCAGTCGGTTTGTTGCTATTGGGTCATACATACACATACATGTTTCTGTCATACTGGTCATGCTCATGTTTGCCTGAAGGGGGCACTATTGCTGGGTGAGGGATCCCTGTAGAGTGCATGCCTGGAGGACCCAGCATCAGTGAGTGAGGAAACCTGGAAAAAAAGAACTGAAATTATGTTGA
Source organism: Acipenser ruthenus (assembly GCF_902713425.1). Lineage (NCBI taxonomy): Eukaryota > Metazoa > Chordata > Actinopteri > Acipenseriformes > Acipenseridae > Acipenser > Acipenser ruthenus. The sequence goes on from NC_081210.1 coordinate 27,370,127, forward strand.
ATTCCAGGACCCTCAGTTGTTACTGCGTTACGCAGATAAAAGACTTGCCTTTCATTTTTTTTTTAATTAAAAACAATACTTAAATGTACCAAAAAAAAAAAAAAAAAAAAAAAAAAAAAACACGCTAGGACTGGTATGCCAAAGCCTTCAAATAATCTGAACACTGAAACTACTTTTCTTCTGGCACCAGATGGCGCTCTATTTACACTGCAAAAAAAAAAAAAAACGAAAAAACCCAGTGGAGTCATTGTTTAATTCAACTTTAACATTGCATACCTGTATAAAACCGAAGACCACCATTGAAGAATAGAAAATAGGTACATTGAATGACATGGTTTTTGTAATTAGAAAAACTGATAGCACATAGACTAAAATCAACCCAATTTTAAGAGGAAAGCATTTTTGCACATGATACTAAGCACTTTAGTTTTACAATATTCTCAGTTCACAGACAAAGCTACAATCCAACTTGTTGAGCTGAAGCACAGATGAGCAATTTAACAGACGAGGCGAAGCGATTTAAAAATGAATAACTATGATATTCTAATAATCCACAATAAATACTGTCCTGAAGCCATTTCATCTAAAACGATACTGTTATAGCGAGGGTAGCTAATGCTTGATGCGCTAACCTAACCAAGCACAGGACAGCATTCATAAATTAGGAGTAGCTGTGCGTTCACTACACAATGCACAATTTTCCTTTAGTATTTTGGTTTATTCATGACATCCCTTCTGAAAGACGACATTGCCCATTATTATTTAAACCTATTGATCACTGATCATTCAACAGACGTCAGGAAATAAGACCCTCTTATGTAATATTGTGTGGAATAGAAAAAACATCTTCCCGTTCTGCATTGCAAAGAACTCTTCAAAACAAAGCAAAACAAACACAAAAAAAACAGGCACACGGAAAGCAAGGCAGCGTCACTCCTGAAGGACAGTCATGACAGTGAGCACCACGGGAAGCCGCTTGCAACGGGGCAGGCGTAAGCATCAGCGAGGCAGGGGGCGGCTGGTACCCCAGCCCGGCTCAGCCCATACCTACCTGGAGAAGGAAGAGCCGGCAGGGAGCCCTGAGGAGTACGGCTGCCTGAATCCGCAGGGAGCGATCGGATAAACAGGCTGACTTTGCCTGCGATTGGGGTAAGAGAGAATCGGTCAAGCTACTGGACAAAGCAGCTACATCAGCCAAGTTCGCTAGTTTTGATGATACACATCACTGCCTTTTGTTATCTTATGCGGTCCTTCGTGGATAAATAGAGAAGTTGACAGTCTTGATTTGACAACCACCACGGTGGACACTTCGGTTTGGCCCCTTTATATCACTTCAACCTTTCATAAGTTGCTGATATAGATTTACTGCCAGGTAAGAGCCAGTGCCCATTGATGGTCACCCCTCTGATTAAGAAGTATGGATCTATCTGAATCTAATTGTATTGTTTAATATAAACCAATAAACAAATAAAAAAATGAAATAACATTGCAACACCACCAGCTTCTTAGACTCCTTGAGATAAATACTACTACTAAAGACAAGCACGAGACAACAACACCTCAAAGGCTGACTGCTGCTGAGCCTCTTTCTGAAGGAAATCCCTTGAGAACACGGGACGAACACCGCGAACACAATGGCCGGGTCTCACGCCTCAAGGTTATCAGCAAAACCACGGCGCTTTGATGTATTAACAGCCCACTATAACAGCAGTGGGACACCCTCCAGTTCAAGGTCAGGGGAAGTGGGTATGTTAATAGGTAAAGGAACAGGGCCTGTGAAGTCACTGGTTCCCCATTCATTTGGAGCAGCTCCCTTATCAGGACTATTCATTTGCAAATCAGCGAGTCATTGGGCCAGTTAAGATGCACATGGCTGAAGTGAGAAGCGCAGCCTGGTGCATTGCACTTGGGGGGGGGGGGGGGGGGGTAAGCTTCCATTCAGTTCAATAAATAAATAAATTATTATTATTATTTGTTTCTTAGCAGACACCCTTATCCAGGGCGACTTACAGTTGTTACAAGATATCACATTATACATTATTTCACATATCAAATTATTTTTACATACAATTCCCCATTTATACAGTTGGGTTTTTACTGGAGCAATCTAGGTAAAGTACCTTGCTCAAGGGTACAACAGCAGTGTCCCCCACTGGGGATTGAACCCACAACCCTCCGGTCAAGAGTCCAGAGCCCTGACCACTACTCCACACTGCTGCCCCTATATACAACTGACTTAACCTAACCGAATCCCAGCACACTGCATTTAGTTGTCTTGTTTTTTTTTCTGATTAAGGGATTACCACTGTATTTCTGCAGTTTACCTGCTTTTCCTATGCATATACTGCACTGTGCATTTACCACGGTGTTAACCATGCTTTACCATAATTGTCATGGGTTATTGCCAGTTATTTTGAATATGTTCTACTATACTTTGCTGTGATTTTACCACAGTATATTGCATTCAACTTGAGACATATGATGATGGTAAACATTGACAAAGAGTTGTGAAAGAGCAGAGCTAGTCTGAGTTATATTAGCCCTACAAGTAATCAGTCATTTGAAAAATAATTCCCTTGAGCCCATAACAAGACTTTGGAAAACTAACAAACAAACCTAAAATCTCACAGAGAATTCTACATATTTTTTTAATTTTCAAAGAACTTGGAAATTACCCTCAAAGCTTTTTATAAAGCAAATATTCCAGAAGATGTTTTACCATAATAATAATTACAAAAAAAAAAAAAAACTTCCGCAATGCAAATATTTTATTTACGAAAGCTGTACAGCATGTGCATCTGCCTTAACATCCCTCTGGTTTGAATCTATAAAACGTGCTGGCATCATTCTTTCATGAGCTCTTCAGCAGTAAATCATTGTGATATAACACATGGAAAGTTGTAAGCAGCAGGGTGGATCAATGCTATACATTTCTGCCTCTATACCAACAACAGCAGCAGTAAGGGTCTTGCACATGTATGCCACTCTAGGGCTCACCCATTTGAACAGCCCCCCCCCCCGGCAGCTTCTTCGAGTCATTTTCCCTCCCCCGATATGCACATTTGTGGGAATTGAGAAGTTACATTACACTCTCAAGAGTTAAATTGACATATAGAATAAGAAAATATCATGAAAAGATCTTTACTTCAAATCTCTTTTCTCTAAATAGTCGTCCGTTTTCTAGTGTTTTGCAATGTTTAAAACACCTTTCTCAGGGGAGCGTGTGTTCCAATTCAACAGGAAATTATGTGGTGGTACTTAATTACATTTGAATTGCTGTCACTTATTATATAAAAGTATTACACAACAGGGACGGGAAAAAAAGACTCCAATTGCGTAGCAGTTTGTTCCATTCCTGGTTTAATAAGACTCATCGAAGCTTGATATCTAGACACACTGTGGCTAATCAAGCTCATAGTAAAACCTGGAATGGACTAACAAGCAAGATGAAGAACTGGACAGCTGAATTTCATTTAGTAGTTTACAGAAGCGTGTAGACAAAACACTGTGATCTCTCTCACTAGGAGACCTTTGCTTAGTATCTCTGTTTGAGTGAGAACAGCCTCCTCAGGCAGGCAGGCTGGCTGGCTGGCTGTCTCCCCCTGTGTCTGCATGGAAGAGCTTGCCACTTACCATCCCATGGGAGGGGTGATCTGTCCCACACCACCTGGAGGGAGGGAATAGAATCCTGAGAGGTCCTGCGACTGGGGCCTGTGAACGCCTGTAGGGGAGACATCAAGAAAGTTCACAATGGAGCCGGTCTGCAAAGCCTTCATTAGCGCACTGGGAACCTGCTATTACACAGGGCAATCAGAACAGTGGCTGTTTGCAGATTGAGGTCAGGGACAGATACAGAGATACTAAAACTAACAATGTGGTCTCTCATTTGAACCAAGCTTCAAACGAGTTCAAGACAGAGGCAATGCCAGGTTACTGTACCCTCAAACCACTAACTAATGTCCCCATGCATGAAGTGTGTCCTCCAGTGTCTTCAAGTTTGATGTAGTGTCAAAGAACAAGGGGAAAAAAAATATCATGGTAATATTTGTAATACATCTTTCTGAAATTGTAGAAGGAAAGTAGAAGGAAATCTTATTCTGGAGAGAAATTTCACCAGCATTTCTTCTGAAGGAATGTAGGATATAAATACATTTTGGAAGACTCCTTCCCTGGGGGACATGTACTCCGATAAAACTAGGAGTTCAGACAAGGCAAGCGAACCCCCCACTGAGATTACAAAACCAATTAAAATATTACATTTCCATTGATGTTGCCTCGTCGGCTTTAAAAGGAGAAGAGGCAATGTCACGGTATATTCTCTTCCACGATCTCCACCATGCATCCTGGAAATTGCCTAACTGCGTTAAAGAGTGTGCAAGGCAAGGGTTAATTTGTGCCGGATTGCACCGGATCCCACCTGACATGTACAATAAAAAAAAAACACACACTTTCCTGCTCCATGAATTGAATGACGAGTGTATTGCAACACCTAAGAACATGACTGTTTGTTTTTTCACAACACAAACGTCGAAATGCTAAAAACTAGAGCTTGTCACTCCTGTTCATCTGATTAGTCGGCCCGCTGCTGGTATCGCACGAACATGAAGACAGGGCGAGCGACTGTGGGCATACGACAAACAATAAGACCTGAAACCTCGGTCCACAAACATATCTTGAAGCCTATCTGTGAAGCTGCTGTTAATCAAGGGCAGTACATTAGATCTAGAAACAAAAATGCGACCCGTCTTCCTGAATTATAAGATCCAGTACCTTTTTGTTTACAAACTAACCCCTGGTGCAAGGTACACATTTTATTTCAGTAGAAGAAAGGAGCTAAAATCTTCATAACATTGCTAAATAAACTGTAAAAATCCCTTACAATATGATGTCTTAAATACAAGACCAATACAATGTATACCAAATGATAGCAAACTGCTTTCTGTTGATCGTGGAGATTTTTTAGCAAGCTTTTGCTCAAGTGCAAAATTCTTACCACTTGATATATATATATATATATATATATATATATATATATATATATATATATATATATATATACAACATTTATTTAAATAGTTATTGTAAGTTGTTTATTTTACGTAAACAAAGAAGCAACCACTTCAATCCCAGCCACAAAAGTTTGGTAATGGATTTTTAAATCTTCGTTTTTATGTATTAGAGGGTATTATTTTCACTGCTTTCCGTTTTTGCTCGCACAGAGATTACTGTACTATTATTATGATTTTCATCACCTACAAAACCAATGCAATCACTTCTACAGTCCCGAGACAAAACCCTGAATAAAAAGGCTTTCAGACATCTTAAACGGGAAATCATTTGTCAGCAGTGAGCACCTAGTACTTAACAAAGCCTTAAGGTACCATATACTTTGTAAAAAGAATGCGGCAAATGACTATAATTTGACATTGCTGTGGGCTTGTTTCTGGATACTGATTGCTTTAAAACTGTTTAACAGGAATGTAACTCAGTGGAGCCCCCCCACTGTCCCCCCCCCCCCCCCCCCCCCCACCAAAAAAAAAAAATAAATTATAAAGTGCCAGTTCTCACGTTACACACCACTCACAAAATCCACATCACAATGCAGTTCATGTAGACATTTTTCACTGCTGGTAGCCATTAAATTGCCAGGCGTGTTTTTCCCCCAGTGTTTTGTAGGTATGAATGTCATTTTAAAAAAGCCGGTATACACGCAGATTGATTTTAAATTTGATTCCCAGTCAGGGCTCAGACGTTCCAGAGGGCATCTACCGTCTATTAGCGCCCGCTAGACCTGGAAGCTGATTGGCTGACGGTACTGAATCGTTTTCTAATGCAGGTTAATGTTTTTCAGGCTGTCCCTAACTTTATTTTGTGCATGAAAGCCTGTGTGCTCCTTTCTAAATTCAGCACCATCACAGTTTTTACTACGCTTTACCGTACTGCAGTGCTATGCCTGCCTGTGCTTAGCATGCATTGTGCTTTCGTATGCAATGGTACAGCACAGTAAAGTAGGGATCTTTTGTTGTTTCACAGCCATTAAACTAAACATCAGGTACTGCTACACTATTCAGTTAGGGGATCATCAAAAACATCTGTGTGATACAGTGGCGTGCTGCATACAGAAAACTTAAAGGGATGCACAGTTCATCCGCATGTAATACTAAAACTCGAACTGCATTACTCAGACGCAGAAAACGTATCAGAACCAGATTATCTAAGATACTGCCTTTGTGGCAAGATTAAATGAACAATGCTAAGTGGGGAAAAGGCACAAAACGAGACTATTTTTTTTTCTTCAAAAATACTGAAACTGAAGAGGCTTCAGCACATGTGCTGGAGGGCAGTATGACTGCATCCTGCCCTGTACTGTATCTGAAACCTACAGCTGTGTGACTATAAATGCTGTTTACAGCGACAGTTACTGTATGTCAACAGCCCTATGGTGATGTGTTCTGGTACGGTTCCTTAAATATCTATTTCTTAATTTTCCCTTTTAATACTCATTTATGATATGTTCCGTCATATCTGGTAAACGCTTGATTTAAAAGGGGGAGTTTGGCTCATTTCTTTTTTAAATAGTTAAAAGCTTTTTTTTTTTTTATAGTGGTCTTGATGAAAACATTCAGACAGCGTTCTTTTGGGAAACAAAACTGCCTTGCTGTTTTTTTTAAGCCTATTCCTAGCTATTGGTCAGTCAAAAAGCCTAATACACAGGGATGCTTCTTTTGCTTCTGTGAACCCAAAAACGACAGCTGGTTTTTGTTGAACCTTCCTTTGATTTGTAACCACGTACTCATCAAGATCACAAGACTGCGCATCCTGCTCATATCTGACCTGGACGGGCTACACAATTAACCCCGTCATCCACTGCGAGTCACCCTGTCTGTGAGTCAGGTCTGGCCAATACTGCAGCAGCAGCTTCTGAGGTCTAGACTAGGAGCAATGTGTCTCTGTACGCCCCTTTGGGACAATGTTTTGTCAATCGAAAATGCAGCTTGTTAACTATACAGGAAGACATAAGAGAAGGGCAGGGCAGCAACTCTGTTACCAAGATGTGATCTGCTTGGTCTGCTCTGAGCTTTCTGAACACATGCTGCACCTGCACATTGACAGCATGACCACCTATTGCTGATAATGTACCGTTTTCTGTTCAGATCTGTTCTTTTGGTAATTTTAAAGTAAATGTGTTGTTCTGTATACTAGTTTGTGTTACTACTGTGGTGAAATCCAGTAGACTACTGATAAAACAAGTTACAGCAGGCCTAACACTGATATAATTACAGTAGGAAACTATTCTCCTTTTTTTTTTTTTTTTTTTTTTTTTTTTGCTTTTTTTACTCTAACTCGTAAACACTTTTTTTTTTAAATTACTAAACTATATCTTTTGTTACAAGCCTTTAATACAGAAAAAAATCATATCGATAAGAGTCTTACAGTTGTGCAGTATATTCTTATCTTTAATTGAATTCAGAGACTAACGGTCTTCAATATAATTGCTTCCAGCGTTTTGTGGGGGCTGCTCTACCACTATAGAGGTTCCGTATGCTTTGTGGCTATTTGAGATCCCACGGGACATTGAAAGAAGCAGAAACCACTTCAAGAGCATTGTGACTACAGAGACCTAAAAGAGGAAGACTGATTCTGTTACTGGTGAGTGTTCAAAGAGCTTTAAAGTTGCGGCTAAGAAAGCAAAGGGGATCACTATACGATGGAGCGAAGCCCTAGCATCTCATGGATGTGTGACGACATTGCTGAAACAAACAACAACAGAAAAATCGCTCTTCGTGTTTCGGTTGTGCTGTTTCTATACCAACTGCACATGGACTGAGATGTTCTTGGAAGCTCCCAAGAGCAGGGTTAAAGTGCCAGGCTTTACTCTGAAATCTTGCGAGAAAAGGAAGGAAGTTGAAAGCCACAGGACGTAACTTTTCTGTTCTTTCCACAAGTAACTGGGCCAGTCAGCAGCAGTGCCAACAGTCAGTGACATTTCTGCGTCCCAGTTGCACCCACACACATAAGAAAGTCCTTGGTGATAACAACAGTCTCTCTGTGTCATCTCAACTCTTTTTTAGATCAACTCACAGCCTTACAAACGAAACAAGCGGACAGCAGTTTTGGATTGAATACCAACACTTTTTTTTTTTTTTTTTTTACTGTTCAGGTTTCTTAAAGTAGTTTTGGCATTGAATCTTTCCTTTGTTTTTTAATTTTTTTTTATTAGGGAATGATATACGACATGCCACAGTGATGAGACACCGGGCTTAAGATTTACTGTACTAACATACTGCTTTTTTATGGCATTTTAAATACCATATTGATCCCTACATAAGAAAGACAAAGAGCAGGAGGCAGAAACTCCTCCACATGAACGCAGGCTGCAGGGAATGTGAACGCTGTCTGCGTCATGAGTCAAATAGACAGGGTTATAAACAGCAATCCCAACCCCCTCCCTGGTTCTCATGTATCCCAGCATACCTGGCTTCTGGCTCATGTCTGCAGGTAGATGCGGTGAGTTTGGGTTGAAGTGATCGTTGCTGTAGGGGAGGAGGGAGGTAAGTGGATGCATCCCATGGGACTGCTGCACCACAGAAACTTTGTTGGACTGAAAAACAGAACAGAACGCAGCGTTAGTGCAAGAAAAACATTATTCTGATCTTCTTTATACTTATCTTTAAAATGTACAGTTCTGTAAAGCAACCTCATTAATAGTACCTTTTTTTTAATGATTTCCCATTCCCCTTCACCAGACCCGGACTGACAGATTCTGAAGCTGCTTTTGCATTGAGGATACAACAAAGTTTTACTAAAGACCAATCTTAACTGTAGGGGTATCAAGGACACAAAAGGGGTTCATTGGAAGCCTATAGGCCACATTCACAAAACGTTTTGTTGGGGACTGTTTTACTCCAGTTCATTTGTAGTCATTTATTCATGTTTGTAGTTCATGAAGCTTTCTTCTGACTGTTTTAGAGAGAGGGTTGGAGGGTTATTGTCATTTTGCTAAGCACTGTATTTAACCCAAAGAGAATGTTTAGAAACTCAAAAAACATTCCTTTTGAGGCCAGTTATTTTTTTGCGTGTGTTTATTTTTAACCACACAAGGACTCCTCGGCACATTTCACCACCATTCAAGGAAGCGTCTGGATGCACTTTGGCAGTCTGTTGCTTTTGCCAGCGGTAACTCTTTATCAGGTTTAGGCAGTCTGTCAATTTGTTAACAAACGAGCATTCAGCAAATGCAGATCAATCACAAAAAACATGACCCACTGTCTGTGCAATCCTAAATTTGATTTGCTTTTGAAAGAGCTAGAAAGCAATTGCCATTTGGTCTTCTGAATTTACTACTGTATATATATATATATATATATATATATATATATATACACACACACATACATACATACACACACACACACACACACACACACACACATATATATATATATATATATTAATGCTTCCTGTCATTTTCAGAAAGCAATCAACAGTCATTGAAGTGGTTTTCCATGTGTATGCCTTATTATGTATGCCCTCTGAGATGAAATAAGCAATCAGCTAACTCATTTAATGTATAATTATCAGCTACCCTCTAATTAAAACACCCCTTACAACTTGGGATAATTATGTTTTCTGTAATTTCAAGACACACAGGCAGCAGGTGTGTGAAAGCTCTGACTTTCTTCAAACTTAGGTTGATTTTTTTGTAGGTATGGCATCAAAGAAAATTCCCAATTAGACAGTAAGGCTTTTAAAGCACAACGCAGCCACAGTTTTCAGCGCCTTAAATCTAATTTGACATAAAAGGAAATCTATTAGCATATTGGTATTCTCTTTTATCTGATGTTTGTTTGAAGAAGAGTGTGCCATTAGATAAAAGAGTCAACTGTAGCTTAAAGAAAAGCATGCTGGGAAATAAAGATTGCCTCGTATACCCTGCGGAACAAGGGGGGATCTTGACCACTTACACTTTTGATGAATGTAGTTACAGGATATTTGAATGCATTGCATGCTCTTCTGAATACAAATTAGTAGCATTGAGAAATGCACTGGCCTTTCAGCAAAATAAAAAATTAGTTGTTCTCACTAAAACTGGGGTAAAACGGGGTCAACCAAATAAAAATTAGGGTCCAGCGTTTTAGCAACTATTTGTGCAATGCAAATTCAGCTTACATTTTTGATGACAAAAAATGATTTGCAAAGTATTGAGGTCTTTTACAAACATGAAAGGTATATAAAAAAATCAAGGGCTCAGGCAACTTCAACTAACCTGCAAAAAATGACTTTCTGCAGCTGCACGCTACTCTCCCCCCCCCCCCCCCAACCCCTCAAGCAAGCCTAAAATAAAATAAAGTACCTTCAGATGAATTTGGAAACAACCTGCCCGAGAACAGAAATGACTTGGCCCCTCACTGTCACTAACCATATACTGTAAGAGGAATGGGCTGCGAAGCTGACTATATCTCACCATCACTGTGTCGATCTCTGGTGTGGTTTTTGCATCAGTCTGTGGGATAACGTGAGTGCATAGCATTAGTCATCTCAGTTTCAAGGCATCCCGCTGCGGGGGGGACAACGACTGCAAGACTTACATTAAAAAAAGGAGCGGGGACCGGGCCCGTTGCTTATTACCTGGCTACTTTCACATCTCATTCAGTGAAACGTACTAATTGTTAATTGCGATAAAAAGTGGGTGTTCCTTGTTTTAGGTTTTTTTGGCTCGCAGTGGAAAGCAATTGTGAATTACTGTAACCAAAGACAAAGCAGGTTTCCTATATGATTGAAAAGAGCAGAGTGTTGGTTTCCTCGGTCTTCATCACTTAACTCTCTCTTCTCGTGTGGCTCCACAGTGGTGGGCTCTCATTTCATGTCACAGCTACCGCTGAGTATCCAGCTCAAGCTCCTTTAGTTTAAACCTATGTTTCTGCAGCCCCTGAATTATCTTCATGGGCCAGGGTGGCACGTTCAGTGTTGGAGGAATAGCCCGTGTAACTGCACAGGGTCCCGCACTCTTAGAGCGCCTTGGAACAGTTTGAACATTTGGAAAATAAATATTAAACACTGATAATATCTTTCATGTTGATATTTGCAGATCCTTCATATTCATATTCTTGGAGCTACCTCTGCCAGTAATTCTGTTTTTTATCCTCCTTTGTTTCAGCAGGTAACGCTATCCTCTTAATCCTGTTTTAACCTCTGCGATCGCAGAATCACTAAAATCCTGCAGGTACTGCTGATTAAACTTGTTATCTTGTGATTAAAATAGTGTAGTTTTATGTTTACAAACAAGTGTTACTTTCAAGGGGGGGGGGGCACAATAAGGTCTTCCTCTTCCTTCACTGGGCACGTTCAGTGAAGTTTGAAGCACAATCTAGAAATGAAACCTACACACCCACACACAGGAGATGCATGCAGCAAGGTACAGAGAAAGGAAAGCACACAAGCGCTCATCCGGACGTGCTCCATTACTGCAACACCGTATTGTGCCGATGGAAATGAATTAAGCCACTGGTCTATTTTAAGGCTGATTCCTTTTGCTGGATTAGTCAGTTCCCTATGATGATTCATTGTATCCAAGTTCGACTAACCTTTCCTTGAGTCAACTTGCCTTGAACAATACTCATCTTTAGCAATGAACCCATAATCTGTCAATTCACTTCAGATAGCTATTATATGAACAGACTCTTCAGCGCACCTTGTTATTATAACAGATATAAATGACTAGCTTAAAAAAGAGGCAATTTGTTTTCTTCTGTTGCTCAGTCTAAGCACTCTTCTCTCATCAACCCGTCCTTAAACATATAACCCAGCGCACACCTCTGAACGGCCACTGCTCTAGTCCATGTGAAGAATCCATGTGTTCTGCTTGCCTCTGTTCGTTACAGGCTTCAAAGCTTTTGAGGCATTTAAAGCTGAGGCAGGTGCAGGTAAATGTGGTGCACTATTGCTATCTGTTATTATAGATTTTTCATTTTTTCCTACAAGAATATGCATTCATATGCATACTTCACTTAGGGCAGCATGAAAATCGATCCAATTTTGAGCGCATTGTAAAATACACCCAGGGAGTCTAAGCAAACTGATTTGCCGCATCATATCTCCGGACTTATATAAATGATTTTACCACTTCAAATGCCCATAGCAGCGTGTTAATATCAACTGACAAGTGTGAGGGGTTCCAGTTTCAGCTGTGACTCTCCGCATTCTGCATGCTGCTGCCCTGCCAACAACTCTTCAAAGTGGGGTACAAGTGAGGCTTGAACTGTTCGGTTTTTATTTTCCAAATCTCTACCTCCCTTTAAATGTTCATTAGTAGTTGTTAAGATGTGTCTGCATTCTAATAAAGCGAAAACTATTCATTAAAAACTGGGTTTAAGATTTTTTTTTCTTTGCTACAAATCAAGGAGATTTGAAATGCTGGACTTGCTATCAGTGTACACTCCGTACTGGGTATTTTATGCTGAAAAGAAAATCTGCCAGGACAACTCTGTTAAACAAGTGAAAATAACAAAAGCACAACGATAAACTAGGAGACTGCAAGAATGAAATGTAATTAGGATCAGCGATGAGCAATTAATGTAATTTGTCACGTGTGTTTGAAATAAAAATGAAACGAAACAGAATCAGGCTCAAGATAGCTAGGTAAAAACAAATGACTTTTTTTGTAATTAACAGCTTTTTCTGAGTTTAATTAGGAAACAGAATTGGGTCAAAATAAGTTTAAAGGAACGTCATGTGATCAAAAATAAAAGCGTAAAACTTCAAGCCCTATGTATCAATGTATAAGCCAATTTATTTTCAAATACTGGACTGCAGTCTTGCCTTTGAGTGTCAATTACCAGATTTATTTCTATTTAAACCTGCTGTAATACACACAAGTTAGGGTCACAAACCGGTGCAAGAAAGCGTTGAAGGATGAATCAACGGAACAGGCAGTAAACCATTTGCCCGAGAGTCTCAAATCGTTTCTTCAGCACATAGCTCTTGCACGCACCGAAGGTATGGTTCTGTGTAGGATGCACAAGATCTGCTTAACCATCTGCTTTTTTTAGACTTCATTTTGGTTAAACACGTCTTTTTTTTTGTCGAGTCTTCAAAAGGGTTTTGCCATCGTTTTTGTATTATAAGGACTGCGGCAGTACTATGAACAATGTGGTACCAATGAAAAGTTATTTACCGGTATATGATCATATCTAAATTCCCCACAACTTTTCACACGAGATGGGTTAAATATACGAGTATAACGTACATTTTATGACTAGTAGGGGAGAATACCTATGTTACCAAAAAGAGCAGATAGGTGGCAGCATTTATAGAAGTTGATGGCCTAACTCATTCACAAGACTCACAAGGACAATAGTTTTTGTGGGTTTTTTTGCAATTGTAATGAAAATAAACAGAATCCCTTCTGCAACTTTTTTTCGACTTATATGGACTTGTATACCAGAATTGTTAAAAACTGTTAAAACAAGACAGACAGGTTAAATGTGTGTACAAGATCAGAGAGGTTGTTTACTTGAATTCACATTGTCAACATTTTGTACTGCACCTACGCGTGGATTAAAGGTTATGCACATTTTCCATGACATAACTTTTGTTTTGTAGTTTTCTAAAAAGAAAACCAAATGCTGTCAGGCGGGTGACATGACTCCCACTGTTCAAAAACTCTGTGACTCAAATGCGACTCCCATTTTCACTCCCAATCAAACCGAGGACCTTCTCGTGAAGAGGGGGAGCAGGAAAGTGAAGATTCAGGTTGTTCAATTGTTTAAGTCTGTCATCCCCAACATTTGACCAAAGGGATATAGTAGTCTCAAATAACCTGGGAAATCCAACACCAATACTTCTAAAGTATTCATGGCCAGAAAGACAAGTCCTGAACACACTGCTGCATTATCACAAACTCTGACATTGACATTCAAATAGGCCCTAATTGGAAACACATATACACTGCCTCTCTTAAACACCATATTAAATGTTGCCACAGAACAGCAAAATAATGTGGGTAATAAACCACCACTGAACCTTTCAATGTGCTTGTATAAATAATGTACAGTACCTGTCGATGGATTTGTTGAACTGTTTGTTTTTTTTTTAATCCCACTAACAACATTAGGTGTCAGGTTTAGTACAGTACATGTGAGAAAAGTATTTTATGTCGCAGTGCAAAATGCTGTGCATCCACCATCAAAAAAAATAAGCAACAAAAAGAACATTTCTTCAAGATCCACATAAATAAATTCTCCATTGGTACGTCAAACTCTGTGGAGTAAACGAAAAAAAAACAACGAGCCACAATTCAAAATGAAACCCCCTGCTCTTCAGTTTTTGGAAATGTTATTGGTGAAATCTGTATTTTTACTGACATGGGAAACACCTTGGCGTTCTAAATGAGCCCGAAACGCTTCCATCCAATATTGAGAAAAACACACATGACTAGAGTTATTAATTTGTGAAGTCCTAGATGACACAACAGCAGCTGTTTAAAAGCTCTCCTAAAACAGGGAGTGAAAATAACTGGCTGTCCAGCAGCTCAAAGCTATCCAAGGGAAGGAAAGAACAGTTCACACGTGATATAATGACTTAATGTATACCACTGGAAATAAGCCATTTTGAAACTGAACAGCACTTGTAACTGCCCGACATCCTTTGTAAGCTTTTAAAGTGACCTCAGAAGAATCAGATCACTAAGAACGCCTGGTCTTAGTCAAGGTTCAAAAATCCCAGGTGTTGGTAGTATATCTGCGGCAGAATCATTACTTCAAATAGGAAGTACTTTCAACACTAATTTGCAAGAGCATAAAAGGGTCTACACAATATAGAGTAAAACTGAAACACAACTATTATTACATGCTTCCTTAGCCTTTCTCAGCATTTGAAATAAGCTGTTTCTGCAAAGAAGCTGTTCACACACCGATAAAACACACACTGCAACTTTATTTACTGTGATACCTCCATATATTTATAGGGAGCATAATTACCAAATGACTGAGCACAACAGAACAGGACTGATTCCAAAAGCTTTTTAGCTACAAGTTGTTATTTGCAATTAGGATTCTAAAACAAATAAGAAACAGCACAAACCCCCCAAATGTTTGATTTCTTAATTTTGGATGCTGTAAGTTTATTGGGTGCAGCAGCTTAGTGCTGTTGGTGGTAATTTCCATGCCCTAACTCCCAGTTCAAGTGTCCCACAGCAGAACTGGTGAAGCACCATTGGAACAAGGCGTGCACCTTCTTGAGTGCTTGCTTTTGGAACGACTTGAAGAGCTCTTTATTAAATGGCATGGAGATAATAACATCAAAGGGCTTCAAGAGAAGAAGACATACCTCTTGAAGGAAAATATTTTCCAGTTTCAGCTCTGCTTGTTGCCGCACCCAAACAAAAGAGAAACTCCTACTACCCAAGGGAATTCCAGGACAGGAGGGAGCTGTAGTGAGTCCTGCTTGGGACTGTAGGTAGGACTGCTGTGCTCCCAGGATGTTATAAAAGCCATCTGCGCCATGGAATGGTTGACCCTCTGGTTACTACACTTTGCTGTGTAAGTGGGTACAAGTATGAATATGTATATAATACTACCCTCGAAGTGGAAACTGAAAGTAAAGAAAGATCCTCCTACTGTAGGTCAGTCTGGCCCATTTTATATCATATGAATTGTTCACTTTTCAATCTTGATGTTGCCCAAATAAAAGTAAAAAACATTTTGGTGAACAAATCCTGGGTGTGGATGCGCTTTGTTGCTGATATATTTATTTCACCCAGCACTGGATTCTAACGAGTGGTACCTTGACTTTACTGCACACTTCTATTTTGAAAAGCATGTAGAAAGGGCACTGCAATGCACTGTGAATGCAGCTTTCAGCTGCTGTTGATTGGTGAAACCACTCCAAAAGGTCAGTTGGATTTACTTTAAATTCGGATAATTTAATCTACACCTACACTGGATAACTTAATCTGCTAAATCTCCCATTGCAGGTTACCTGTCTGTTTTTTTTGTTTGTAAAAAGTAAAAGAAATATAACACCTACACCTAATTACATCAAACTGGACCCTACTGAAGTGAGGTGGCTTACTCCAGTAGTTCCAATGTTTTCCATTCTGATTTCCAACGGATTTCTATGCGTACCAATGAAGAATTATTATTATTATTATTATTATTATTATTATTATTATTATTATTATTATTCAATGTTTTATTAAATCATTTAGGCTAAAGATATATTAATGTAACCTGCAAAACAAAGTTATCTGCTTAGTAGGAGTGGAGTGAGGTCATGTGGAGTCATAGCTACAATTTAATTCTTGTGTTATCTTTTTCTTGTCTTCTTTTTGCTAACAATCTTGTCTCCTGAGATAAAACTGCTTCTTTTTTCAGACAAAAAGCAAGGCGACTCTCCAGGGAACTGCAGACTCGTAGACACCTTGAAGACGGAAGTCGAGCAAAAGCATGCCTCATTTCTCACTTTCAAAGATATGAAGATGTTTATCCAAATCCCCAACATTCAACAAACTTGAACTGCTCTGGAGGCCACAGATCTCAGGTTTCAAAATAGACAAGTGAAGCAACTCTTTGATTGCTCATTCCAGGCCGAATACATGCCAGATTTTCCGTTCCGAGAGTCAGGTATGTGTGCCATAGCTATAAAACAAACAAACATAGCTACTTTTTCATTAGAACGAAACGGGCAGGCTTCCCAGTTAAAGAAATATTCTGGAGGTAAAGGGCAAGTTGGAGTGCCAAGACTACCAACAGGTATTGTTGGTTTTCAATGACCTGCCCCAGTTTGTGGAAGAAACTTGAAATATTGATTCTTATCAAATGAATATCTCACTGACAGCCCTTGACCGGTCCCTTGATATGCATGGCTTTCACTCTTTGAAAAATATCATAGTTCAGAGGTCACACAGAGCTAACAATCGTGAAGTTAAATTAGTTCAATAAGATTGTCTGCTAAATTCCACTTCTGTGAATTTATCTGACTAAGTGGATACCCTATGTTACATTCTAGAACAAGCAACACATTCTAGAATAAGCCATCACTGATACTAGCTTATACATTAACCAGGTCTCATGGTTCTACAGTAGCTTTAAGATAACCTGCTTGAGCAAGACTCTGCTGGCTTTTTTCTCCTGATAACCTTTGGCCTTACCTTTCATCACAAGACTAATGACAGGGAAGACTGAAAACTCCTTAAATCCTCCTCCCTCCTTTAAGCTGAAATGCCCACAAAGAAATTCTGATCACTGTTTTCTAGGAACCTGGACCCTACTGACGATACCAAAGCTAACCAGGACTGATTTCAAGTAAAACAACACAAATTACTTTCATAAGACACTAGATTCTGCCTTTGTTAATCTCATAGCACTACATCGTAATTGTAGTTACGTCCTCAAAATTTGTTTTGTTACCAGCTGGAATATTTTTTTTGTTTAGTTTTCTTTTATGTTGGGGGGTACGGACAGATACATTGTCTCAGTAACTTTGCCACAAGCTTTTAAATGTGAAAATCAACATTCCATAAATCAGTTTACAAACTACTGTTTTCCAATTACTGCGGGCATTTCCTTACACATGCCAACTGGTCATTATTCCGACTAGATAGCGTGGGAAATTCTCTGTTTTTTTTTTTTTTATAACATTTCAATTCTTTCTTGTTCTGATTCTGGTGACTGTTTTACCCAAGGTAGACTACAATGTACAAGGGATTGGAATCAAATGTAATATGTTTCTTTTACTGGCAATGGACAGATTTACTCAAAATGTGAAGTGTTAAAACGAATAAGGACATGGCAGCTCAGTTCAACGAGGAATGGGCAAAAAACTGCAGAGATCAAGAAAAAACAAACAAACACTCCTTTCATGTAATAATTTATTCCTTTTGATTAATTCACTTTACCCCTCTGGCTAAAGTTATTACAGCAGAGATGCCCCACACAGCTGGCTTCTTACCACCTGCTGGGCTGGGCCGCAACAGCCCTCGGAGCAGCCCAAGACTGGAAGCAGCTATGCAGTTCCCATGGTTACTGTCCTGATCAGCTGAAAAGCAGGCTGGGCCTGTACTCCTGCAATGGAATCTCCTATTGGGAGAGCTGCTGACAAAAACAAACTTTCCCAAGCTGCTGCTGCTCTGTGTGTGTGTTTATTCCAGAACACCAGCTTAGCTACCAGAGGAAACAGCCTTGGACCTCTGCCCTATACCACTAAGAGGCCTTTCTCATTATTAAGTCGCAAATTGCTTAATACGTATCTAACAATGCCAAGAAGGCATTCAAAGAGACTTGCTTTATGAGAGTAAACTTGAGTAGCTGTTTGGCAAATCAGCTTGCTGCTCAAAGGCTGTCAGTTTGATGTTTCACATCAACACATCCGGTCAGCAGTGCAATGTTATTTTCTAGATCAATTGATTACATTTCGTAGATAATAGAGCCAGATATAAAATCCACTTCATTCTTGTTGTAAACAAAATATACTAAAAACACTTTTAACTTAGCTTTTTGTTCCTAACACCTTGAGGTTAATGTAAATGTACTATAATAAATCTACTGTGTTATGTGACTAAGTGAATACCCTATGTACATAAAAAGGATAAGATTTACATTAAAGAACACTCAACACTAAGTCATCGCATACTTCAAGCTGATACTAGCTTATGTTAACCAGGTCTCACAGTTCTACAGTAGCTTAAAGATATCCAGCTTGATGTGTATGTCTAGTTAGCAAGACTCGTGCTACTGGCTTTTCTCTACTGATAACCTTCTACCTTACCTTTCATCACAAGAGTAATGACAGGGAAGACTGAAAACTCATAAAATCCTCCTCCCCTTTGCTGAAATGCCCACAAAGAAATTAAGCTTTCCAAAAAAAATCTGGATAACAGTGAGCAATGCATTCTGGGAAACTGGAACCTAGCAAACCTTTTTTGTATACTAGAGGTTAACCGAGGATGCTAAAGCTAACTGGGACGGTTTTCAAGTAAGACATCCAAAACAATGGATGGCCTTTTGTCTTTTCCTACAGCACCCAGCCTCTTCCACAGCGCTACAGTCCTGCCAGCTCGGCCCCTCTGTCATCTCTGTGTACGCAGGTGGTCGCTCCAGCAGCTGTCAGGTGCGATAACAAGAAATCAAAGAGGATATTGGTTCCAAAAGTGCTACAAGTTTACACCAGTGCCCTTCCTTTGATCTAGAACACGTTTCACTTTCTTTTTTTATAGCAGCAAAAGGTGTCACATTTTATTCAGCAGGGGGCAAAACAAAGAAGACCCAGCAAATCTTTCTTGTAACAGGTGTCTGGTATAGAACAGCTGGGCCAGTCTTTTCGAAAGCAGTTCAAAAGTACCACTAAGAAGTCTTTTTTTTCCCCTTAAAGACAGGCAACCAACTAAATATAAATAGGAAAATGGCAAAAAACTGACCGTCTGCTGGGTGCCAGCATGTTAATCAGTCTTATTTTATATATGCCAAGACCTTTCATTTGTAATGAACACAGCATGTTGTGTAACAGAACACCAAACACAGCACAAATCAGATGTCTCTGATTCCAAATTACAAGGTGTGGTCCATGTAAGCACAGCCTTGAATTAACAACAATGCAAAAGTTTGATTCACAAACACTACTCGCCAGAGGGATCCACAACTTTGGAGCATAACAGCAGAAAGCCACATCACCCTGGTTTTCAAGGCTGATGTTCAGACTGTAGTCTGGAAACCAGCACTAACAGAGATCAGTGTCTACTGCTGAGTGTAATAATGCTGCATAAAAAAGACAAAAAAGTGAATAAAAAAAAAAAAGTGATTGGAAAATATTGAACCTCCCAAATGTACTTTTTCAGTAGAATTTCCTCTGCACGTTATAATGGCTTAAAGCGTTTTAACCAGATTTGCTCACACTGCACAGTCATTATTTGTGTAGTCTGTTTAATATTTAGGTAGCCACAGGATACTGAACTACCATCTCTCTTTTTTAAACTACTGGGGAGCAGCTAATTGGAATATGTTGGGGTGTTTATAGACTACAGACGTGGAAATGCAAACCAAAGCTCCCATGTCTGTCTGCTGCAGGAAATAATTTTGCAATTAAAAATGAAAGACAGAGAAAGGATCATAATTACAGTTCTAATGCCTTTCAGTGTAACCACATTTTAATTAATATTTACATAAACAGCGATCCTTTCAGTAAATAAAATACTGAAGCATAAAAAGATCCTATTACTTCTAGAGCCACAGCTGTGGCTAAAGAAAGCCTACTTCTGCCTCCCAACATGCAAGTTAAACTAATATTTTTAATAAAATAAAAAATGGAATGAGACAACCATCTCCCATAGAGCCCAAGCTATTAATGCTGTGCTCTTCAGATCTATTAAAGCTACCCATTTATCTCTCTTGTATGTTATTAGTAGAGAGCGCCTGAATTTCCTTCCCTTTAATCTCCGATAGATGTTTCCATTGATGTTTCTATTGATTTGATGAGCAGCACACTGTTGTTTTTATCTCAAAGCACTCTCCCCTGTCTCTTGAAATGTTACCATTAAACTCTTTCTAATCAGCATTGCTCCTTCTTTACAACAGGGCTGTATTTGAAAATAGCGACTTCCTGGAAAATAAGAATATTTGCATCCAGGATGGGGTGTGTGTGTGTGTGTGTGTGTGTGTATGTGTGTACATGGCTTCAGGTGACACAGACTGAGCTCCTTGGTCAATTGGACCCAGCTTTAGTGCCAGGCTACAGTGTAACAGGAATCATATACCACCAAATTGATCAGAGAGCTCTTTTAATAGTTGGGGTTTACAAGTACCACATTTATGTCACTTGGATAAAGGGATTTATGGTGGTCAATCTTGGGGAATAAGCCTCAAGTTCACTGAACACAGTTTAGATAAAGAGGTTTGGACCCTACACAGGTTAATATCTTAATTTCACAGATACGAAACCCTCAGACTGAAATATTGCACATTATTAGAAACACTTTCTTTTAGATATAAGAAATAAAAAAAAAAGCAAAGAAACGTGTCAGGCTCCGCTCTGTGTGTCAGTGTCGGTTGTAAAGGAAAGTGCTTGCCGCTCAGGTACAGCGAAGACTAACGGCTCTTGGGTTTATTTTCTGCGGCTCGAGCTCCACCACATGGCCCCCAGCCGTGTGCTGCAGGCAGTGTGGGTAGAGCCGCGCTGCTTTAAGATAACCTTACATCCTGTGCTTCCTGTGAGCAGAAGAAGCTCTTGAGATCTCAACTCTGAAATAAACATCTCAGGGACAGGATCTCACAAAGACTGGGCTTTCAGAACAGCACATCCACAGAGAGGAATAAGAACTGTGAAGAACTCTGTGTGAGAGAGAAATAAAACACACACCCAGGACAACTGTGTAGTCACGTCTACTGTCTGGTACTAAAGCACTGACTGGTATCTAGTCTGCAAGCCAGACAAGCCCTTAGGAGTGCTAAACAAGGTTTTAATGCATCAATCGGTGTGTACAAGATGTACATATCCTGAATTAATGTAATGTAACAAGTGAAGGTCACTCAATGTTAATAAAGCTGACAAAAGGGACGCACATGGGTAAGTTATAACCTCCATTTAGAGGCCTTTAAGAAAGCAGTTCCAGCCAGTGATCTGGGGAAGCTGCCAGAAGAACAAGCAGAGAGTGGTATTGAGTGATTGATCATCTCTACAAATGACACAGTTGAACCGGTTGCCATGTAATTTTCACCCCAAAATATAGTGACACGCGCACTTCTCATTTGCCTAAAATAGGACGAAATGAGTAGGCCCCGTTGCTGCTCTGGTTATGGCTAGATTCAGTGCAATCGCCCACATGGAGCCCTGAACAATACCCCTATTTGTCTTGTGGTCTGGCGAATTGTTTTCGTTTATTTGTAATGTAAATATGTGGTCACACATGCAAACGCCGCCTCCTAGAAACCACATCTTCTGTCTGAGCGGCTGGACTGACCTCATATTATAATTACTCTTTGGCTCCCATCTTCCCAAATCTGATCCTTCCAGCTAAGAGCTGCTCTTGCAGTGTTTGTGTGTGTGGTGTGTGTTTTTTGTCTTATTACAGCAAGACAAAGAGTTATGTTTGATCTCTTTCTACTTCACTGCTTTAACCCAGATTAAAAACATGTATCTACCCATTGTAATATACATTAGGGTTACATATTCCAGTGCTTCACAAGATCCTCAATAGATAACCGAGAATACACTTGATCAGGCTGGGATGGCCATGCAAAAGCATTGCAAACCCCTAGCTCTCTGTTGAGCACATTGTCAAGGGTATTAAGCCTTATATTCTTACATGAAATACTTGTAAAAACACAGTGAACTTTTTCAAAATCTGTTTTTGCTTTCACATGACTTAATATGTGTGCAAAACATTTAATACTTTAAACCCAGACCCAAGTTACTCTTCCGAATGCTGCTTGTTATTGTCAAATAACACTGAATTAAGACCAAAACAATTACAGTTTCCATCTAGCAGCCTCCCCCCTCTACAGTTTTAGCACTCTGCCGCTCAGGTGACAAGAAATACCGTATCTCTATTTTCCATGGTAAACCACAACTGGTTTAACCTCATATAACTGTACTGACAGAGCAAACAGTTATGAGCTGCAGAGAAGCCCCTCCAAAACACATACAGTGCACTGATCTGCAGATATGCAACATTCTTGTAACAAAATTAAAAATAAAAGCTAGACTTGGCAGTGAGCGAGTGAATGAGTATTAGGCCTCCAAAGTCCCTTGGTCTTTAAGATCTCAAGAGAAAAATTGTCAGTAAATCAGTAAAATAAACAAATCACTAGAGCAGTAGTCTATCTGTTAGTAAGGCACCTTTCACAACTATTTTATATGGTTAAGGGCTATTGCTTATGGAAATCCATACAAACTAAAAAGTTGCCCTATGCCAACCACCGTTGCTCTTGCCAATCTAAACATGTCCTGTTTTACAGAAGTAAACAGGCCTGCAGCATGGTTAAATCCATCTCCAAAAATGACAAGTGGACCATACAAAAAAAAAAAAAAAAAAAACACAACAGGTTTAAAAGCATTTCTCAGTGGTAAACAGGTCCCGTGAACTGAATCACATTCAAATTGTTTCTGGTGGACTTTGTAAAAAAAAGAATTTTAAAAAAAAGAATAGATGGTTCAAAGTATGTACTTGGCACAATCAGAAGAGAGGCCCTACACACCCTATAAGTATCTGCTTTTGCCAACATTACATGATAAATTCTGCTGAAGCCTGCCTTGTTGAACTTATTATTTTGGTGAGTTTTCATCTCACGATTCTGGTGACTTCAGGGTCCTTTGCTCAAGTGGTCTACGATGCCATCAGAATTCCTCTATGAAAGCACTGCCTTGTTGTACATGGCAAACCATCTATCATTCTATACAAGCTGAATTTACCAAACCACATAAAACGAATGAAACATATACAGAACATTCAATTAGTAATTATATGAGACTGTTTGAACTCTATAATCTGAAACACATTTTGAAAAGCAAGCAATTATAAACATTTCCCAGTGCTCTCTCGCTATTGCGACTGAAGAGTGACAACACATATTCATCAGCACATGAGCTTGCTTATGATTCAGGCCTATACATCCCTACAGTCCAGGTTGTATTTTTTACAGTGTGATGAAAACTCAGTGACATCACCACGTTGGTGGCCCATACCATTTGATATGAGCCCATATTTTTAAAAATAAAATACAAAAAATAACACTGGGAAGAGTTTTTTCTTCTGCTCACACAGACCTCTGGCTTCCATGAACCGCAATATTTATTGAGATAATTCCAGTTTGATACGTTTGCTTCAGAACCCTCCAAGCAGGGTGGAACCCTTCTTCTGAGAATCAAGTTGTGGAAAATATGGATCATGAAAAGAAAGAAGAAATAAAGCGGACACACACTGCAGTGACGAAACAATTCCCTCTTTTTAATCTCCAGTCAGGACTAGCCGAAATCCTTTGAGAACAGAGAGGCTGTGTTTGGAGTAACAGAAGCAATGGATCTTACTCTCTGGAAGCAGCATCAGCAGCCGCCGCATCGGTTTAGCACTAGCCTGAGCTATCAAGCTTTATCGTATTTTGGCGTCAATGGCTAAAGGTAAACAATTTTTACGTTTGTTTTTATTTATTTATTTATTTTAACGAAACTTACATTTAAATAACCAACAAAATAGACTTTTGATATCTGCTCTAGGCTTTAGAAGTCCAGCTTTATAAGCGGTGGAGGCAATTGTCTTGGAAGGTCTTGATTTCCACATCCTCATGGCCTGAATAATTGCTGCGCTACATACAGGAAGTGCTCCTGATGGAGAGAAGATGGCCACATAGCAACTAGCACTCCGTGTGAGTCAGCCGGCACAAATGGAGCTTTACGGCACTGCACACTAGGTCTAGGGATTACACTGCCAGTGGCCAAGTTATGGGATTGAGCATGCAACTCCATTCACCCACACCGCAGAGATATTTTTCTTGCTGAGCAGGATTACCCCCCCTCCCCCCCCCCCCCCCCCCCACACACACACCTCCAGACGAGACAGGCAGCCGGCCTTCCCTTCCAGTACTCATGTCAGACTTGTGTTGTGAGACTAGGCTGAGTCAGCCTGTGTCAACACCTTCTTGTGTACTGAGGGTATAAAAACAAACAGCTGTTAAAGGGACTTGCCCTGAGTTGACGCCAACTTGGGAAGGAGTAATATATATACATATATAATAGGCGGTTTCTCATCACAATGTTCTGTAAAACAGTCATCATTAACATGCTCAAGAGATCAAGATATGTGCATGTGTGCAAAGGGGGGTTGTATACAGTTTTTATAAGGCCGCCCTTTATTCTTCAAAACCAGTTACAAGGTCATGGCTCCCATTTGTCCCATAATGCCATTACACTAGCGGGACACAAATAATGTGGTCTTGTAAATATGGCTCCCAACTGTATTGTTATAAAGGGGGAGCACTGTATTTAAAAATATAGACATCAGCAAGTAGAATTACATGGGTACCAAATTTGGTCTGTTTAAATATATGTAGCACCACCCCACCACAAAAAAATGATAATACTATGATCACAAATGACAGTAGAGATGCAAAATGGTAATTCTTTTGCAGATCTTTGTGACTGTTTACAAACGTTTCTCCGGAGATGTGCCAGGTGTGCATGTGGTTACAAGTTTCTTATTGTTTACTGCAGACTCCCTTCCTCAACGCTTTATTATGCCCTGTTTACTTCATCCACATCAAATCAGATAACGCTGCTAACTGAGTGTGTGTGTGTGTGGGGGGGGGGGTGCGTGTGTGTGTGTGTGTTAACTTCCTTTACACACACACACACACACACACACACACACACACACACACACACACACACTAGCGCAGCTAAGATACAGTACAGGTCTCACAAACCACACCATCAATGAGATCCAATCTCAATTTAACCTTTTCTCACTACAGTATTTCACACATGATGTCTGCCCTGGTTGCAAGACTCACAAACCCCACAGGATGTTTATTAGAAGCGTTCATTTGGTATGGCCACTGCTGGCACACGCGGAGAGAAAGCAGGTTGCCGAGTTACTGTTGTTTTTGTTGTTGATACCGCGCAACCTGTATCAATCTCGCTGTCCTCAGCTGTCTTTGTTTATTGCTGAAAATGTTCTTCACGGAAACAGTGACAGGTGCTTCATCAACCACACTTTCTCTTTCTGGCTGCCTACAAGTGACTAATAAATACTGAGTTGCACAGAAACAGGTCCAGGCTACACACTTGCTGCCTGCAGATTTTTTTATGAGATGTGAGGCTGAGAGAGAGCGTGCAGGAAGCCTGGGCTGAGCTTTAACAAACAACCTCTGAATCAATCAGCACCTAGACCACCACATATTTTGTTGTGGATATCTGCTTTATAAAAACAATTTTGTGGTGTGGTCCCAGTAAATCTAGTTGAAGTACATTACCAGCAGGTAAGCAAGCAAAGTGATCTTCGTTATGACGTTTTACAGCTAGTGGGAATCACAGAGACATAAAACATGAAACAAGGTAACATTTTCAAGCTAAGTCAGAGACTGTGGGGGTCTTGAAGTAGTAACCCCACAATGGTTTAGTTCACTTTATTTCCCCCACCCCAGTTGGCTTCTTTCAGACAGGCATCAGAACGAAATCCCCATCTGAATCGAATGAAATGGCAGAATGTTAATGACTTTCATCCTAATCCCCCCCCCCCCCCCCCCCCCCCCATTTGATATCTACAAAGACCTTGTTCCTTGTTCTTGATCCCAGAAGCAAAGCCCTATTTTTAGAAGAGAAATGGTTTCCAGTTGGCTCCAGAGGATCATGGGGGAAAACCCACACTGGAAACCACATTCCATGATATTTGTGTGGTGGAGTTTGGAAGGCTCTTATTTAACCAATGAAAAGCTAGGCTTGCTTGAACTGCTGATTGCTGTGTCCCACTGTTTGATCACAGGCACGCTACCATTGATTTCAATAAGCATCTTACAGCGTTTTCCTCTGACTTCCAAGAGAATGGTACGAAGGATCCCAACTGACGCAGTGTGCGGTAAAAACAAAGTTCTTTTTCATTTCTCGATCTGTGAAATAATGTTTCACGGGTTTTCCCGCATTGATCTGTCCAGATCTGTCCAGATGCAAAGTGGAATGGTAACCCTATACTCCCATATACCATGCCTATGTGAGCATGCATGCATTGAAATAGTACTGCAAGTTTCCAATGGTGCATAAGCTTAAGCTAAACAAAATTCCCTCCTCAAACCAATGCACATAAGTGGGAGGGGGGGGGGGAGGGGGGGGGGGGATGACAAAGCAACAAACACAACAAAATGAACTCCATACATGTTGGAAAAACACAATGACATTATGATTCGGAGTGGAATTAGCATCAAATAATTCACTCATGAGGAAATTACTCAAGACTTTGTCCCTTGTGAGTCGCTTAGCTCACTCTTAAACATGGCTACACAGCCACTCCAAACTCATAGATATCTGAGCTGTTTATATCTATCTATCTATCTATCTATATATATATATATATATATATATATATATGCAAAGCAAAACCGAAATCCAATC
This sequence comes from Acipenser ruthenus, assembly GCF_902713425.1. Lineage (NCBI taxonomy): Eukaryota > Metazoa > Chordata > Actinopteri > Acipenseriformes > Acipenseridae > Acipenser > Acipenser ruthenus. The sequence goes on from NC_081210.1 coordinate 27,397,214, forward strand.
TTCTCTAGGGATCCCACACTACTTGTTTAAAAAACAGTAGTGTTATAAAACCCATTGTCCTTCCCAAAGTTCCACTTCCCTACCTTATCACAGGCAAAAAGCATAGTGAGAAATGGAAATTGCTTTCTTTTGTACACAACTTATCATTGTGATAATAATAATAATAATAATAATAATAATAATAATAATAATAATAATAATAATAATAATAATACGTTGGCTCTGAGTTGAAGTGGAACAACGACACACATGTAAATTGAGAAACGCTGATGTGCCCTCATCATACCCATAGTGAATCGGGGGCACAAGCTGCTAATCAAGTTTATTTCAGGTTTTTATAACTAAAGGACACTATTTTAAATAGACACACCTTATCAACTACTTAAGTTTTACTTATGTTTGGTGTTGACAAATCATACAAGTATGACAAACAGAGGTGATTACATGTCCACCCCCTCTGATCAAAGTGTGTAGACCTTCTGGAGCCTTTTCAGGCTAACAGGGCCAGCACACATGGGTGTGAGGTGACCGCTGTGATGCCTGACTACCTGGCAGACTTATCCAATTGGCAGACATATCCAATTGTGTAGCAGATACTGATCTCACAGCAGGGTCCAGGAATCAGAGAATCAACAGAGTAATGCTGTAACCACGATGGAAAAAAGAGGCACATATTCTTGAATTCTCTCACTCTGGGACATGGCATCTACTGTTAACTGCCTGACTGTTTTGTTTTTTAAACCAAAAGCAAGGTGAGGGCCTTTCATGTTTATAAAAAATTTAAAAAAACATAGATATATAGAGAAGTAAATGAATATATAAAAGAAGAAGATAAATGCATTTCCTGGCACGCTAATGTTGTTGAATATGCCTCCAAGTGGCTATTTATGTGAATTAGAGTTAGTATAAAGACAAGGGTTATGATTTTATATTTATTAAATCAACGAGTCAGTGCACACATTACAGAACATTGAAATTCCTGACACATTAGTTTGAGTTATTTTTCTCCAACCAAATACTCTTTTAACTTTTTATTGGAGTCACAGTGCTTTCAGGATTGTCAACACAGGCAAGACACTATGGCAGAAATGCATTGCAAACCATGATTTAAAAAGCCTCCATTCTGAAACCAATTAAATATATGTAACAGGACAGCACCTCAAGATAATCCTTCGGCGTTAATGTTAAAGTGTAACTGTTCTGTAATCAACGAGGCTCCATAAGATTCTGATTCCCTCTATTCCTTCCAAATGTTAAAGATTAAAAGATCTAGATGCTTACTAAAGGACAATGGGACTGCCTAACTCTACATGCTTTCAGACTTTTTTTTTTTCTTTTTGCTACCTGTTCATACAATTCATACCTCCTACAGAAGTAGGATTTTGGAAGGGACGATAATCATAGGACTGTCCCATGCACATATGCGTCTACCACAAAACAGAGTGGGATTTTAGTGATTTATTCTGACTCTGCACAGGACTGTAATTTACCTGCAGTACTTTCTTTAACAATGAACAGGCGGAATCAGCTCTACTCCCTGTCTTTACACTTCATAGTGCACTCTTGTTTCATTTAGGCATCTGTATTTTCCCCTGAATTGCTCATTCCCTGTGCCAGACACTCTGACACATACTTTTAGACCGACAGGTAAAACGGAGAACATTTGATTTAGAGTATCTCTGTCATCAATATGTCACATTTGAATTATAGTAATTAACTCACTGCAACAGTTGCACAATACTGAAAACAGAATGCTATTTTGCCCTGCAGACTCGCATACAAACTAAGCAAATAAAAACAAGAAAGCTTTTAACAGCCTCTGAACAGGCACAGATACTGCCACGCCAACACAGACACACAGGCGACCACACACAGACGGATACACAGGTGTAACGTTACTACTTCAGTTTAAGGAATAAGATAATATCACTGCGAAGGAACATTATGAAAACAGCCCACTTCCCTGCCTGGTGTTACCTCACATGCATCCAGCTATTCTGTAAACTGACAGCTGGGAGATCTCAGCAGCTGGTCCTGAGGGCTGTGAAAAGCTCTGTTCACACAGCAGTGCTATGATCCCAAGTGCAAACTGTGGCAGCCACTTTTGAACTTCACACTTCAGGATCAAGCTATTTCCTATTTCGCTCAGACTTCCGAATGTGCCGAGTTGAAACGTGAAAAAAAGGGAACCAAATGGGACAAGTATCCCAGTATAGTGCAAAGGCATGGGTTGGATGACATTGGACCAGGAGGTAGTCTACTGATTAAACAGAAGAGACTTACAACGTGCAGCACAACTGGGATTACGCTGCACTGCAGTGACATCTGTGAAGCAGACGTACTGGAAAACCTTCATTTGCAGGCAGTGGAGAGTGGCTGAAATCATAAAAGCTATTTAAAACACTGCAGCAATTTGCTTTGAACATGCACAGAATGGCACTTTCCTTTGCTGCGGCCAAACATTTCCAAGAAAAAAAAGTGCTTCTACAAGGAGCACATTAACATTTTGTAGAAAATGTGACTATTTTGAAATCGGAAGTAATCGCAAAACGCAAAGCTTCTGAACTACGCTAGAGCTCTAAACTTTAAGACTGGGTGAGGCAGCATGTACTTCTTGTTCACTTAGGGGCCAGGTTTCAACGTAAACACAAAGAACACCTTCCTCTGGAAGACTTGCTACAGACACTATCTTTTTATTATGTTTATTGGCATATTAAAACCACCTGTATGCTAAGGCCTCCCAATAATCATAAGGCAGTTTTGTCTATAAAAAAAAAAGCTATATAGTCTGATGCTAATAAAAATAATACTGTGGCAGCAGCACTGTGAAAATCACAGAATATTGCAACTGATGAGCAATAGTATATGCTTTAGTGCATTTCCTGTGCATGCAATAGGTCTGCATCCTTAGCGAAATGAAAACCTCTTGGTTGTGACCCCCAATCTTAGTATGACTAATCTTTAACTCAGGTGCAAAATTAAGTGTCTTGTGGAAGGTTGGGTGCTTACCTGGATGAGAAAATGTTTTTGCCTTGTGAAGTCTGTCATTTTAAAATATTTTAATAAACAAGTGCAACATTTTCATTTTTGATTTAGCTGTGCCTTAATTATTTAATCTTTTAATACGGTGGCAAGATAAATGAAACAGAAGGACATGCACAGTGCATCTTGCACCAATGCATCTGACAGCATGTATATTTTTGCAGAAGAATCGCTTTGACAAATCGTGTAATTCTATGCGTCGTGCAGGCAGTGGTTTTGAACAGAAGCAACCGCAAGGCATCTTTCTGGTTAATCCAGGTGATTCCCTGCTTGTGGTTCATTAACTCAGGCCTGAGAAATCTGCAGCTGGGAATAAATAGGGGTCCAGTCCTGTCTCTGAGGCAAACTATTTATGTGGTAGAAACAAAGGGAAATGTTTTCAACACCTAAGTGCCAGAACTATAGAATTACGCAGGTGTAACTGGGGACCCACACAAGCCAGCTATGGGTCAATGGCCACAAGCCACTCCATGTGCATTTAAAAAACAACAACAAAAAACAGCTTTACAAAAAAAACAATCAGAAAATAAAATAAAAATAATAAACAGCTATTTCCTAAAACATCTATGTGCCAGTATGGCAATAAATAAATAAATAAATAAATAAATAAATAATAAAGCCCATTATGCGCTAAAACTGTGATTTTGAGAGTCAACAAACTGCATTGGAATTGTTATTATTTGTGGCCATCAGTGTGGCTCAGACATTATGTTTAAGGAGGCATTAGAAAGAGAAAGTATGTCTTGCATTTGGTACATGCAATAAACCAGAGTGTCATTAACTAAAATGACCCATAACTGGCCTTTTTAACCCCTGAGAACCTTTAACAAGGTGCAATGTATACTCCTGCGTGTGAGACACACATCAGAGCAGGGACTTTAGATAGTAGCTGCTTGGGTCCCATTCTTATCATCTCTATTTGAATAGAACCCAGCTGACTTTGTCATTTCCTGCTGTCCCTTTTTTCACTTCCCCCTTTCCCAGTTACTATGCAGTACATTGGGAAACAACCCCCCATGTCATGTTTTATAAGGGTTAATTGAAATATAGGCTATTCTCCTAAACTGTCATGTCAAACTGTTTCTACATACTTTTTTGGTGTGAATTTTGGAGTGTTTGAAGGAAACATACCCTACAGAATGGAGAACAATCTCCCACAATATAAACAAGCATCTTTCCCTTTCCCATAGCAATCCAGAGAAAGCTGCTTATAATTATCAGGCTTGGGGAAGGTCAATTCAGATACTTTTAGCAGGTCTCTGAGGATTAAAAGGTCTAAGCCGGTCTGCCTGCCATTGTTTACCCACAGACTTAGGGTTGGTTTAACAAGTCAGTGTCAACAGTACTTCACAATGCGAAACAGGGACGTGTGGTCCGGGAAAGCGTAATCCATTTCTCTAAACATAACAGGGCCCTTGATCTAGAGAGATGACAAACACTCAAGGGTTAGCTAGCCTGGTGCAACAGTTAAACGACAAGGGATGAGTAATTTGACAAACATCCATAATTAAATGATTCCTCAACAACAAAACGAGGGAAATTCGAATACCACGCAGTTCTGCAAAAGTCCTTGTTTGTTTGGTCATCTACCCAGCAAGCACTGCTGAACTGGGATCCATTTTAGAGCCAGTTCCGGCTTGAAACAAGCTTGTGAACTGGGTGATCTGAGGGACAAGAAGGTGGGCTGAATATCCTCGCTGTCGGACTGCATTGCAGTAAGGGAGCTCATAGTGAAAACCCAAACCCCCAGAGCAGAAGCATCCACGCTCTCTTCAGCTCTTCTGTTACCTGGGGGTTGCTTGTCTTCATTCTCAAATTGTATAAGATTGCTTTCAGATAGGAAACATTGAGTTTGCTCTTTGGAACAAGTATGTTTTCTAGAACATAAAATAAAAAAACTAAAAACAAAAACAACATTTTATATATTCTTGCGGCTTTCCTAAGCAGACTTTCCGATCTGCTCTTGCAACTACAGCCGAACTGACTGATTTTCACCCCCCAGGCTGAGTAATTAAAGTGTTAAGTACAGCAGGTGGCAAAGGATCACCTGAATGGGTGTGAATGACCCGTCTCCCTCCCTCTCGGTGGGGGTGGGTCACTTTTTTCTTTATTTAACAATCACAGAGGCTCCTTGTGTCAACCTCATCCTTCAAGTTTTGGTCCTGATTATCTAAACATTCCCTTCTTTTAGACAGAGAGAGATAAAGGAGTCCTCCGCTCTCTAGGTGTAGACAACTCAGCCTGCTGGTCAAAAAAAACAAAAAAAACAGAGGAGCGGGAGACTCATTGAAATTATTGGTTGCTTTGAGCAAACAACTCATTGTGCTTCAGTAGTAAAACTCACAGAGTATGGTTAACAAAAATCTAAAGTGGTGCACTTGGCAATCTTCGTATTGAAATAACGAACAAGTTAAATAGACGGAATACTTTATTTCATAAACTGATATAAGACTTGGGTAATTTGTTTCACCAGTTCCAGCCAAGCATCACAAGAAATCTTAAAAACAAAAAAAATAAACAATTAAATACAAATCCTCTAGAATCTTATTTTTAATAAAAAAGTCTTTCAAGGTCTGTCGGATACATATCTGGTTGTATGTTATCCAACAGAGTTTGAGAAGATCCTCTGAATGGAGTGCATATTCCCCAGCCCTGTCCCTTTGTTCTGTGCTGATTAGATTGAGAGGGTAGCCCCCTTCTCTAGTCAAACCAGCCATGGGCATCTTCTTAATCCCTCAGGGGACGACTGGCAGGGATGAGAAGAGACCTCTAAACTCCCGGGCGGACACTTACCTCAACATTTCAACTTATTGAAAATGCTAACGAGCCGTGTACAGCAGCAACAAAAGTGCTATTATGAGAAGGCTTTTCTATTCTTTTTGCTTTGCAGATTTGCCTCTGACAAGTTTGAGGTATTTGTTGAGTCTGATGAATGCTAATCCTGTACATTTTAAACCCCTATCTGAAAACAAGAAGCATGCCAAACAATATGACAGAAGATATTTTTTTTTAGTTTCAGAATATGAACGTGATGCACAGCCAGTCTGTTCTGACTAGAACTTCATTTACCAGCCCTTTCTGCCTGTCGTTCTCCCTCTGATAACAGTTTTAATATATATGTGTTTATTGTTTCACATTAAAAATGCTCCATCAGAAGAAGCTCATTACCTTAGATTTAAATTATTTTTATATTTTTTTTACACATTTCTTAAGTTGCTAGCTAGCACTGTAGCGATATGCAGGAATGCTTATTTAAATTACTAATTTAAGGGTACTCAAACTACCTTTCAGTAATATGCATGACAATAAGGTTAAAGGGAATTAAATCCTAAATGTGATTTAAAAACACAACAGTCAAATAGACAGCATTTTATACTAAGAAATCTGTCTCTGTAACTGTCTCTGTAACTATAAATGTCCATATACTGTATCTTGGAGATTTTTTTTAAGATAATGTATTTAGTTAAATTAATTCACTTTTAAATAGCAATGACCTTAAATGACAATCACACTTTCTTATATTTTTTGCAGTTAATATACAAGTGGCATAATCACAAAAATAAATCTTGTAAAGTTACTTGTTTGTCTGCTATAGACAGAAGATTTAATCTGACAACTTACATGCTGTTTTTACATGAAAGTACATGGAAGGAAGTACAGTTAAAATCTGAATATTCAAAATATTGGGTATTATTCTTTAAGGACGTTATTTTTACAACGACGGAATAATAATAATAATAATAATAATAATAATAATAATAATAATAATAATAATAATTAAACAATGATAGGTTTGCTCATTGGAAATATCCAAGTTCCCTGTAAACACTGCTGATACATGAATGAAATACCTTTCAAACCACTGGGATTTCTCTCCTAGACACCCATCCCTTCTGCTTGAATCTCTCTACACTTCCCTTTAATGTAGAGGGTATTAAGTAAAGCTGCTTATTAATTACAAAGAAACACCAGCAAAGCAAGCAGCATCCAAAGACAGAACACACAAGAACAGTCTACTTTACCCTCATGATTAGAAGCATTCGAGTATCTGTACACCTTGTTTGAACAATTCTTCTTCACATACTCAATTTACACTGCTCCCATATGCACCAAGTTACCAACCAAGCTTCTATAACCTTGCAATCTAAACACATTCTTACAACATAATAATATTGTAGTACCTCTTTAATATTCATTGGAATATATATATATATATATATATATATATATATATATATATATATATATATATATATATATATATATATATAATAAACTTTTAACTTTGTGTCCAGCATCCAGATGTAAGTCAATGCTATTTAAGAACTGAATGAAAACATTTTATCTATCTATCTATCTATCTCTATATATGTATGTATATATATATATATATATATATATATATATATATATATATATATATATATATATATATATATATATATATATATATATATATATTAGCTCAAAGAGCCAACTGCCCAATATATATATAATTATAAATGATTAATAAGATATTTAAGGTAACAAACCTCTGAGTGGTTGTATTGTTCTTCTCTGGTATACATTTCTCTAATCGAATGAACTTCAGTTGTATTAATTTAAAGAACATAAAAACCTCCTAGTGGCTTGTAGCAGGAACCAATTAGTCCTTTATAGCTTTCTTTATAGTGGGCTGGGTATATATTTCCTTTCACATTGTACACCTTTCATCGCCATTTTGCCGTACAAAAATAAACAGCTTTCAACAGGAACAAACCCCCCTCTTCTTTACATTTGAACACACTGTGGTATATTAGGACCATTTTAGAAAGGTTTTCAGTTCAGAAAATCTAATATTCCTCAAACAGACGCAATGAGATTGCCAATCCTCGTTTGTGATTACAGTACTGTGTGTAAGGTCTAGTGTGGTATTATGTAATATAATTTGCTGTCTTGCTTGCACTGTGATTGTTTGTATTTACTAGTGCTGATAAATACGAGGCAATCAATTAGTTCCTGGAGATGTTACATAGAACCACTTTGACATCCAGACAGTAAAATAATAAAATGCATCCACTGTATTTGTGTTTTGTACCAGGATGTTAGACTCTGTTTACAGTGTTCTTCCAAGGGAGCACTGTGTAGTTACACAATGATACGATTAAAGGGGCAGAATTAGTAAATCACGAGTGGAACGCATTAGAACCATGGTAACGCTGCCTGTCCTTCAGAAAGAACATCAGTGGAACTTTACAACATGTGCGATAATACTGAGCTTCTGGGAGTAGTCATTTCCACTTTTCAAGTCTTATTAGTTGCAAACAATATTCACCTTTTGACTGTTTAACATCTAATATTTCAAGGATATTTTGTAAATATATAACCACAGTAATGAAATTTTGTTGAAATAAACGCAGCAGCAATCGGTATGACTCTCTGTGTTTTAGGGTCTGATTGCAGTATACAGCTCCACAATGTCAATGTGCCCGGGTGATGTAGGCCCAACATCCGGCAACAATACAACCCTTAGCCCTTGCTAATAATGCTACAGTTTCAGCAGTGGAAAGTTTTTATTTTCATGTAAAATATTACCACTATAGTTGAAAGCGAAGTACTTTTGTAGTTGGTTGGTCAAAGAATGATGTGCTTGATTTATGGCTAATCACTGCACGAGAAAATGCAGTGCACTTTAATAATATAGCTGGACAAGAAGAGCAAATCTCAGGTAAAATAATCTACTTCTCACCCCATAGAGAAAGTTGTTTGTTTTACCTTGACTAAGCCTTAGTAGTAGTAAAGTCTCATTCTCTAAACAAAGCAAGTTTATGAAAAAACGCTACCATGTGAACCAGACAATGTGTATTTAAATCCATTCAACGCTTTAATGTATTAGGTTCAGGTCTAAATGATGTGAATGGATTTTGTTTTTTAGGCTGATATATACAGTAACTGTCACACCTTATAGATAAGCCGATCTTAAACATATGTTAAAATGTACCACCAAAACAGCACTTGCATCCATTCAAACCAATTCAATGCAGCAAATAAAATGCAACTTTGTTTTTCTTTTTTTTGCAAGTCACAAAAGCTTATTCAGCTCTGTGGGGGGGGGGGGACCTTAAATACACATTTTAACAAGAATTCCCTCTGAAAATCTTCCTTTTTTCAGTACTGAAAATAGTATATGGGAAAACAGACAGACTCACCGATGGAGACATAGGTCCATTCTGAAGGTACGGATCAGGCAGCATCAGGAACGGATATCCAGAATACGCAGGTCCTTTATACATTCCCCCATCTTGACGTTTTGACACTTTAGAAATACAACAGAAAGTCAACATATGTACAATAATGCGCTTAAAAAATGGACCTTAAGAACAATTTGTTGCATTTGACTATATGTCATATTATTTTAATGTTAAACATGCGTTATCATTTTTATTTTTACTGGCGACATCTGTGTGTTTCACATCCATTGGCACATACCTGTTTATTAAAAGTAAAACATGCGCGCACACACACACACAAAACAGCCGCTCTGGTGCTCTTGTTTCGAGGTGTATTTGGCTCCTAACCTGGGAAAGTTAAACAAGGTGTACTCAACAAGTCAAGTGTCTCCCTGTCACTCAGAGGGCGGAACCACATTTAATAAACTGTGCTCTGTGTGGTACTGAGCGGGCCAGAACAAAGCATTCTCCTTCCCTCTGGCACTGCAGAACACCACTAACTTCTGCTTGGTTAGTTGCTTTTTATTAGTATGTCTTTTGTTTTGGTCTTTCTCTATGTAGCACTGTTTGTGGTTTATTTGTACCAGTTGTGGTGGTGGATTTTCAGCGCACACTCCTATTTATATAAAATGATAGAGCTTAGTAGGTGAAAATAAAAAAAATGTACAATTTAAGAAAATAGCAGTCATTGCAGCTATGCGTATCTGTTAATCACGGTGGAAAGATTGAAAACAGAGTTCCTTTATCATGACAAGACCACTGACCGCCACCCCCCCTCCAGACATCCCATTGAACCCTAGAGTAAAGCATTTGATCTAATATTGCTAGACTGTGTATCCTAGCACCATGTCTATCCTAGTATACACTATGAATCAAATGCAAGAACAATTGTGAAAAAGCATTAACATTTAGTAGTAGTAGTAATAATAATAATAATAATAATAATAATAATAATAATAATAATAACAACAACTAAATAGTTCGAGTAATCTAAATGGCTTTAATATTTTTCAATTTAAATTCTTAATCAAATAAATTCCTTTTCACAAGTCCACGGCAATACCTGGGTATACAGTACTTAGGCATGCTAACCCTTTCTAGTTTTAGTCACATGTGACCTTAAAGTCTTGATTTTAAATCATTTGTTATTCCCAAATGTTTACTTGACAATATCAGTATTCATAATCGTGTAGCCGGGTTGCAGCGACGCTGGCCCGCTGGAAAGCGAGTCCTGAAAACCACTGCATTTACCGAAGCCTACTGTATGTGTGTGATACGCATCCTAACAACATCTGTATGAAAGAAAAGTGTTGCAGACTCACGGTCTTCCAGGTGATCCCGGGCAAGTTTGTCTGTGTAGGCTCTCTCTTCTTCTGCATGTGCACGCCGGATTGCCTGTGAAATCCGGGCGGATAATAAAACTTTTTTTTTTTTTTTTTTAAAGAAAACATCGGTACAAACTTTAACAAGGAAGAGAGATGAAAGAAGGCAATCTCATCATATTAAAAACGATAACAGCGCAGAAATGATTCCTCACCCCATGGTCCGCTACAGCACCGGCATTCTGACTGATCTCAGATTCATTCACCAAAGAAGACTTAAGATCTGCCAAGTCCCTCTCGGTTAACGCGTTTTCTTGGATTTTTTCCTCTTGCTCCCCTTCATCTTTGAAGGCAATCATTTCATCGTTAGCTCCCAGATCATCGCCTCCACCACTATTTAACTGTGGCATTTTTGCTAAGAAACAAATACAATAGTTTGCTTTTGAAGAAAGCCTGACACCGAAACTTTGGGTCTTTTTTCTCTTAATGCACACAGATCAGGCAAATGAAAAAAATAAAATAACAAAATAAAGAAAAACAAAACTAAAGTTGTTAAGCTCAGAAGTGGCTCCGCACAGTGAAAGTAACGCAGCACAGCAGCAACAAATAATACATTTGCGCTGCGAGACAAGGCGAGAGCTCCAAACATCAAAGAGCACCGCCTGGTGATTGACAGATTCAATGACTTTGTTGGGGGTTGTACAATTGTTCCAGCAAAGGTTCTGCTCTTAAAGAGACACCGCTTCTTTTTTCAGTTTTTTTTTTTGCTCGTAGTTGGTAATATTCATGAGTTTAAAAACTTCCAAGAAGTATGCAAACCGCTAATGCTGGATTTGTGAATTGCAACAACAAATTAAGAGTCCTGGACCCGTTTTGAAATAGTTTTTGGTTCAAAGTTGCAGATTTTGCAGTTTTAAAAAAGGTAACATGTGCAGTCTATCAATGTGTTGGATTCAATTTAACTCAGAAGGCTCTTTGACACTATGACAACACTCCATTTGATTATTATTATTATTTTATAGATTGCATCAATCTCAAACCGAAAAAAAATAGATATATTTTATTTATTTATTCTGCTTGCCTTTAACATTAACGTTAGTCTTGCAGAACTCGAGTCTTTCAATTGTTATTTTTTTAATATTATCATCATTATTATTATTTTTATAATATCTTTACATGTAAATAGTGGAGAACAGGCACAAAAGGGCACATTTACATTGTGTTCACATTATAAAGCTGACGTCTGTTGGCCAGCACATTTACACTGTTATTACAGGCCAATGCTGACTTCAAAGAAAGGTTACAACGTTCGTGCGTGAGTGCGTGGAGGACCATCCCCTCTACCCTTTCTTTGACCACTCCTGAGCCATTGAAACAAAACATGCCGTAACAAAACATTATCATCAACAACAACAATAATAATAATAATAATAATAATAATAATAATAATAATAATAATAATAATAATAATTAGTTGCTTTTAATTGAATACTGTTTTAAATAGCCCACTGGTTATGTTGTCAGCCTTTAGTATTTTACAATTTGAGTTCTGTCCTTAAATTCGTTCTGTGTTTGTTTGAGACCCAGAGGCTGGCTGTCTAAAGTGATCAGCAATGGTGGTTTCTATTCTAGTCGACATTGCTGTGAGTTTCCATTTAGAAACGGTTTTGCTCTTTCGTATTGTGACATTGTATCTGGCATTCGGTTGCCCTGAATTAAAAATGACAAGTCACAGCTGGTAAATAAAATGAAATGCAAACAGAAAATGTGTCGAATATTTGCATACAGCTGAATATGTATACACTATCGTTTCATGCATATCAATACAAGATTACAGCTAGGACATGAATATATGCAAATCTAAATTATAAATGAGTTGTTTAAACTGCTTGTTGATTCGTATTCATTAAATATAGACAGCTGTTTACCCATGTTCGTTCTTTCTTTCTTTCTTTCTTTCTTTCTTTCTTTCTTTCTTTCTTTCTTTCTTTCGATCGTCTTCAGTTTATATTATTATCATACATATTTGCGAATGTGTTGGCCAACTTTTTCTTTTCTTTTTCTGGTGTTTAGTTATTTAATTGAGTTATTTTAATGTATTAATTTCTATTATCTGAGTCTGACTGGATCGTCTGTTTCGACTGCATGACTCATTCTTTCACTCAGCCTTATGTCTTTATCTCTTATCTGTTTCAGTAATTGCAGACATGACGTAAGATTTCAGTAAATTATTACTTTCTGTTTTGCCTTAGGGACAGGAAACTCAAAAAATAACCTTTTCAGATGCCGCCAACACCAGCAACTACTTATTTGGAATCAAGTGTATTTAATGGGCACCATTCCCACTGGCAAGCGTTTTAAAGAATGGTTATATTGCAGAATAATGGCGACACAGGTAGCTTTAAACACAGACTCTGCTCTTTTCAATGGGAACAATTCAAACTACATATTTATCATAACCATACTCTACAGAATATGTTTTTTTTTTCAATAAATGTCTGAATTTATGGGAATAAATATTGTAAACTGTCAAATTTTACTGTAATAGTTACAACTTACTGTAAAACTGCTGCATTTCATGTAGTTTTACATTTCTGTAAAATAAAAAAATAATATTTTTTCGCAAATTATATATACAGTATAATCATAATGATATTTATCAGAAATGTCCTCAATCATCAGATATTACCAGACTAATTGTGTTTTATTATAAACAAAAAAAATTACAATAAGTTATACAACTACTGGTATTTAAAAAAAAAAAGAAAAAGATTAACAATCATTTTTTTCTGCCATGAGAGATGCTGAAGAAACTATCACAAACTAGTGTCCATCATAAAGTGAAAGGTAAGTGATGCTTTGAATGAATAGATTACATATAATAAAAAAAATAAAAAAATATTAACAAATATATGCACACCCTGTACATACAGCCATAGACAAAGTTATTATTTTTTTATACATATCTTGTAATGCTTATTATGGTATTCCTGCTATTCAAAAGCTTACAAAAATAACAATCCACACACTAGAAGTTTATTCTGTTAACTCAGGTTACAATACAAGAGTTTTCTACAAAACAAAGTGACTTATTTGAATGTATTTGCTCTTTTAAAGCTGTGCTTTTGATAAATACTGTATTTCTCCCACAGCCCCCTTCTGAATGTTCTTGAACAGTACTGTACACAGTGTTTCTCATATTAGCCACATGGTTACAGCAATGCTTTCAAGAATTCCTAATTACATACAAGTGACTACTTAATTAATATATATATATATATATATATATATATATATATATATATATATATATATATATAAATAAGTATATATATATATACACATTCCAGCCCTAATAATAATTTAAACAAACTCTTCAAAACAAGAAAAGCTATTTGTAAAACAATATTTATAAAAAGAAAAATAACTTGGGAGTGAAAGATAATCTCATTATTTTTATGAGTTTATATACAGTACCATGTCAACCTCAGATTAAACAGATAATTGATCCCATATTCTGTCTGACTGGCTCAAATAACTATAAGACAGGGCTAAACCATTATCACTATATATAGTGGGGCTTTAAAATATCCAGGAGTGTATTTATTTCATGATAACTTACTCCTGTGGTTATATTATGGCTGATATACAATGACAATGCCAGTATACAATATTGCTGTTACCTATAATTGCTACAATAAACACTGCTAACAGTTCAGTTAGAGTATATGTTTTGACAATAATGTTTCAGTTCCTTTTTTTCCTGGGCTATCCTGCAATTTATTGAAGTTAACAATGTATTATTATAACTTTAGAATGTCATTTAGCCTTGACTGTTACCAGAGGCAAGGCAGTTGAGTAGTATTATTTATTTAGTGAACCACATGTGTACGAGATGGAAATGTAACCCTTAGAATATTGGGGTTACAAAAAAATGACTTATTTTTCTCTGAATAAATATCCAGCCAAACCAAATATAATACCAATCAGCCCCATTTTACAGTTTAAAATGACCTTCCAGATGCACATTATATTAAGTAGTTATAGAACTACTCCATTGATGTTCATTGATTGTTATTTATACCACAGTGTACCAAAAGGGTGGCTGAATAGAAAATCAAAACTCAGTTACGTTCAAAATATTTCTTTAAAGCATCTCATTTTTTTTTTTATCTTTTGACACATTTTTCAAAGTTTCTGTTTTATGCTAATGCTAAATCGACATGTCTCCCCTGCATGTGTCTGCTGCAGGAGAATTGTGACTGAAGGTCTTCTCACTGAAAAACCCAAGCTATTCTCTGAGAGAGCTGAGCCACATGTGCGGTGAGACTCTGCATTTCATATAATGACATGCCCTGTCTTTTAAATAAACTCCATGCACTCTAAAGGAGAAAACTAATTAAATCATATCCTCTCATTGAGGTTTGCCCACATTGAAGGAAATAGCTCCTAACTCAAGCCTTTCAAACATGTTTTATTGCACATTTCCTCAGACAGCAAACTGTTTTGCTGGAGCAATACCAGGAATACCACGCAGAAGTAAAGCAGAGGAATATGTGTATACTGTATATTTATTACAAATAAATGCTAAAAGGGGAGGAGCACTATTTAAGTGGAAAAGATGTATGAATCTGATAAGAATTTGGATATGTGGGGCTTATTAAAATAAGTTCAATCATTGTACCAGAGCAACAATACATTTTGATTCTCTGTATGTTTTTTGATTGTATTTTGATTCCAGGATTGGTACTCAAAAATGATATTTTTGATACATTGTATTTTGAACATGGAAGAAATGACAGGCGAAGTCACCTGGCACCATACTTATTGAAAGAAGAATGTCTAGGAAGTCCCCATGGTTGTAAATCTCATCCCCAATACATGTTTTTAAACAGGGGCTGATAGTTAGGGCAGGCACACCTATGAACAGGAGCATGTCACAACTGGTTATTATAGGACATCAAAGCCGTAATGTTTGCTCTTCTTTTTAAATACAGTAAAAGCTGTTATAGACTTCCAGACCCATGCAATCCAACTTTAACATTCCCATTGTCATTCAAATGCTGTCCTTTAACATATGACAATATCTGTTAACACCTTTAAAGCATGTTTACAGATGCCTAGCAAGGGATACTTAAAATAAAGTATTGGAATAATAGCATTAGGAATTCCTAAACGAGATTGGGGGTGATATACCCTGAGAGGACAGAGAGTTTATCTTGCCTAGTGATGTTAGGAACAGGACCTGCTGAGCTGCACTGTTTGCCTGTGTCACTGGAGTAGAATGGTTCCACTATTCCAAACAGTACTGGAAGTCAAGTCCTCATTGGAACCTATAGCAGCAACTGCACTGTGTGGGTCTCACACTCAGAATGGCAACGACGAAGCAGTCTAAAGGTTTGAACCACAACAGGTTTAATGGCTTATAGTATAGTGCATATACAGTTGGGGCCTTTTATTACAATCCTGGTTGTCTCTGAAGTCGTTTTTTACTTGACATGTTCATATAAGAATAAAGCCAGTGTGCTTTATTTCCAGAATGCTGAACCAATGCAATGGTGTTGAGAAGCTCCCTGTGTGGTTTGTTCACAAACACATAGAGAAGCTCATGAGTAGGCCCGTGAGCCTATCAGAGCTGGCTCTCCTTCAGCTGCAGCTCATTTTGTACTTCTTGATACTAATTGTATCCTATGTGGGTTTGCATGAGAAGAAAGCCTTTAACTGAGATTATTCTGCCCTCCCAGATGGAGATTAAACCTTGGCAATACATTGAAAACCTGTTGTAATCTGTGATCCAGGAAACAAAGGTCCTCGTTAATGCAGAGACTGCAAGAGCCTTTGAAGTTGAGCCAAGTCATTCACTCCTAGCTCCTTCTACACAAAAAAAAATTCACAAAAACATCATCTCTCCTTCCTTTGCCTCAGGCAACTGCGGTTAAGTGTGCTTGCTATTTTTAAAGACACGCTATGTTGAAAACATGCTGTATTCAAAAGGGTGCGGTGCGTTGCAGGTTAATTCAGTAGGAAGAACAGTGTTTGTCTAGTCTAGTGTGCATTTTTACCATTCAACGAGCTGCTTTTATGTTCAACTAAATCTCGTCATAGTTTGTGTGTGTGTGTGTGTGTGTTGAATGCAAGATGAAATGATGCATGTTGTTTTTTAATTGCTGCTCTTGTTTTGCATGTACACAAAGCCAGGTACAACCCTCCCACAGAGACCCCTGCTGGAGAGGTAGGGGATTGATAGATGAGTGTCTTCTTGCCAGCAGTAGCACTAACCATCACATCTATTTCATTTTATTTTTGACGTGTATGGGTGGAAATCCACACTGTTCACTAAAAAAATAACTCTAAATGTCATTTTTAATTCAATACAATAATCTTTTTTGAAAACTCCTTTAGCACTTGGTTGCTCATGTTTTTAACTTTTACCAGGTGTCTGGAACAAGTTCAACTTGATATGAATAAAGCTCATCCTGCTAGGAGGGGTACAGATGAGCTCAGTTGCTTAGGTTTGGCGGGTGAAGAAAAGCGCTTGGCAGCACCAGGATCGGAGGTCACAGGTTAATCTTCAGTCCTCCTGATCTGTGAGTGGGATGCAGTTCAGACTGACTTGAAAAACATATGATACAAAAATAGTTAAATATAAAAAAATAAATATGTCTTGGATTTTGTTTTTTCACTGCATGTCTTTGATCATTCATCAGACATTTAGATTATTTTATTGACGGTCTTTGAAGGCGCAATAAAAATCTAAGTTGGTTGCATTTGTGTTTGCTGTTGGAACTAAATTGAATAATAACTCCCTTTGAAATATTAAAGTAATTTTACTTTAAGGTTTTTGAAAGATGTTTGTATTTCTCTTTTGACTGTATCAGTTGTGTTTTGAGTTATCCAATAGAAATCTAGTTGAGAGCGTGCATTAATAGGCATTGATTCATTACTTTCTAATCTTTCTGGACCCCTCACAGACTTTCTGCCAGCTTTCCCCCCTCCCTTCCTCCTCCTCCTCCTCCTCCTCCTCCTCCTCCTCCTCCTCTCCCAGCCAGCCCCTGTGTTTACTACAGTCAGTTCAGAGGAATACCAGGCAGCATCTCCACAGAACAAGAGGCTCTGTCTGAGAAAGAATAATCATCAGAGCCGATCCAAAACAAATGAACAAACAGCCAGATAAAAAACATCTTTGATAAACCGAACATCGCTGACCCGTTAAGTGTTGGTGTGTAGAGTAAATAATTAATAAGGACTGTTTGTATTAAAACAACATAGTGATAGCCAATTAGATTAAAACATTTGTAGAAGCACTGCCGTAAAACCTGCATTAAAGTTCAGTTAAACTAAGCGATCGTCCGATCTTATTAACAGGAATCCCAGATCATGTTTCTGGTTAGCAATACAAGTAAAAACACTTTGATGAGTAGTCATTTGTCTTCAGCAGCCAATTGAGTTCTGTCCCCTTTTCTGTCTGACTGACTCAGTGATGTCAGCAATTGTCTCAAGGGGGTTGTGTCCCCCTTCTGGTGGACTAGGATCTATTTTTCTACAAAAGTCCACAACAATCCACTTTGGGCTGCTTTGAAATAGCAAGACCCTCAGCATTAAGAATTAAGCACAATTTAGTAGGAAGCTGTTTTAAAGTTTAATGCTGCCAAAAAGTGTTTAAAAATTCCTTCATGTTTTCAGGATCCATTAAGGCCATTGGATCAGGGTCAGTGCAAATAACATATTCATTGTATTTAAATTAAAGTTATTAAAGTGTGTTAATTGACATTGTGGAATGCTAATTCTTCAGATGTATAATATTAAGTTGAGGCATTGGGTTTGGAACAATCATGTTTATCATCATAAAGTTTAGATCAATTAACATTGCTATAAATAAGCATCAAAAGTCTCAGGATCTTTCTATACAATCAAGCCCTTGTTCTAAACATATATATATCCTTTGAACCCTATATTTCAAATAATATCCTTCAATATTCATGGCTTTACTTTTAAGTGGACAGAATACATCCTCATGCCAAGACATCTGCAACTCCACAGACAGCCTCCTTAAGCTTACATAGAGTGAAACGACAAATCAAAAAGGTCTTCTCTCTGCTTACATAAACACTTCCAAATACGGCTTAATTAAGTAAGATTGCCTCATATGTATGTCATTAAATTGCTATTAAATCTTCAAAGTCACAATTGATTTGGTTTTAATTTGTTCTGCATTTGCCATTCCTTTATTTTCCCTCTCACTTTAAACAGCATTCAAGCTTCATAACGCATTTGGCTTTGTAACGTTTTGAAAAATGCAATGATTGTGTCTTTGTCACACAAGTTACTTCTAACTGTTTACAAAGCATTTCCCGTGCTTAGATTATATATTGTACCCTGGTCTTTTGCAGACGCTTTGCCATACACCCCAATGCTTTTGGATGCTTTGCTAAGCTCATACCCTGGTCTGCTTTTATAAGGGGGATGTTTTCATACTGTAGCTGGCATCCCTTTATGATTCTTCCTGGCTGTTTCTGAAGCAGTGTCCCCATGGTCTTTAATGAAACAGCCTGCTTTCTGTTTGCTGGGTATTTGGGTGACGTAAGGAGATGAGGCTCGAGTAGTTACTGGCACACTGTACCTCTCAGAAGCCTGCTCACATTGCTCCAGTCTCTGACCACAGCCACTAGTAGCTCAAGGCTGATCTCAGAGGCCCCCTTTGATTGCATTCCTTTACGGTACCTTATATGGGCATGCCTGGAAGCCATGTGACAGGAAATCAAGGAGAAACAAGTTCAGTTTGAGCATGTGGTGGAGCTCAGTGTGGCTTGAGCATATCTGAAGATCTTGGGAACTTGCTGAGGGTCACAGATACACTGGACTGCACTGGGAGACACATTTGTTCTTTAAAAAAAAAAAATACTAAATAAGTGACCACATCACAAGACTATCTAACAATGTTCTGCTCTTTTCTTTTATTTAATTAACAATTGCAAAATTACAAATTACAATTTGTGGTTAAAGATCTGACACTATTATTGCAGAAGTATTAGGCAGAATCTGAATGATTTTAACACATTATGTTTTGTGTTGGTCACGACCATTGCAGTAAAAATGCCACTTTAATGTAGTTGTTACCCCCCCCCCCCCCCTAAATTACACAGGATTATCTAAGTGTGTAGAGCTCTAAGTGTGTAGAGCTCAATGTCCTGGTTTTTATAAGGGCAAGGCTACACTTCACTGTCATGAGTCGGACCACTTGACACAGACTGACATGATCAATAAGTTGTGCTGCTGCTAGTCATTCTGTAAGAAAACAGGTCTACAGACATCCACAAGAAGAAATATATTTTAAAACTAGAATTTAAACCTGGTTAAAGACATACTTTAGTTGAGGTGATGTACTTTAAAGATAAGACAAATGAAATAGGGTGATATCTTCAGCTCATTTATTAGGAAGTATAAATCCACAGTATGTCTGACCAACTTGCACAAATAAATACAAGATTTTGAAATTTAAAAAGAAAGAAAGAAATCACCTTTGTTGAAATGAACATCTTTTTTTTTTGGACTTGGTCTTGAATATGAACAATAGTTTTCTACAGGGCTGCTGTAGTCTGGAATAGAACCACACACAGGAACATCAACGGAAGGTCTCATTAAAAACAGAATACAGGTTTTCTGTTTCGGAGGACATTTGGAAAACATAACCATTTTTTTAAATGACCTACCCAGTACTTAGGCTTGTGGAATTTGAATTCTAAGAGCCCTCAGCAGAAGCCCTTTCTAGTGGTTGGATGTCGGGTGGAGTTTTTAGCTTATGGTTGAGCAGGGATTCCAAGATAATTTATTCCAGTGTATGAGTGATGTGGCACTGGTGGAGGCTGCAGAGTTTCAGGATGCATCAGTGTTTGGAAAATAAATCGTGCAGAGATGTTGCAAAACACTTCAGCTGGGTTTTGTTGAGTCCCTACTGAAATGTATTATGTTTTGATGGTGTTGATATTTCAAATCTCTGAATTACCTTTAGTAAGCGGGCATTCAAATGGCTCTTGATTGGTTTCTGACAAGCAGTTTAGGGGTGAGGGAATGTTAACTTCTTTTCAAATCTCTATTAAATATTTACTACCTCAATAATATATATATATATATATATATATATATATATATATATATATATATATATATATATATATATATATATAAAAAATTACATGAATGAATCCAGTGATGTGTTGAACTGAGAAAAACAAGGTTTGTTACACGCAGTACGTTCTCCATAATAAGAAATGTCAAACTATTTCCCTCTTATACAAATACATTCTGTGATAAATGTATTCGTTTTAGGATCGTTTTATTTGTCCTTTTATACGGGGGTGTAAAAGTGATGAGTTTCTGTTGCAAAAATCTGCCCTGGGTTTCCATTTCCTATATGTGACATTAACATAATCAAACATACCTCCCTGTGAGCAATAATATCTAGCTGTGTTGACGAAACTAATGACTGTACAATTCCCAAACAGGCATGGTACATTTCCCTATTTTTTTCTATTTTAGTTTGAAATTAAACTATATAAATGAAACAGACAGCCCAAGAAAGTAACAGAAAGCAAGGCATATATTCTCTAGTCTAACAATAGCTCCCTTCAAATAACTAAGAAGCTTGTTCTTAATTTAAAAATAGTCAATATTGTCTAAAGTAAATACCCATTAAATTAGGGGTTGCCAACTGGGCTTTGTTTATGCAGAAATAAATATTATTTAACAATGAATTATGAACAAAACAGTATAAATGTGAACCTAAATATGTATCTTTCCTGTAGTTATGCTTTTTTTTTTGCATCTTATAAACTAAACTTAAAAATAAAATGGGGTTGGGTGTTAAATTTGTAAAAAAAATATATATAGTTACAACGTTACCTTTGAGCTCAGTAAATCATAAAGGGAGGTGTAAAACCATTCTCAAGATCTGGGTTTGACTTCTGTTAAAGATAACAGTGTATGAAGGTGTGAACGGGTCCCGGCCTGTTTGTTAACTTGCACATGGCTTGATTTTGGTTTCATGCTGCCGCACAACAACTGCCTCGAAAGCTGTGAAGTTGCAAAAGTACCTTAAAACTAGAGGTGCTGTTTTCCTTTTCTGTGACCCTGCATCTTTCACTTCTCTACAAGCAGCCCTGTCTGTATGATCATAGATTGAATCAGCCTGAGAATGCTCTGCAATACACAGGGGAACTACAGCGCGGCTTTTAAATGCTCAGCTCAAGCGGTGCTTTTTTTACACTGAAAGTAGGAAGAATTTGAAGATAGTTCTGTTACAGAGAAATGAAGGTAGATCTCCCTTTTGGGGCTGGGTATTCATAACTGGATTTTTCAATCACTCTGTCTAGGATGTATAATCAGTATAGAGTAGTCTGATCACATGTTTTAAAAACTGTGAAAGGCTTACTGGTACATCCAGTGCTGCAGCTACAGTAATCTTTTTCTTTAGGCAAAGGGATTCATTTTAATTGAAAATGTTCAGATTAGGGCAGCCCCTAAGACAACAGCCAAACATCACCTTGAATTTTAGTATTGAGAAAAAAAAAACCTATATGAACATCATTTAGATATTTTGTTTAACATCATGTAATCAAAGAAACTACAAAATGATATTGTAAAAGACTACTGGAAGCCATAATAGTAGTACAGTATTTCATTCCAATTTATGAAGCAAAATGTGTTAATTCTATAGGGTGATGCAAAACCTTTGGCCATCACTGTAGATCACATCAACGCATCATACAGACCAAACGTCATCAACACAGTCCGTCCATACATCTGTTTGGGTTTACATTTGCACATATTGGATGAGTGGAGGCATGCTCCTGTAAGAACTGTTCGAAAACTTGACAGAAAAATCCTTGTTATCAGAAGTAATCTGAATTTCAAAAGCAGGCTGTTGTTGTATTGTTTACTCTGACGGAGTGCTGTGCCACTTTCAAAACAACAAAACAACAGTCATCAGGGAAGTACTTTCTTTTTCTTTTTTTTTTCTTTTTTCTTTTTTTTACCAGCTGCGGTTACAAAACCATTGGAAAAAATAAAACAACGTGTGAAAACTCAAAACTCTAATTCTGTGGACTCTCACTTGCAATGTGGCGGTCAAGAAAGTGACCGCACATTAGTCTGTGTTTGAGAGTGCTCCTGTGAGAGGAGATACAGCTGCAGGTTAAATGACTAAAAAAGGGGTCTAGCTATTCCTGTTCTAAATATGCCGGTTGGTTTCAATTTGACTTGTCTAAAGGGGTCTGACTAAGGTTAGGACGGAGGTTGAACTGGTGGAAAAAACGGCAATTTATAACCATACGTCAAGACTGCTTTAGAAGTAGCGGGGTTCCGAATAATATAGCGTTATGCATCCTTCTGTGTTGCTACAACTGTTTAAATAACGTAGCTGTAATTTTTCTTTTCATTGTTAACATCTTGACAACTTTTTACACTTATAACTTTAAATTATTTTTTTAAATGGCCGCTCTAGTGCACAGGCGTTTGCGATCTGTCCTCTAATCACCGCAGGATTATATATATATATATATATATATATATATATATATATATATATATATATATATATATATATATATAAAACATAACAACAAGTGCTGTAGGCTTTTCTGTTCTGTACCACATTATGCTGTGTTACCTGTTTGACAATATGGGCAATAATCCATCCTTACACTAGCAGTGCACTAGAGTAGACATTTTGAATAGACATTTTGAACAACATTTGCGGCCGTGTAACACTATATTTTTCCGAACCCCGTTACTTACTCTTTAAGATTAATTTAAGAGTGGAAAAATAGTTTTTTTTAGCTAACATCTTATGCTTCGCCGACTTTTAAAGGGAAAATGATTTATAAGAACAGAAATCCCAACAACCCATATGGTAATAATTTAGCAAAATATAGAAAAGCAGTGTTATGGTTATTAAGTGTATGCAATATATATATATATATATATATATATATATATATATATATATATATATATATATATATATAAAATAAGGAAGTAGAAAAAAATCAAACCTCAGAAATGACACGTTATTGTTTGTAGATTCCAGCAATTCAATCAAAGTTACTCTTTCAGTTTGTGCAAAAGAGAGGAAACCATTGTTCATTGTGCTCATAAGTCATCAGCATTCATAGGAATTATCACCACCCATTCTTGCATGCTGTTGCTAAAGCTCCCATCATCTCTAATGACAGAATGGAAATGTTGACTTGTGGAGCACAATATCACTACAGCAGGAGATTTGTTTTCCAAACTGTATGGATTGTGCAAAGGCTTGAATAGTAAACCTATCTGAAAATAATTCAAGCAGACAAACCTTTTGGCTACTGCCTTCAAAAGGATACTGACAACACAGTGAAGTATATTGACATCAGCAACAACAACAAAAACAAGTGCAATTAAAATGCAAGTTCTCCAGTTCTCTCCTTTCATATATAATCTCATTAAAAACACACACAAGAAAACTCCATCTCCCGCTGCTGAACATTTCAGATCCAACAATTTTCAGTGCCAGGGTCCAGGACATTTCCGTTTGTAGTAAAGCTTACGTTTATTTATAGCTTGCCAGAAGAAACAAGGGATTGGATCTAGTAATCACTGTGTCTGCACTTCGTAAAACACACTATAAATCGCTATGATGTAACATCTTGTTAAACAAATGTATTCACTATTCATTCTTGTTTGAAATAAGTATTTTCTTAAAAAAAATTGTAGCTGAAGTTTAAAAAATATTTACTGAAGACAAATGCGTGTTTCTCTCAAGCTAATCAGCTTTGTAGAACAACTACTGTAGTTGGGCTAAAAATTGCAAAACCAAGTTTTAGATACCTCACAGTCCGCATCTGTCAGTTGATTGCACTCGAAAGGGCAGCTGAAATAGTTAACATGATAGAGACAAGTGTTTGCAGATTGTTGGTGACCCAGGCAAAATATATTATTATTATTATTATTATTATTATTATTATTATTATTATTATTATTATTATTATTATTATTATTATTATTAATAATAATAATAATAATAATAATAATAATAATAATAATAATAATAATAATAATGTGTTGGTATCACCTTAGCTCAAAGGGTGTGAATAACCACGTTATTACATGGTAATAAATTGGTATTTACCAATGGTTACTGTGTAATAACATACCTACCTTGTGAACATCTTGTTACATGGAGTAATTCATGGTAACTCTATGGCACAGACTCAACCAGTCATTACCATGGTTGTGTCAGAACTGTTTTAAATTACCCAGTTGTTACTATGTTATAACATGGGAGATGTAAACAATTCTTATTTAAATGCAATCAGTTTATTTTCCTTTTTTGTATCTTCCTTTGAACTCTGTGAACCTTCATCTTGAGTTCTATTCTATCTAGATCTGTTGAAGACCTCATGGTTTCAATATTCACCAGCCAATGGGGATTTCTACCCAGTGGTCAAGAATAAATAAGGGGCTTTTTGTTGGTAAAATTGTAATGTGTAAGTGATGAAATAACTACATTTTTTTTGCACAATGTTACCAGTAATCTTCACATGCATCAAAAAATCTGAGTAATTTATATAGCTACAAGATTGTTAAGATCTAATTTTAGTGCCCACTTAGTTATATAAAAAAAAGTATATAAGTAAAGCTTTATGGTTCAGCAAACTTTATGTTTCAGCCCACATTTCTTTTAGGCTCAGTAATAATAATTCTTGCTTTATTACTCTGTGTCTGTTTCTTTTTAAGTAGAAACCAATAGTATCAAAACAGTATATCTTAATTTTTTGATTCATTCCTGTTTTAATTTGATATTTTATTTTCTAGAAATAGACAATTAATTAGTCATACAGGTAGTTTAATCAGATAAAAGAATTCTCTATTAAATGGCTTGGAAGATACATTCACAAAACATTATCTATCTATCTATCTATCTATCTATCTATCTATCTATCTATCTATCTATCTATCTATAATATATGTATAATGTTTTGTGAATGTATCTTCCAAGCCATTTAATAGAGAAAATTACTTGTTAATGTTAATTAAGACTGAAATAAATACTTTGGCCTCTACAAAGCTTTAACTCATGGGTTTATGAAAGTTTTATAGTCATGAAAGTTTTGCTAACAAAACCAGCATCTGTTTTAGGAGTATCAAACTTACCTTAAATACCTTACTATAAAACAGACTTTTAAAAGTATTTACATAATTCATTGTTTAAAGGTTTTAAATCAGGCTTATACAAACCTACCAGTGCCCATTGTTAGCATATATATTACAGAAAGGAAAACACACCCAATAAAGTTAACAAACCAGAAATAAACAACATAGCCATTTTATTTAAGTGCTTGTTAGTAGTCTTAAGCTGTTTGTAATTTTTTTTTAGAATCGTCTGCTTTTTCATTACAAAAAAAAAAAAAGCGCTAATAACAATCTGGAATAAACAGCTTTGAGAATCTAACCCTCAGTGTTTCTGTGAAGAATAAACTTTGAGAATGGCTCCACACAACATCCTCTTATATCTAACAGTGCTTTAAAAAAAACAATATAAACTAATAAACCCACTCTGAAACAGCTGAAAAATGTTTCAAGAACTGCAGCTTTTTGTTCAGATCTTTTCAAAGAGAAATGTATGGGTTAACCCAAGCAATATTAAAATAAATCTGTTCCACATCTGTACTTTAAGAATGAAATGTTTAAATAAATCAACACACACACACACACACACACACACACACACACACACACACACACACACACACACACACACACACACACACACACACACACACACACACACACACACACACACACACACACACACACACACAACAGCATTATTAAAACAAGCTCTTCTGAAAGCATCTTTAGTGAGCTGTGTTGGACATGTGTGCTGGAAATGCTACTGCTCCCTACTGCTGTCCATTACAGAATTAGACAAAGCATGAAATGCAAATCGACTGGCAGGATCACCAGCAGCAGTGAGAACACAGCTCAGGTCTGCTGCCCAGAATTTGCCTCTAATTCCTTTTGACTCAGCACACACGCTGGGAGGGTTTTGCACAGCGAGTACAGCAGCCATGTCTGCCAAAGGTATTAAGTGTTAAGAATACCCGGAGAAACAGAAGCTCGGCAAATCAGCTTTTTGACTGGTAGGCAAAAGCACTTAGGCAGCATTACCGGGCCATTCAAGATAAGCACCCTCTGAGACACAACGCAGTCTACTTCGGATTTCAGCATTACCAAGCGAGCAGTAAAGCATGCTTATCTACCTTGTGGGTACACTGACATTCACAACACAGCAGCTGCACCTGTTTAGACCTTACATTTGATATCAAGCCTGAAGCTCTGGCTTAAGAAGGAAAAAGTACCTGTTAAAACTTCCACCTGTTGATGTAATCAGACATCATTACAATAATCGGTAAACGGTAATTAAAAAAAAAAAAAATTCTCTGGGTTTGGGTTAATAATTTTTTTAAGGACTGTGTTTTTAAAGCCAGTTCATGAAACCTTTATATATATTTATATTTAGCTCATTCTTTACCTGGGGACAATGTTTGTAAACACGCTTCAAATAACAGTCTTTTAAAAACCTTCCTTAAAACAATCCATAAAGTTTGTGAAGAAGGACCTTTTTCTCAAAAGAAACTTGTGTCGTCTTTTATTAAAGAAATAAAGTCAACAAAACGACTCAGTAATGCTACTTAAAGAATATAAAAGGCAGTACATAAAGAAATACATTTTTGTTTCAGTGGAAAGGCAGCGGATGCTGTGTGTGTGTGTAATTTCATTTTTCAACAAGGGCAGATAATAAGCATATAATTATAGTTATACCGGTAGATATCTGCAACCTCAGTGCAATCACTTTGAAATGGATATATGAGATAAATGGTGTCTTTGCTCTTATCATTTTTATGGCTTTACCGCACAGTGTGACATTAAAGTAATCCATAACAAATAAACTCCTGGCACATCATGAGAGCAAAATAAATGGCATGATAGCAACACCTCGCAGTCAGTTTGGGTAAATATTTATTCAAATCACGCTCTGATGGTTTTCAAAGTATTTATAGCATGTGTCTGTATATTTAGATTTTTTAATATGGTTAATACATGTGGAAACTCTATATAAATCATGTCCCACTCCTAAGTGGATTCTCACAGTGTCCATAACCCATTACACACCTAAGATAACTTTTGTAAAACTCTAACATTCCTTTAAAAGCATTCAAAGGTTGGTATTTCAGTTTTAAGAAGCTCACCATGGTAGGGTCAGATTCTAACACATGACACACGGCTTTGGAGGGCAGCCATTTACTGTAGTGCCTCAACTGTGGTATATAACACTCAATACCCCCACTCCACACAACCCGCACCTTTCTTTACACTGCTCGTCCCCTGTAGAGAGTACACCTCTCCACTTGGTGCCTGAACTTTGCAACAGTATCAAGGAATGTGGAAACCCAATTGTTCACAGGTTATAACTTCATTTATAATGATTGCAGGGTAAGCCAGACGATTGGCTCTGTGCAACCACCACACTGCTAAACAAAGTAACAGACGTTCTATGTCGTTATCCGTTAGTGCTTCAGCTTTATCTGGATGATGACCTTGTTTTAATTTCCCGTTCTCTGAGATACGAATGTACCAGCTTTACATGATTTTTTTTTTAACGTATTCTCATTTTGTTGATCATTAATGAACATTTCTGTACTGTGGTATTATGCCTTTTTTTTGAATGGCTCAGGGTGCAAATATAGCCTTCATCCATGTATTATATATAAAATTTGGCCATATTATATTTTAACAACTAGCTTACTAACAAACGCTGTGTATTTTTGTTAATGGTTAATTACTATATAGTGACCTATTTATAAACTAATAAGAAACTATCAGCAAAACAGAACGTGTTCAGCAAACACCATATCACTAGGGGAGATCACTATGATCATGTCATTGAAAAGGGGGTACATTTTAATGGCT
Organism: Acipenser ruthenus; assembly: GCF_902713425.1. NCBI lineage: Eukaryota > Metazoa > Chordata > Actinopteri > Acipenseriformes > Acipenseridae > Acipenser > Acipenser ruthenus. The sequence goes on from NC_081210.1 coordinate 27,425,796, forward strand.
TCTTTTAAAATGTTACTGTAGAAAGGGTTAGAAAACGAAATCAGGTTTTAGTTCATCATACCTTCTTTATTAGCTTATAAACAGGTTATTCTTCTATATTGTACATTATCTGATTTTATTTATTCTAAAATTACAAATTCTAGTTATTAATGTGTATTTCTTCATTGGTACCTTTCTCAGAAATATCTTCCAGACTACAAGCCTGAGAGGGGCTGCCTCTTTACTTGATCACATGACAGGAGTCACATGGTTTCCAGTCAGCCAGGAAACAGCAGCCAACGTCACCTGACATTTCGATTGTGAGGTACACCTACCCGGGCCACAAAATCATACCAGCTGTTGAGCTAACTGCGGAATTAAACCGATTTTAGTGTTTAGAAATTACCGTTATAAAGTGACTGCCATGTGCACATGTATGTGTAGCTGCTTCTGAGAAATGGAACATGTGCAGACACATAAATGGCATCATGGACAGGAAACTCATACTGCACAAACAGTGTAGAATTGAGTTGAATATTCAACCCCCTGATAACGTTTCAATTAAACCTTTTTAATAAAACTGCAAGGTTTTTGGACACTATTAAGAATTATGAATTATTGTGAATTTGCTCTTTTTACTTTGAATTAACATTTAAGTCACATATCTTTAGTAATGTGTGCTAGTTTTAAAAGTTGGTAAGTGTCCTCGTTTCTTAACCATCAATGTTGGTCCCTTACTATGATTTACTTTTTATTAACTCTTTAAGTTGTTTATCATTTTCACTCCATTATTGTTTAATTGGTGTTGCTGATTTGTAAATGCTAAAACAATTTGACACATTCTTGAAAGGTGCTGTAATGGCTTGGCGTGTTAGCCTATTGAACTGAATGGAAAGGCAAGGGATAAATGCGAACCAATAACCACACGTTTTAAAGAGTGGAGCAAGCTGTGTAGTCAATAGGTAATTATGTGTCTTATGGTTATCTCATGGTTATTACATTGTAAATACACATGTGTAAATACAGTGTAATTACAACAGAAGTTAGCATCTGCTGCCCACATGTTTGATTTTGTAATAAAGCATTTTGTATTGTTACATTGTAATACAAGAAACTTAATATAAATGTTTACTGTTTAGTTTTTTTTAATATAGCAATGACCAAATAAGTATAAATAAATGGACCCCCTTCTATAAATTCATGCCCATTCTCTCTCATTCACAGTAGTATCAAATTAAAGAATATTATTAATAATAATAAAAAAAGTTGACTTACCTTTGCTATTTTGCCATTTCTAGTTATGTAGCTTTAATAAATAAACAACATTTATTCCATTGTTGGTGACATATTTATAAAGAAATTAAAATAAAAAGTATGAAACTCATCTCGTCCTGACTAGGAAACATGAAATTGTATAAAGTTGATTTTGAGCTGGTTGTGATTTCATGAAATCCATTGTGTCACAACAAACTACAAAAATGATGTGGCCTGCTTGTGATTTAGAGGTCATCTCAGGGTAAACATGGGAGTACAAGTTCCACAAACACAGCTGCTTTAAAATTGTTATACTTAGTGTATTCTGGAACCCCGTGTGCTGAAAGTTGATAGTAAAAACTGACATAAGACCCACATACTCATACTGAGCCCAAGCTTAACTGACCAGGTATGGGTTAGGGTTACTGTAGAACTTGAACGTTTCCATCAGCACCTTCAACCTGAAACAGGGTTCCTGGCTGCTGTACAAGATCTGGAGCTCAGACGCTGGGACGGCGCTCCTGGCTTCAGTTGTACATTGTTTTTGTTTGTTTGCTTTTGATTATCCCTCCGGTTAAAGGTGCACATACAGTACATGAAAGGACTGAGATTGAACTTTCACAGTTACAGGCATTTAAGACTTGCATACATTTCCAATACCGATTGGGTTAGCAAGTTTGAGGTTTTATTGTTCAGCAGTGAAATGTCCTGAAAGCCCTTCATATGGTTTAATACTTTATAAAAGGTGCCTGCTGTATACATTGGTAGCAGTGTGGTAAAGGTTAATGAAAACATGGTAAAGCACAGTAAACCACATTAAGTGCATGGTAAACACATATTATAGGCATGGGAAAGTCCCATATTACCATGCAAATTAATCATGATGCATTATTATATGCAAGGTTTTAAAAATGTATAATTTTGTGATTTCATAGATCCATACTGTGTTTTGTGCTAAAAAGATTGAGGTTGGGACCATGCTATGCATCCCAAGAGTTAACATACACAAGAAAACTCTTCTGTGTGACTTGTTCCCTGTGCTAGTGGGCTAAGATCACCCGCCACCAGCCTCCGAACGTAGTGTCAGACGAAACCACAACAAAAGGAAATGTTTCCATCCACAGCATTCAGACTTTCTACCCAGTATCTGTCTCTCTTCAACCTCCACAGCTGATCCTGTTTCTGGGAAGCCACATCACTGACATTGTGCTTTCCAGTGTTGTCATCAGCTATAGGAACATTAACATATTAGTGATGGGCAATTTCCTTTTCTTTGAATGATATCAGCGCAAAATTAAGGGCAGCAGTAGGAATTTTAAGACACACATTTTAGAAAGTGGGTTAAGGGTGAATATTATCTTTTTTTTTTTTTATTAAATCAATTTTGAATTCCTGTGTTCAAAATACACAATTGACAATACAAGTTAATTCTTCCACTTTAGCTCACGGCAATATACTGCTCCCTGCGGGCCACAGCCAATCAGTGCAAATGCGATTCGAACCATGCTCCTGTGACTCAGTCAGCATTCAGTGTGGTAACACTTTTACAGCTGTAGCCCTAAAAACCTGAAAGCATCATGTTGTCAACACAGTCAAATACAAACTTCTAGGGTGCATATCAATCTCTGCAAAATATCCACATATCCCTGAAAAACCTGCCTCTCTGTTTGTGCTATTATTATCAGCAGTATACTGGTATACTCTATATTCTTGATATATACTATTTGCTTATTTTACAGTACTTTTGTCATGATTAACTACACTTTGAAACAGCTCATTATAGTCACGTGACTGTCATGTAAATGCCCTTTGTGTTTAAGGAAAGATGTCCCTTCTGATGCGTTTCCTTTGGAAACGTAATTGTAACGAATAAGGAGAAGTTACTCCCACAGTTTTTTATTTTTTTATTATGGATCCATTTTAAGTTCAGAAAAACATTACATAACTGGAAACATATTAGTCATGTGAGATCAAACTTAATTGCTTCTGGTGATAAGGGTTTACAGTACGACTGGAACAGAAGTTTTAGTGGAAAAACAACGCTACACACCTTTTGTTATCTTAATCTGGCCTACAGTATTGTGGCTTGGGTATTCAATGCGCTGCTCGTGTATTTTTAAAAGCAAGTCTTGTTGCTTCAGAGCAGTTTTGCGTTTTTTTGAATCATTAACAGGAAGTTATATTTTTAAACTCTGAACTGTCAATACTTGCCATTCTCTTACCTACAGCACATGGCATTCGAAAGTTTCCAGTTGATAACGGCGTTGTTCAACCACATGTTTTTTATGTGGCAGCGCTGCACATAAACAAAGTTATTTTTTTGTTTTGTTTTTAAATTTGGTGTCAAAGGGATGATTTTCCACTCAAGAGGTGAGAACTGGGTGGTGTTTTTATTTACACATTACTATTTCAATGTTTTAAAACGACACTCGAAATACTGTAGATATCACTTTCTATTCCCCTGTGTATTCACACATGTTCATATATGTCTTTCATTGTTTCATTGTTTGAAGTTAGAAAGACAGGTCTCTGCCAGAGTCATTTATAGAACCCATTTGAAAGTAATGGAGTGTCCCTCTGTCACTGTAATGGAGTCCTGGGTATTGAAAAGGGAGTCGATGTCACTACCAGGTCCTGTCAGATTTGAATGATCCTGAAGATAGCGCTTGTTAACAGTCTTTAAGTTTATATATATATAGCATCTGTCAAGTTTTTTTTAGATAATAATCCGCAAATACATGCGTGCATATGTTTACACTAAATGTGTACCATAATTCAAATAATGTATTATTTATCTTTTTCACAAAATTATTTGAATTTGAATTGTTATTAAAAGTCAAAACACACTGACCCTACATTTATAGCTGTTGGTTCTGTCCCCAGACTTGTATACAGAGATATAAGGAGAGGGTAATTAGTTGATGTCATCTGGAAAGAATGCTCTTTGTAATATTTTTTGTTTGTGGTGAGCTGTCCTCAAGGCTACCCTGGGATATTTTCAATTGGGAAAGCGTCACAAGCTCACCAGAAGAACACCGGAGAATGGAAGAGCTGCCTGTTAAAATGGACGACTGCCCAAGCGTCCGCCAGTCCCTTCCATGAATAGGGTCATTTTCACAGGTAATTATATGACAGGTAGACTAAACCCTGGCATCCTGCAGTAACCGAAGGGTGCTCGCATTGTACAAAATACAGATTGACACCAGTTGTCAATATCTAAAATCTGTACTACAACTCATTTTAAAAAATACACACCACCCTGTCATTCTGTATATCCAGATATGCACGATCTGACACAGCAAACACTGGGAATGTACATGGCCTTTCTCAATGAGTTACACCTACAGCATGTACAATAAAGACACTTTGAGCTGTTATTAGAAAGCAGCCATATGAAAGATTGAATCATAGACAAACTCTTATTCTTAATACAATGGGATCTATTTATAGTATATTACTCATGGAGTGAGTAAAATGCAGACAGTTGTAAGGTAGAAGTGGGAATATCCACAGGTATTACTCAATAGAAAAAAACACAAACACATTTTTCATTACTTACCAGCATCATTTGAGAATACTACCTTTAAATTGAAAATAAATGTTGCAAATCCCATTAGCTACACATAATTGTGAAACCCTTGTCCCAGGTGCACCTTTCAACAAGTTCATAGCAAAACAAAAGCACTTTAGTCCTCAGAATACACCAATAGTAAAGCAATAAGAAGATCGCTGGTAGAAAGCTGTGTTGCCGATATAAAAGTTTGGTCATCATCTTGTAACACTAATGGGATAAAGACATGGGTCGCAATTCATTTACATTCACTCAGTCTTTATCTAAATGCTGCCATTGTTTACAGTGTTATTATATACTTATTGCAACACCCTGGGATTTAGATTTCTGTTTCTTTCTCAAAGGTCACACCAAACCCCTTTGCGATCATTTTACTGTAGTGTTGAACAGTAACCTTTGACCATACATTTTTGAATATGTTTCAGAGACTGTAGGGGTAGCTTTATATAGCCCCTTTCCTCGCGGTTTGCAGCTAAGGGCACTGGATATAAGAATATACAACCAAGTTCTGCTGAATTCTAGCTAATTTAATGTGTTTTTTCTTTTTATTCTCATGAATAATTATTTATATGGTGCAGTGATAATATGACAATGTGGTGAAGGACCCACATCCACATAAACCTTATTAATACAGTGTGACACTTTGAAGTGCAAATTGTCATGTGCAATGTAACAAGAGCTATATAAAAAAGACAGAAAGTACTTTACTATTTAACTTTGTAAAAACTGAATATTTATTGAGTACCAAGGGAATTAAAAGCCTGGAGGATTGAATTCAATCTATTTCACAAAAAACGATCAAATTCCATTCAATAGGATTCGTTGATGAAAAACGTACACATGGTACTCGTTAGTAAGGAACAGATCCTTCAGTTGTCCATTGGGTTTAGGCAAACCACATATTGTTTTGCAACTGGGGTGACCTGGTAAATAGAATTTTAGCAACAAATGATATTTGTAGTAGTTTTGCAAACTGTAATCTTCCATACCTTACACTTAGGTTGCAAAAATCCTTTTAGTTTGCTTAATACCATTTTCCTCCACACATCATCAAGGGAAATCAACAATTAAATAAACATAGATAACAATTGTGCAATGGCAGTTGAAAAGCAAGCAGCCTATTATTGCCATGCAACATCTTATTTACTTCAACTATACTTTGAGTGTATGAATAAACATGCTGAACAGGAAATCGTACCCCACTCGTGCACAATCGAGGCCAGTAGACTGGTTAAAATTCAGAAACTACAAAGAGACGAAGTGCACCTGGTCTCTTTATATGAGAACAAATTCCAGATACGATGCATAGAACAATGTTATTATCATAATTAGTACATTTATAGCCCTTGAGTTTAATATACAAGCAAACCAGTCCTCACGTAGCAAGCAGGATCATCTCTAAATGATGCACATTCAAATGAATCTGTGCACATTCATGCATTTTACTGGAGACTGAAATTGAAAAGATTGACAAAGAATCTAGTTCATTCAACACCCCCCAAACCAAAATTGTCTGAAACATACAAAGACATTTAGAGACAGTAAATTAACCAGAACACACTATTATAATGATCTAAAGAACACCTGTCTTTAAACCTTCAGTCCTAATATTTATCCACTTTATCAGAGATATAATAGTATTGTATGTCATGAAAATAATTGGATTGAATTTCCATGAAACACTATACATATATATATATATTTTTTTAAAAAATAATGGTGCTTTTTATTGGATATCTGCATTCTGCTTGTGCAGTTGATATATTCTCAGTAGTGCTCTCAGGAGAAAATGCATAAAGGAACTCAATTCAATTCTTGGTGCTGTAACAGCAGCAATGGCTGCTACTGGTTATGGTGGAGCCATCATTGGGATTTAACCCAGGTTTTGTACATTTCAGCTGCTTTTGAAAGCAGTGCTGCTGTAGCTGTGCTGTATGTTTGGCACAGCAGCTTCCCATACCCTGATGGTTCACCTCCTCACGTCACAGGCAGTCCATTGACGGTTCTTCTTCAAGCTGACCTGCGTTTAACAATGCTCTGACCTCCTTCTGTCATGGCCAGAGATTACTATCTTTTGCAGTAGGTTTCTGGTCTCAAAAGCTAGTGCTTTTTATATACACATGCAGCTAATACTTTATAAAAAAATTACAATAAATAACTTGGTTATTAATAAATGTAAGAGATTCTTTAACTTTAACAGAATTGTTTTATTTATTTTATTGTTTTTTAAATTTGTGTATGTTTATATCTCAGACAACATGATTTCAGGCACATGGAGCGTGACATGTCATGTGCCTGAATCCAACAATGTCAAATTTTTATATCCCAACATCTATAAACCACAGTAGGTTTGTGGGCTTCAGAAAGTGTCCTTTGATGTAAGACTTGTACTTCCTCAGGTCATGAACCAGTGCGTGAATGTTGATTACAGTCTCTAAATGTCGCTCTAGTTTCTTTTATCCATCCTCTTTCAATCACACTGGCCCTCCCTCCCTAGTTTAAAGACACGTTGTTTTCTGAACATTTAAACAGATCGGTGAGGTGCTCTTACTTTCTTGATACAATACCCTGGAGTCCTAACCATGAAGCACAGGGCATCACTGTTCCCTTATCCACCAGGATGAGAGAATTTAAACATTTAAAAGTCACGTGGAAAAAGTGTGATTAATAAACTTTGCAGCATTTGGGGTGTATCACAAAATACCCTCCTTTATATAGGCCTACCATGTAAAACGTTTTGTCTTTCCTATTCATTTTTTTATCCATATCATTTATAACCATATGTTCAAAATGGTTTCTTTACTTGACTCTATCAACCTCCAGCCTCGCCTTTTCTTTGGGGTTGCCATTGTTTCGTGGGCCTTACATTGCAGATCTATGATTTAAAGGAGTCGTGAGCATCTATACCATTTGTATGCGTGTAATCCAGTGTATATCCCAAACCGATATAGAATGAGACACTGTGCTTTTCAGCAAGTAAGCGAGTGATCCTTCTTTCCACTGCTCTTTGAAGTGAATCTGCCTGAAGCCCATGTTAAGACAAGAGCCAGGTTTGTGGATTGCCTATTCAGCATGAGTTAGGATTGCGGGTTTGAAGTGGCTGAGCCACATGCTTTGCTGTATCAGCCTCTTGTTGCTCCAGTCTAGCTCTCAGGGTCTTGTTTCAGGGGTTGCTGCACTGCATGCCACACTCCCTTCTTTCTGATAACAGTCCTCAGGGCATCCTAGGGGATCCCAGCCAATCCAAGTTTTTAAGTGCACCTTGCATTGCTATCAGCAAATGATAATGACAAGCTACCTTCTTAATAATCATTTGGCACTATATCAGTTATTTAGTTCATCCCAATGGGAGGATCAGAGTTCCTATCTTGAATTCTGTTTAACTCTATAAGGGACTCATAGGCATCCCAGTAAATTCATTGAGCAAAACCAGCACATTTTTGGCACAGTAATTTATGAATGTGTCTAAATATGTAATGACTCTGAGTACCTGTACCTGGTTTCTGCTTTAAAGGGACAGTCCCTGGCAGTCTTTAGGGTGTAAGACTGGTCCCTGTATTTTCTGTGCACTATCTTTAGTCTTTCAATGGGCTGGTGTCTCTCAAGTGTCCCTAATTTGCATCACAAGTGGTGCCTCTCTGCATGTGTCTGCACAGATTCATGTAGGGCCATATTCAGTTAAACAGGAATTTGTAAGTCTAAGACAATGTTCTATTTTATTTAGACTTCTAATTTCATTTTTTCTAAAGAGCAGCCTTAACTATATGAAGCATTATAAACACGTGGATCATTTTGCAAAGAAGTTTGCTGTAATAGAAGATGACAAACAGTGTTACATGTATTTGCTGAACTGGGGTCGAGAGCAGGGAATGCAATTTAATATAAGTAATGATTATTATAGTACCCCTATGTAAATACTGCACAGCATACAAAGCATAGACCTAGCGTGAATCCATGTCATTGTAAAAATGGAAACAACAGACAAGCAACAACTTTTTAAAGAGCAAAATAAACATAGCTGTATCTTCATATTCAGCTTGGACCTCCACAATAATCTATGCTTTTTTTCTTTTTACAACGGTATACTTTTGCACAACCAGCATGTCCTTCTATGTGTATCTCTGTGGCATCTATACCACACTGACTGCACGTGAAGCAGGTGACATCAAATACATCTCTATCATTTTGATCTCCTCCCCCACCCTCCCCCTCCTTTTTCAATCTTCTTCATACATGTATATTTCATAACAACCTTTGCATTCCGATAAGGATCTTGCACTCTCTGAAATTTTTTTTTTTAAACAAGGTAGAGCGAAAATGATTCAAAGCTTGATCTACACAAATAATGTGAGAAACCCTTGACCACAGGCCGCCTTTCAAAACGACCAAGGTTAGACATTACTCATATCTTCCAGTACCTACCAAAGTTCAGACAGGAAACATGCTTTTTTTCCTATAGTGTCAACAACTTTTGTAATGTCTCAGGTGAAAAGAATTGAAGAAGAGAACAAATATACTTCACTACACGTTTATGGACACTTTCATGTGTTACGTCAGTCGTGGTATATACAACGGAGATAACATAAGTTTGCCAGAGTCAGGTACTAATACTGGTTAGGTATGTAGTATACTGTAATACAGTGTAACTCATATTAATTGGGCACTATTGTACCCTATGTCTTCAGTTTATTTCAGTTCCCTAAGTACAGAATAAAATAGGATAATGCACGTTATTAATCAAGGCATACCATTACTACTGCCATTCTCTTTGAATTATTGTTATAAAAAATAATAATAAAAAAACTGTATGCAATCAAAGTAAAGCATTGGCCTCAGGAGTTAAAACCAACAAGGCTTGCTTGGCCCCACCACACTACTGTGGCCCCTACAAGCCAGATGACCAATAGGCTCAAGCAGACCCCTGCAGGGTGTCACCAACACCCCCTGCAGTTCACCGTATGTTTTGTACTTATTTAGATTTGTTTAGGAGGAATTGCATCCTCAAGATGTACAACTGCTATTCACTATCGCTGCGTTTGGATCACAACCACAACCGTAAATGAGAACGCATAATCGATCTGGAATTCAGAGTGTTTCATTAAGTGAACAAATACTGTGTGGGAAACAGGATGCTTCAGATGGTTTTCTATTGTTATGAACGAAAGTTGAACTTTTCCACATTTAGCAAGAAATAAGAATATCGTTCTATATTCCATTGCCTGCCTTGTTTTGTAACAAGGTTAAGAGTTTCTGATGTTTTGTCGAAAGAATGATTAACATTTCCGGCAAAAAAAAAATGTTTATTTTGATACAATATCTGGAAATAAGTCGATCATGCTTAGCAGTTTAAGAGTAAGAATCAGTGCTGTACTTCCCAGTCAATATAATTGTAATTAAACCATCATGGTCAACAAGTGGAGCTATTGGATGGGTATAGAGAAAGAGGTCCAGGTGGTCAAGTTGCCCCAATTCTGTTTCGTTCACCTCGTTGCAAAAATAAGAAAGTTAGCATCATTTTATTTGTGGGACACATATGTCCCTTGTACCTCAAAGAGTTAAAATATGTATACAGTACCTGTAATATATATGTAATGGTTTGACTTTGGATTTGGAGTTTAAAATGCATTAGCAGTCAGTCAGTGTTGCTGAACAACAACAAAAAAGAAATGTGTAAAATATTACACATCATCTCCTATGTCACAAAGACAGTTCCTGAGATCAAGCTAAATTCCAAAATATGTTTTGTTTGAGGGGGAAACAAGCTTACGGGAAGTTTCAGAAGATCTATGAGACACTTACTGAAACGAGGAGCAGTGACATTCTACAGCAGGTAGCTGATGAGCTGACACAGTGCTGAGCCCACTCACTTTACCACAGGAAGACAGACCCAGCTACATTTCAGGTGGAAAGTCTTGAAAAAGTTCCTGTAATGTTTAGAAAAATAACTCTGTAGATCCTGAATCAAATGGTATATTTCCAGTTATTACTCACAATTTGAGGCACTAGAAACATTTTGATTAAAAATAATAATAATAATAATAATAATATACAGTAGTTTTACCACATGTTTTTTTCATCTAAAAAGTTTTAAAAGTAGAACATCTTGCCAGTCGAAAAAAAGAACCTCATTCCGCAGTAATTTTTTTTTAAGGGAATAAATCACCCAACGTTGCAGATACATGAGGACAGCATTTCCTAGAACTGCCAGAAAGGGATGAAATGTGCAGACAATACTGATTATAGGTTATTGAATTGAAAGAGGTTGTGATGTAAAAAAGATACATATTTCTGTGTGTGTGTATATATATATACATCATTTGTCAATGAACTAATTATTTTTTGAATTGATTCTGCGTTAGATTATGGACATTTTCTTTTGCTATAGTTGTTTGCTTGGGTATGCTAACTGTGTGTTAGCTCTCCTTGAAAATGGGAATATTAATTCTCAAATGATACAACATGAACTGTATGCATGCTGCCTTTAGTTTAAACATGCAATTATTGTGTTAATAAATGTTTTTTTTAATATGCTTTTTTTAATGTTTATTACAAAGAAATAACAGTTTATCACAACAATATTTTAACGACACATTTGTGTAAAGCTTCATGTCATGTTGTAAAGAAGGTTTCTTATAAATGACATGGTTACATATAAATAACTAGCTCACTGGCTAAAACCAGGTCCATAATGGGATAAAAACCTGAGACTGCAGCACCTGGAGATAGAAAGGAATACTCCATGCACCACAATCAACAACAACAAAAGACAATTCCTGTATCCATATCTAGACTTCACATTTTTTTATTGATATGGTGCGATTGTTCTCTATTGTGAACATGCATCAGAGGGGAGCAAAATTATAAAATGGTTTGGCAAATGAGCCCTTGATATTGTCTCTATATTTTTTTTGTCCCCTTGGCTTTTAGAATTATATATTTTTCACAACTCCTAAAGCTTTCAGTCCTACAAAGAAGCTTCTGTTCAGATCTACAGCATGTTAAAAATAAGTTAAGAATTCTATTTTAACCTCATAAACAAAATTGAAATACTCTGCAATTACACAACAGTAGAACAATTTGATTAATGGTTAAAAGTACATCACCAGTACTTATAACTTCCAATACTATGTATAGTTTTAATGCCACTTAAAAACATAATTGATCATATTTTTCTGTATTATTCTGTCAAATGTAATTAAATAGTATTAATTTGTTACATAATTGCAAATAACTGGTAAGTTAACTGGCAAATTGCGAACAAGAAAAATTGTATCTGATAATCAAGAACAGAAACAAATGTTGTGATATTTTGGATGCCCTAAAAATTAGGCAATCTCAGCTTAATACATGCTAATGGTAGGCCTTCTGAGGCTGCACTACAAAATGGCTGCTGTCTGTCATTGCTTGTTTGTAAGCAAAACCCAGTCCACATTATTGGAAATAACATATCTTTTAATAGACAGCCTTACATTCTTCACATAGAAGACCCTATTTATACAGTTGCCATCACATCTCAACCACACAGTAAGATTAATAAGCATCCATGTTATCTGTATATTAATAAGTTGAAAACGTACTAGTTACTGGAATTTAAAAAAAAAAAAAAAAACCAAAAAAAAAAAAACCACACACACACATTTTACAAACATGTATAGTGAAAGTTCATCGAAGATGACACAATTTGGTGAAAACCCTTTTCTAAAATCAGTATACAAACTATTACCTTTACAACTACTGGGTAAATGGCTTTGGGTCTAATTCAATATACTTTTATCCATTTTAAGAAATGTAAATTAATGCAATAAACAAATCAAAGAGTAATAAAAATAAACAGGGTTAATTAAATTGTACCCTTTGATTAAGCCAGCTGTGTGCATGTGTGTATATATATATATATATATATATATATATATATATATATAGATATAGATATATATATATATATATATAGATATAGATATAGATATAGATATATAGATATATAGATATCTAGATAGATAGATAGATAGATACACACAACATAATGATAGTATTATAATAGTATACAGTAATGAACACTGTAACGATAATACCAATGAAATAATAATACTAATAATACTAATGAAAGGATCATCTGCTGTTCTTTTACCAGTAAACAATGGAATGTGGAATGAAACAGAACTGAATTATTATTATTATTATTATTATTATTATTATTATTATTATTAGTAGTAGTAGTAGTAGTAGTAGTAGTCGTAGTAGTAGTGGTAGTAGTAATATAAAGCTGTATACCATTAGTGTATAATAAGATATATTTGTGGCGTATTCTACAAGGTTTGTTAATTTTATGAAAAATAAGCAAATAATCCTCAATACAAAAGTACCCCTGTTTTATGCTAAAAATATCTCATATAAACAGGAAATAGTTAAGGCTGGATAACAGCAAGAATGAAATATAAGACGGAAGCAACTAACTAACCTGGAAATAATTCTATTCAATTATTTAGAGTTGATCAAGAAGTAACCATTTTACAAACCACAGTTCCCAGACTGGGTGCTACTTGCACTGCATTTTAACTGGTAAATCAGTCACGTGTTTAAGAGAGGGTTCATTTATATAATACAATTCCTGGACTGGGTGCTGCTTGCACTGCATTTTAACTGGTAAATCAGTCACGTGTTTAAGAGAGGGTTCATTTATATAATACAATTCCTGGACTGGGTGCTGCTTGCACTGCATTTTAACTGGTAAATCAGTCACGTGTTTAAGAGAGGGTTCATTTATATAATACAATTCCTGGACTGGGTGCTGCTTGCACTGCATTTTAACTGGTAAATCAGTCACGTGTTTAAGAGAGGGTTCATTTATATAATACAATTCCTGGACTGGGTGCTGCTTGCACTGCATTTTAACTGGTAAATCAGTCACGTGTTTAAGAGAGGGTTCATTTATATAATACAATTCCTGGACTGGGTGCTACTTACACTGCATTTTAACTGGTAAATCAGTCACGTGTTTAAGAGAGGGTTCCCTTATATAACACTGCATCTATAAAGCTTTCTCATTAAAATGAAGGGTGAGGTTTGCATACAGTCATCTTCAGCATTGGTACTGCAGTAGAATGAATCATGCTCTGGCCCTTCCTAATTTTCAGATATATTAAATGCCCTGGTTGTCGCTACAGAGGTGTGATGTGCACCATGATTTTTAAGTTAACTTCAGAATACACAAAAGGCCCTGAATGAAAAAGCTTTTCTTTTTGTCCTTTTGCAGAAAAAAAGATGTATGCCCCCCCCCAAACAAAAAAAGAAGGAAGAACTGTTTTTTTGGGGTACTGTTTTCTCACAAGATATTTGACCCCCCAACCGAAACAGGTAAAGTGAAGGGTAAATCCCCCAATAAAAAAGAAAAACTCCTTTGCAGTGAAAGAGAACATTTCAGAAGAGGAAGATCCTGTCGCAAACATACAGAATGTGTTTATTGAATGCAAATTCTATTTTAGTTGAATTGCTAGTTTAATATATTGTGTTTCTTGTTGTTTGCTGTGGGTGGTGTGAGCCTCTTGCCAGGTCGTCTTTGTAAATGAGAATTTGTTCTCAATTCACTCATCTGGATACATCCAGGTTTGCATTGATTTGATTGGTATTAACTGTTATATATATATATATATATATATATATATATATATATATATATATATATATATATATCAAGGTTTTTGCTCAAAGAGTCGACATCCCAGCATTTTTGAAAACATGGTATTTATAGGCTTTTTGATGCCATGGTAACCACACATTTATTTCTCTTTAAATCTAATTGTGATGTCATTCACTATGTAGCTAATGATGTAATGATCTACTGCTCCTTGTAAAGTGCTGAACTACTGGTTCATTTTTTTAAAATATATTTGATAAGTGGTCCTGTATTCTTTTATATAATAATGTACTTGTCTCTCTTACATATTTTATTTTATTACATTTTTTGCAAAATATACCAGATTGCTATCCTTACATGACAGATTTTTTTAAGACTGTATATTTATTTTCTTTATTTGCGATTTCACTTTTATCTTTACCAATATAATTCCACACTTTACATGTGCTTTTACAGATTGCAATGTCCCTTCTATGACTTCTTTATGTTTACTGTGGACTAAAATGTCAGCTAAATTTGCATCCCTTCTAAAAGCTACAATCGGTGCTTTTGTAAATATTTTCTTTTCATTTTTTTTCTGAATTATGAAGTATACCTAAATGCCTCAAAACTATTATAATCAAGTAGTTCATTCCTGTTGAGTTTGCAACTTTTCTCAATTTTCTCTCAATAATTTATATATTAAATTTGGAATACACCTTGTTATTTAGGGATACTTCAACAAAATCACATTCACCAGGTAATGTTAATCAAAAACTACTTATATACTACTTATATATATAAAGTGTAGCAAATGTGTTATAAATAACTGGAACACTAATGTTAATTCATCAAATATATATTTTTTAAATAATAAGTTCCTATTGTCCTAAATACACTGTTATGCAAATGTGAAAAGTATTTCACCATCATCTTCTCATGTTAAAGGATATGGACAATTATGCTGCTAATAGCGCCATCTTCTGGCACTTCTATCACAGTACAGCACAAGGATTATTTGTCCCACTCTTCAAGCCATTACACTTTACAGTAGTTAAAGAAAATGAACTTACCAGTCAAGGTCAATTACAGAAATGTCTATGATGTCTGTCTTGGTTTTGAATCCTGAACCTTTGCCTTTTTTAAGTTTAGGAACATTTAATGACAGCAGTCCACAAATGCAAGTGTTACACAGACATCAGATGTGTAAAACACTGTGCATAGTATATTAAAGGAAGTTAAGGGGTTTGGCTTAGTTTCAAATGAAAATTTTACCACATCCCTGCAATTCTGTAGAAACAACACGTTACCGTTAACAAGAAATATAGTAAATCATGCAAATCTTCTTTACCATTTTCACACTGTAGAAACTGCTCCCACGTGCTTGTATCCTGATGAGAAGTAGCAGTCAATTGAGTGATTTGATCAACGGTGAATATGATTAACAAATTGGATGGATACCATAATTTTTTTCTTAATAAAAAAAACAAATACAAAAATTAAGCCTGATTCACAATGTGTATGTAGAAACTGTACAAATATGTTCATTTCGCAGCTAAAAACAAAAGCCTTGAAGTACTAAAAAAAAAAAAAGACATGTTCATAATGTACAAAACAAAGCTATGGTTTTTAAAGAAAATAATTTAAATATAAAAAATAATAAACTTTTAGCATTTGATATTTTTCTAAATATATTGGCTTGTTGTATTTTATAAAGTAGGTATTTCTGTATTTATATACTGTATACCTTCACTGTGCTTCTGCTTGATACAGGTTTATCAGTGGTTATTGAAATACCTTCCATCTACAGCTTCTCTACTCCTCAGAATGTGTCCTTGGGTGGTCTTGTTTTTCTAAAATGCAAGTAAGGGTTCTTTTTCTCTGTTTATTTATTGTTATTTCATTCATGTACTTCATTCCAATCCTGGTGCCTCCCAGGTAAAAGCAATCATTACTGTTTGGCTGTGAGGGACAAGTTTGTCTTCGGTGTCCTGACTGTGCAAGAAAACATATTAAAATCAAATCTCTCAGGCAGAACATCCCATTTCCTCAGACACTGGCTAGGCTTCCACTGAAGGACTCCTCGTGTAAATCCTGCATGTGCTTCCTCAAACACATACAAAAGTCCAGCAAAGTCTAGCCAAGACTTTGAGGGAAGTTTAATCTATTTTTGGAAAAAGGGCAGTGAGAAGAACTGTGGCACAACACCTTGTACATTCTCCTCCAAAAACTGAAATATTTTAAACCACCACACCCGGGACAGGTAAGTTACTGGGAGAAGCTATCTTCAGATCCTTAGGGAAAAAAAAAGAAACATGATTAATCTGAAATGAGTTCTGGTTGGTGATCGATGCTTCAAAGCTAAACTGACACACGCGAAACAGATTCAGTTCAGCACTGTTTATTACAACAGTGTGGAAAACACCTAAATGAACTAGTGCTTTTTTAACCCTTTGAGTACCAAATTGTGATTATCATGTTATGAAATAAACTGAAGGTTGTGTTTCGTATGTATTTCTTTCTTTTAAAAATAAATGAGAGAAAAAAACTTGAATTGACACCAGAAGAAAGTGGGTGCTGAACTGTTGTGAATTATCTTGTTCATCAGTTACTATATGGGGTCAAAATGTAATGTTGGTAGTAGAAAGGAAGAATAACTGTTTATTAGCTTAACTTACCTGATCATTTGCCATTACCTGATCAATCGTGCGCTACAGCTACGTCAATGGTGTCGTGATCTTGTGCAGACAGAATGCCAATCACCCCTGTGACACAGAGAAACATACAAATCCAATGGTAAATCCAGAATTTCTTTGGAGAATCTAAAACAAATACAAATAAAACGGTATTAACTTGATTTGAGCTGACTTCTCACAATGAATACCAGTAAAACCAAGCCGCTAATGGAAAATAAAATATATGAGACAATACATGAGATTCGAAAGCCTTTACTGTGTAATTTGCACAAAAGTTTAAAAAAAAACAAAAATACAAACAAACTGCTGTCAATGATTTTAAAGATCACTTTTTTCCAAATTTGAAACACATCACGGAACACTTATAAATAATTACTTTTATATTCGGAATTTCATAATGAATGTCCCACTAGAATTAAAAACTTTAGTTGTTTGTTTTTGATGGTATTCTAATGAATCAGACTCTTATTCTGTGTATGAGTACAGGGTGTATGCACTGTATGCCACTTACATTCAGTGATAAAGAGGCAGCTCATAGTAAATATAACTGTGGGTCCACTGTGCCGATAATCTCCACACATTTTATGAGACCCTATTATTGACAAACCCCCACCAGCCATCAGTTTCATGTCCGTCTCAATAAAACGGCAGGCTTTCCAATTACCTTTGTAATGAAAAGACATTTGAAGAAAGAAATGTTAGCTTCACACATCTCCTCTTTACACATCATTCAGTCTATTTAGAATTATTAGAAGGGAAGTGCTCCACTGGACAAGGGAAGGGTGTAACCTATGGGCTAAATGTATAGATATATGGATACTTTATTACAAGGTTTAGTGCGTATGAGCTTGTGATAGGTCAGAAGGCGCCACGTGAACTTGCCCACACATTCAATCCTAACCTGATCACATCATGCCAAGGTTTGGCAAGGCAAAGTCCAATGAGAAGGTAGAGAATTAGCATGCTGATCTTCGGTTTATCTGTCAATGCAGGCGTCCTGCTTCGTACAGTAAACATTGCCCCTGTTTTCTGAGTGCAACGCGAATGTTTTGCGTGACGTGATACCCATTGTTAACAAGATGGAAGTTCAGAGGAAACAAATTCGACACCCAAGCTGTGGTTTTATACAGGAGGCCTGAACTCTGTTAACAGAAGTTGACAAAACACTTCAGAAGACCACTTGAGGCTGTAGACTCACAGGGCAATGAAACAAGAACTATGTGTGAATGTAACACTATGCCATTGTGGAAAGGCACTTGGAGAAAGAACTCATGAGAAAGAAGTGCTACTGAACGGCTGCAAAGCCATCAACAGCTTGTTATACTCTGACAATTTAGTTTTGTTATTCTATGCCACTTATGTATACCAGTGCAATTAAAACTCTCTGACCTTTGATGCACACTCGAGACAGGAAGAATGGTGACATACATAGTCAGGCATTGGTATAGGAACAGTGTGAACATGAGGAACAGAAAACGCCTGCCCACTATGGACCTTCACAAAACAAATAGCACAAGTTTCATAAACAGGGAGCCATGTAAAAAAATAAATATATTTCAAACAGTATGAATATTTGTAGTATCAGACCTACTTGTATCTCAGAAAGCACCACTGACAATCTCTCTCTCTCTCTCTCTCTCTCTCTCTCTCTCTCTCTCTCTCTCTCTCTCTATATATATATATATATATATATATATATATATATATATATAGA
This sequence comes from Acipenser ruthenus, assembly GCF_902713425.1. Classification (NCBI taxonomy): domain Eukaryota; kingdom Metazoa; phylum Chordata; class Actinopteri; order Acipenseriformes; family Acipenseridae; genus Acipenser; species Acipenser ruthenus. Next base: position 27,444,623 of record NC_081210.1, read on the forward strand.
TAGATAGATAGATAGATAGATAGATAGATAGATAGATAAAATGTTCTGATGTTTTTGGGGTCATTGCGGTCATCGCAGATTGTGTGGGATAACAGCTAAACAGACAAGTGCTATGGGCAACACTGGAAGGTTGCACCACATAAACAAACTACATAAGCTGTCAGGCCTGCTGAAAAACCATCCGCATTTTATACTGTGATTTCATGTTTTTTTCCAAGGTCATCGACACTACCCAGCCTTGAAGTTACAACAGCACACCATGAGCTCGCGGTCTGGGTATTCCCCGCCGAGTGAAACAATGACGTGCCAATCACATTGACATAACGCATACTCTGTGGAAAGTAAAATTAAGCTTGTGTTTAAACACAGAGAACCGGGTTGTGTCTGGTGTCGGATTGTATTTGCGAGTCAAACACGTTGGTACCTCATCATCCTGCATGTTTTTTTTAACTGTCTTTGAGAGGTGTGCGCTTGCTTCCTCCGCCCCTGCACGTATGCGTTTCGATGACAGTCAGGCAGTCACCTCCCCCCTTTTCATCCCCATCTCTGCTTGACAGGACTCTTGCCAGCGAGGTCTTACAGCTGCGCTGAAGGTAAGTGGGAAATATACTTAATGGCCGTTAAAATACCTGAACTACACCCCCACAATCTGTGGTATGTCGATCTTGACGAAGCACAGACGTGTAAAAACACGCGAATGCCAGGAAACGGAGGTACATTTCCCCGCAAGTTACTGATGCTGCAGTGCAGCGGCTAAGGCCGCGGCGCAGTGGTGGTGTAATTCCTAGTAGTCTTGTGTCATTACAACAATTAAATATGTCACTGATCTAACTACCGCAATACCAGGCACCCACGTTGCTACAAGCGGGAAAAAAAAAAACGTGTTGAAGAAGATGCTGACAAGAGAATGAGACGGAGACCAAGCAATACTTACATGTGTTGTGCAGTCATATATGTATCCACGCGTGGACAGCACGAAAATTTTATTCCGTTCATTAGATTTTTACATTGTTTTTCAAACCGTTGCCTGTACATATGTAAGATGCAAGCTCGTTTTTCTTTCGTGTATTGCTAGCAGTACTGTACAATTCTACAAATCAAATGCGGACTATTAACTAGGGTATATTAATAATAATCTACGGTAACCAGCGTATTTGGAAACCAGCTAATTTTAATAATACGGTAGATCTGCGGCAGTTCTAATGTTTGTCTCTTTTTTTTTTAAATGAACCGAGATGACCTCTAAAATACAATACGACAGGCATGACAGTGACACAGACTGACACTAGTATTGCACGAGTGCAACACTGGTCTGACGTGACCTCTGTACATTGAAAAAGGTTAGGTACTGCCTGCATCATTTATCTTCAGGGGTGAACTGCACGGCATTGTTATATCAATGCTTATTATTAAAACCTTGCTGTTTCACGGCGTACAAAACAAAAAAACACAGTCTTAGGTAATCTCATATGTATATATGTTCAGTCGCATTTCCACAAGACCCTATGACTAGAGGAAGGTGGGTGTGTGCAGGGCTACAGTTTAACAGGGAGAAGAAATGGAGACAAGCTATCTGCCTGTTAGTACAGGGATTTGATTTGTTATCATTGTGTTTACTATGTGAGGAGCTATCCATCAAGGTTGGAGCATCACCAGGGTTATCTTTGTATCCTCTATGCTAAAGGCTGCTTGGGACTAGCTGTTCCCCCTCTGGGAATTTATTATGGAAGTGGCACTCCTTGAGAAACTACACACACACACACACACACACCCCACTGCCATTAATTATACATGCCTGATATTGCTCATTTTTCTGCATTCGTTTGTTTGTCTTTGAAACACAATTTGGCTTGCAGTGAAAATAAGGAGTGGGTTACTTTGAGTCTGTCAGCTGAAGATCAGATTGGGATCGCGATGTTTCCTAGATTCCTCCTCCTACGTTAGGCTCTGTTATATCGGTCAGAAGCTACATTTTAAATGAATTCGTGCTTGTGTATGTAGAGGCGAAACTGTGGTGTGTTCCTGTGAAATTGCTGTGATTGTTAAAACATTTTTTTAACTCTTTCATTCCTGAATTATTTTTGTCAAAATGAAGCTATATAATTGAAAAAGGAAACTCCTTTACTGAATATACATTAAGACAGGACAACATTTTTTTTTTACACATTTATTTCTACACCTCAGACTGGGACCTTGGAGTCCCGTGAGGTTGCAATGTGATTTCCGATGGCATACGTAAACATACGGCACTGGTTAAATTTGTTAGTCATACAAAATGATGACACAGTTTCCAATAGCAGGGTCCTTTATAACCTGTGGTGCTTGTCTTGGAATCTTCTTTCCCATCATTGGATACCTCCCACCAACCAAATGTAATTATTCTGCAGGTTGTGGGTAGTTTATTTGTTCTATCCCCGTTTAACAAAGCACTGACATAATGACATAATGTTCTGTGTGTGCCCTATTTTTGCTCCACTTACACTATCTCGAAATGCCTTGGCAATTTAGTGTCAGTTCAGGTAAACTGTCACTGACAGCAGTTTTGGTAAGCCGCTGTCTGTAACTAAGGAGCAGGGAGGGAGGGAGGGCGGGCTATGCGATAAAACACTGCTGGATATAATTCTCTACAAACCTCGCAGTCTTTGAACCAAGACAAAAACAACTGGTCACTCTCTGTTGTAGTCAAACACATCAGTGTTATGAAGTATTTTGACATTTTTTTTGAGGAAGTAATTGGCCAGAGGAGGACAATCACATCGTTCTAAATTCAAATATTTTAACAAGACATTATCTGTGGTTGCTGATTGATCCGGTTTATATTGCAATTAAATTAAATAATAATAATAATAATAATAATAATAATAATAATAATAATAATACTTTTTAAAATTGGAATTTAGTTTGCAAGAATAGGAATTATACGTTCCAGCTTCACACAGTTTACTGCATCAAAAAACCTACTAATTTTCCAGAGGCAGCATAGTGACTGTAACTATGAAGGTTGAGGGAGTTGCTTGCTTCAGTACCCTGGCAATGGGATAATACGCCTCTCACCAGTTTGAATGTATTCATCAGCAGTAATAGAACTTCATACTGCTCTTGTGGTGGTTGGGAATGCCTCGCTGTTCTGGTGCACTCAATCCAGTTTATTGTACTGCACAACGTCTTCTTGGAGCAGTGTGTGGGACACCAGGATTAAAAGTGTCTGCAGCATTTATCCCTGGTCATAACAGTCATGAGTTCCATGAACCAGCTTGGAGAATGTTGATTCACAACATCAGTTTCTTCAGGCACACCCAGCAAAAGGCTGCTGTGAAATCTATTTTATAAAATGTAGCCTCTCTATGTGAATGTATTGCTTGTAAAGACAGCTGGCTGGTTGCCTGGGAGATAAAATAGTTAAACACTGATGCAGTAACTTTTGTAGAGTTTAATAAACTAAAATATTGGATACACAATACCTGATAATTCAGCACCTAACAATAGTTCATCAGAACGGTGATTCATGTGGAAATCCTACCCTTGTTAGTTTCCAATTTTAATAAATGTGCTGCTTGTTTTCAGATAATGGCAGTCCCACCAACTTATATTGATCTTGGCAAGTCAGCCAGAGATGTGTTCACTAAGGGATATGGTAATTATCTTGATTTTCATATATTTTTCCCAAATGTGCTTTTCATTTCTATTATTATGGCTTTGAAAGACTGTATGCTACTTTTTAACACATTACAGCGTGCACATAATCAGTACTAGATTTTAGAGTAAATAATAAAAAGATAAGGAGGCTGCTTGAACCAGTTGTTTTGAAGATGTCACTATCAATCAGCAACCCCTTCGCGGACTCCATGACTTAATTCTTGTGAGATGCCAGGGTGTTTTAATATTCAATATTCTTTTATTTTCTTAAAGGTTTTGGCCTGATCAAGCTTGATTTGAAAACAAAGTCAGAAAATGGACTGGTAGGTTGCTGTTACTAATGTCATACATACCATCAAACGCTATTTTATTGGTGCTGTGAATAGCACCAATAAAATCCACTGTGCTAATCCTTGCGGAGTGTATGGTTGATTAAAAATGACCCCTAATTCTAGTAGACAAATATTTTGGCTAATGATTTATAGAACACTGAAGATTAGAACTTTCAGCACCTAAGCAATACGCAGGATCCTAATCCTGCGTAATGCTTAGGTGCTACTGTAGAATCAAACTGTTACATTTACTGTATAAAGTATTATGTGTGTACTCAGCATGTATCTCTTATGAATATTAATGTGAATGTTCAATATGGGAAAGCCTGAGCCCGCTATATCCCAGTCTGCAGTGTTGCATGGTTAAAGAAAGGGTTCCATCAGCAATTATAAGCTGTTTACTGGTGCGTATGGAGGTAGGTTTTCGGATTGTATTACTGCAGTCAGGGATAAATGCAGGGGATTCATAAGCTTCTCTTTTCAAATCCAAATGACTTTAGGAATTCACAAGCTCGGGGTCTGCAAACACAGAGACCAGCAAAGTGGCGGGCAGCCTTGAAACCAAGTACAAGTGGGCGGAGCACGGCCTGGCATTCACAGAGAAGTGGAACACAGACAACACCTTGGGCACAGAGATAACCATCGAAGACCAGGTAACTGAACGCAGAGAGGACATTCACTTTGAAATGTAGTCTGTCTGAAATAAATACAAACCCTTACATGCAAAACTTGGATTTCCTTTCTGTTCAGCTTGCCAAAGGACTGAAGCTGACTTTCGATTCTTCATTTTCACCAAACACTGGGTAAGCAGTTTTAAAGACAGCATTATAGATATTTTACCTGGTTACAAAAAGTGCTGGTGGAATACTTTTTAAAAATTGAATTTATGTACAAATGTATAGTGAGGCAGCTTCATAGATAACCCGAGCCAACATTTTAATTATTTTTTTTTTTTAATGACTCAATCTGTCAATGTGCCATTTCTATTGGATTTGTTTTCCAAGCCGAAGTGACTTGATATAGTTTAAAAAGCAATGGTTTGTGTTCAAGCACGTAAGCCATGGGTTTTATTCTTTTGACGCAGGAAAAAGAGTGGTAAGATTAAGACCGGTTACAAGAGGGAGCATATCAATGTCGGCTGTGACGTGGACTTTGACATCGCCGGGCCCTCTGTGCGCGGAGCCGCGGTCTTCGGCTACGAGGGCTGGCTCGCTGGCTACCAGATGACCTTTGAGGCAGGGAAATCCAGGGTCACACAGAGCAACTTCGCAGTCGGCTACAAGACAGACGAGTTCCAGCTTCACACAAATGTGTAAGTGTACCAGCGGGGGAGAAAGAAAGAGCGACAGTACTAGGCATAGTGTTACAAACATACGCATGGATAAATACAGTATAAAGGCATATACAAATTCTCATTAGTCGTTCATTAGTCAAGCTTTCACAGAAATAAACACCTGAACCTTGTAAACTTGAAAAGCCCACGAGCACTGCAGGTCCTCAAGCACATACATGTGTGTCTTCATTTAAATCTTTGACAAGTGGAAGTTATACCTCAACCCCCAAACGAATCATTTCTGAGTTAAGTACCTAATGGTTCAAAGCAGCAATTGTTGTCAAATTGTGTATTGATTTTGGTTCATATACATGTTCTGTTTTACCACAAGCAAGTGAAAGTACCCCCAGTGTAAACCTGCTGGCTCCATGAGCCATAATACTGTAGCAGTAAAGCTTGACGTGGGAACCCCATGTTGCTGTAGGCTTATGTGAAATGCTAATCCTTTAAAAGGAATTATAGATTGCTTAGGTGCTTCTACCAATGGGAGCACACATTTTACGTGCCGTAAGCTGTGACATCACAAACCCTATTCTGACATCATCTTTCTACCACCCTTTATTCTCAGTATTGGGATGGTTCACGTCACCTGCTTGAAACATCACACTTTAGCGAAGCCAGTTAAAAACAGCGACATTCCCTTTCAAACATATTGTAAACAAACCTAAATATTGTGATTTTAAAAGCCAAATGACTACAAATAAAAGTTTGTTTTTGTTAGAGACATTTCTGTTTTGATTTTGTAACAAATATTCTAAAAATGTAGGACCCCCGAGTGTGTCTGTGTGGATTATATTGACACTTTAAATAGTGAATAAGACCCAGGCTTTCAGCCTCGGGTAGTTCTCTTCACCTCTCACACACACATATAGCCATGTAGTACCACTTGTTCTAGTAGTGCACTTTAATGTCCAGGACTAGTGCTGCTGGATCTCAGTTGTTTAATGTGGGTTCTTCACTGCAGGAATGATGGGACAGAGTTCGGAGGCTCCATTTATCAGAAGGTGAATGACAATCTGGAAACGGCTGTCAATCTGGCGTGGACTGCTGGAAACAGCAACACCCGCTTCGGAATTGCAGCTAAATATCAGATCGACGCTGATGCATCGTTCTCGGTAGGTACCAGACACTGTATTGGGCACTGCTAGGGCAAGAATCCCAAAGCTATTTACTCCAAATCAACAAAAGCATTTTTTTTTAAATTTATTTTCGAATTGTAATGTATGTTTTTTCCCTTAACCTCTTTTAGGTAAAGTGTTCCTGATGATCATACTTGAGAATATAGCTGTAATAAGCCATCAATAATTAATTAATTAACTTGTATTAAGGTTGTTTTAAACATTACTAGGCAGTTAATAACAATAACCTTGCATAGCGGTACAGTGTTCCTGTAACAGGCATTTTATAAGAAACCTTTCCTGTTCAATATGTCATGAAGCTTTAATTATATATTGTAATAAACTGGTATTCCTTGTTAAGAATAATCAAAACATTTGAGATGTTTTATAAATGGTTCCCCAAAAGTGAAGGGTCACCATGCATTAACCTGTTTTTCAAAGGTGCATTCCATTGTGTTTAATGAAGCGATATATTCCCAATGTGAATTTTCTATTCTTTAGTAGACTGTGTATTTGTGATTTCAATGTCTTAAAAACAAATGTAATTGATTTTATTTCCAGGCCAAAGTGAACAACTCCAGTCTAATTGGATTAGGATACACTCAAACCCTAAAGCCAGGTGAGAGTTTGAGCAATGGGCTTTGCTGCAGTAAACATCCAGAACATAACTCTCTTTTTTTATTTTTTATTTTCCTCTGTAAAGCATTTTATGTACAGGCCAGGTTACGTACATTTTTCAAGGGTTTATTCAAATTAAACTTAGCAAAGCTTGCATTTTGAAAGCTTTAAACCACCCTGATGAATTTCTCTTATTTCCTGCAGGTATTAAACTGACACTCTCAGCTCTTCTTGATGGTAAAAATGTCAATGCTGGTGGCCATAAACTGGGTCTAGGACTGGAGTTCGAAGCATAGGCAATCTCCGTGCACAATCATTACCTTCCAAATATTTTAATGAATAGCTACCTTCACAACCTGGTGTTTGACCTTGTATGTGTACCATGTGGGATGCAAGTATTATTGTACTGTCAATCCTGTTACTGATGATCCTCAATTGTAAAAGGACAACTGAACCTTAACGATACAGGACCGTTTCTTAACCCTTGTAAGCTCTGCTAGAAACACAGTTCAGAGGAATCTAGATTTTTTCAAATGCATCACAGTTCCTGTGTTTTGTTTTTATTTTATCTCATTTTGTGAACACTATTTTATTTTTCATATCCTATTGCAAAGAACTGGGGTAAAAAAAAAAAAAAAAAAAACACCCAAAGAAACATGTGTATATTTTTGGCTTCAACTTGAAAGAATACATATTTTGGCAAACAAAACAAAGAAACTGCTGCGTTCTAGCCAGTAGGTGGCGCTGCTGTGCATAAATGTCACGTTACGCTCTTGCGGCCTGTTGGAACAGCATGAGGACTTGATGGCTGTCGCTTAATGCTACCATTTGAATTCAAAAGCCAAAAAACATGAATAAGATGGGAATTGTTTATTTCAAACTATCTGTTGTTGGTAGGTTTAGTTGTCCTTAAACTTTATGCAACTGTAGTTTTAAAAGGCACTAAATTGTGGTGTACATTTCATGCATTTGTTTCAATAGTAATCGTGTGTGTAATATTTTTGTGTAAATCTTCTCTCTTTTGGTACTCGGAGGTCTATCATGGTATTATAGGCACGCTTGTCCTATTCCCCAGGATACAAGGGAACCATGCTGTTGAGAGAGCCATAAATAGGGAAGGATCATTGTAACTGACCCTGTAACCATCAACCTTTCAATAGGAAATGTATGGTAATCTTCCATTGTTGGTGTATAATAGGTACACAACACGCTCTACTTGACAGTACTGCAAAACCGTGAAAATAAATAACTTTATCTTTATATTGTCTGTGGTTGCTTTTTTGAAATATAAGCATACTCATCAAAGTAGAATATAAATTGCAATAAAGGGCTGTGGGTGGTTCTGACCATGCAGCCTTTTAACATTTGCTATACGGTAGTGCTGTAGTCTAAACGAACCACTAGATGGCATCGGTTTCACATGTATATCTTGTCCTTTCATAGGTTTCATGTGTTCAGTGTATGTAGTTATTTCTGTGCAGGGTTGTGATCAAGTCCTTTTTTCAATTCTAATTCCATTTGTCAATTCCTTTTCAAAATCGATTCCCAGCTCCAATCCCCTTTTAATCAATTACAACACTTCATTGATCAAAATTGCAATTAGCAGTATTCTGTTAAAATTGGCTTCTCACAGAGGCAACACATTTAAATGGAAGTCACTGTGAGTCAATTCAATTGGCTTCAGGCTAAAGCAGTTGAGCAATCATTCATAACAATTATATCGGTGACAGGCAATTTCTCAAAAAGCTGTATTTCAGGTTTCACAGGACTTGTTTCATTGCGGTGTAGGTTTCCAGGGTTGTTTCTTTCAAGGTGTGCTGCCCCATGCAAAATATGTCTTCATAACAGAGTACATACAAAACTGGTTACCTTTTGTGCCCGTGGGTGTTGAAAACAAGAATGATGTGTTCCTGTCAACTCTAATCAATACACAGTGCAAATGTATTTTTATACAACGCCCTTCGCACTGTTCAAAATTTAAAAAAAAAACAAGAGAGCTCATATATACAATACACTCGAGTTACACTGAGTTACATAAAAGCACATTTAATAAGAATGTTTTCAATTACGACTGAAAAGAATCCAATGTTTCCACCTGCCTAATGTCAACCGGAATAGAGTTCCACAAACGAGGAGCACAGCAGCAGCTCCGACTCCAGCTGATTTGTTCCATTTTTTGGAACAACTTAAAAGTTCTGCATTTTCTCATCTGATAGAATCAAAGGGAATATACGGAATATTGTCCAACTACCTGAGGAGTTTGTGACCAATCAGAAGCAGCCAGGATAGAACAGCAGCATGCCTCAGCAGAATGCTGTCTTAATCCTCTTTGCAGATTCACCAAGTCCCCCCTGCCTTTATATATATATATATATATATATATATATATATATATATATATACACACACTTGTAATGTTTTTTTTTTTCATAGTCAACTGTTAGCTATGTGTTGTAATTTTACCACATATTTTAATGGATCTCAAATCTGGATTTTCTGGTGCATAACTGTATACACAGGTTACACACGTGACTGGTTACGTATTACATTAGAACATAAGAAAGTTTACAAACAAGAGGAGGCCATTCAGCCCATCTTGCTCATTTGCTGAACACGAACACAATATTCTAGATGAGGTCTAACTAATGCATTGTAAAGTTTTAACATTACTTCCCTTGATTTAAATTTACTTAAATTCAACACCTTTCACTATATATCCGAGCATTTTGTTGGCCTTTTTATACCTTCCCCACATTGTCTCGATGGAGATATTTCTGAGTCAACATAAACTCTGAGATCTTTTTCATAGATTCCTTCTTCAACTTCAGTATCTCCCATATGGTATTTATAATGCACATTTTTATTGCCTGGCGTGCAGTACCTTACACTTTTTCTATATTAAATGTCATTTGCCATGTGTCTGCCCAGTTCTGATAATTTTGAATGACCTTTGCTGCTGCAACGGTGTTTGCCACCCTCCTATTTTTGTGTCGTCTGCAAATTTAACAAGTTTGCTTACTATACCAGAATCTAAGTCATTAATGTAGATTAGGAACAGCAGAGGCCCTAATACTGATCCCTGTGGTACCCCACTGGTTACCTCGCTCCATTTTGAGGTTTCCCCTCCATTCAGTACTTTATGTTTTCAACTTGTTAACCACTCCCTAATCCATGTGCATGCATTTACTCGAATCCCTACTGCGCTCAGTTAATAGTTAACAAAATACAATATATTTGCGATCCCTTTGATGAAAAAAGAAAAAAGCCAGGAGGCGTGACGACACGTATACCTTCAGTCTTACGTCATTTGTTTCGTCACTGGGTGAATCGGTGGATTTTAACCGCGCCCACTGCTTTCGCCGTTTGGAAGATGGCTGCCTGCAGGAACATGGAGTGTCGTCTGACTTGTCTCTCTGTATTTTTGCTATTTACGTTGTTACTTCCTTCGAGCTCAACGAACGATAGTAAGTGAATTGATTAATTAATTAAGGGTTGAACAATAAATCACACTAGGTCAAATAATTAACCACGAACTCTGCCGGGGCGGGCGTACTGTGATGCAGTATAGGAAGTACTGCAATATTGAAATTACAAAATTCCGTTTTCAGTTTATGTCCTTTTGTTAATTTGAATAAAAGACACGTATCTCTCTCAGCGGCGGTATTATATTATTACTATACATACAGTATCCGACACGTTTGTTGGATAAATCAAACGAGTGCAGTAAACTTTAGTTTCAACGTCAATTTTCTGGTACAAACACAGTTTTGTTTCGTCATCTCTGCTGTAGCTGCTGGAACACAGTACCGTACAACAAACCATTTGTAAACATGGCACATTGTTTTTTGTAGCAATACAGGGCTTATTGTTGGGCTTGTCTGTAATGGTACTAAACATCAAAGACGTGTAAATGTTTCAGAATTGGAGAATGTTGTTCAAGAACAGGTTATTCATCATGACAGCAGGGCATGCCTAGAAACAGTGTACAGATATAATATGGCTACAAGTTTAGCATCACTATAGAAATAACTAATTTTGCTTCATAAAGTCGAATAAAACCTGCAGAATAATGTTACGTTAATATATTGAGTTACATGCCGCATTGTATTTTTCCATCTACTTAAAGGTGCGCTTCCTTGAAAACAAACAGCTTTTTAGTGACCTGATTGAAACAAAGGTTTTACCAAGAGCTATTTGGTTTGAACTACATAATGTGATTTGCATTTTATGTTTTTTTTTTTTTTTTTTAAAACACATAAAAATAGATTTTTTTTTAGATCTAATGTAGGTAATAACATGCTTTATGCTGTGGGTGTTTTTATCGATCACTTTTATTCCACATTAAATGTTCTTCGTCACAGCATCGAAAACTATTCCATGAACAAGCAACAAACGTCTTTGCAGAAATACCTAGAATTAGTTGTGTTTCATTTATAGGCTCTACCATTTCACATGTGAATGGCCCTGTTGAAAGCCAGAACTCCTGCAGTGTGCTGCTCTGTAACAGCTAGTCTTAATCATTTTCCAGCGTCTAATATGTGTCCTCAGTGTGAATCATTTCATTGATATAAACTGTTGACTTTGGGAGAATTTAGCAGTAAGAGTATATTTATATATATATAATATATATATATATATATATATATATATATATATATATATATATATGAGCAAACGTAATTACTTTTAGATCTGCATGTCAATGGTTCATTGAAATGGTCAGCCTTTTTTTTTCTGGGCTTGGATAAATAAGAATCTGTTGCCCCATATTTATTCTACAGTAAAAGTATGTTGCATTTAAGATCTGTTATGTTTTTAATAGCTCGTTTTTTAAATGCCAGGTTTTGTTGCTTTCTGAACAAATCGTGACACACTTTGGCACTGATATTTGTGTTTATAACATTTGAATATATATTTTTTTTCTCTCACAGCATCAAACAAAATAAATTCCGCTCCAAGAAATGTGTCGGTAAAGGTAATTATCCCTGAAGTTACAACTAAAAATGAAACGGACAAAACTGTTTTGAATACTGCGAAATCTCTGCCATTGAAAACTACAGATAACATAGACAAAGAAAAACCCTTAAATATATCAACAGTGACCAACAAAACTCAAAGCATAACACCTAAAGACAACAAGCCAGCAGCAAAAGCTATAAATACAGAAAAAAAGATAACCAACACAACACCAGCACCACCACCAGTTACGTCTGTGGCAGCTCCTACAACAGCTAAGAGCACTACTATTACCACTACAACAACTAGGAGGACTACCACCACCACCACCACAACAACTGCCAAACCAAAACCCAAGAAACCCCCAGTTCTCCTCACCACTATCCTTACTGCAACCGAAGCGAAGATTTTGAAGGAAGATAACTTATTACCAACGCGGCCTGGTTATGAAGACAGTTCTCCCACCACCATCATAGATATTGACATTTATGAAGATGATTATCTGGGTTTGCAGTTGCCCATTGACCAGGAGCAGATGGGCAAGATGAATGACGTAAATGCCAAGAGTGAGCTTATTGAAGACGTGGACAAAGGCATTGACCTGCCCGAGATTGCAGTCCACATCAAGGACACCTCCATTTACTCTTCTGAAGACGAAGACTCCCACTTCTTTTTCCACCTGGTGATCATTGCCTTCCTGGTTGCCATTGTGTACATTACTTACCATAACAAGAGAAAGGTAAGACTTAACAGAATGGTCTGAGGTCATGGTTTTTCTTGCATCCTCTGAAGTGATATATGAAAAAATGTTATTTCTTTTGCAGATTGTGCTGTTGACTCAAAGTAGACGATGGAAAGATGGCTTATGCTCAAGGAGCGTGGAATATCACAGGCTGGACCAGAATGTTCAAGATGCCATGCCATCACTCAAAATGACAAATGATTACATTTTCTGAGCCAGTTGGACAAACTTGTAATGCTCTCTTTTAGTGTGAAAAACTGCTTTAATTAAAGGTGTTGCTAATTTATTACATTGGACTTGACAGGAGCTGTTAAAAGCACCTGAGAGGTCTCATTTTAAATAGTACACATTGATGTTAAAGTTGACTACTTTTTAGTTCTTAAACTGAGCTCTCTATGTACCTTGGTTACTACTAAATGTATAGCTTGCAGTATGGAATTCCTCTTTCTGTATAATATTGATTCTTTATCGTCAAAATAAATTTGAATAATATGCATATCAAATGCTTTCAATTGGCTTCCAAATTTTACAACTAAAACATTTTGCCAAGTCAAACACATCTGTTTTTCTCTACATCTATGTGAGATTCAGTTAGACAATTCTAAATACCGTTTCCAGATTTAACATTATAATCGAATAAAAAAGTACTCCAGTTTGCCTTATTAGTGAAGTGTTGTAAAGGCATTATGTAGTACACTTGGATTTTGGGTTTGTATGTTTCTGTTCTATAAAATAAGAAAGTAATAGAGATCTAGTATAATTAAATGAAGGTGTGAAGGTAAAGCAGTGGAGTAATGCCTCTGGAGGTACAGATATATATCATTTTAATGTGAGGACTTTGTTGGGATTGTAGGAAACATGTTTTGGTTTTTATATAAATATGTTTTTTATTTTTTTTGCCAAGGTGATTTGTGGCCATATTGGAATACTTTATTTTTTTTAAGTCGGCCTTAGCAAACAAATTTAAACATCTTATCAATGACTTATTATATGTAATCAGTACAGTTCCTATTTTCTGTACATTGTTTTTTTTTTCTTTTTCATGATGTACTTTCTATTTATAACACAACCATTTAATGCTTGTGTTCTGCTCAAATTGTGGAAAATGTAATACAATTGTACATAATGCAGATTTGAAGCACGGTGTAGTGTAAGTTATAGTATTTCTACAAGTTGTAAATACAAATTAAAACAATATTTTCTAGTTAATTAGCATGAGTGTGAAACTTGTGGTGCATGGTACTGCAGTATAGGTTTCAAAGCAGATTTAATGGGCAGTCTTTTCAAAAGAAATGTTTAAATTGTTCAAATATATTGACAAAAGCACAATTGTAAATGAGACTTCAAATGTGTTACAGTGCATCTTAAAACTGTTTTCTTTTCAAATAAATATAATCAATGCTTTATTTATGACTTGTTCTTTCTCTTTGTGGCAAGTACAAGTGGTTGATGTGCAGATCATTTAAAGTCGAATGCACAGCAAAAAAGGAAAACTAGGTAGCAGGTTTATTGGAGGATGACAATTCTTAAACCAAGGTGAACACAAAGCCACCACCTATGCGGATCCCTAGGCTGCTAGTATAAGGGGTTTAACAGATACTGCATGCAGTAGAACAAAATAGGTATTTTTTCAGGATTGTTAGTGTGCAAATTGCAGACACTGATGGATGATAAGTTTGGTCAACCCATTTTGCCCACCTGTACAGATATAACATGAAAGCTACTATATACTTGAATTGATAGATGTCAGTATTGATATTACAATGCATACTCAATAGTCTTATTGTGTTAATATAATGAATTATTTGTTCATGTATTATAATAAAGTAGATTAGGATAGTTCACCTAGGGTTTTGGAGACCAACTCATGAGTGACTTGATCAAATTTCACGGTTACCAGTACATGCAGACCATGCAAAACAAATACAAAGAAGAGATGCTGTATCTGAGCACCCATCTGCAGTTTTACATGGGACTGGAACAGAATCTGTTCTTTGTTTCAAATCTGTAAAGAATGAGAACAGATAAGAGGAGGGTGGAAAGGCAGCTCTCTGGATCCCTAATCTCTTTGCCAGAGTAGGACTGTTGAGTCCTCTTTGATTTTAAGAGTGGGTGCATAATTGTTTAATCAGAGCTGTATGTTTCACATAATAGAATGTTAAATAGTACAAGAAGCAGATTGAGGTGTACATTCAAACATCAGCAGGCTAATGGAGACTTTTCCACGAGGCGGAACACGCAACTCAGATCTCTTGTCTTAAGAGGGTGGGTGGGGGAAGTGGTGATAAGCATAAACAATTAATTTAAGTTAATTAGCACTGCTTACTTAATAATCGTCTGCTTATAAAATGTGCAGCTCTAGCAAAGTAGGAACAGTCTACAGAGACTGCCGTTTCGAAGCTTTCATTTTTCTAAATGTGAAGCACCTGTTTGACCCCGAGCAGTCATTATAATGTTGGTTACTTGTTTTCTTTGTCATAAAAATAAACTGCATGCCACCGAAATTGCTCTTTAGGTGATTGATCTGTAGCCTGTCCTGTAAATCTTGTTTTGCGACATTCCACCCTTTCAATACTTTAAAATACAGCATAAATACGTCTAACTTGGCCCTGTGTGACGCACAACAATGTTGTATCCCCCTGGCCAAATAAGGAACCCTAAAGCTGCTGTAGTTCATACCACTGAAGTCTTTTGAATACATACAGTAGTACTAGAGAAAAAAAAGCTTTCAGAAAAGTTATAAAATTAGGCAAACGGTCTGTAGTGTGAAAGACATGAAGAGCTGAAGGCTATGTTTGTTCTGGTTGATGTAAACTATTTGAACCCTTTCAGTCCTTTTTTTCCAGTCCTTATCCTAGCACTGTATGTTAACATATGCTGTCAGAAATCACATTTGAATCTCACAGGAATACTAGGTCCCAGTCTGAGGTAGTGTGTATAAATATATGTAGACTCAGTGTATGTCTACTCAATCAAATAGTTTATTCTTCAGCACGACAAAAATAATTCAGGACTTTAAGGGTTCAATTATTACTGTACTTCAGTTGAATACATTGCTACTAGATGCAAATTAATAAAACAAAAAAGGTTGATTCAGTTCACTCAAACTATTTACATGAGAAATGTACTGACAACTTGACATATACGTGTACAATATCACTGTCAAGTAATTATCATAAAACACTAATGATAATTAACTTAAACAGAACATTCATTTATACATAAACTAGTTGCGCTACTTTAACTGACCAGTAGAGGGCAGTGAATGCTTACAAAATTGTATAACAAAAGCTCTGGTATTGGGTGCCAATTGAAGCCCAAATGCTCCCTTTTCTACTTGAGTTTACCTGTACACTAATTATGTGGGTTTTAGTTGTAATATGTTTAATATGAATACAGGCAATAAAAGCAATATTCTACACAAATGATACCACAGAAATGCAAAGCAATGCATTGTATGTGCCAGTTTGCTTTTTGAGGAAAGCATCCAGCTTCTGAATACAAGCATTGAATATCATTTATGGTTACAAATACCTGAAACAAATTGGTGGGTTGTCAACTAAAAATAATGGCAAACAACCTGAAATGGGATGCATATATAATGTATAGGCTGTGCTTTACATACTTACATAAACAGACTAGAATAAATTGTATTGGCATGCTCAATACACTCAGTGGAACTATCTTCAGGCTCTTAAAATCTTGGCACTTTAATCATGTTAACTCGCACTATACCACCCAGGAGATTCAGTACAGTGATGCACAGCAGGACTGTGGCAGCCTTGCACGCTACAATCTGATGACTTGATCTAATTGCCTATGGAATAGCGTAAAGAAAAAGGGAGCAGTTCATTTGCACACTCCTCAGCTAAGCCAGCACGCAGAAGCCCTGGTTCAGTTCTTGCTGGAGTTCACTTCCTGCGGCTGAATACAGCTGTAAGCATTGGCAAGGAGTGATATTTTTAAATAATTCATCACAGTGCATGCAGATACAATTAACTGTAAGAACATCTTGTTATTTTTTTTAATACTAATTCGCTAATCCCTTGCCAACACTAGCAGCAGGCTATGCTTCACCTAAATCGTTAATGTAGTTCTGAGGAGTGAGGCAATTAGCTGGAACATGGAGCACTACTGATACCCTGAAGTTTTAACTAAGACCTTAATGAGACAATTGGGATCCGGAGGGATAGCAAGTGGTTTCCTCGGCTATAAAATCCACATCTGCATTTTCTTTTTTTTTTAAGCTGGCAGGCTTTATTATATGTATAGCTGTATTGATTTCATTAAAAACAGTTGCATTTTATTGTTAGGTTTAAGGACAAGGAATACTGTAACTGTAAGTGAACAGTCTGTACAGTCATTGTGTCTGCGGCCAGGGTTCTGAAAAAGCTTCTTTTGCTCCAGAGAACTTCTTTATTGCTGGTATTTAAAGGACTTTCACTATGGCACCACAAGTTATTAGTTCAATGTGCCGTATCTTTAGTTATTTTTTTTGTTTTCTTTCAATGTGTTGTTTAATGTTACATTTAGTTTTTTTCTATTTTACCCCACACCCTGTTGTTCTGGATTGGGACGCCCGCTGTTGGTGAGATGAGGTTAAAAGCTCTAGAACCACACACAAGCCTGGCTCTTTTGCATAGTTGTGAAGAAGCTGACTTGGTAGTGCATGGTCACCGGTTCACATTCCATGGCAACATTCCACAGCTGGATATAAATTAGTTCAGTCATGATTTCTTTTAAACACCTGGAGGGCCAGTCCCTCCGGGGATATGTCTCTGAAACAACACTTTAAATCTGCACAGCAATCCTGCAGTGTTCCCATGCTTTTCACTTGTTATACCTGCTTTTACCACATTTAGCATAGTTTACATTGGCTTGCCACCATTTTTTATATTCTTTACCGTACCTCTCTGGGCTTTACAAACCTATGCTTTACCATGCATTCCCTATGTTTTATTGCACTTTGCTATGCTTTTACTATGGAAACTTCAAAAAGGCATATTTAATAATAACAAATACACATAGTAAGAAAAGTGTTTAATGTGCCTGTCTGTAGAATTGAAATAAATGCATCAGAAAAAATGTCAACATTCCCATTCTTACAAAACACACGGCAACAGGCTTCAGCGATTCAGTATTCAGAGCACCGGGTTTTTAATGTATTTCCATACTCAAAAAAACGCATTTCTTCAGCATCATGTTTGTGACCTTTCCAGCTATGCTAGATGGTTGACAGATGCCACTGTCTGAGTAAGCAGTTCTCTCAACATACCAAGTGAAATGGAGGCTCTCCGGTCATTACTTCCATTAATATGCTGTGTTACAGGGGACGGCTTTTAAATCTTGATATATCTGTGGGGCCTGCATGCCCATCGTTATTATAGTGTTCTTGTTAATGACTGCCAGTAGGAGGAAAAGAATCCAAATGGAAAATCACTTTCAGGGCAATAGAATCTAGCTGTGCATTACATACTTACTTTAATACCTTCTGGATGGGTATTAGACTCTGTGTCACTATAAAACAAAAACTGGGATTGTACATTGACTTAGATTATTATAATTTTCTGTATATGTTTTTCAATAAAATACCAATATAGATAAAAGTAAAACAATTTCCAATTATTATTATTTATTTCTTAGCAGACGCCCTTATCCAGGGCGACTTACAATCGTAAGCAAATACATTTCAAGTGTTACAATACAAGTAATACAATAAGAGCAGGAAATATAATAACTTTTGTTCAAGCAAAGTACAAGTGTGACAAACCACAATTCAATAATACAGCAGATAATAGTGATAGTTACATCAGGATATGATTAAATAGTGATAGTTACATCAGGATGTGATTAAATACAAAGTACTACAGGTTAAACACTTGGCAGATTACAGTATTCTGAAGTACAGGATTAAATGCAGTAAACTAGGGGGCAGATAAGAGCAAAATAAAGCACATTTACATGAAGGGTGATAGTGTCCCAGGATACAAACAGAGGAGTTCTACAGGTGCTCTTTGAAGAGGTGAGTATTGAGGAGGCGCCGGAATGTGGTCAGGGACTGGGCAGTCCTGAGGAGTATCTTTTGGAAATTAAATACAAATACAATGATAAAAAGTGTGTGTATATATATATATATATTTATTAACCATGTAATGCCAATTCCTGTATCACCTCTGATACAATGCTTTTAGCCACCCCTCTGTATTATTATTTTTGAAAATCTAGCCTCACAAGCCAGAATTTGTCATATGCAGAACAAGAAACAGAATCCAGTTACATAAATTGAAGTAGCTTTTCTCATTTCAAAAAGGCTTGGACATTATTTATAACTTTACATTTGTATCTATGGAACCTACAATACATTTCATACAGGAAGTACATGAATGTATTGATGCAAGCAACTGACTCTGAATGGATTTTAAGGCTAGGTGTGGGTTGACAGCGCTATGAAAGCACTGTGACTTGCTGTTGATCCTTATTTCATATTTTACTCCAGTCTGTTTTCATGGCCTGTTTGTGAGTCCAGCATTGAAAGACAGTCCCAGAAAGGAAGTTCTCTATCACTGACCCAGACAGAGCCAGTCTAGACATTCTCTGGGAACTGAAGCATGCTCACCTGAGGCAGGTGAGCGTGGAGACCGGGATCCATTCATTCTGATTAACACACTGTTCCTCTTCTCACTCCACATCCCAGAAGCACAGTGAACGTCTGCGTAATTAGTTTGTTTACTTTGTGCTGTGTGACTCCAGGGAGCCAGAAAACGGTTGCTTGGTGCATCGTGTTGTGAGTTTGTCTGTTGAGGATTGAGTTATCTGAATTTGTAATTAAGGAGTTTTATGAATCTGCTGCAGTGGTGGTGGTAAGGATGTGATATTCAGTGCATTTCAACAGTAAACAGCTTCAAATGACAGAATTAAAAGGGTGTTTAAACCATTCGCTGTTTAACCATCCTGAAGATAATACCCAGCCTACAGCAAGGAAACACAAGTAATTCACACAGAATTAATTCAAGGCATCCCTTATGCTTTATTTATTTTTTCTTTCCGATTCCAGTCTGTACGGTATTTGTTTATTTATTCAACATGTTTTTAATGTGTTTTCCACAGTTTTGCTTTGGAAACAGTTTGTATTTGAAATCCTCTCACGCCATCATGTATGGGATAATAACATATAGCTCGCTATTTAAAACAAAACATTTTACAACTTCTAAAGCCCAGGCAGCATTCGATAGTAGCACACCCATCTCAGTGGGAGACCCTATGTGATCACAAATCCATTTACTAGGAGTGTTCACAGATTGAATTGTATTTTATCCAAAGCCATCCTGGATTCTCAAATTTGTGAAATTGCTTCTGAAATGCTGCTGAGCATGGAATCAACATCTCTCCACCTAGACAGCTTCCCGGGTGGGGGTAGCTATACACCAGGCTGAGAACATGTAAATGATCCAGTGTTTTCTTCTACTTCTGCAGTAATACCCAAACACAAAACACAAATAAATACATCAAACAGTGTGTGTTGGAATTGAACTGGGGGGGGGGGGGGGGATTCTAGATCCGCTTATTAGAACAAGAATCATCTCTCGTTTCTAACTGCATTACTTTCCACGGTTCAGATTTAAAACAATACTAAAATGAATCAATAAACACATTGTTCCTGCTGCTTCTACAACAAAGCAGGAATGGAGGCCCTTGACCTTCACTCCTGATTGGTAAATGGGTTGCACGGCCACAACTGAAATGGGTAGAAAAACTGGAGCAAAATGATTGGTATGTAACCACCCCCCGCCCTCCATTTCATTTCAGGAGTATTTGCGACAAATTAAAGTGTAATGCGACTTTTCCAAACGCTCTCATTGAAGCTCAATATCTTTTTTTCAGGCTCTGTCACGGGACAGCTGATGGAATACTAATGCTGGATTAAGACACAGGGAGCATTTTAAAGGGCTTCGGAGCGACTTGAATGTCAAGTATAGCACTAATGCTGCTGACATGATCCCAAGCTCTGCGTGAAAGTGCGCAGAGCCTCTAGCATATGGATTAGGAAAAGAAAAAAGAGTCAAAGTTTGGTTTGATACATACTGAAAATGTAACAATTAACTCCTAAACATAGTCCAGTAGACATGTTTTAACATGACATTGCATAAGAAATGATCTTGTGGACTTTAGTTTACAATGTGGAAATGCATTTTAAGAGTTGACTAGGCTATAGGCTTTTTAAAGCTTGTTTTTATTTAGTTTTTTTTCCAGATATCAAACGGTAAATGATCACATGCTTTCTCTTTACCCCGTTGCTTTTTAAAACAAAGCATTCCACAAAGCAGACCGTCTTACTAGAGTGTAATAATTCAAGAAACAGCACAGGAGGCTTTTGATTTGGTTGATCACATGGCTGCCTCTTCAAAAAGGCTGGAGTCAAAGCTCCACTTGTATAATACAAGATACCATGTGGGAATATATGTGAGAGATGAGGAGCCCCCCAGGCACCATGCTGGGTCCACTCCTTTTGAAGTTATTACTAATCCCCCTGCTGCAGCGGATTGCATGCTCTAATACAATTCAGTGCTGCAGTCCTTGGCCGCACTGTGGACGAGGTGAGCATTTGTTCTATTGTTGGACTTTAACAGTATTGATGAATGTTTTGTTTGTTTGTTATGGGCATTCTGCTTTAATTAGTTTCATCAATACACAAATGCAAGAAATGAGTTTATCATCAGATTACAGTACAAGCTTTAACCTGGGTGCTAATAAACCTATTACTTCTCAGAATTGTAACAGACTTCTTAAACAAGCCACAAAGTTATATAATATGGGGTTTACAGCCCTTCTTAGTTTACACATTGACAATTTTTGTAATTCTCCTTGCCAGACCGTAAGGGTCTATGTAAGCCTGTTTGTTTGAACTGCAAAAAAGTTCTTTCTTTGATATTGTAATCTGAAAGCCCTGGATACAAAAGCTGCTTGAGTTTTCTACAATAGTAATTGGGATTAAAAAAAAAATTTTATTAAGGGGACATGCTAATGGAATAAATACAGGAAGAGAACACCTGCAGAGTGTTCTTTCTCTCTCTTTTTTCAATTTGCTTGTGTCTGCATTTATTTATTCTGCTGTTGACTTCAGTGATGCACACAGCAGAGCTGCTAACATAGCATCAGAAAGCTAATTGATTGCTGGTGGAAAGAGGAGCGCACTCCTCCCCCGCAAAAGAAAGGAGTGTGCGTGAATATTTAAAACTGCTAATGCAACTTCTTTTAAAGAAATGGCCAGTGGGAATACAACATTAAATGAGTTATTAGGCTATAAAATAAATACAAATAAGTAAAATGATCTGCTACAAACCAGTTCTGACAGGAGTTTAATCACAGCATTAATGCTTTTATTCTTATTCCCAGTTCATGCATAATTCAAATGAATATAATGTTATGTAATTCTATAGCAGCTACTGTCCCAGCATGCTCTGGATAGTGAGTGCAGTAGAGTTCAAATCCGATTTATTTTCTGTGCACATCAATGTACAATATAAACAGCTAATTACATTTATACTCCAGGTATTTCCCAGAATGTTCTGTTTGTAATCTCCATGGTAATGAGTATACTGATACTAGTCTGAAATGACTTTCAATGATCTCCTGGTATTAGTTTTCTGGGACATCACAGTAATTAGCTTGGGAAATGCAGGTCACCCAGGTAAAGGAAAAGTGCAAGTGTTAAAGATAAAGTGAAAGATTGCTTTAGCACAGAGAAAGTGTAAATTACCTGGATAATGGGGAAACATTTTCTATCATAGGGAAAGTGCAAGTTACGTGGATAATGGGAAATGGTACTGTAACAGGATGGAGGCTGGGCATGAACTGGCAACCCCCGCGCACTGCAAGCAAGCACCTTAACCACAATACAAAAGAGCCAGGCTCGTCTGCATTCGTGGGTTCATCTCATTTCAGTGACTGGGGACAGGACAGAATCCGTAACGGCAGTGTATCAGCCGATCGCTGAGGTTAAAGGGGGTAAGCGTGTAACAGGCAGGGTTGTGTCATACACTGCTGTTACAGATTCTGCCCTGCCTCTTTAGCATTGTGTTTAAGACACTCTCTTGCAGTGTGGAGAACATAATGTTTTCCAGGACTTTAGAAATGTATCCCCATATAAGGAACATTTTCATCAATTTATTTTTCAGACTGGCATATAAGTTATATAGCAGCTGATGCTGATTTCTCTTCACTATCCTTACATTCTTAAGTTGTTTTTTCAGGTTAATACACCTGCAGTATCTTTTTCAAATTCATATGAACTTTTTATTAGTCTGGAAACCAGCTACGACACCTCAGTGATTGGAAAGGGAGCAGGGAAATGCACAATAGAATCAACACCTTCTCTAACAACACCTGAAGCCCAGCTTGGAAATGTCAGCTCTGCATGGAGAAAAGTGTTAACGGGAAGAAATGTGTAATTTCTGCCATGGGTGGTGTTGAATATCAGCGGGATAATAAATAAAAACACGTCATCTAATACTTAAAACCAAACTTTTTAAAAATTATTTGAGAAGATGTTACTAAATGACTGGAGATTTCAAACTCAGAATTAGGGCTTGAAACTATATGGTACCTACAGTGATAAATACTGACGTTAGGAATTAGGCTTGCACAATTAATTAAAAACAGATTACAGCATATATATCTATATCTATATATCTATATCTATATCTATATCTATATCTATATCTATATATATATATATATATATATATATATATATATATATATATATATATAGATAGATAGAAATATAGATATATATATATAGATACAGACGTGCTCAAATTTGTTGGTACCCCTCCACAAAAAACGAAGAATGCACAATTTTCTCTGAAATAACTTGAAACTGACAAAAGTAATTGGCATCCACCATTGTTTATTCCATATTTAATAGAAATCAGACTTTGCTTTTGATTTTTTATTCAACATAATATTGTAAATAATAAAACAAATGAAAATGGCATGGACAAAAATGATGGGACCGCTAACCTAATATTTTTTCTGTAGCTCTCAATGAAACTTCTGCACCTGTTAACAGGTAGTTTAGCCCACTCTTCCTGAGCAAACTGCTCCAGCTGTCTCAGGTTTGATGGGTGCCTTCTCCAGACTGCAAGTCTCAGCTCTTTCCATAGATGTTTGATAGGATTCAGATCAGGACTCATAGAAGGCCATTTCAGAATAGTCCAATGTTTTGTTCTTATCCATTCTTGGGTGCTTTTAGCTGTGTGTTTTGGGTCATTATCCTGTTGGAGGACCCATGACCTGTGACTGAGACAGAGCTTTCTGACACTGGGCAGTACGTTTCACTCCAGAATGCCTTGATAGTCTTGAGATTTCATTGTGCCCTGCACAGATTCAAGGCACCCTGTGCCAGGCGCAGCAAAGCAGCTCCAAAACATAACCAAGCCTCCTACATGTTTCACTGTAGGTATGGTGTTCTTTTCTTTGAAAGCTTCATTTTTTCATCTGTGAACATAGAGCTGATGTGACTTGCCAAAAAGCTCCAGTTTTGACTCATCTGTCCAAAGGACATTCTCCCAGAAGGATTGTGGCTTGTCAATATGCATTTTAGCAAATTCCAGTCTGGCTTTTTTATGTTTTTCTTTCAAAAGTGGAGTCCTCCTGGGTCTTCTTCCATGGAGCCCACTTTCGCTCAAAAAGCGACGTATGGTGCGATCAGAAACTGACGTACCTTCACCTTGGAGTTCAGCTTGTATCTCTTTGGCAGTTATCCTTGGTTCTTTTTCTACCATTCGCACTATCCTTCTGTTCACTCTGAGGTCGATTTTCCTCTTGCGGCCATGCCCAGGGAGGTTGGCTACAGTTCCATGGACCTTAAACTTCTTAATAATATTTGCAACTGTTGTCACAGGAACATCAAGCTGCTTGGAGATGGTCTTGTAGCCTTTACCTTTACAATTCTTGTCTATTATTTTCTTTCTGATCTCCTCAGACAACTCTCTCCTTTGCTTTATCTGGTCCATGTTCAGTGTGGTGCACACAATGATACCAAACAGCACAGTGACTACTTTTCTCCATTTAAATAGGCTGAATGACTGCTTACAAGATTGGAGACATGTGTGATACTAATTAAAGAAACTAATTAGTTTGAAATATCACTATAATCCAATTATTTGTTATCTTTTCTAAGGGGTACCAACAAATGTGTCCAGGCCATTTTAGAATATCTTTGTAGAATAAGCAATAATTCATCTATTTTCACAGCTTCTTTGCTTTATTCTATGACATACCAAAGGCATGCAAGTATACATGATAAAATAGCTTTTAATTTCATCACTTTTTAGGAGGAATGAAGCATTATTTCAATGACCTGTAAGGGTACCAACAAATTTGAGCATGTCTGTATATATTTCTGATATGCACATGCAAGATTAAGAACAAGCTATTTCATTTGTTCTTGAGTGTGTATTAAAACAATGACAGGCTAATGTGTAAGCTTTCTGCCGTTCCTAGCTTCTTTGATTTCCGTGCTGTAGTCTATCAAGTTTGTTGGGTGTATCAGCAGATTGCCTACTGGAATTTACCATTGAGATTCAGAATTGTATTCTTAAATGCAAGAATAAAGAAACCAGAGCTACACTAAACACATTTTTGCAAATATTAGACATTTTTCTCACATAGCTGGGTTTGAAATGATTTTTGTATTTTGTTCTATCTATCCATCTAACACAACCAGTACAGCCGTATCATACAACCTGGGAGAAAAAAAAATGAACAGGTTATTTTTCATTGCACTGTTGTTGACTAATGTTTATTTCAAGCCTAGACTTGCTTGCTTGAATTTAAATGCAAATTAATCTACAACTTGTATTATATGTGTCTGACTGAAGATAACTGGGGAACAAAGCCTAAGAAAGCCAAGATAAAAAATGGTTTTGTACCAGTGCCTTTATTATTGTACTTATTGGCACTATGTGGTGTTGTATTTGTGTAGGAATGGCCTAATTGGTTACTATGCTAAGTAAAATGGAATACATGAATTGTACACATATACAGTGATATAGGGCGTCCCCAGTGGTTCAGGTTTTGTCTTCTCTGAGTTGCCCATCTGGACTGGGGACTCACAGGGCTGCATTGTTTTGTATTGGGTTAGGGGTGAAAATCCGATGGGGATAGTTCACCTTCAGCGACCCTTACTAGTCAGGCACCTGACGAGTCTAGGCGGAGAATTCCTGGGTTAGTAATATCTATTATTTAGGCTTAGCAACTGAAAGGAGGTAAATTGGTTCAACGGTTGGAACACAGGTTGCTGGCTGATCTTCAGTCCTCCAACATTTTAATTTAGGTAGAAACTGGATTGAAAAACAGGGGTCAAATAAGACAGAAAGAAAGAAAATATTCCTCAAATCTGACTCTTTGTGCCTCTGCAAAGACTGCCAGGTTTGCGAGCTGTATATGAAACAACAAGACACCTCTATATGCATTCGGTCAGACCTATCTAAGCAGCACACATCAAGCTTTCAGCTGAGCCCCTGTCTACAGGAATGGGAAGTACTCCAGGCACACAAGATAACCCTCAGTCGCACACACTGCTTGGTGTAAATCTCCAGAGAAGGCCCATCAGGCCTGGTGATGTCAGGAGAGAAGGGCTCTGCTTGTCAGATGATAAGGGAGTAGCCACATCTCATTTTTAAGATAGATTTCACTAATGGATCTGATTAGAAGTGTGTCCACACCTCTGAGCTACTGACCCAAAGGGTTGCTTTGAAGGTGCCAGTTTATTTTACTGCCATGGAGGATCTGTTTCTGTGGAGCTGGTCTGTCCTTAGCAATTCATATTTCCTGAATACCGACAGGCGCAGCTAGCTGGCTATGAAGCAGGGAATCACCTGCATGGCTTTTATTGGCTCAGTTGTCAGGAATCATTAGCGATTCTGAAGTTGAAAACTTGGATGTGAGATCCATTGATTATTCAATCTCTACAGAGCAAAGCTGCCAAGCTTCCAAAAGACCAACATATTTGATGTGGAAAAAAAGCTTTGGTTTTAGATAAGAAATATAAAGGTTCCTAGTTGCTGAAACATTCAGTTTTTCATCCTTTCCCAGAAGGAAGATGCTTCCATGATGTTCCTCGATTAAATATGAAATGTAAATGCATATTTTACAAGGCCCAGAAACAACAGTGAAGGCAGATAGTAAATATCACTGGGGACATTAACTTCTTCGCATTGCTTTGAGTTAATCTGTCTTCTGCTGACCTCTGTAATAGCTTATATCTTCAAAAGTAAATACTTATAGTAGATAATCCTGTAGCAAAGAAGAAATAATACCTTTACTGTAAATGTTTATCTATTAAAGTTTGAAGGCAGACCTATCCACAGTCCTGCCAAGTGTTCAATTCCTTCTGGGATATTGCTACAGAATACAGGAATGGCATTAGAGAAAAGCTTCACTACTATCTTCATCTGTATTTATAACATGCTTTAAAGATTTAAACTGAAGAACAACATCAGATGAATAAGTGCCCCTTTTATTACTATAAAACAAGGATATACGGAGACTATAAACCAAAAGGAAATATTTTAGTGTTATAAATTTGTGAATATAATGTCAGTAGATACACAGGCATTGACTATTAATCAGTCACAGATTAATTCAATCTTCCTACATTGTGATAGTTTAATGATTAATAGCATGTATGATACTGAGCCAGCTGATCAACTCTTTATTGACAATATTTTGACACTTAAAGACTAAGATTTGCCAGCGGTCCATCCCTTCTTTTCCACACCTATAATCATTTAACCTTACTGCTCAAAATGTGTGGAAATTTATCCATTTAGTGAAAATGCTTTTTTTTTGTATTCATCTTGTAGTCTGAGCTCTTAAATCATTTAAAATGGGTTAGGCTTCAATCTAACATCTGCCTGTTAAGCGACAGGAAAAATAATCACATGTAAATTTATTTTCTTTACAAACTACCTTCTCTAAAGTGTGGAAATGTGTGAAAATATTCTTATATTAAAGTAAGATTGAATATTCATAGTGTGAATTTACATAGCCTGCAGATGGCTGCACAGATGCTCGTTAAAACAAGTGACAATTTAAGAAACTGCTTAAAGAAAAGAAGGAAAGAAAGAAAGAAAGAAAAGTAATATTGCACCCCGGGAACCAGGAGATTTGCTAAATGAGATTATTTCCAGCTCATATTCAAGACTGGGACAAAGGACCGAGAGGCAGAGTAAAGATCTATATGATGATTCAACTTGTGCTGTGGATAGGGCTTTGTTTTAATACCAGCAATTCCCAGGCTACAAGATTCAATGACTGAAAATAGTTGTGGATTTTAATAAGGTGTCATTCTCACTATATCTAAGCAGCTTGGGTGTGCTAGTCGCTAGAGTGTTCCTGTCCAAACTGCTACAAAAGTGACACTAATTCATTATAACAGTCTGGTTTAAACAGCTTAATCTGAATATATGCCTAAAATTAGCTACTCAACTTTATTGCATGCTATTTTAGAGGCATCTTAAGCAAACATTAGCCCAGAATACAGATCTACAATACAGAACACAGTGGAAAATGGCATTTTTAAAAAAAATTGATAAGAACATTTTTATACTTAGCTCTGAAAAGAATGTAATAAATGAGAAAGCTGAATTTTATTGATTGGTCTATGAGCTTTATGAAGCATCCCTTTAGTGCATAGTTGTGAAAAACTAATGGGGGAAAAAAATGGGTGAGAAATGTCTTGTAAAGGTAATTTATACTCTAAATCAAAACAAATATAAACTGCTATTAGTAAAAAGAAAAAAAAAACTCTTGGATGAATGAAATAGACATTGCAAAGTCTTGCTTTCACCCTGGGAATGATAAAGTCATCTGGTTAACACACCTAAGGGAATGTGATACATTGAGATTATCAATTAGCTAAATGGACTGGAAGAACGTACGGTGTGACTTTCTTAATTAATACAAGTAGTTTAAATTTACAATGTAATGTGGCTCTATTAGACTGATGGCTTTCAGGGGGCCGATACACCAAGATATTCTCACAGCAGCATCTTGCTGGAGAAATTCACAGCACCATTTACTCCAAAGTGACAAGAACGTGTAGTGTCCAGACATGTTAGATATTTGTAATAGTAAATAGTTGCTATTCTGGGTTAATGGTGCTTGAATCTGTGCCACTGTGCCTATTAAATGTAACAGTTATGCTTATATACAGTGTATACTGTAGAATGTAGCAATTATGTTTGTAATATAGAATTAATAGCAGCAGCTTTAATCAGTTTGAGTTGGCTTATTCTGAGTGCTTAAGCAAATCTAAATAATTCATGAGGTTTAACACAATGGTATCTTTTTCGTAATGACTCTTCAACACGGACAGTGTAATACATGAGTGGTCTTTTCTCATTGAGTCTGGCATGGCCCTGGATTGTTGTGATTATTCATCACAGAACAATACGCTTCGGATTTTCATCTGACTCTGGAAAAATGTTCTCTGTTCGCTCAAGCATTATTACCCACTGTCTGTCGCTTTCGCAACCCTCACAGAAACACGTTTCCTCTAGAATCTCAATATTTGCAGAGTAAAAAAGTATTTGGTGGATTAAAATAAGTTTGATATTGTTAAAGAAAACAGCTGTAGTCATTTTTCTGAGAATCATTTACTTTATATCTTTATTCCTGTATAACCAGTTCCATTAAGCACTTTCAATACTTTCATTTAAATATCTGATACTCTCAATCCAGTAGCAAGGAACTTCAATACCATAATGTGACAGTAGATGGCAGTCCTTTAACAGTCTTGAGTCTTGAATTCCCCACATCTTAACCTTGAAACACTGAAGACAATGCCGTCTACCTCAGTGAAGAGTTAGCATTGCAGTTTTAATTCCACATCAATGTGTTATCCCTCTAGTATTAAACACAGTAATTGAATTAAGACCAACATGCGCAAAGAGGTTGCAGTTTTCCGTGTTGTTATTGTCGTGGTATATATGGCACCTTCATTCTCTTTCTCTCTTTTATTGACATTTCGTTTGTATTGCTTTTAATTTGTACCAAAGTACTGGATTATAATTGAACCCCACTTTTTCATGAAAGAAGGGTTAAAGGTTGCACATTCTAATTCAGTTATTTAATTGATACACTTTATTTTGGAATACGCCTCCATGCTCTCATTAAGCTGTATATAGAAGTACAGAGGACACTCGTTGAACAGCTTATTCAGCGCAGCTTCTTTGTCTGTTTGCTTCTAAGGGTATTTCAGTTTGTAAATTGCATTCCAGGATGGATCACCCTTAACAAGTGAAATATCATCTGGATAAGTTAGGGCAGTGCATTCTCTCAATAGTTATATTTCTATGCATTTAATATATTCAATTATTTACAACCAAAAAGAGACAAATGTTATATTTGAGTGTATTTGTTTTAACTCATTTTACCATATATATATATATATATATATATATATATATATATGTGTGTGTGTGTGTGTGTGTGTGTGTGTGTGTGTGTGTGTGTGTATGTGTCATTTTTTTTTAACTAAGTTTAGATGCATTCTCTTAAAAGCCATAAAACACAGATGTGAATATATTGAAAGCTCATTGAACCTTGAAACAGTATATAAGGGAATGAAGAAGGTAATTAAATGTAATGGACAGAAAGAAATCGTTCCTCGTTTAAATTTATTACTGAGTCTTGAGAGAACAGGAGAAGATACTCAATTACTTTCCCCTTTAAATAGCCCAAATCTATCTAATTCAAAAACAGGCCTTAATGACAGCTGATTGATATTCATATTTGATAATGTGCATTAACTCTAACTCTAAACCTAACCCTTACCCTTTTCTGATACAATTGTGTACTTATATACATCATGCAAAAATGTTGACATGTTAAGTACATTGTAACAATGCATAATAACATTGTAATTATGTGTAAGTACACATGTAATTACTATGTAACTACTATGTAAAATACACAGTAATTAGAAACTCATAATGTAAAGTGTTACCTAATTCTTTGGAGAGTAAAAAAATGTAAATTGCTTTCAGCATAGCAAAAAATTCTTATGTCAGTTAAAGAAACGGATTTTGCACTCAATAAAAATCTCCTTTAACAATCAATAACATAACCTTGCTCTTCTCCAAAAAGGGAGCATTTCCAATGCTTTGCCTGAATGGTTTCTAATTAATGATTGTTTGTTTTTATTAGGTTCTTTAAAACTCGAGTGGAGAAGACACTGTATACAAGCCTGGGAAATTTGGCTTTAAAATGATTTCCTCTCTCTCATTATCTGCCTCTGCTCCAATTTACCATCCCCAGCTGAGCGGCAAAGCAGCAAAACAGCCGAATACAAACGCTAATGGATCGGTAGTCAAGCTTTGATGTTTGGAAAACAAAAACAGAGCTGGCTCTTTATTTTTTCACCTTTTAAAACTCACATTGTTTAAAACTGAGCAATAGTGGCTTTCAATGTCATACAGATCAAGTCTGTAGAATCAGCGTTTCATTGTTCCCTCCCACCTGTCAGTGCTACAGTAATGCAGATGTTAGCGGAGAGGCAGAAACAGGTGTGTGCCCATGGAAATGTCACCTCAGATATTTCACCTGGTTTTCAACATCCATTAACAACTAAAATCAACACGGCTTCTCCCTCTACATATGGGCTGTGACCCTAATAAGGACGGATTAGTATCCTCACACATCCTTCCAATATGACGTGGACTCAGTTAAAAAAAAAAAAAGCACAACTCATTTTGTTCATGTATCCCATAATTTAGCCTAATCTTTATTTGAATAACCAATCCGAGCTATATTTACGACCGCCTAGGCATGGGCCTTGTACTTATCATTTCTGTTATTGATTATTATGATCAATCTTCCCATCTGGGTTGCCATGGCTTCCTCTTGATTACATGGTGATGATCAGTCTGGACATCCTGCAAAGCTTACAGTCAAGTCCTGCCTAGAACACTAAACAGAGCAGACAGCACAACAGTGCAGTAATGTCTTCAAAATACTGAATTCTGTGATTGCTTCCCATCACACTCCAAAAAGAAGCCACTGCATATATATATACTGTATATATATTTTACTTAGTTTAGATTCATTCTCTTAAAAGCCATAAAACACAGATGTGAATGTACTGAAAACTCATTGAACCTTGAAACAGTATATAAGGGAATGAAGAAGGTAATTTAATGTAATGGACAAAAGAAATTGTTCCTCGTTTAACTTTATTGCTGAGTCTTGAGAGAACAGGAGAAGACACTTAATTACGTCCCCTTTTTAATAGCTCAATCTATCTAATTAAAAAAAGGCCTTAATGGTAGCTGACTGTTATTTATATTTGATAATGTGCATTTTAAATACTCCAGTCGTTGTCTACCCTTAGCATTTTAAGCAATCCGTAGTGTCCATAAAACTTTTTCTTTCTCTATTTATAGAAAATGTCATGAATGAAAAGATAACTGGATGAGAACAGGCTGGCTTGTTTTACTGTTTTAGTCATTTCAGAGCGTGACTCAGTGTTCAGCGAAAACACAGAGAGAAAGCTTTAAAATAAAAATGCATGAAAGGTTTAGTTACACAGAGTTTGCGGGTTCTTAGCTATTTTATATCATGAGATCCAGACTGACGGTGCATCTCATTGCATGGAAATAATAATATGTATAATTAAGTGTTATATGGTGATCTCTTGGGATGCCTTGTACATTTTGTTGCACAGTTTGTAAGTCCCACAATGCTTGTCTTCTGTTCTAGAACCAGCACTCTTAAAATTACAAAAGCCTGCCCTGAAACGCATCTGAAGGCATTATCATCCGAAGTCTGATTCAACTTTTTTCTTTAAATGTGAATGACCCACTGCTTGTCTTTCATATACAGGTTAGTGTAGATTTGGAGTTTTATGTTTAGAAATGTATTTATACAACTGTACATGAGATGACTGATCCCAAACACACAGCCAGTTTCTACATTTTAGTTGTCTGGGGAATTGGAGAGACTTTAGAGAGTGACAGGAATCAGAAAGGATATCAAACCTGGGTCTTCTTTGGGAACACTAGCTGTAGTTCAGACTTATATAATATAATAACTGTGCTTGGCAGATGCATTTACAGGTATAGCTGGCTATCTGAAAGCTCCAATAGTGCTTTGCTTGTTTACAGCATTATCATTCAATCGATAAGTCCAGAGTTGGTGGTATTTTATTTTCCAATACTCCCAAACAAAGGTGATGTATGAGCTCATGAGAAAAGATTGGCTTATGAAATGTCTGATGAATTATCCATCAAAATACAACCTTTTTTTTTTTCTGAAGTTATGGGCCTTGTTTATTTTACACGGTGACTTGCTATGACTTACTGTGGATTCATATTTTAGATTATCTGACATTTTCTACATTCACATTCAACCAGAAACATGAAGGATTTTTTCAGCTACCAGTTTTATGATGCCACATGTTTTAAATTCATTTTTTGTTATTGTTGTTGTTGCATCTAAAGAGATAATCTATACAAGAAAGGCACATAATACAGTATTAATGAGTCACAAAACACTGTCTTTCCAATGGCAACATACTCCAGTGAAACAGTGATGTTCATGTTTGTTGTTAATTTTATTTTAATGATCGAAAAAGGGGCTCATCTAAACAAACCCCTTTATAACTCTGTTCCTGTTGGTGGTAATAAATTAATGTGACTACTTTAGCAGCACAAAATAAGTCTTAAAACAACTGCAATCCATCGTCAGAGCCTATCAGGACAAACAACTACACATTCCTAATTTAAATATAGCTGAGGGCTGATTACAATACTATATCTGAATGTGAGATGCCGTCCTTAGGCAAGTGCTTGTAGGTACCTACTGGCTCATCCCAATGCAAGGCTAACCTATGATAATGTTGCATTGAAGAGGCTGATAACAATCAGAGCATGTGTTCAACACAGCATCGTGATTCTCACTCCGAGGAGTTCATTTACAATGCTCCTGTTTTGATAATGTACTGCATGTCGTGGGCAGGCTGCTTCAATGCACAGCAAATCTGTAAATTTACAGTCATGTGGATCAATATTAAGTAGACTGTCTCGACTCCCAGTGGTGCCTCTAATGCTAAGTGTATTCAATCAATAGCCCCAATCAGTGATGGAGACCTTTGATACTGTGAAGCGGTTTATTTTTGTTAGCTCCAGCTATGATACAGTAAGGTGGGGGTGGGGTGGAGGTGGGGGGTGCCTAAGGTGACAACAGTGGTGGGTGATTGTGGCAAAGTGGTTAACAGTGTGCAGGTGCATGAATGCAGAGTGATTAATGAACAGACAGACAACGATAATCCAGGTGCAATGATGTTTGTTTTTACAATCCAATTGGTCTGATGACCCAAATACAGTAAAGAATAAACAATGATAATGAGAAGCAATACAGCGGTGTGTATTACTTTTTTGTAATCCATGGGTTTGGTCCCGACATAATAAACAGTCCAGTTTACTAAACACCCACATGTAACACAAAACACAAACACAGTGAGCGCTACAGTTCTCTGTGAAATAGTGCAGTGTTGTCCGGGGTAAGGGCTGGCCTTTGGCGACAGCTCCGGATCGTGTTAGCCGTCTAAATAACAAACAGTACAATTTAGACACGACAAACCAAACAAACAAAACACTCACGGTTCACAACACAGGTCTCCTTTTGGTTTTGCTTTAACCATTACAAAGGAACAGATCACTTCGCTCCGTCCCCTTTTGTAACATTAATCATGACCCCTTGGTTAACGAGTGCAACAGCTCCTCCAATCTGCAGCTGCCACATCGTTTCCCTTCCGGGTCTATGAGTTAGTACACCGGAGCACCGCGCCCTTCCTAGATGACCAACCCTGGGAATGAATTGTCTGGCCATCCAGTCCAGGGCACTCTGTTCCCTTTACACAGCACCCTCACAGGTTGGGAGGGAGTGTGATTTATGGTAATTCCTGTATTGTGTTTTTGGTTTCCTTAATTATCATGAGGATCTTGTGTTGTTCATTAAACTGCATTTTTTATTCCCATATTATACCACAGTTACAATAGTATGCTAACTTGACAAACTGGGAGCGCAGCTAATTTAATCACAAAAGCATTGAACAAAAGACGGAATTTTACACTCGTATCTCAAAGAATGGAAGTGTGTAAGATCGGGGGGAAAAGGTCAAAGTCGAATGGCAATGGTGCATTAATTAAGCAAATCAGTGTGGTTCTGGCGGGGTAGTGTAAATATAACGCAGTAGTGTTGTCTAGTCTATATTTTACTAAATAATCTATTGCATGAGTTTCCTGACTGAAATAATTGTCTCTCTTTCGCTCGCACACCCACTCTGAAAATCAAAACACTGATTCACAAGCAATGTCAGCCTCCTCAACTGAATGCCATTTTACAGCTCTAGCAAAAACACCAAAGTGTACTATATATAAGCGGGACACTGTTGTTCACTCGAGATTACTTTTCAAGGGGCAATAATTTTCACTTCAATGTGTCAATATATGTTAACATATATTTCCACCGGAATGCAGCACAAGCTGGAGTGTGATGTGAGGGAGCAATGGATGTTTGCCTATCAACCACTAGAGTGATTGTAGGCTGGCTTTGTTGTCTAAAGTACATTAAAAAAAAATTCTACTTTGTAAAAATGTGCAAGTTACTCTCAAAACCTCATGGGACTCCTTCACTACTACATTACCGTACTCCTTTTTTTTTTTTTAGGTAACGACTGTAGCCACGTGTTTGGATACACATTCTTCATCCACTTGGAATGTATGACTTGCTGATTTTATATAGTGGTGCAGATCATTGGTTCTTATATCTGTTGATTTCACACTTTCTGGAGTTAATGTTCAGCTTTGTTCAAAAGCTGCCCCTGACAGTGGCTCAGGCTCCCTGTCCCATTCATGCACCTGGAAGAAAGGATACGCAGGTAAGCAATCTGCAGATTGAGCTCCAGAACCCCTATTCTAGTTCACTGTTTCTAGTGTGTGTGTGTGCGTGTGTGTGTTTTGTAGTTGCAGTTCACTTAATTATTCTCATTGAGGCTCCGTGAGGAGACCACTTTTCCCGATCTCGATAGGTCAAAGGCACAGCGTCTCTGTGAGACTGGATTTGGTACTTGAACTCCTGCTCCATTAACACAATCTGCAGGTTACCTCTTATCCCTCCAATTGATTTATTTAATCCTTGTAGGTGCTATTTTTTATGCAGCACCCACTTTGATAATTCATGGCACTGCTACTATTTAAAAACAGATGGTCAACCAAACCAATTAACCTTTTCTGCTCTCCATTTTACTTTTTTATTCTTTCTTCCAGTCTCCAGATCTTCCGCAGAAATTACTACAAAATACCAGGAGGCTTAGTGCCACTATGTGATGAATAGCAAAGCTTGTTGGCTCATACGCAACTTGGGCAAACAGAGTAATACCCAATGGGTAGTAATAAGTTAACATCATTTAGAATTTGTCAGAAAGGGGAGGAAATGTGTAGAAGACTGGGGGCTGAGTGACACTGTGTAATTTTAGAGCTGTGGGCAACATAACCCTTTCTTCACCAAACACTTTAAAATTGGTGACAATAAAGATAGAGGGGGTAACAAGCTCTGGAAACGTAAAGGGCTCAAGAATATTTCAAGAATATAGAAAGGGAATTGGGAGTTACAAATGGAGAGAATATTAAAATGATAATGCAATGGCATCACAGAAGTGTGGATGGACTGATATTTGATTGTTAATAGCGTAAGATGGACACAAATTAAATATCACTGTCATTATTTATATAGTCTCTGTAATTCACTGCTCCATTTTCCTCTGCTTTCATTCATGGGGCTGTCATGTAAATACTCAACAGAAAGAGTCTCTTTTTTAAAAGCACACACACACAAACTGACTGTAACCCATACACCTGCACTGACCATGCCCTCCTCTAACCCTAACCCCGACCATGCCCTCTTCCATAGTATGTATTCAAATGTGTTTTGTACCACTCAAGGCTAACATTTCTCCTGCAGTGTGGGATGCACAAAAGCAAATACCTAATCTCCCGTTGTATTTGCAAATACAATACCATTGTTCAATTTGGTGTTTAATCTGTGTTGGTAGGATAGATTGGATTAATGTTTGTGTGTGTTTTTTTTTTTTTTTTGGCTTCCATTATTAGATATAACTCTTTTGTTATGGTATGAAGACTCTTGTACATGTATGTTCACAATCTCCTGAGCGATACAGTGTAGCATTTGTCAGATGGGTGTTGATAAGGGAAGATGTTATTAGGGAGTAAACAAGAGAGATGAGGTACAGTGGTACAATGTTAATGCTAAACATATACAAAGCACAAAGGTTTACAATGTCTGCTTTTTTTATTTTGCTTGTTCATGATGGTACAAGGTACAGTAATGTGGTGAATACCTTCCAGGGAATCCGGGGCAGCATATAATGTAATCATTTTTATTTTTATTTTGATATTGCAGTTGTGGAGGCTAGCAGTATGTCCTACCCCAGAAAGTTATCAGTCTTTCAAAATGTGCCTGCATGAAATCTCTGAATGCTGTGTGGTTGGACACGGATGTGACCGAGGTTGCTGTGTGTGTCTTTCTTTTTCGACAGATAGGATTTCTGATGTGAAATCGATTGCAGGGTGGCTATGGAATGGGAATGTATCTCCCAGCTATATGTGATCTTTAGCGCACACATTTTGTTCACCGCTCTTCAAGGTAGGGTTTTGATGGAAAATTCACATGGCATTTTGAGTGTATTATTGTGCTTACAAATGGCAGAGCTTTTCAGATGGGTTAAAGGAGCCGATCTGTTGGAGGAGTAAATAGAAATTGTGATATTTATGCTTATTCTGTCATTTGCAATCAGACCAAAATCTATACATGAACGCAATAAAACTCAGCAAAAGATATTTATTTAGATTATATTTTCTTATCATTGATAATGCATTACTTCAATCAAAATGTACCCTGCATATCCACCATTAATAAAATTAATCTGTATTTTTTCCAAAATGATTCCCTCCCAACTAAAAATGTAGTTGAATTTGGACCTTAGACTGAGCATCATGAAGCTTTGTCTCGGGGTAATAGTCCCACCTTGCCACAATCATGCTAATGTAGTGCTTTATAATGGTTTCTGTCTAATTGTGAAGGACCAGAAGTACTTAAAAGGGGATAACAAGGGGTTATGAAGGTCTATTTATAAAGCAATGGCAATTTTATTCGCTTGGAGGAAGGCAATTTCCAATAAGTGGAAGAGGTAGCTTAATGTATTTGATGGTCTATAGAGGTGAACAGTCAAAGCATGCTTTCAGTTAAAATTAAAGACTGCAGCTGGCAATTGTACAATAAATTATTATTATTATTATTATTATTATTATTATTATTATTATTATTATTATTATTATTATTATTATTGTGTGCAAGTTTTTGAATCAGACCCAGTGAAGTAGATGGTAAGAGGGAAAGACTGTGGTTTTGAAAGTCTTTTCCTAAAGTGAAATCGGAAGTCTACAGGAGCATTCTCAGAAAATGGCCTATTTAGGAATCGCTTACCCAGAAAAGGTCACCTGAGGAGCAGTTTACCTTTCCCAGCAAGGCCCTGCTTCTACTCATTCTTCAGCTGGATGGGACAGAGGCACAAGAAGATCAGATGACCTCCCTCCGCAGGTCAGACAATGAGTTAGTAGCCGAGCGCCTGGCCTTTTGTTCTTGACCACACTGTATTTCTCTAGTGCATACGCCACATGCAAAAACACACGTAGTGCAGAGATGCATGATCCTCCAAAGTAAATCATCCAAATGAGATTTGTGACGTTCCTTTACAATGCATTGTCATTGTTTTTCTTTAACAAGCAAGACTGCTCAAATTGAGACCGCAAAGTTCCTAAAATAAACGAGTCTCATTCCTCAATAATTCCTATGATATCAATCGACTGCTCTCTTCATCATATATCTCAATATATGTAACAGGGCTGAGGCTGGGCGTGAACAGGCGACCCTGCACACTGCAAGTGAGCTTCTTAACCACAGTGCCATAGAGTCGGCCTCATCAGCATTCATGGTTTTAAAGCGTTTAACCTTTTAACCATGTTTGTAAATGTAATCTATAAACATGCTTGGTAATGTGTTTTCTGGAAAAGGGAGAGCCGGCAGGTAAAAGCTCTACGGACCACTTTGAGTGATTATGAGACAATGCTGTCTTGTGACAGCATTGCGATATAGCTGGCTGCGCAATATTAACCAACATAAGAACAAGAAAAGGCCATTCGTCCCATCCACTTCACCTGGTAGGCTATTCTGTGCATTTATAAAATACCTTAATAGCTTGCTTCAAATCCCTGTAAAATGCAGAGAAAAACAGAAACCAGACTACAGAATGGACAGAGTGGTCTGTCAAACTCTGAGACACTCACTCACTGGATTTGCTGGGATATGTCTCTCATACTTAGAAGTACTCTGAGTTTCACTTATTCACTAATTACAAGCTGTGTTTGGCAGGGGAAGATCAGCATTGCTGGCACAGCTGGGTTGTACAGGAATATTCCGCTATTTATCCGTTTTAAACATCCCCGTTATTCCTATTAAGTGTTGGATTTGCACAGACCCTCAGAAGCAGGTTTGAACGTGCCCTTAATAAACAAAGTTAAAGTTTAATGAATAAGGCCCACAATCTCTAACACAGCATGAAGTGTATGAGATCGAAAGAGACAGAATGAGCATGTCCCCAGTGGAGATCTGCAATTGTATTAGTAGACAAGTCTGCTTGAGCACTGAAAGAACGCTTAAAGTATGTAACATACCTAATTGTAAGGAACAGTCAGTCGAGCAGCAAAACCTTTAAAGTAAGCATGCATCTGACCTAACAGCAATGGGAGAAGGACATCTAACTACATTTAGTTTCTTTACAGTAGACAGGAGTTTGGCTTGTCAGTTGACAGACAGCATCTTTTACATCACAGTGCAGCCTACAGCGATGCTGGGGCATTATTGGAGTCTAGAGTGCCTCCTACTGACAGACCAATGCCCCTGCCACTGGCCTTCTCTATTTTACTCATCTGCCCACCGACTCTTCCTACCCTAGCTTTACTTCTGAGAGTAGATGAACTACTGTATGGTATGGCCACAGGCATTGTTTCATTCGTTGCTTATTTAATAAACTGCAGATTGATTCTTCTTTATGTGTGTGTGTATATATATATATATATATATATATATATATATATATATATATATATATATAGTAACATGTATTTTTCTGAGCAATGACATGCAGAGGCATGCACTGGAAAGAGCCTGTTTCCCTTATCAGGTAATTTGCAGTAGCCTGGTGGTATTGAAGTGGAACGAATAAGAGCTGACACTGCTGTCCTGTTTCAGGGGGTCACACAACCATGTGACCCCAGTCTCTATAGTCATTCCATTTACAAGGCTTTCAGGAAACAGTGAATTTCAACAAAACTGCTGTAATGCTTGAGTTTGACATTTATTAGTCTTTTTATGTTTGGGCATTCAGTCATGCAGTCATTCCCATATTGAACAGGCATGCATGCCTCATATAGGATAGTGTATGTTTAATAAACCTTGCATACATCCATTGCAACATCCATTTAATATGGAATGACATACAGTACAGTACATACCATATATGTATGAAACAAGAAATATATTGCATTCTATATACAGGCATGTTGCATTAACATACAGTTGACCAACACATATAACATTATGTAAATAGATTTTCTTTCAGTGGACGCTACATAAAAAAGAGTGCTAACTGTATTCGAAGAAGCCTATAATGCAGAAATATTGATTGATAATCTTTCCCTTTCAGATTGTATAGGGAATAAAAACATATAACTATGATGAATTACTCTATCTTGCTCTACCATCAATTTTTATCATTTACAGAGCTCTGATGTTATTTCATGATTTGACAATTCACGGTTAGGTTAACAGAACATTGCTGTGTTCTATAATTTGCTGTATAAGAGCCCTTCACAATTTCAAGACAGATACAAAAGAGGGAGCAAATTTAGCAGACCTGCAGAATCTAAAATCGGGGTGGAGAGCGGTTGCGTTGGATCTTAACAACGAAGAGACTTATTCTTCATATTGTGCCCCACAAATATACCTGGGGCGTGCAGTACGAATGGTCTTATCACACACCCTGGAGTGGGTTACATATTACACTAGTTATGTGCCAAAAACTGGCAACTCTTAAGATCCATATTTTCAAAGTATGTTTAGATAGGCCTAACCAAAAGACTGAGAACACTAACATTACCTCTATAGAATTAATACATTTATTATTTTAAAAAAAAAAGTCAATTTGATGTCCAAGAAGAAGAGCAAGACTGACTTTTGTAAAGAAATGGCCGTTTCCATCAATTCAACAAACGACTACAAATAATGAGCTTAAATAGAAGAGACCAAAAAAAAAGCTTTGATTGTGTTCAGGTCCCTGGTGCACAAAGGCTTCTATTATAGGAGGTATTCTGTTGAACAAAGACAGAGTGTAACAAGCACTATAACAAATTCACTGCAGAGCATTAGATGATTTAATATTGAGCCACAATAAGATCTAGAAATCAATGGGAGCACAAGGGAACAGAAGATGAGGAGAGTGTTTACACCAGCTTTGTCACAAGGTGATAGGAGTTTTTGGTTGTGTTTTTTTTTCCCCCAACAGACAGCCTCTGTTCACTGAAGAAAACTACTGATTGCTAGCATTTTAAACATATTCCCCTACTGGCCCAACAAAATGACTTCTAAGATGTACCCTGTGTTGAGCCAACTATTTTGGAAGAACGGTGTGTTCAAGGTTAAATCCTGAAAAATAACAAGACGATAGCTTGCAAGAGACATACCTGTTTGCCAAGTGCTGGGTTTGAATAAATGTGCACAGTATTTTGAATTTGAAGTTTATTTCAAATGGATATCACATTTTTTTCATTTTAAAGGAAATATCAGCAAGCAATAAAAATCAGAAAGGCAAAAATGATAC
Source organism: Acipenser ruthenus (assembly GCF_902713425.1). Taxonomy (NCBI): domain Eukaryota; kingdom Metazoa; phylum Chordata; class Actinopteri; order Acipenseriformes; family Acipenseridae; genus Acipenser; species Acipenser ruthenus. The sequence goes on from NC_081210.1 coordinate 27,486,381, forward strand.
GTTGAACCCAGGAAAGCAGCAGGATTTAGCAAATGCAAACAAATAGGTAGTGCTTGAATTAAAATTGACTTTCCCCAGCAAATGTTAATTGAATTGGGCTCTACGCTGATGTTCTGTACATGTTTTGTTTTCACAGACGGCCACCCAAACCAAGCAAACTGGTGTGCTGTATAGCCTTCCCAGAAGCCTGTCTGGCTTTACCTTAGGGACCCTTTTATCTGTCAAATGCAGAAAGACATACTTTGTAGAGCGCTTCTGCTATTATCTAAATGCCGTTGTAGCTTTTGAAGTTGACACTTTTCAGTCTCTCACCACTCTATAACAATGGAGTGATGTCGTTTTATCCATTTTGTTTCTAGTTTTCTCCGTGGGATAATGCATGTTCTTATGATTCACTTTCATTTTGTTCAGTTCATTGATCTTTAAGTTCATGCCTGGTGGATTTCCTCTCTTCTTCTCTTCATGGTTTATATTCAAGTCCAGTCAAATATCCTCTTTCTTCATTTCTTGTACCGGCTTCTCCCTATTCTGCTTTTCTGCAGGTTATCTGCTTTTTGGGCTTTCGTAAGAATCCCTTTCCTTTCTAGATTGTATTGTTTCGTCTTATTTTGATAGCAACTGTAATATCTCTCTTTCTGTCGTATTCAATCACACCAGCTATTCCTTGGTCCAATATAGACCAGCCCAATACCACCTTTGAAATCTATACTGCTCTCCAATAGATGTAATTCAGATTTGATAAGCAGTACACTGAGGTACGATGAAGAAGTGATGTGCAATTAAATAACACCTTCACCTTAGTTGAATCAATAGAGACTGCAATTACAGATCATCGTAATGACGTGGTACCATTACAGCTACAGAAGGACTAAAGATCAGGGGGTGACCTCTGTTCCCCCTGTCAAGCCAATTGCCTCGTTAAGCTACTGAACCCTGGAGACTGGGGCCCAGTCTGAACAGTCTCTCCAGATTCACTGATGAGCGCTCAGGTGAGCGGTCCCCAGACATCCCCCATGCGTCTCAATTGTATGTTACTGTTTTATATTGCAGTAGATTATGGTGCTGAAGGAAAGAACAAGGAGTGTGTGAAATGAACAGGCACTTTTATTCAGCTTACACACAGGTGAGGGACCGACAACACACCACCCCCAACCAGGCCCCTCTCTCTCTTATATACAGCTCAGGAGGACCGGGCTGGGGACAACCACACAATGAAATCAGAAACAAAGTAATGCATTTGTGTAAATTAGACACAGAAAACACACTGAACAGACCCAACACAACCCATGAGAACTAACACACTCAGTCCACAGTCCTGGGGCCACGCCCCCCTGCTCCTTGTGCCACAGCTGCTGTCTCTGACTGAGCTGCCCTGAACAGTGCTGCCACCACTCCGCTACGACATGTAACGATCAGTGATTGTTTTATTATTAGCATCACAAGAAACATCCTGAAAACCTGCTGGGCTGTTGATACAAATAACCCCATTCCTGGTTCCTGCATCTTTACAAATTGCATTACTGTTGGAATATTTGCTGTATTAAAGTTTTCAATAGACTAATTCATCTTCTCAGTGTAGATACCATCTGGCTGACCCAAAAACACAATTACATTTTGTACCTCATGATTGAGATGAATACCACACAGTCTACTTTTGTTTAGTTTTTCTTCCGAGATGGCAAATTGTTACATTTTCTCCTGAATGAAGAGCTTTTATGTACTGTTCCTAACCAAAGGGATTAGTATAGTTTTGTGTTACATTAAATGTGTAAAGTTGAATGCTGCAACCAAAAACATGATCTTGTTAGAAGCATTTGTTGAGTACTATGGTCCATACCCACTCAGCTGCTCTCAAAGTAATACTACAATTTGGCAGCATTTGTCAAATACTTGGCAAGAACAGTGAAAATGTCTAAGAATTCTTTCTACATTATTTCCATAAGAGCTATTAGTGAATTAAACACTGCCATAGAGCACTGTGTTTTCCAGTGCCTACATTCTTTCTATTTGTAACATGCCATATGTTGCATTCATACATTCTGACATCCCAGGCATCTGTGTTCAATTCATCTTCATCATCAACAAATTCTCAAAAAGTATCTGTCTCCCAATTATAGCTGTCGTTTTGGTACTTGTATTTTATTTAATGAACGTCAATGAAGCATAATCCAGATGTAATTAAAAACTAGATCAAGTTTACGACCATCCTGCTTTCAGAGATGCAGCCCAAAACTAGCATCGTTACTTCACCAAGAACACATTTCAGAATTGGGTTTTATGCATTGTTTGTCCTACACCTCCCACACCTTTTTTTTATATAGAGCTTTGAAATAATCTCTAGACACATTTTCAAGCAATGCCTGATCATTCCCACTGCAGGAATGGCAAGGTTTTGATTATTGTATGTTCTTGTCTTGTTAAAATGACAGGGCCTGTCCAGAGTACATATCAATGCATGCTTTCATTTAGCAGCTATCCAAACAATGTTGCCATCTTGCATAGTCACATGATCAATGAGTCATATGGCAAAGGCAGTATGCCTCTTGGTTTTACAGAGTTTACAGTCTTCTTTATGGAAACATATTTACTTACTAGAACATCACCCAACCAATTACTCTGTGGCACTAGTATTCTAGGATGAAAACACTTAATAATAATGTACATTACAGTTGTCATATCTCCAGTAATCTTTACACTGACAGAGTGTGCTTATGGGAGATATTGGATGTCAGATCCCACAGACTGTAAAAAAAAATATGCCTACGAATCATTCGTAAGCACATTTCATTCCCAGATGTTATGTATATTACTTCACATTGGATTTCTAATGCCTGATTACTTATGAACCTTAAAATGTAACCTGGAATTGAACTGACTCTAAATGGAAAGCCATGAAGGGTCTATAGGATATCATAGGCTTTAACTAGTCACAGAATCACTTGATGCTAATTGGTTGTGTACCAGAAATGTGCTAAGACAGAGTACTATAAGGTAGTTATATCTACCCAGCTGTGACTGTAATCAGGGCAGGCAGAGGTCTCTGACAGATGGCATTGTGTTTAGTCTTATTATAACTTCTAGTTCTAGCCATCATGAACTAAACTAGATCTAAACAATGCTTAATTCTTGTAAACTCTTTTTTTTCTACATCATGTTGTGATAAAAGAGAGAGGGGGTTAAAAGCACCATCTGGTATGGTTAAGCTTTAATATCGGAGAAAAAAAGACTGAAATTGGCTTTCAAAATTAAAGTGCTATTACAAAACCTAGTAAAGAAAAATCTATTCAAGCACAGAGACACATGAACGAGCCACCCGCATAGATCCTCATGTAACTGCAGCTTGTTTCCATCATTTTGCATGTTACTGACAAGGATCAAGGATCAAGGATCTGTGAATGCTAATATTACAACACTGGTGATGCTGTGGAAATATTTACAACATAGCAAGCAAACACCTGAAACAAATGTGTTTTTATTGTAATACTGTTGTAATGTTGTTTTAATTAGTTTTTTTTTTTTTTTTAAGAAACACAAGCTGTTAAGATGCACAAAAGGATCCCTGAAATTAGCAATCACAATTTCTATCCTTTAAATGTGTGTCAAGATTGCATTCTCGCTTATTGTGTGTTCTTGCATGTATGGGTGGATGGGAATGTGGGTATTTCAGCAAGATTTCTTGACTCTGCTGGTAGGTGAAATTTGTACATTTAGAGGGAGATATAGAAAAAACAAAATCGCACAGATAGCAAACATGCAAATCTACCTGAATCTTAAACCAAACCCTAACCCTTAACCCAGCAACATTTGACAGTAACACTTTACAGTAAGTGTCTCTCTGTGTATTTACAAAGTAGTTACATAGTAAATACATGTGTACTTACACATAATTACAATGTTATTATGCATAGTTATTTCCCACAGGGTCACACCCTATTTACTAACTATATCTATACCTTCAGCCGCCTATGCTCTCTGCTTTGCGGTAGCATTCAGTCGTGGGAATGTTTGGTTTTTTTTTTGCCTGTACAAAACCCTTGTCAGACCTTTGTGAATAGCTCATGAATGTATGGCAGCTCATTATCTGTGTTTAACATGCTGCTTTGCAGACATCATTAATTCAATGCAAATGAGCTGGCGGCGCTGCTCCGCCCCTTTCATTTTGCATCTGCTAAATCCTTGTTTTTCTTAGTTCGGTCTCTCAAGGTATTACTTGCAATAGTTCAGCTTGCTAGTCTGCAGTGTGATGCTCCTCCCTGTATGTACCAGTGCCTAGTGTGTAACAGTGCAGTCTACTCCAACAGTGCCTAGTGTGGCACAGTGCGGTCTACTCCAACAGTGCCTAGTGTGGCACAGTGCAGTCTACTCCAACAGTGCCTAGTGTGGAACAGTGCAGTCTACTCCAACAGTGCCTAGTGTGGAACAGTGATGTCTACTCCAACAGTGCCTAGTGTGGTACAGTGCAGTCTACTCCAACAGTGCCTAGTGTGGAATAGTGCGGTCTACACCAACAGTGCCTAGTGTGGAACAGTGATGTCTACTCCAACAGTGCCTAGTGTGGCACAGTGCAGTCTACTCCAACAGTGCCTAGTGTGGAACAGTGATGTCTACTCCAACAGTGCCTAGTGTGGAACAGATCAGTCTACTCCAACAGTGCCTAGTGTGGAACCGTGGGGTCTACTCCAACAGTACCTAGTGTGGAACAGTGCGGTCTACTCCAACAGTGCCTAGTGTGGAACAGTGGGGTCTACTCCAATCTTCAGCAGCCTCCCTGTTCTTTCTTTCTATTTATTTACTTTTGCATATCTTTTCTTTCTGGTCCTTGAAATTGTTCAGTTTATAACTCTCTTTCCTGCAACTAAAATATTTTCCAATTCTGATGCCCCTTGGCAATTTCGTTTTTTAGCTGTGATGTTATTACAGCCTTCCTTTGTAAACCCTGACAAAATGAACTCCATTCAGAACCCCTCTGATGTCCTAGATGTGCAGTTAGATTGCCTCTCATCCACAATTGGAACAGGTTTTTTTGTCTTTGATAGTTGGTGTCTTTCAAGAGGCCTTGAAAAGCACTTCACAATGCCTTCAGCAATATCCATCTCAAACAACCTCCAGGCATTTTTTTTTAAATTTCTATTTGGCAGCATCACAAAATTGTTTGTATCCTGTGTCCTTTCCCCTTTTATCTGCATGAAGTTCATCTTTCCATTGCTTTCGCACTCGTTTACATCTCACAGACAGGGTGAAAAGCCCTCCAGCTGATTGCTGCCGTTATTAAACTCCCTTTCATCTTTAACTACTATTGGTATCAACTGCCTTAACAATTACTGAAAACTCTAGTCAAATTTATACCACCAACCATATACCTGTCTGCATTTTCATGTGTGATTTAAGCAAACGAGCCACAATATTTCAAAATACCTTCAGGCACCTGTGGCAAAAGTTTTGGGGACCTAACAAAGTATCCATTGAGTGTTCTTTATGATTCTCATAACTACACTAAATGTACAACTGTGACTGCAAGACCCATAGTCTTAGTATGTCTGCTGTGCTAACCCTGCAATACATTTCTATGGTCCCTATTTATTTTTGGCTGTCACAATGATGTTACACCTGGTTTGTCAAGCTAACATGTGCTGTTTCGCCCCTTTTCTTACAAATCTAAAGGACTAGACCCCTCTGTCTCTGAATAATTAGAATTCCTTGTCAAGAACTATGTCTTAACCGACCCCAATTTTTTAGGTTGCATAAAAGGCTGGGTGAAAAAATCTGTGTTTCAAAATGAAAACCCTAAATGCTGCCCTGGCAGGTTCCCAATTTTCTTGTGAATAGATGCAGACTGGCATTATTACGGCCTACACATCTTTAGCACCCACTTGCCTGGCTCCTTACAATGCATTTCCATCACCTTATTATTCTGCCCCAAAGGTCTGTAAAAAAAAAAAAAAAAAAAAAATCTCATTACATTCCCAAAAATGTTTTCACCAATTTCAACTTCTAGGTTGCTCATCTTTTCTTTTCCAAAGACTATATAATTGAAGCAGAAACCAGGTTCCTGAAAATATATGATGTCACAACCTTTATCCTACTTTATTTGGAATTGCACGTCAGATTTTGCAGCTGGTACCACAGTATTTTTTTTTTTTTATCTTTCTGCCTCTGTTTCTTTTGCTCCCGGGCTGCCTAGTGTCTTTTCAACAACTTGATTAATTTTGGAATGATGCTGGTGGGTTTATAAATCTCTCTGAAACTTGAAAGGTGTTACAACCACCCTAGGAAATTAGAGAAACTGGGATAATAGAACAAAACAGTATAAACCCTGCATTTTCTTGAGTATGCGTTGTTTTAAAAAGAGACGGCTTACACACCCCATCCCAAAGTACAGTGCTTTCTTATTTAGAGAACGCTTATAAATGTTGTGATAGAGTTTACATGTATTATTTCATACCTTTGTAACTTTTAATTCAAATGAAGTGGAGAAAGCTCTATAATATCAAATAACTAGTCTGTTAGTGTGGCATTTCTCTGGGGACAGAACTTAATGTAGTGTTACTTGTAAAGATAAGGGAAGTGTAGTTCAAAGAATGAGAGCAATGCAGTGTACAGCACCAGGTAGTGTGTTGGGCAGAGCTAGAAAAGCAATCTTTACCATGTTTTTTTAAAGCTGTTGTAGGGTGCAGGTAAAGACTATCTCTAGCACAAAATGGCTGTTTTATGTTTTTTTAAGCTTACTGGTAAAATGAGCCAATAAATGCATTCTTTTTTTTTAATTCATTTTTGAAGTGCATAATCTGTTTCTTGAATGGAATGGTTCTGTGATGAACTTTGCTGGTGTTTTTTGTTTGGTGAAATTTTTGAGGCAGATAGAGCTAGCTATTTTTCCATATCGATGTCAATAAGGTGTGCCATCTATGCGTCTGTCAGTCTAGAATTACTTTTGGTTTATTAAATTAACATACTGAGTCTTTAAACTGCCTGGAAATCATGTCAAAACATATGTGAAACCCTCTAATGCACTACTTGATTATATGCACCATGAAATGTAATTATTTCTCATTAATTCACCCACACCTAATATGACAAGGTTAATGGTGGTCCTGAGGATAATGGTAATGATAAACCCTCCTCTATGTAATTTAGAGGAACAAAGATTGCACAGTGTTGACCTTGTTGTTAATTTCAAATGACCTGTCACAAAAACATCCTACATCTTCCCTGTCACAAAATCTCCTTTGATGACTTCTAAATTGTGCAATGTGTTATCAACAAATCAATAGGCAAACACTCATACAGTTTGACGAGCATCTACATGAAAAACAGCAATCACTTGCTGCCACAATGCCAACAATATTGACTTCTGAAGATAATGCTGGGCCAACTCAATCATGTAGTGGGACTGGAACAGGAGATTCTGCAAATCACTGGAAGATTTCTGTCGATTTCAGAGAATCAAGTGTTTCGATTTGCTTGGTTGGATAAACATAAATTAAAGACACTGGGATGGATTCTAAACAATCACATGTAAAAAAACATATTTAATGCTCTCATTCAAAAGCTTTTTCCATTGTTGACAAATTATATGTATGACTGTATGTATAGACTCTATATACTGTAGTCTGCAATTATCATTTATCTCACTTACTTAAAAAGCTGCTATCAATATGCACTGCATGCTAGCATATCATTTGTACTCCCCAAGGCCTGAAAATAGAATACTTAAGAACTATTTGCAGCTGATCTCTTTAGAACCTGCTGGGTGTTCTTTTTCAGAAATCTCAGGTTCCTTTATTTTATTGTTGTAACAGATCCTTATCTTCTTAGCAAGCAGCTTGGTTTTTGTTTTCATTGTCTCTCCCTATCGTTTGATCTTACATCGTTTAACATGGCTTGCAACCGCGTCAGTAAAGACAATCAATACTTGGTGTAATGAGTCACTTCTGAGGTGAATAGGAGTTTTATGTGCACATTACAGTGTTTTAAAAGCATTGTGCATGTTGCCCTTTTTCAAAGAACAGACACGCACACACACAAAGTCTATATATGCAATAATATGGGCCCAAACATCTGTACTAGCTCTAAATACAATTTTACAGTTTATTATTTAATTGCAGTTCTGGTGAAATTTCTTTGCTCATAGCCTCATTCAGCTCTTTTAAAGCAATTGTCCTGAATCCTTTGTGATTAAAAAAAAAAAGGTAATTGCACTCTTTTACTAGATGTGAGCATTACAGATCAAACCTGTGTTGCCGTGAAATTTACTTTGTTGAGAGACTCCACATGATTGTGCTTTGAATGTCTGAGCATAAAATTGCCCCAATTCTCTCCAATTAATTCCTACAGAGTGACTCTTTCATTTTTTTTTAGCGGTGAGCTGGTTTTATATCAATGAAGACAGATTCCAAAAATGAAATCCGCCAGCCTTAAATATGAAAAAGTTTTATCTTTTAACATTTGTCTATTTTATGCTTCATTAATACAGTATATGCATGTTGTATTTGTTATTCTTAGTAGTTTCAATTTAATATTTGTTAATATAAGTATAAAACCTAATATTGGAGTGTTATTTGTGCCAGATCTTTGTTAATTATATTTGTGCAGTGACAAAGTATAAATGGGAGATTTTGATATTACTGAAATGCTATTTCTGATAGACTTCTGATTTTTGTTTCCATTGAAAATGCAACATTGCTGCAGATGATAAATAGTTTTTTAAGAGGCTGCATTGTACATATTTTCCTGAAAGCATTGTAATTACTTGTTTAAGGACCTTGTTGAACTAGTGCCATGCCAAGGTCAAGGGTAAAAAGAAATATTAAATTATAAGTGCATCCTAACAGCATTGTTTAATGTATGATGCAAAATCAGATTGATATTCATGTTAGTCAAGTAACATATTAATAGTTGGAAAAAACAGCAAATTCACACATTTCGCAAATGCCACGAGTGGATAAAAAAAAACTGAACTACATGCTAAATTACCTGAATTAACGATGGCTGCAAAACACAAGCATGTTTATACTCATTTTCTGTGAAATACAACACTGGCAGTTGCAGTGGTTGGCTTCGGAATTATTATTATTTTTTTTACATTAACAATTGTTGTTCTTGAATCGCAAAATCCTCATAATAACACAAATGGCATTAAAAGTGATCTCAAACATGACCGATTAAATCAATAAGACTTGATTAATATCCTTTAAATTGCAATATATTGCTAATCAATAGGGGTTACTATAAGATCTTCTTAATAAGAGAAGAGTGTGAATGTATAATGACATAAACAGTGTAAAAAACAGTGACACAGACCCATGTACTGGTATATTGTAAACTCCCTCCTTACTTTCAATCTACTCGCTATAGCTTTTTAAAGAAAGATCACAAACCACAAACCAGTGTAGTTATTCAATTACATCCGTGGTGTCAGCGGTGGGGTAGATCTACAATCAGAATGGATGAAAGCAAATAAAAGGAGCAACAAAAAATGACCATAGAATTGAAAGCACCTGCCGGGTACATCAAAGAGTCTCATCATGTCACTTGGTTGTCAGCTCAGAAAACAGGAAAACAAACAAAACAAAGCAACTAAATTGGAATTTGTAATACAATGGAATGCAACGATTTTTCCACAGTGCTCACAAGCGTGTTTATAATCAAGAGCAGTGGGCGATGAGAGGTAGAAAAAATGAATATTTTGAAATGTTGTGCTTCTTTCCATGAAGATTGCAAACCTTTCCAATTTAATACAAAAGTGTACAGACATTACAACAAAGAAGACACTGAAGAAACGACTATATAAGCATCATCTCATTTATTTAAAATAGACATACATCCTTGCAGATAGATTGCCTTGTACAATTGCCTTAAAAAATTATTTGGTGCATTTTAAATGCATGTGTCCAAAATAATGTAACGTAAATGCCAGCCCTGGTTTGCATGGAACAAATGCTAAAAAAGAAGAGCCCAAAAGGTTTAAAGTTGCAAAGCAATGCAAAAGTGAAATGCTAATTTTGCATCACATTTACCAATGTCTATTTTTTATATTTGAGTGACCATGATTTTGCCTTGGAGACAATGACAAAACCTAGTGCAAGAATCTATCAGTCGTATTCAACTGCAGGCAAATCATTTGCCAAACTATTCTACTAATGGATTCTACTACAAAAATAACTTGACACTTTTTTTTTAGACAAGCATTCACCTACCCTTTGCTGAGCGTTTGTGGAATACAGTTCCATCAAGTGATATCTTGAAACCAGTGAGGAAAGCATCCATCACAGTGAATGGAAGATATATGGGGAGCCCTGCATATCAGCAAGTAATCACTGTTTGACTCTGGGACACAGGTGTCAAATATTTTACAGTGAACAAACACCTGAGTGAGCACACAGCTCTGTAAGGATCCTCCATATGACCGTGCTACGTGTGTTGGGGATTTGAAGGGTACCGTTTTAAAATGGTTCACATTGCACAGCTCACAGGACTCCTGAAGGTTTGTCATTTCCTAATCTTCTCTACCTGTATACTAGCTACCACGGTACAGCCTGGTCAGGTGTACAGCTATGGCCAAACATTTAGCAGCACCCTATAGAATTAACAAAGTTAGCTTCATAAAGTCGAATGAAACCTGCTGAATAGTGTTACGTTAACATATTGAATTGCATACCGCTTTGTAGTTTTCCATATACTTAACAAAAAACTGACAAACATTGAAAAATGCATTTCTAAATTTAACATGAAATACTGTACTACTATTATGGCAGACTTTTGATTACATCTTAAATTAAAAATACAAAACTTTTGGATATACAGTAGCTGTATGTTCAGTATATTAAAAATATATATATTTTCATTCAATTACATTAAACAGTATGAAGATTATGCATTGTTGATAAAGTGACTAAATGTATGACTAAGTTTCCTTTTAGCACTACTGCATAATGTAAATGGAGCTTGATAAAAAGTAAAAATGTACAACACATGCTTTATTGTGCTGCAAAAGCCTGAGAAGATACTACAAACTGCAATACAAGTCTGTTGGTTTTATAAGCCAGTTCAGTAGGGCTTGTAAAGAACAGATATGAATATTAGTACCAGTGCTTTCTACAGCCTGTTGAGTCGCTGCAGAGTGACAGAGTTTAATCTGAGTTAAGTGCATTAACACACACTAGCTGCAATATGAAATAGTGTGTCTTTATTTCAAAGGACATGGATGCTTGTTACCACATCAGTGTGATAAATGGTTAAAAAAAATAAGAGTGAAAAAAAAAGCATTTATATTATTTTAAATGACAGAGTTAAGCTTCAAATAATTAATGGGAAGCGGAACACATTTTTCTCACACACTTAATCAACCCTTTTTGAGTCGAGTAACAACATCGGACAGGCTTCTATGGAAAACACAATTCATTGTTATTGAATCTGTCTTTTATAGTCAGCCTGTATGCTATGAAGTGACAGACCTCTGACTGGTGATAGGCTGAGTTTAACTGGAAAATTGCAGCAAAGGGCTTAATATTACATCTGAAATGAAATCTAGAAGCAATTGAGGGATCCATGGCCCGAAATAAAAACTCAGAGGGTTGGTGATAAGAATCATTAAATGGATGAAACAGTGAGTGACATTTTTGCAGCTTTATTTTGGCTTGCTCAGTGGTAGGGTTCGTTTTTATTTGATGAAAGTCTAGAATAAAGCACAGTTCCAGCAAGATAAATATACCAAGCACCGTATGTACAGAAAATGTACCATTACTAGCAGGACTTAGTTAATAAAAACAAATGTTTCCCTGGAGGTTTGTGTGATTTAGTGTACTGATATTAACAGACATCCCACTAGGTTTCTAAATAAAAATACCAGATTTGTTACAATGTAACTATGTCTGTTACCATAAAAAGAATGCTGTGTTACTACAATGTAATGCCTATGTAACCACATGTGCAATTTAATTTTAAAGGAACACTTGGCTTCCATTCCTTTACAATAAAACTCATTGTCAAACAGGCCTTTCATCTCTCTCATTATAAACAGCCTCTAAAATGTCGTCCTCTGGGTGTTATCGCAATTTTCAAGGCTGTGTATTTAAAATATAAATACATATTGAATACAAGTTTCTTTTAGTATTTCTACATCTTATTAACTGACAAAAATAAATACAGATCCATTTAGTTTTTCTGCTGTGTATCACAACTGACAAGATTTGTCAGGCCTTAACTGGAGTGGGTCATCATCTATTTCTGAATGGGCTTCTCTAGAACTACAGCGTTTTTCTTTCAATGCATTTAGTTGCCTTGCTATGGATGTTTCAAACTTCCTTTAACAGCCCTTCACTTTCTCTCCCGTTCGTTCTCAGTAATTCCATATGACACTCTCACAATACTCTCTAGTTTTTGTTGTTGTTGTTGTTGTTCTATCCCTGAATAGAACTGTGATAGTGTTATCAGAAAAAAAGGATTGGTGAGAACGAATCTTCCCCCAGGTCTTTTGTGTTTAAACTGGACACAATTTAGACAATATCTACACATTGGTAAAGCAAGGCAAGCAATTCTATTGTAAAACTGCAATAAGAAAAAAAAAGCTATAGCAGTATACTATTAGCTTTCCGTTAGAGATCCATGGCTATTTACACTTCTACAGTATCAGGTAGACTGGGCAAGTTTCTATCAGATTTACACATAAATCGTTTCAAATAAAATAGGCAGCTATGTGCTCTGTGCTGAATGATGGTCTGTGGTAGTGAACATATGAAATGGACAAGAGATTTGAGTTAAGGCTGGAAAATTGTTGTGAGAAATTTAAATTTTCACAAGGAATTATACACTGCCTGATAACAATTACTCGGCAATAACATAATAAGCAGCTGCTGTCCATGAAAGAGTACATTATTAAGTAATTCAATGTGTTTTGCATTATAGTGAATCTGATGACCCTGAAAACCTTTAAAAAGTTCCCACTGAAATATCTTGTAAAATGATGTACTTGTTGAGCACTTATTTGTTCCTTTTCTTTTCTCCTAAATGCCTCCCTCGAAGCACAGGAGGGTTATCATTATTTCAATTGTTGCTGAAGGGGTTCAAAAATAAAGTAGAGAATGTCAAACTGCCAGGACCTGGGCACTTAATCACTGTATGATTAGTCTGACTATACTTGACATCATTTCCAGCCCTGCAATCACAATGATTGGGTGACAGAAGAGGAAAAACGGGTTCCTAAAAAATAATGAAATTGCTAGAAAGGCCGAAGAGGCAAGATGGGGCCACAATCTGTTTTCCATGTAATAACTGTTCAATAGGAATTCATTCCCATTATGTTTGGTAAGTAGAAATAGTCGACCTTTAAGGCTTTGTTGGCTCCCCAATACTAATTGAATGGATAATACTGTGAACTAGTGAACCTGTGGGACAGTTCTGCCCATACCTGTACATACTGACACCCTCTATTCATTTCACTGCGAATCCCTTGATTAGCAAGCATGGTGATTTTGATCACAATTACATTTTAAATTGCACAACCATATGCAGTTTAATTGCAAAAGACGGTAGCAACTGACAACATTTTTCCTTTTTTAATTATATAAAGCTTGTGCGGTTTCAGGTAGGAACTCTATAGTACAAGTAGTTGCTACATTCATTGGTTAATCTACTAGCCTATTTCCAGCAAGTTCCAATTAACCTAGAAGGTATATAAATCTATTTCGCAAACTCAGTCTTGCCATGGTTTCAAATTACCACGTCCTCCCTAAGCACCTCCAGCCTCGTCCGGAGACGGGGAGTGTACGATGCTCCTCTGCCTAATATTTTTTTGTTCACAGGATGAATACGTCACTTAGATTTATTATTTTATTGTTTGTTTTTTTAGCAGCGCCGGGATGCTCCAAGGGATGAGACTCCCCCTTTCTTTTTACATTACTTATTTTTCTTCCCCCATTGTTGGGTTAAATGTTTTTTTTAATCTATGACATTGTGTATTATAATAAAGGTGGTTATTTAACACAAGATTGTCCTCACTGAAAACATGTTGTTGCATTGCGACTGCACAACTATACGTGTCATTACTGTGTTATTACGGTGTGACTAGTTTAGAAAAAAAAAAAGAATATTACATAGGAAACAGCAGCGTATACTGTTTGCCTCTTTACAATATTTTTTCTGTTAATGTACAGCAACTGACTTGTCAAAAACAGTAGAGTATGTTTATACTGCTGCATTTTCTTGAATGTTCTTGTGATTTTGTGTACTTTTTGCAAGATAGTGTACATAGCAAAACACCTTGCACCTTCTAGGTGCTCTGCTCAGCAAAAATAAAATGAAAAAACAATACATTAAACTGAAAAGCCATTGGCAACCATTTATCTACATACACCAAGTAAATGGAATTATGCATTAATAAGGATATATTATAAATAATGTGGTATGATACTATATTATCATGAATATGTTCAATACCATATTTCCATTATGATGGATTGATATTGGAAGACCTATCTAGAACATGCTGAAAGTCAATACGCTATGTACACATGTCATGTATCTTCCAAGAAAAATGGAAAGGAAATCTATAAGTTGCATTCTGAAAATGGCAACCATTATTTCCATTTAACTTGTGAAGAAACAGATCATGCAATTTCATGACAGGCTTTGCTTTCAGCCACCCCTTTGAAACATTGAGAGGAGTATACAGTAAGTCCCATCTGTGTGAGGTTAAATGAAACAACATTCCTCCAATAAAATTCCCCGTTCTCCTTTACTGTTTCAGCTCATATCTCATGGATCTTTAGCCCACACTGACGTAAAACATCAGAGAACAGCTTGTTTCTTCAGTGGCTCCTCGCCATATGCAAATTTTGCTAAGGTTGCTTGTGATAATCTATTTGCTGACCTCAGTAATCTAAATCCTACACTTCATTAAACAGTTATTTGCATAGGATTGTATCTTTCATTCCATAATGAATGCAGCTTTCTGTTTATTTTTATTTGTTTTAAATGGCTTGCAATTCTTTTCACTGCCTCCTACAGCAATAATGATTCTTCTAATAACAAACATTTCACTTTTTATTCCAAAGAAATGGCTTCTTAAACAAGACAGATAGCTTCAGGCGGGCAGTGGATATTAGCTAGCAGATGGATGACTACAAGTCCATTTATCTCTTATTTCCCATCAATAGATCCACAGGGTCTTTGGTATTTCTTTCCCCCATAGCTTTGCTGAGTAGAAAGGTGAAGACAACTTGCTTGAGTGCGTTGGTAAATTTGTTATGTGCTGTTAACCATATTGGGCTAAAACTCTACCCTCTTTGATGCCTGTTGGACAAAATGCAGCATTCACCACAATGTACACATTTACCATGCTTTACGCATCCTGTACATGCATACCAATACAAAATAAATGAAGTGGCTGAAATAGTCAGATCAGCAAGAACAAAGCTCCTATACAAGGAAGACACATCTGTGCATGCGAAACAGCAGAGTTAAAGTGTCCTGCTTCATTTCAAATCGTAAGCAATGAAGCTGTGAATCCTGAGTCACTTTATCTGCACAGACATTTGTGAACACTGTAGTGTCTCTGTGAAGTAACCTTTGCTTTGTTTCCATGGGAACAATATTGAGGGGTTGGGGTGCCTACTAAAAAAATTATAACGTATATATTTAACATATAGAGAATAATAGTTAACTGGGCTATTGAGCTGACATGCAGTGAAGACACGACTTGGTGTAGACTAAAATTCACATTTCAACTCAGCCAAAACATGCAAGCAATATCTTAACAGACCCTAGCCAAGATTATGGAGGGTTTAACCTCAGTACCATCAAGCTGTCTGTTGTATTCATAAGGGCTGTGAATCGAGAGCTTTTGGCATGAGCATACTTATTTATATATGTAATTAACGTACTGTACATGTGAGCAATGTTCTTGTAATAGTGCACCCACCCAGGTCATTCCCATTCTAATTGGAAGACGGTTGCTTTGTATCACCCTGGGGGCTGATGTTTTGCATGGCAGTTTGAGTGACACGGATTAGTCTTTAACTGAGTTGATTAAGGAACAAATGTATTAATCACTGGACTATCAAGACATCAGTTCATTTACATGCGGAAGTATAGCAGCAGCCCTCTGATCTGTCATTTCTACATACTCATCTCATTTGCAGCTATTGTTCTTTCAAATGAGAAAATGCAAATGATAAACCCTCAGCCCAGCTTCTCAAATTTACAGACTACAATATCCATAGATCGGTGCTGCTAATTACCATAATTTGAATGTTAATACACTTTCAATTACTGTCATGTTCAGTATATTGGTTCTTGTAAATAGGCCATGTAAATGTTGTTGCTTTTGTGTGTTGTGTCTTTAATTTCAAGTCTAGAAACAGACAATTTACTATTCAACAGTTTTGTCAAAATGTGCTTTTATGAGGCCTAATAACGACAAACCTTTTACACATTGTAATTTGTTTGAAAAATGGAATAGCTTTACAAACCAAAACAATATATTACTGTGCTTTGAAATGGTGCTTATTTGGTATTGTGAATGATCTCATAGTTCCCCAAGCCCTGGAGCAAATTACTTGGCTTTTTACAAAGTATTGTGAAGGTCGTTTGTAGCAATGAAATAAAATAATGATTATCAAAAACAACCTGGCCAGTCATTTCTTATTTCCTGTCTTACGGTCGAGTGAATCCATAAATCTCAGCCAGATAAACCATTATAGAGTATCAAAATGAAATAGAGTACTCATTAATATTAAACTTGGGGATGCACAGCCCACATGTGACCTGAACTCAATGTCACACTGGCACAATGAAATTACATACCCTTGTGTGAAGTCGATAGTCTTCACGGGGGATTCCAAAGGGAGCGTTGCATTGGCTCAGGTGCTCCTGGGGGTTATGGAGGCAAAACCATCAGGGACTGTTTCTCTTCATCGCAGGTGCCCAGTGAACTCAAAAGCAGACACCTGCAGAGCTGGCTTTTGTCCTCCAGAGGTCAGTAGCTCGCTGACATCTGCTCTCAAGTTCCTGACTGTAAAAGAGGAAGCTGACTAGGTCCTGGGATCAGAGGACGCCCACTGAACCTTCAGTTCTCCTGAGCTGTGTGGGGAATTGCTGCGGTGAGGGGAAAACATGATTGGGCATTCCAAATTGGGCAGAAAATCAAGGGTGAAATAATTGGGCACACTAAAGAAATGAAATAAGTACATACCCTTGTGCAAAATCGATAGTCCTAAATAAGTACATACCCTTTGGCAGAAGAGTAAAAATAGCAAAATGACATTCAACAAATGTCAAAGGCTCTTTTATTGACAGATTATAATCATTCCTCCCTGGTCTCTGATTAGCTCTCCTCCTGGACTACCTTATATAACAAGGTAACATTAAGTTGTCCTAGATTAGTGCTAATCAAGGTCTGTGAAACAAGTTGTAAGTGTTATAGGTTAGAGACCATTGCTCATATACAATTACCAGGTGTCTGTACCCGACCTTGATTATCACTAGCCTTGCACTATCTTACCCAAGGTAACATTTGATAGTTGAGATTTATGCTGTTCATGTACACTAGATAGACAGTCACGGTTATTCATTTTGAAATTGCATATGTGCTAACTCATTTCAAGTTGCAATGCACATTAAACATAATTCTAAATATGCATGAGACTCTGATACTCAAGGTATTCTTCTCTCTCAATCTGTAATCTTTCACCAATGACTGCACTGTTAAACATCTATTCATAAATCATTTGCTTTGTTTATTTCTCTTCTTTGAACTTCTGATGTATTTAAATGACTATTTCTTCATTCCCTCAACAGGAGAGTCTTCACATTCCTTGGGGTTGTGGCTAAAAGCACCTGGGGAATGCATAGAGTGTCAGATGCTTTGATCACTAATGGAAAAGGAGAGGGTCTCACATATAGTTACCAACTCACCTCTGGGAAGTACAGGGTATACTGATGTAAGAAAATAAAGAGGCAAGTGGGACAAGGGGCACAATTAACTTTTTAACTGAAGGCCAGCATTTAGGGAAATTATAAACTGGTGCAATTCACAGAACAATATTTCTTTTTATTTGACTTTCACATCATTTAATGGTGTTTTATTTAAATCCAAATCTAGACTCAATTACTCCACATTCAATATGGATTTACATGTCTACACTTGGATAATTCTCCAGATTCTGAACAGCAAGTCCTTGAATATTTGCTGCATTCTTTTTAAAGTTGTTGCTTCCATGGATAGAAGGTCTCTCTTTTACAACTGTTCAAAGCGTGGCTTATCTTTAAAAATAAATGAGGTGAAATGTTTGAATATCAGGGTATGCTGTTGCATTTATCTAGGTATGACATTTTTATTGTCATATTTATTAGTCAAATTGATTTAACAACGCCATGAAGTAAGAGATAAAATGTGTTTTTGCTTAAACGTTAAGATCAGTTTGTATGTCAGTTTAAAAGAAGGATATATGTTAGTAGTTTCCAAAATGGCAGACATGAGTTATTTGGCATTTAAAAAGATGTAATTATCACGTCAAAATATTTTTCAGCAAATTTATGATTGTTCTGATATTTGTATTCACATACCCTGGTTAATAAATTTGACATATACAATTGACAGTGTATTATAATTCCAAAGAAGGCTGTATATATATATATATATATATAGTCAGTACAGCCAGCGCCCTCCATCTCAATGTGTGGCTGTGGGCAGTACAGTACAATACAAACATGGGAAGAGACTCAATGAAAGGTGAAATGACCTTGACACCACTCTGAGGAGAAAACATTCTGTATTAATGCAGAGGTTTTTTTTTTCACTCAACCACCTGAGTTTTATTGATCACCCTGCCTGAATCCGACCCCCCCCCGCCCCAAAATTTCTTAACATAACGAGAAAAGATACCCTGCAGCAGCCAGAGAAAGAGGGTTAAGGTCAGGGATAGGATGTTGTTTAGGTCCGGATTTCAAAGGCTTTTAAAGGTCACAATGATTATCGGAGACACAGAAGTTTGAAATTTGATGCTGGTGAACTACTACAGCAAGGCATGCACACCAAGGCATCAGCAGTTTGAATTTTGACTTTGATAAGGTTAGGTGTTAGACTTGGCTTCACAAGCAGCAGCACCTGGAAATGTTCAGCAAAATTAACAGAGCCCTAGAAACACAACAGGAAGATGATGGAAAAGGGAACGAGAGAAATGCACTCATTTATTTGTGTCATCACTAGCACCGGTGCTTCGAAAATACAACACATTGTAAAAAATAAAAAATAAACATAGAATTATCCTGCAAATGAAAAGCAAAGCAAGGATGAATAAGAATATTTATGATGTTTTTAGCCAGCCAGAGTATTAGAAACAACCAGGTTCAACCTCACAACCTCTCCAATACACAGTTTCCGTGTGTAGTTTCATTCAAGCATTCCCCCTCCTCCACGTCTACAGGCTCTTTCCCCTGGGGTGATGTCACCGAGTGGCAGATCTCTTTAAGAATTCAACTGGATTCAGCTCTCCTGCTGGAGGTGAGACAGAGCTCCAGGTACATGTCTCCTAAATCCATTATTTCAACTGTGAACTTTAAATCATTGTTACTCTTTCTTAACAGCTGTTTGACTCAATGCAAATGGTTTCACTGTTTTATCCTTGGCTGAGAACTAAGTTACATAGTGGCCAGTCCTCTAACATACAATAATTCCCATGGTGCAGAAAAACAAAACAAAACAAAAAACCCTGATAATAAACCATACTGTTATTCCTAGTCGTGATTTACGACAAAGCATTATACTTTTTCAAACCAACTAAAAACAAACACTGACGGCACTTTACAATCAATAAGATTATATTGTAAAGCCAATAGCAAATGATGGGCTTTTAAAATGCTGTAAACTATTGGCAGCTGTAGATCTTTTGGCGAGCCAATAGCATTGCACTTTATTCAGATGTGCAGTAAATAAGGAAAGTTCTGTAATTTACCCTTCAGTGTCAGCAGAGTCAGTAGACCTCTTCTACAAAGGTACCCTTAAGAACATTTACTGTGGCACACAATGATTTGAAGTACATGGATCAGTCATGCTCGTTACCACTCCCCATTTGTCATGAAATTAAGCCTTTTGGGTCAAGCTATTTGGGCTAACGGGCCATTAGTGCCTGTAAAGCATATCCTATTGACAAGCTGGGCTGCTGCTCAGTTGCACTTATGCTAATAGTAACTAACTTTCAAATCCCCTGTAACCTTTCTGCTTCATGAAGAAATTACAGAAATAGAGATGGGGGGGGGGGGGGGGGGGGGGGTAGTTAACATTACTGTATTGTCTCCAAAGCAGTATCGCGTGTACAAAATATGCACCTCGCTCTAGCATCAATTAAGATAAAGCTCTTTATAAAATACATTGTTTTTGTAATACTTGCTTTCTCTGTTAATACATGTAAAATTATGAAAAAGGTGTGAGAAACAACGGCTACTGAAAACCATCTCAATGAGCAGATGGTTGCAGTCAAGGAAGGGTTATCATATGGAGCATGTTAATATTGAAAATCACATTGAAAAACTACAAAATATTGGTCTGTCCAGTGACCATGCATTTCTTTTGATTCTTTTATATTAAAATCCCCCCGCAGTCCATGCCTATGGATAGAATGCATTTACATTTAAAGTGTTATGCAGACAGTGATCTAGAAAGTGACAGTGTGGTATGACTTATGTTAAGTATTACTCAGATTTAAATGATGCATTTCAGCTATTTAATTGACTACATGTCTGCATGTCACACTCTACATGATTTTGCATTCAGTCTTCACAAAACATTTATTTTATTATACACTCCTAGCCCACTAGTTTCCCGTTGCATTTGACTGTAATCTTTCACTTACTGTGCACTTATTATGAAATGGTGAGGACCCACTGCATGTGCTTGCACTGTGCTTTTCTTTATTTTTCTGTTTGCGGGTCTTTTTCTTTCTGGAGTACTAATGACGATTTGGAGTAAGTGTCTTTGAGAATCTAGCCCCTTGTCAACAGCTCAACCCTTTTAAGTAGTAAAGATTGTGAACGGTTTGTTAAAGCACTAATATGTAAAGTATTAAAAGGAATGTAAGGGGATGCAATATTCATGGACACCGCTTTTTAATGCTGCAACCTAAATAAGAAGCATTAAAAAAAGAAAGTCACAGTACAGTAATTTATGTTTATTTAGTTTAGTAGAATGCAGGATTTTTACATTTTAGAGAGGAATATATAAAAAAAATAACTGCACTGCACAGCACTTTTATATCCCTCTGGAGAAAATTAATATGTATATTCAATTCTGTAGGCTTTAGTGACATTTAGAATTCCAGAAAGAGCATAAAACTGGCACAGTAGCATGTTGATATGTGGTCTGAATTGTACTGCATTGTTTTGTGTTGTTGGTGGCCTAGGAAGATTAATAACTATAAAAGATGTTTAAATGTGAATCAAGTTGCACTTCACAGTGTGTGGAAAATTCTGGATGTGTATCCGACTGTCTGAAGAAGATATTTATTCATCCGAAACTCCCTGAGATCTCATTTTCAGGAATGTGTTGTTCCCATTTGCAAAGCAAAAGGAAATGAAGACTTTAACCAGGTTTTAAACCTGTTCCCTGTAGTCTAAATAGCTGTCAGCCCTCATACAGTAGACGGGACCCTGGGATTTGGAAAGTGCTTGAGTTCTCCCCAGTGGAGAGAGGAGCAGGGGTGTAGAGAATTCCATTCCAGTAGTATTTTCTGAAGGCAGTGTTGCTACGCCAAAACTTGGCTCAGACATCATCTTTGTACCACTGACATGGATCCACCAACACCACTTCCTGCACCATCTGGGATTCTTCCTAATGTCTGTCGTCTGAGCTCTAACAAGGTCAGGCCAGGTTTAGGGTCTGAGATCACGATCAGAATCCAAGGGGGTAGTGTTCAGCATCAACAGCATTGAATGGAACAAGCCAGTCGACATCACTGATTCATTGGGATCAGTGCAACCAGCCATATGGAAATTATAAATGAGCCCCTTTTAAACCGATAAGCTCCGCTCTGAGTTGAGAATTATAAAGTAAAATAGAACTGGGAGGTATGAGGGAGGTGGGTTACAGCACATTGACTTGATCATTATTGTTGATAAAGACCTACTTGCACATGCTTGCATGTAGGAGGTTCCCTACTGGAATATGCAAAGGCAATGATGTTTGTTAATGATGTCCCATTCAAATGGTTGATAACAAGCAGATTGGTTGATCATTACCTACCCCCAATACTGCTGGACATAAATACTGTGCTAACTATTAGCCTAGAGACGTGATAAGAATTCTGAACAAAAATAACAGAGATAAACTAAATAAATAATAAAAAAAACATACCAGCTTAGTAAATATTATATCACACCTACGTTGCTGCTTTTTCAAATGAAAAAAAACAACAAACAAACTGTGCCCTTGTTTAATTCACAGGCAACCATCATTATTTTTCAATCTTCACTGAGTTATTTTGCTTCTGAATTGAATTTTAATGGTGACCTTTTCACGAGCTGCTAGTTTTCCCATCTTCACTCGTCTTCAGATGTTCAGCCGCCAATTAAACAGGTACACACATTACATTCAAAAGCATTTACAGGAGTGGAAATAGATGTTGTAAAAGGACTGCAAGTTATCTATGCAAGGTGATGCAGATTTCTTTGCAATACTAATGGCTATATAATATGCAATTTGACACGTTCTGTGCCAGAATGAAACAGATCACAGAAGCTACTATTAGAAAGGATTTTACTCTTTCCCCCTTGCATTCCACCGCAAGCACACCATATGAAAAGATCGAATGTTAACCGATTATGTTTATTTCGAGAAAGGAGCTTATCAAAGCATCATTAACTAAGGAAGTACTCCTGCTTTATGTCTTGGGTTAATGATCCCTGTAATGTCAGTGCATTTTCCTCGGGTTTGTTATATCTCTCATAAGTCTGCTGTCTGGCATAGGGTCCCTAACATGTGGCTCAAAAAAAGGACTTTCTGCATGGAACACAAACCTACTGAAATGCAGCACATTTTATGCATCATATAAAGAAAAGATCATACATTTTAAAGAGACACCACTGCAGTCTCCATAAACCAGCAATGGAATCAATTTGAAGAGGTGCAATTGAATGTTTTCTAGAATAATTTAATGGTAAAGCACAGATGGAAATAATTTATTTTTCATGTTGGTTCTAAGTGTTGTTCAACTGTTCATTACCCTGACGCAGCAATCCATGCACATCAGTTTTACTGGTTTTGCTATTCATTTGATCTCATCGTGTTAACATTATTCATAAAACCATTTAAGTTTACTGTCATGTACTGAAAACACTTCATGGAATCGGATATGCAATTGTGTTATTTACTCACTCTTGTTAATGGTTTGTTACTTGTTATATACCCAAACAGAAATTGAACAAATAAAAAGTAGAGTAGCATTGTCCATTCTAATCGGTAAATTAGAGTTAGGGTTAGGGTTAGGGACAAAGAAATCACAAAAGAGATCCCCAGGAAGAATATGTTTAACATGATGTACTTCTCCAGAGTGTGTTCAGCGTGTCGTTGACATGTAGAAACATCTACCGTATTGGCAATGTTGCATCATAAGTGTCAAAAGCTTTCATTAAATGAAGGGCGGCTCCTGAGCACACCCCAAGAAAAATACTGAAATGGAATGTTCATCGGTTCAAAGTTCTACAGTACAGTTCTTCAAACACCGACTCTAATTGCTCTGATTACAAGACTGCTATATTAAATATATCATACCATGTTATCCTATATTGTGAGTGCAATATGATATTAGGGAATATCATATCATAGTAGTGACAGTGCTTTTTCATATAGACATGGAGAGCTAGACAAGCATCTTTCCTTCCAGTAGCGCTTCAAAAGATTACGTATCAAAATGACAAACTGCTGTTATTACACTATCTAAATGCTCATGTTTCAGATACATGGTGGGTGATCATTACCACATTAACAGTATGGTGATTACCTCTACAGAACTGATGATGCTAAACAATAATCAGTCATTTTCTAAGACAAGCTACTGTGTGTCTAAAGTTCAATGAATAAACAATATAGAGTTATTTTATTTTACACTTTACCTTAACACCCTCCTCCCACACTCCCACTCAATGCCATCATGCATATGTAGCCTGAGAGGATGTAGTGCAGCAAAGACCACCACTAAAGTGATGGTAAAGGGAGCAGATGGTGAAGGGAATTGAGTTCAATAGAGATCTTAAATAAGGTTACCATCTCAACAACAACAACAAAAAAAAAACCTAGAATATTCTACGCAATCGCCTGCATGTTGAAAAAAATAGGCCATGTCAGTTTTCAGGTTTTGTAGGTTGGTAAATACCTTATACATTTGTAAGTGGACTCAGCTGTGTGATGCATTGCCGTTTACAGAACCCTGGAGGTGAGATGAGGTTGAATGCTTCATAACAGCTTGTGCAACAAGCCTGCACCCGAGAGATTAAAGATGTTTTGAGCACGGAGAAAGTGATTTGGATTCTCATAGACTGGCTGCAGCTGTTCATCAAGGTTGAGAAGAGAAGAGGGATGAAGAGAAGGTCAGTCGTTTGGGATTTTGACCTCTGCCAATGAGATGAGATTAAAAGCTTGTGCAAACGACTGTTGCTTGTTTTGTGAAGTGGTTGCTTGAGGAGCCCATGATTGTTGGTTCATGCCTAGCCTGTGCCCTATCACGTGTTTCTCTTTCAATTCAATGTTATACAATTGATTGTGAAAGGTAGTCTAGGAATGTGTTTAAAAATGCGGTTAGCTTAATCTTCATTTATATAGAATACTTTAAAAATCACTGATGGAAATATTTATGGAAATGCCCAGCAGCTTTCCAATCTGTTCCTATTTAAGTAGTTTTCTACCATATTAATAGCATGCTTGCAGTCATTGCCTTGCTTTTATCAACTGCGCCCAATGAGGCATGTTCTAGATTAAATGGCAGATCAATATTTGATTTTACTGGGCAGTTTTAAGAGGTCAATACATTTTTTACCAAAGCTACCACAATCGTGTGGATGTTTTAACCCCAAACATTGCGAAATATTTATCACAAACCATTACTGTCACTTTTTAAAGCTTTTGGTACAAAACTCAATAAAGCCTTTTATTCTTATAGTGTCATTTACACAATTTTTCTGCAGAAATGTTAATTGGTGTTTTTCTCTTTTGATAAAAAATGTGCTATGACCCTTTGGAGTAATATGCATATATATATATATATAAACTAATATATATATATATATATATATATATATATATATATATATATATATATATATATATATATATATATATATATATATATATATATATTAGTTTTTTGTGGTTAACACAATAATTATTAACACAGTCCATCCTGATTTACTGTGGATAACTATTGCCAGACTGCTTGGTACAGAATATTATTCCACAACCAAACTACATTCAACTTTTCTTTGAAAGACTATGGAGTTTCAGAACATAGTCGTACATCACAGTCAGTCCTGTTCCACCATAAGTGAACATGAAACAATCATACTCAAAGTTAGTACCGTGGTTTACCAAAAGTGTGGGCTGCTAGAGCATGCAACAGTTATCCTCAAGCATACACTATTCTGCATGCACAGATGTTGATGACAGCATTGCCACTTGTGAGCATAATGTCCCCTGTAACAAAGAGAAGGGTGGTGCTAGAAGCGACAGGTTTGAATACATAGCTAATGTTCACTTTTGAAAAGTATACCGTGGCATTCCAAATGCAATGTTCTTTTCGCCTCTTCAGATTCAGCAACAATTTACAATGTGCAATATTGCTTGAAAGCAGATGCAAGTGCACTTTAGGTACCATGTGACTGCATTGTGTGTAATATATGCTTTCAAGCATCATAGACTAGTGCTAACACAGACTGCATCATCTATTAGGCATTTGAGAGATATGGAGGGTATAATCTTTTTATATGAATACAATAAATCTGATATGATGAAACTGTGGTGGACTATTTATTGTTTTTTACTATTTGTTTACAGACCTATGTCAAAGTTCATTCTCCAAACAGTACATGCTAACACTACACTATGTTCATTTATATGAACACATGTTAAACACATGTTTGACTGTAGCCATTCATTGATTACTTTAATATTGAGTTGTACAGTACATAGATAAACATCTGTTTAAATACCATTAGTAAGCAAACTTGAAACATCTATTCTGAAGCAATAAAAGCCTCTGTGCTGGGACTGTGTACTGGTGACACAGGTCAAGGCCTAGGGGACTGGAGTTGTGTTCATCCCCTTTCCACTGCTGCTCTTATCCTTCGGTGGCTCTGAGATCTGTTGCTTTTAATCATGTGTTCAGATATCAACTATATTGCCTGTGCAGTTGACCCTCATTTGAACCCTTGATGACATATCTTCATGGGTATAAACCCCTACTAGATATGCTATTGTGCACTTTGGTTGCTCAGCTCTTTAGCAGATACTAGTATATCGCATGTGACTCTTTCTTTTGCATGGCTAAACGGACACTTGTGAGTTAATGTCTGTTTAGCCTTGAATATATAGAACCCTAACCAGAAATATATACATTTTACACATCTTTATAAACTATCTCAATTTATTTAAAAATCAAATAGTTTTCCCCTTTTAAACACTGACCAAAGTATCTTATCATACAATTAATACATTCCATAAATAATAAGAAAGAAAGTACAGCAACAGAAACCCCAGAACCATGACATACAACACCAGCACCGGTTTCTATAATATTAATCATTATCACACAGTAGCTGGGGAGTCCCCAGTGACTCACTTAGTAAAAACATTAACACTTGGTGTTCAGGGTGAGTTTGAATCCTGCTTGTGCCTTTCTCACCATCTTAATTGGGGACTCTGGTCTCTGTGCTCCCACGGGGTTGGGATGGAACACAGGCTGGAGATTCGCCTTGTTGAGCTCCAGCGACCCCTGCTGGTCAGTTGAAATAAGCCAATTGGCCAGAGCAGGAGCTGAAGTCACCCATTAGACCTCCTAATAGGTAAGAAACTCTGCAGTCTACTGTATTGTTCCCCATTAGGTATACCATAACAGCTGCTTTTATTAAAAAAAAAGAAAAAAAAAACATCAGTATGTTGCTCTCAACCAATACAATTACACCCCCTGTGATGACAATGTCTGGATTTTGTGACAGACACTGTGGAA
The DNA here is from genome assembly GCF_902713425.1 of Acipenser ruthenus. Classification (NCBI taxonomy): domain Eukaryota; kingdom Metazoa; phylum Chordata; class Actinopteri; order Acipenseriformes; family Acipenseridae; genus Acipenser; species Acipenser ruthenus. Next base: position 27,513,584 of record NC_081210.1, read on the forward strand.
ATGCTTTAAGATTCGACTGCATTTTATTGAATGCATTTCTCCATATCACACCTTGCCTGAAGTGACATTCCATTGAAAATTAACAAGCATTAGTATGGGCTATGCTCAATCAAGTGTACTCACTCACCTGTTTTATTCAAATTTAGAGATGCCTCTATCCATGTTTGCCAAAAGCTAGCTAATCAGAAAGCTTTGTTTTCTCTTTTGTGATGGCTAGAATCCTTGACTGCAATTCAACACCACTAAGAACCCCTGAACCTTTCAAACACTAAGATCATGAGCACAAAGCCAATTGCTAGCGACTCATGACCTTAAATACAAGTCTTAATGACTGACACTAATGGGGATAGCACTTTGGTTCTCGTTTTTACTCTTAATCACTCAGCACTTAAGCAGGCAGTAATGACAATAGTTAATTTCTTTTCATCTCGCTGTGGGCATTGGAGAGCAGATGAAGTGTTTCTCTTACCAGTACTTTCAATAGTTTCTGTAAGCAACAACAGTGCCACATCAGTGGCAATCAAAGTAAAGGAGGATATTAAATCTACATTTAGTACTTTCCATTCTTGTAGGAGCATACACGTATGAAAATGTCATCTTTTTATGTGCAATATTCCATTCTGTCTATTCTTTGTTTACTGTATTTCAAGCTTTAATCTTAAAAAAAAAACAGCTGAGATGAATTCCAACCCAGTGGAGCTTTTTATCTACATTTGGAATATGTCTTCCCTACCTTAAAAAAAAATAGACCAAAGCTTTTTATTATAAAGCCACTACGGTGATTTCACAACACACAACTATAATGGCTTTTCCACTGACACTACAGCAAATATATTTTGGAGTTCCTGGGCATTTTTAAATCCCACATGTGGCCTGGTAAAGGAGAGTTTCCTTGTGAAAGTGACACATTACCTGTAGGTGCAAGCAGGGGGAGTATTATTGTGTTTGGTGTGCTGAACTCATCATTTGTTATCCCTGTCTCATTGTCATCTTTGGCCCAGGCACCATCAAATTGAAGGCATGGGCAGAAGCAAAAGATAATTACTAACACATTGGGGGGAGAATGCTGCTGTGAAATGAATCAAAACACAGGTTAATCCCAACAGTGTGACCTAGAGGAATAAAGGCAAGACTTTGCTTACAGATTCCAAAGTGTGGCTCATTATAATTACATTTATAGTGATGCATGTTTTCTATGTTCCTCTGTTATGAAGCATATGGAGTCAAGTAGTGGGTGGTTGGATTGAAAGTAGACCCCATGGGCTGTGTCAATCCCCAAGCTTATTCTTAAACACCAATGTTTTACACAGATGCCTATGCTCAGTACACAGACCTCGTCTTTGTAATCTTCAATGCTTATCTTGTGTTTTGAAAGTACCACGACATTGTCATACAGTGAATAGATAAAGGAAGCCTTGCTTTCACTTGACAGCGAGCAAAGGAGTAAATACATGACTATTTGTAGGGGGGAAGTTCAAAGGAAGTCTAAAATAGACCAAAAAGTTTAGAGCAAATAGAAAGAAGAGGTGAAAAGGAAATGTAAACATTTTGACAAGCGAAATGTATTTGTATGGAGCTCAGCAGACTGGCTCTTCTTAGAATTGCAAATCATGTAAAAATACCCAACATCACGCATGGGTTTTCTAGATGAAACATTTGTTAGTCAGTGCAAGTAAGGTTAAGGGAAATATGCATATTTCCTAATAAACAGAAATGAAAAATTCGGATAGACTGAACATCAGTAATTCCAGTCATGAACCAACTATATTGTGATTCACGTGAACCTGAATTGCATTTTTTCATCAGGTTTGTATCATGTTTTCATGACTTCATTATTTATAGTTGAAACAGAGTTGAAAGGGGTCTGTGACACATACACCACAGTAGCAGCCTGTTGAAGGAACTATTTAAACCTGAAAGGACTTGATTATGTTTGTGTTGTCTCTTCTGAATCTTTCAGGTACTGCCGTTGATGGCAGTGTGACAGGCTGTTTATAAACCCACCCTTAATATTACACCCCCAGAGTCCCAGTAAGGAAGCACATACATCAATGTGGTGGTACAGATTACAATTAAAACACACATATTGATTAGTGTTGTTAAAAGAATAATAACTCCATGGCAGGTCTCAGTTAAAGGCAAGGTCTGCCTCACAGTCATTTTTTTTTCTTTTTCCAACATTTCATTTATTTTCTGTTTAATATCCTAGTATGCATGTTATGTGTTGTTCTCTAGTGTTTTTTTTTTTTTGCTTAGATCATTGTTTTTCCATGCATAGTTTATATTCATGCATAGTTTATATTCCAGCAAAATTGCTTCTGAACAGACTCCCCAAAGATGACAGTGGGGAAATGCAGAAGAATCACGCTAATATTCTTCCACATCTCACCACACCAAACTAGCACAACAGCTATATGCAATTTAAGTTTTTTAATTAAATACTAGCAAGCATACCTATTTATACAATGTATTTGTCAAAATATCATGCACTTGTCTGAGTGTTTGATTCTTGCTCACTCCCAATAATAATGAATAATATTAGTAATGCAGGTAGCATACAGCATTTTCAGAGCCAGACTGCCACACTTAAGGTAGGACTGTTGCTTTCGCTTGTTTAATATCACCAGTCTGCTAATGCATATTGATTGTGTTTATTTGATTTCGTTTAGGTAAGACATTATGACATTCTCTTTTAGGATAAGCAATTAGCATGATTTTTTTTTTGTATGTAATGTTTAATGTTACTCTGAAATAAAAACAACAAAAACATGTAATAAAGAAGAAGAAAAAAAATCAATAATTTCTATGTTTATTATCTTGTAAAACTATGATTCGCTATACTAAAACAATCACTCATTAATGCAAAGCCGGTGGTCCGCAAGATGCGCACACAAGTGTCAATTACTGGGCGGAACATGCAGCTAATCAATATGCAATGCGTGACGTCAAAACGAGTCTGGTCTCGAGCTGCTGAAATAGGACAAGCGGCAGAAGGTAGCAGCATTTCTCGCTGTGGTGAGCTGAGCTGAGCTGCAGTTTGGAGTGTTAACACGATTTTCACCATATTACCCAAGCCTAATTAACGGTGGTTGTCGCACATTATACTTATCTGCATACTGGGTGTCGGTGGAACTAAGAGGGTGTTTTGGCATCTTGATTTGAGCACTGTGGCTAACTAGTTGTATTTCTTTTTCAACACCAGTGGAATACTACAGGTAGGGAAACCTTGTCGGTTTTTTAAAGAATGAAGGATGGAAAGCTAACAAGAAAATAAATCCGTGAGGATTGTTTATTCTCTCGTGTATGAAAACAATATAAAATACTAATACTGATAATAATAAACATATACGCATGAGGCATTTCGTTATTTGTTATGTTATCTTCTAAGTGTAGGTCTGTATTAATCTGTAGAAAGTATACTAAAGATTAAGGGATCCTTAATGAATTTTGCTAGGACGGCGTTGGTTTACTATACAAAACATTAGGTTATTGCAAATACCGTACACGTATTGAACGATGTGTTATCAATGCTGACAGTAGGGTGAAACCTCTCCGGTATGTGCATCCTGAGCTGTACAAACACATTTATATTCATAGTCCCATGCCTGATTTCAGCAAAGCAGGTACTTATTTGATTTTTGATAAATGGCTGTTGATACAATCACGTACTTAAGTATTGCTCCTCTTAAACACGCTTGCTTAAACGTGATTGTATTACGAGCTTTCTGTGTGTGGTGTGAATCAGAGCAAGCATGTACAGCTGTGGCCAAAAGTTTCGCATCACCCTATAGAATTAACAATTAACATAAAGTCGAATGAAACCTGCTGAGTAATATTACGTTACCATATTGAGTTTATATACCGCTTTGGAAAAAAAAGACATTTCCAAATCTAACATGACATACTGTAATACGATTATGGCTTCTGTTCGACGTTTGCAATATCATATTGTAGTCTCATTAATTACATCATGTTAAATGCATTATCTAAATCATGTTCATTTCCAAGGGATGCAACACTTTTGACCATAGCTGTATATGCTTGGGGGGGGGGGGCATACACGATGTCGCTTTAGTAGATAGAGACAGTATACCACAGATACAGTTATTATATTATAGCGTTTTTAAGTGTGTTAGGTTTGTTTAACACGAGGACGGAATAACATCACTGAGCGGCTCATATTGTCACATTCTCCGATGGAATCCCCGATTTAGTAGTTTGACTTTTTAACACGGCACGGGGGACGGTTTTGAAACAGACGGCAGCTTTAATGCAGATTAACACGATTCAAGGCTTCCTTCATGTCAAATTAATCTCGATATTCCCTGACCAGCAGAAAACGTGTCCCTGGGAAATTGCACTATAGAAATACAAGCTTTTGAGAAGAGGTATTGAGTGATACGACAGCAAGGCACCCTTCACATTTCATCTGGAAGAGTTTATCCTTTCTCATTCTTCTTTAAATATACAGCAGTGCTATACTCAAATCATAATACATACATAAAATACTTGAAATATAGATATGACAACTGCAGCAAACATTTAATCTATTTTCCTTTTTGTGTTTTGTTATAAAATAAATACTTCTCATACTGTAAAGTCAATGACTATCACCTTCATTCAAAATGATTGAAATGAAATTATTTTTTAAAATGATTACAATATTGTAAGCGGCATGTTCAGTTTTATAGTAATCACCATTATTATTCGGTGACAAGACAATCGCTGGAAAAGCGAAAATAAAAAAGTGGTACTTCACGTGGTGCACCCGCCGTGTTGTCATCGGCACAAGCTCGTTAAGGAGCTGTCCACTGTCCGGGTTCTGAAATTATTGCATTAGTATGCCTTTTCTTCAGGAGAACTAGCCGTCCAAGAACCGTAGTAATGTACATGCTATTATTGACAAGGATATACTGTATGTATATCTCAGATTGTTTAGATATGGTGAAGAAAATATACGTGTTTGAAGGCTTTTTGGTTGGTGTATTCCTTGATCCATGCTCAACCAGAGAACCCGTGAGAAATCAGTAATGATAACGAAATAACAAGACCTACTGTAGCTACACAGCTAACAGTAATCTCCGAGATCAGCTACATCGACTGCAAAGATAACATATTAAACTTGTGTCCTTTTTGGGGGTTTAAATAATAAACAGATGGTACTGTATAATTACTTACTAGACTTAATTTGTGTTTTTTTTTATTATTGTAAGGTTAATTTTATTGCACATCCTGAAAGAATAAAGAAATTAAAACACTTAAGATATGATAAGGAGCCAGTAGTGAAAGTCTTGAACGGCCAATGTCGAAAAATTATCAAAAATTGTATTTCCCCCCACACTGTCATGATATATGGTCAAATTACCAGTCTGGGCATACTTTTCTGTCTCAACAGAATTCGTGATTTAATCTTTGTACACTCAACGCCACATTTATAACAAGCAAGCCAGTCGTGATAAATATCATCAGGCTTTGGATATGATGCCAGCTTTATTGGCTTTCACTTTGCTCTGTGAAATTGAGTGAAGCCTTATTCTGAGGTGCTGAATTGCATTTTCCTGAACTGCAGCAGTTAGAGGCGCTGCACCATATAGCTAAACTGAACTGTGAAGGCTTTATCTTAAACTTTCAGATGGGCACATTTCAGTAATATGCTCTAGTTAAGTTTACATGAGGGCTTAGAAGAAATAATAATAAAGACTGGTGCCTAATCCCTTTCTTTATCTATTATTGCAAATTGGTACTAAATGTCATACATTCTACTACACCAGAGACCTACCTTCCAGCCTTTTTATAGTGTAACATTCTGTTTAATAAGATATGATACAAGTAAAATGGCAATGGTTTGCCTTTTAAAATGTCTACCCTTTAAAGAAATGGTCTATTTTTTAATGCACTGATTTGCTGTCTAAGTACCCCAGACAACAATGTGCCATCATAAATATTAAAAGTGTGTAAAGACAATATTTAGCTTTCATATTTTCAGACATATGTTGATTTGAAATTTTTTTTTGTTCTCTTTAGTACACTATTCTGGCACCTTTATCATATCAATTCAAGTTACATCATGAGTACTGATAAATTATCTGAATATCCTATAAGTGCAGAACCTTACATCATGATGCCACTTCTAAATGGAGAGACCCATATTAAATAATGTAATTATTACAAGGTAATTGCTGTATTTTAATAGGCATTTTACACAACATCACATTATTCTGCTAACAGTTCCTACCTATTAAATTTGAACTGGTAACTAATCAGCTGGGAATAGGACAGATTAACTGGCAATTAAAATGAATCACTTGTCTCTGTTTATGTTTGAACTCTAGTTGTTTGAATTGACTGGTCCCAGATTGTTCACAGCACACAGTGTTATAACTGAATGGAGCAATCACAAAAACAAACACTGAAGCTTTTATTAAAGTTGCGATAATATGGAAACCTAGACACACGCAGGACCATGTGCTTCACAGACACATGTTGTCAACACCTGAGGTTCTAGAAATATATTTGTTCTGCAGTGGAATCTGCCTGCCTCATATTTACCCCAGATTACCCTAGTAATCTGTGCAGATTTCCTAAATACAGCTGGAATCAGCCAATTGCACAATTGCTTTGCATTTGGTTAGCTGTTGCAATGAAATAATGCGGGCTGTCATGTCAGATGTCCTTTTAAGGTCAGGCAAGTTGGCTCCAACCGCATTCTCATGTCAGCTTTAATTGTTTTTCTTCAAATGTTACATTCTGTTTGAAGTGATTGGGGGGGGGGGGGGGTCACTCCAGGATCCAAAGTGAACAGCATTTGCAGTAATGTTTAAGATGCACAGTATTTAGTAAACTAAGCGGTCAGTAGAATGTTGGGGTTACATTCTATTACTTACATACAGAACCTTGTTATTAATACACAGATCCCTGTATATATTGCACCCACCTAGACAGTCTGGCTCTGAGATGCAATATGTCAACTCCTCTTTTGACCTTTTTAAAGCAGCAAGGGGAAAATGTTATGAAGCATACTGACCAATAATTAATGTTTGACACAAATCAATACATGTATTTTTTTTGTGGGAGCAAGCAGTGGTTCTGACTGAAGTGTAAATTCAACAGAAAGTTTTTTAGCGTCAATTTAAGGTCTGAGAACTAATGGAGAGGCTGCTTTCCAAAGGTTGGTAAAGTAAAAGGATTTTTTGGCAATTAGTCTACTTTCTAGTAAAACCTCAAGTGAATGTTGTGTTTTTCAGTTGAATTCACACAAAATATCTCCATAAAATACCCTTATCTGTTGTTTTGTGTGTGTGTGTGTGTGTGTGTATGTGTATGTGTATATAGGCTGGAGGTGCGCTAAGTTGCATATGTATGGACCACATTACCCTGTCCAGCCCCCCTGCTATGCAGTGTGTCCCTGAATTAAATCAATGCTCATGACGCTACTACAGCTGTACTTTGAATGTCATCATTTCACATTTAATCATGGCTTTAGGGCTAATATGCTAATATGTCATTCACAATAGTGTTTTATTTCTAGTCTCAGGTTTTTTGTTTTGTTTTTGTGATGCCTCATCAATTTGGGACTAAGAACAGGACTGAAAGATTTTTATTTTACATTTTAGTGAGCAGCAATAAACAGCATGCATAATTTGATCCCAAAGGTAGAGCATTTACAGACAAAGCCCCTTTTTAATGTGACCTTTATTAAGGCAACAGAAAACCAAAGCATATGTTTGGAGGACTATCATATCTGCAATTAACTCCCTGAGTGCAGCCACAGTGACGATGGTATAAATGTTATACGTCCAAGTTATTTAGTGTTCGCATGACATGTCGAGACAGTTCTTTGCCAATCGGATGTTTTTTATACATTGAACTGTATGCTGGATATGATCCTATCTGACAGTTGTCATCTTGTTTATAACAGAGTGGAACTGATGAGCTCACAGAGACTTTGGGCAATTCTCTTACTGCTGGGGGTTTCCCTTGGGGTGGCAAAAGGATGGATGGACAAGGATACAGAAAAAAAGCCTGGCCAGACTTCAGGGAGATTTCAACATGAGGTAAGTCCTCTAAAGAGCACATTGAATGACTGATGTTTGATAATACAGTACTGTATGCATTTTTTTTTAGAACACCTCAAGATTTGTCATTTATATCCTTTTATATCCTTTATATGCCTACCTTCAGGAAAACTTGAGGGTGTGAGAATTTCAATATCCGGTCAGTAAGAAATAGTAGGCACTCATGTGTGCCAATGTTAGACCACTTTGTGCTTTAATTAGGCATCTTAAACAACTTCTATAACATGTCATGCATTTTAACATTTGTGGCTATGTGTTTCTTTTATCTTACTATTTTAAATTAATTGCATGTGTGGCCTATTAGTCATCAGTTAAATTAGGAAATCACTAATTTTGACATTTTTTCATTTACAGTGGTTTTGATTTCACATGCACAACAAATTCAAACAGAAGCAATGGGCTGTTCTAATACGTTCGCACACTAGTTCAAACATTTCTTTTGTTTAAGGTTTATACACAAAAAAACAAAAATTGGTGATGAAGGTTGAATAATAAATGTAATTCTCTGAACTCAAAATCATAAACTTAGTATCGGGAAGCCAGTTATTAATGTTACTTTGCATGCTTTTAATTTAAGCATATTGATTTAAGCTGTTTTATGAAATGCAGTTTTGTATTGTATTACGGTGATAGAATACTAGGATAGTGATAAAATAGTTAAAATGATTAAAGAAAACTGTTACATTTCTAAAATAAGTAGTATATGCACATCTAAAACACATTCTTCTAATCGCAATACTTGGAAGTCTTCTCAATAAACCATTTGTATTCTTTTCCATACCCTACTGTTTGGCTGTATGGTTTCTCCATTAAAATCACTTGGGCTTTACCAGCAGTACGTTCTGCTTTTAGAGTTGAGTACATTGATTTTCCTGGCTTTTCTGGGAGTTGGGTAAGAAGTATAACAGAATATTTGCTGCTAAGTGATCCATTGTTTCAGATTAATATACCTTGTTAGGAACATCTCTCAAAATGCAGCGAATGCACTGAAACATTTCACCCTGCAGAACAACACAAAAATCTCTTTGAATCATTGCCCATTTCTTAGTGCAATTAAGCGTATCAGCAGTGCATTACTGTGGGCTTGTCACTTGTGTGGAATTCCAAGTTGTTGATGATCTGGATATGTCGGTTTTTTTCAGACAGTTTTACAAGGGATCCGGGGGGAAAAACAAGGTTTGGCTTATTCAATTCCTGGAATATATCAAGGTGTTTTGTGCCTGTTAAGGAGCCAAGAGTTAAGTGCAGGATAGTTTGGTCGGTAATCTTTCCCACTTCTCGGTGGACTGACTTTTTAGGAAAGAAACTTCCTCTCACTGGCTGCTGTTGTGTATAAAACCTTTTGATGTGAACGTTAATTGCTTAATAGGATTTTAGTCGATATCTTTCAAAAGCACACTGGTTTGATTCCAAGGATATTAACAATGAACAGTTAAAAAATAGAAAAATAAAAACTATTAGATGTACTATATCAGAATAGGATTAGAAAATAGTGCACATAGTTGAAATAGTATACACAGTATTTAGTTACCTGTGTATATTATTTAGATATTCATTTACTTAATTATTTTATTTAGGTAATTTTGCTTTATATGATCATTTGCAACCATACCCCATTTAATTGCTGTAGTAAAATCGTGGCAAAGTGATGAAAACATTGTAAAGCATAATGAAAGCATTGTAAAGCATATAAAAAACATCCCAGATCTTTGATAAACTATGGTAAATGCATAGTATAACCATGGTGAAAAAGCATGATACCCTTTACAACTGCATAATCTGCATGCACATTTAACCTATTCTAAGGGATTGCTCCCTCGATGACAGTACTGAAAGGCCCTCTATACAGTAGCTGTCGCAGAGACTGCATTTGCACGCCACAATTTGGCTTTTGGGAGTCATCAGGTCTGCATCACTGCAATCCATCGCAATCTACTGACTTGACACTTTGTTTATTACCTGCTGTTCACGTAACCTCGAAATCACTCAAAAGAAGTAATGAAAGCTGTGTAAGTGTGCAGCTGTGCAATGAGTTGTAGTACTTTAGACATACCCTCTCCCAAATGTAATCTGAAATTGGTTGAATTAGCCACCTGAAAAAAAAAAAAAAAAAAGCAGTAAACATCTTGTGATTTTCCTGGTAATGCCTTCCTGCTTTGGGCTATAAAACAAATTAATGTTGCTTTTTGTTTTGTCTCTGTTTTTATAAACATGTGTTAAACTGTAAAAGAAGCATGGCATGACATAAATCTGTTCATACAGGGGAAGTCAAAGGTGTGTGTGTGTGTGTGTGTGTGTGTGTGTGTGTGTGTGTGTGTGTGTGTGTGTGTGTGTGTGTGTGTGTGTGTGTGTGTGTGTGTGTGTGTGTGTGTGTGTGTGTGTGTGTGTGTGTGCCAGGTGCTTCAGAGTTCAAATGTGAGGAATGTTTATCTGTAACTTCTGTGCTCATCCATTAATAATGCCCAGACTTCTTCAATTCCCAGTGACTTTTGAATCACAAAAGCCAGTGTCTGTTTTCATCTATGAACAATTGTGTTTGTCCACTGACTTCTGAAAATGAGATTTATTTGTCAGTTTGGAGATATGTATAAAAGCGCAGGTGTTATTTGCAACACATATTGCCCTCATTGTGTATAGGCATGCTTTTCCATTTGCATCTCAACTGATTGATCCAAGATGAATCATGCAGCTGGACCATGACCCAAAACACCCTTTCAGAGAGAAGATGGTGCAGCGCTTTATTGAATGTATGAGCCTCTCCCTCTCTCAAATTGAAATGCACACTTTGTGTCATTAGCCTGCGCTGTTTCTCAAACTCAGATGAATGCTAACCACTCTGTATTGGAGGTATAGCAATACAGCAATGGATGTTAAGAGGTCTGCTAGAAGTCCATATGTTTGGCTGCTATAGTTGTGATGGGCTTCCTTAGTGCTGCATGAGCATTGCAATGGGTACAGTACAGCACTGCAAGCATAAGCACTATGAAACCTCATAGAACTACAGCAACTAAACATATAGCGTTTGTGTGTGTGTTGATTGCAAATAAATAAATAAGTATTGTCACGCAGTGCTGAGCAGCTGATGCAATAGCTGCAGAATGCTTGGCATGCATTATCAGTCAGCTCTCTTTGGAGAAATGCATTGATCGAATGTTCTGGTCTGTCACTGGAGCCAATGGGGGGCAGCTTGAAGTCGTTGGTTTGCTGGGTGTACGATTTTGTATGTTTGGAACTAGTCTTAGGCGAGACAATTGCATTTCAAGAGCCGTCTTAGGTGTTATTTCTTTAATTTATATGTTGTCAGTTGATACAATACAGTGCTGTAATTGGTTCAGCCAAGACCTAATATAAGACTTTATTCACACTATCCCATGCTGTCAGGCAGTGAACAAAAGCGTTCAGTGGAATAATGCTATATATATATATATATATATATATATATATATATATATATATATATATATATATATATATATATATATATTAGCTCAAAGAGCCAGCTGCCCAACGTTTTGATATGTTGTACATATCTTTCTCAAGGGAGCCTGTGTTTGAATCAAAACATTGGAGGTATTTATAGGTTTTTATATATATATATATATATATATACAGTATGTGTGTGTGTGTGTGTGTGTGTGTGTGTTTAGTTGCTTTATTTCTATGAGGTTTCATAGTGCTTATGCTTGCACTGCTGTACTGTACCCAATGCAATGCTCATGCAGCACTAAGGAAACCCATCACAACTATAGCAGCCAATCCATTGCTGTATTGCTATACCTCCAATACAGAGCGATTAGCAGTCATCTGAGTTTGTGAAACAGCGCAGGCTAATGACACAAAGTGTGCATTTCAATTTGAGAGAGGGAGAGGCTCATACATTCAACAGAGCGCTGCACCTTCTTCTCTCTGAAAGGGTGTTTTGGATCATGGTCCAGCTGCATGATTCATCTTGGATCAATCAGTTGAGATGCAAATGGAAAAGCATGCCTATACACAATGAGGGCAATATGTGTTACAAATAACACCTGCGCTTTTATACATATCTCCAAACTGACACAAAAAAATAAATCTCATTTTCAGAGGTCAGTGGACAAACACAATTGTTCATAGATGAAAACAGACACTGGCTTTTGTGATTCAAGAGTCACTGGGAATTGAACAGGTCTGGGCATTATTAATGGATGAGCACATAAGTTTAGAGAGACATATTCATCACATTTTAACTCTGAAGCACTGGGCACGCGCACACACAAACACACACACACAGTAGCTGTTCTAAGCCATATTGAGGGCTAGAAGGTGGAATAAATGGAAACTGTAAGGTAACATAACATTTGTGGCCACTGCTATATACACTGTTGCATGCATATAACAAAATCTTGGTTCATCTTCCAAGCCACCTGCACTATGCCAGTCCATTCCAGCATGGAGTCTGTGATTATGAAACAATCTGCCCTCCAGATTGAAAAAGGCATGGCGCTTAAACTGTTCAATAAAATGTTTTTCTTTTTCTTTTCTTTTTTAATAACCTAAATAAACTAAAATAAAAGCTTCTTAGTAAAAACAAAAATCTGTAACAGATTTGACAGAACGTGTCAGAGTTGGGTTTGTTAATGCTTCAGGTTTTTAGACTTTGAATAGAAGACACTTGGGAGCTCGTTCACACTTGTTTCACAGTTTACAGCATTCTTCTTTTTCTTAAGTGGCAATGGAATATGTATTTTTATATCTGGTAGATGAGATAGAGGAAATAATGTGAAGAAGCAGATGTTGTATTATTAATAAGAATAATCACTGAATATCATTTACACATAGTGTGTTTCCTTTCACTTACTAATGATACAACATGTAATAATATTCCCTTATGGTCCTTCTGTGCAATTGAGATGGTTGACAGCCAGGTAGTACTCTCAATCTATTCAGAGAACGAAGAGAAAAGCAGTTCTGAGCTGTCTGTGTGGAGGATGTGTTGCACTCCTTCTTGCTAATGTGAATGCAAATCAGACTGAGCTGAGGTTTCAAATAACACAAAACTTGTACATGTACTGTATATGCATTAAATTACATTTACTTACAGAGTCTTTTGTTAAGAGGCTTGGTGGAACTTGAAGCAACCAAGTGAAGGTATATTTAACTGATTTGCCAGTTGATCCATATTAATTATTACAGTGCTCTCTCCTTATAAGGTGTACCTTTAAACCACAGAGTCAGTAATAAGATGGTATGGTCATGTCTCCCATTTACCCCATAATGCCATTACACTGGTACTTGCACTGTCTTCTACCTATGGCTCCAGACTACAGTGCTAAAAATGGGAAACACTATTATTATTATGTTAAATAATACAAAATTAAGGTATAGGTTTTCAAATTAATGCCTTTAGTCAAGTAGACAGTTTTTATGAATGTGCATTGATATCAATGAGTGTTTAAGATATGGATCTGGATTATTATAAATAATGCTGCTTGTGTTTATTAATATGGAAGAGGCACACCTTTGCATCATTAGATTACAGCAGTATGGTTTCCTTATGAGAGCTGCATTTACTGTCACATGGTTATTATCGGAATGTAGACCACAGACCAGACAGCATCGCAACTGTTGCAAGCACTGATATCATTTTATATGAAAGCACAACATGGTTAGAGACTGAAAGAGTAATCAGAACACAATGTGTATATTTGCCAGTATATCCTAGGCTTGAGGCTTTGTAATTGTTGAGTTTGTTTGTCCCTTTTTTAGTTGTACATGAAGAGAAAGCAGTTTTATCCTAGTATCTCTTCACAAATCTATAACCGACTGGAGTTTGATGGCTGGTACTATTTCTACTGACAATACAAAGCAAACCAAAAAAATATATTATTAAATTCCTGATTCAATTATAGCTGCAGTGAACTCGTCAGAGACGGGCAACCTAAGTGTGTATGTTTACAGTAATTTCATGCATCAAACTGTGAATCATATACCTCTCCAGGTAGATTCATAAAGGCACTGACAAACTCATCATTTTGGCACTCAATTATCCAAATTCTGTACGTGATGACAGGCAGTTTAGAGTGGAGAAGAATCGAACATTTCTCCCCTGCTCTATTCACAAAACATTTAATTAAACATTACATATGATCCCAGCTAACCTTTTTGGGCATATGGTCATGGTGTAATGAGGTTTGCCCGGTTGTGATGGGCAGGGTCCTGTTTATCGTGTGTTATTTTCTGTGTTGTTGTGATTGAACTATAAACGTGGTTAGGAATAAGAGATGGGGAGACTCCTATGTTATTCTAGTGACAAGACCATGATTTAGTGAAATGAGGCCCTTCGGAACAGCAGAAAGTAATACACGCAGGCAGTTTGTCAGCAGCATTTATCTGCGGCAGAAATCAGCCTAGTGGACAGAGGTAGTGCACTGAATAAATACAATCTACGGTGTAAAGCACAATCAGTTGTCCTTAAACAGATGTTTGACACAACTCTTGTGTTGTATAAGAGTCACCTTAACTTTAGAATCTAAATGCTGCCATCCTAAAACTGGCACACCTGTCCAATCGCAGACGCTCTCCTCTGTGTTTTAACTGTATTTTAATAATACTAATAAATCACCCTTGGGAAAACACTTAGCTAATATAGAGTAAGGGTGTCAGTGTTTTAGTCCACCAAAGATTTTAGATGGTGGAATAATGCTATATATATATATATATATATATATATATATATTATAAACTTTTTGCTAGTACAGGGAATGTATATACTGTAGCTGAGAACTTTTACCAAGAAGTTCCTGTGAGGAGGCGTTTGCCTTAACAGCTTTGTACCAAAACTAAAGTGCTTCCAATAAATTAGCTGTGGCCTTTAGACAAAATTTAAGTTCTGAAGATGTCACTACTTAAGGTTTTCTCTGAAATGTAGAAATCACATAACTGTGAAAACTATACAGAAGATATTAACAAATGTGTGTGTGTGTTTTTTTTTTTTTTTTTTTTTTTGGTAGATTCTTGGTCTCTCAGACTGATACCAATAAAACAGGCATTCTCTTACATTTACAGCACAGCGAAGTTGTTGGAACAAATGTACCGTAGTTTCTGAGCCTAGTGAAACCTACTTTTTTTAATCTCTGAATTTAATTATAAAACCTCCTGCTGATTTATAAATGAGATACTGTTGAAAGAAGCTTCAGTTTAATAACATGATTTAGTGATTACTCAAATATTCTCATTATATATCTTGCTATGTGAACTTTAAATGCCATTCAGGTATTACGGGCATCAAATACCTCTCCTCCAATTAATTTCAGAGCAGATTCTCCAAAGGATTACCATAATCTTTGAATAAAACAATCCGAAAGTCCAGATTCCTTATAATGCATCCCAGTGATGGGAGTGCATATGAATGGACAAATCTGCTTCCACCACTTATTAAACTGTTTTTATCTCATAAACCCCTTTTGGCTTGCGACTATATTTTTAGTGTTATAAATTGATTAACTTTGGCCTATGATCTGCTGGGGCTGCCCTATTTTTAAGCATGTCTTAGTTACATGGTTTTAACCTCTATTCATATCAACGATAGAGATATTTTTACACATACAATTTACTTTTACAATCCATTCAATCTGATATGATGTTTCCCTTAGATTGTGCTCCCAGGGATACTTTATTTTTGGTTCACACAAACAAAAAAACTAAAACAAAAAAATTCCCTTATTAACATGTAGTTTCCGCTTTGAAAGTCTATATTGAGAATTTGTTTTTGTATGCTTTATCCACACATCTCATATGTAAGATTTATAACATAAAGTACACAGGACCAACATTACAACATTGTTGAGATGCTGTAATAATGAGTCCT
The DNA here is from genome assembly GCF_902713425.1 of Acipenser ruthenus. NCBI lineage: Eukaryota > Metazoa > Chordata > Actinopteri > Acipenseriformes > Acipenseridae > Acipenser > Acipenser ruthenus. The sequence goes on from NC_081210.1 coordinate 27,529,502, forward strand.
GCCACTCCCTTAAACACTGTGTGAAGATAACTACAGGAAACAGGTAGATGGCAGGATCACTGCAAGCTGCTGAAAAGAGAGACTTGCATGTAGCTTGTAAACAACTACATTTACATAACTGATTTTGTGGCTAAAGACTTTAAAAAAAACATACAAATAAAGATGTCATTTATGTATTTATTTATCTGCCACTTTATTATATAGACCAAACAAATACAGCAGTCCTCACAGGGGTAGTTTACAGCCCAGTCCTGCTTATTAAAACCTAATAAATATATGCAATACATTAGAAAATATAGCCTGTGGTGCCTCTGTAGGAAATGAATGGGGAATAACTTTAGTTTGCTAGTGTTACAGCAGAGAAGAGCGAGAGCCCAAAACCATTTTTTTAGTTGCTCTTTAAAAAAAATAATTCAGTACCAATTACCTCAGTGCTGTGCAAAACAAACAATCGATGCTGTAATGCCAAGTACTGCATAATTCAAACTGAATTGGAAAAAAGTGCAAATGCAGTATCATCTTTCACAAACAGAGGTCAGTAGGGACAATGGTCACACTGCCGTATTCATACCCATGTAGTTAAATGTATTTCTTTGTGCTATCAAAGTTTTGTGTGTGGAAGTGTATGTGTGTGTTCTCTAAATCTGGGACTGTTATTGACTAAATTACTACAGACTGTGCATACGGTTGTGTTTGTGTTAGGCGTTACTAATGTCACCGCAGCATGTAATCCTGGACTTGATTCATAAATCATTTTTATCAACATCGCTATGATCCATTATCTGTTCACTGGTGGAGAAAAGCCTTTCTGACTATCTGCCGGTCCCCTTGTCATGCTTGTCCTATTCCTGCCTCTCATTTCTTCAACCTGTTTTCTGTTGTCTGTTTCTTGACTACATGTCTTCTGGATGCCATTCAGTGGTGATGAACAGCCCTGTCCACTAGGTGTCTGTTTTTACTGGGTCATGTCCAAACAATTTTGCTGCACGTTTTAAGTGTTTCACCTCTTTAGCTTTGCTCCCATTATATAATGACAACGTTTTAGTGTGCCTGCTTGGTACTCATGTGTTTAAATTTCTAATTAACACAGATCTAGAACGTGTTGCATAGCAATTTACAATTTATGGTAATTTTCAAGAAGTAATCCCAAACGTATCACTACCTAAAACACAATTGAGCTTAATGGGTGCAAATATTTGCACTTCCCACATACAGTAACTGTCAGACTGGCACCGAAAAAAATCATGTTAATTTAAAGGCAAAACATTTTTTGTGATAAATGTGCAATGTAATGTACTAAAAGTGTATGCAGTGTTTGATTACGGACTACCTAATATATGGTAGTTAAATAATAGTGCTAATCAGGGTCTATGAAATCAGACTATGGTGTCTAACTCTGAGTTTCTTGAAAATGTCACTGGATATACAGTAAGAAGATTTTCAATTATTATACAATCACTGCTGTGTTTGAATTGTCATACTGTAATATCCACATATGCATTGCAGTATCTGTTTAAGGTTTGTCTTGCAGTGGGCATTATAAGGAACCGTTCAGTACAATATTAGTGTGGTTCATTATTGTGTTGTATCTAAAAGAAAACTAAAGTTTCCTCTAACTTTTATTAAGGGCTCGAGCTTTATTCATGAATTAACAAGAATGTTACTAATAATGAAATACATTTTTTAAATTCTAATTTCCCCCAAACCATTGAATCACATATTTGATTAGACCTGTGAGCAGTCATTGCTGAATGAACTCAATACCCAAACCTCTTGATAGGAGTGTAGTAGAAGTGTAATACATGTCTCTGGCACTCAGTCTAATGACAGAATGAATGGTAAATCACCATGACCGCTAATGGACTATCCTCTAAGTAGACAGCGTATTTTATTGTCTATATAGCAGGTGTAAGAGAAAGTGGTGGGTATCGCAGATCAACATCCAGTATGCATACTGAGTTAATGCATGTATATAACACATTTCTTTTGAGCCTCGTGATGCTTATCTGTTGTATCTGTTTTTTCTTGCAGCAAAGTGAAAGACCAGATGTAACAACTAGCAAAGGTAAGCAACTTTTTTAAAAATCCATGCCAGTTATGTTGGGCGGACTCACTGATTTCCAACTGCAATATTTCTGGATCGCAAATGTGTCCATATTCCAAATTTGGGAAACCGTATTTTTCACATTGAAGCACGGTGCATATATCCAGGCCACTTGAGTTGTACACAGTATGTGGAAGTGAACTGCAATTCCAATACAGTGCTTGTAGATCCCTGAAGAACATGTGAGGTAGTAGTAGTTCAGTGGCTTTATGGGTTAAGTTGCTTTGAACTCCCACTCTGTTTTGCAATTGATCTTTATTCCAGCCCATTCATCATGCCACAGCAGTCTAAGTTGGATCGAAGTACTTGTCTTCTCCACCCATCCGCTTCCTCAGTTACAGATTGTGTGTCCTGTGAGCAACACGGAGAATTAGCGTAGATCTCCACAGGTGGAGTCGTATTACTAAATCTATAACACAGGACATTAACTAAGTGTTGTGGAAAAATTGGCTTACACTAAATCAAAGTAAAAAAAAAAATAAGGTCCCTTAAAACAGCATTTCAACAGAATTAAAGGTTGAAGGGAGAATTTTGTTACACTACCGTATTTAGAAGTAAGGGCATTTATTTTTGTTGAAGCCTTTAACACCTGGGGGGCAGCACATCCCTTTTGTAATGCTTCATCTAACATTATAAGTCGAGAGGGTTCTCTTTAAAAAGTTATCTGAGTTACACAAGACTACCAAGCAGTGATTATAACCGTATCTCGTATTGACTTTCTGGCTAGGCAACAGACATCAGTATTACAGACCATAACATTGGTACATGCCTCAAAATACAGGTAAACTAACTACATTGAATTATACTGTAGTTAGAATAATCTAACATGTACTACCTTACATGCCCGTAACACAAATCTGTGAATGAGGATGGGGCTCCTTACATTAACAACATGTATTAAACAAAGTTATTTTTCGATCATGTGATTTTATTGTTAGATGACGTATTAAAATAACGTAAGAAAGGTAAAATTACAATGCAGCTACGGCCTTAAAGATGCAGTACCTCAAAGAATTGTTTAGAGTAATGTAAATAAATGAATGAAATCATTCCCAGTAGATCATCGGGCTTCTGTTTCTATTGGTGCATAAAAGGCTGTCCAGTCATATAAGATATATTTTTTTCAAGCTTTATATCATCCTTTCTTACCAGCACTGCTTATGCTTTGGTAATATGAAGTTTTGTATGTTTTTTCCTGAGGTTGGTCACATTAATCAACATGCCCTAGTTTAGTCTTGGGAGTGAGCGATTTACCAGTGCAGTTTCTGTGAAGTTTGCATGATACATGTAACTAGTACACAATAACAGCAAGCAATTTGTGAGATGACTTTAGTTGACATGGATCTAAAATAAATCTGTGACATTTAAAGGCTGTAGATGCATTTCAAAATTTCTCAATGGTCATGTGTTTTATTTTCATCTGTTTGTAAGTACAGTAATTGGACACATACCATTGCAGCAGATGTTTATTTTGTAGGTGCGGCATGTTTTTATCACTAAGGTATAGTCTGAAGTGTTTGATTGTACAAGATTACTGTTCTACAAACTCTTACACCATAATGGTTACATTATGGTTTCTATAATATGACAAACATCATTTGCATTTATTTAAAGAGTCAACAGTACCACTCTGTTAGATGCTTTTCCAAAATAGAATTACCATGCATAGTCCCTGACTCCATTTAAATGGGCATCCAGATTTGCATGTATTAATAATGCACACTTCTGTGAGGGAAAATACATTTAAGTGGAAGCATCATGCATTCCCAGTTGGGACATCCAAAAAAAAAAATGTGTATGATTAATAAATGAAAATCCCAATATCCATTTAAAGTATTACATGAACTGATGAGGTTATAAAATGCCAAGCCATAAGTAAGCAGATTTCTCATCATTGCTTTCTAAAGGCTATTTTTAGTGTGTAGGAGTTTGTAGAGATCATTTGAAAAATATATTACTTGTCACTGCTTGTAATGCACCATTGCATGCAAATCTCATTGAAAGCAAGACTGACCTTGAGCTAGAATGCCGTGAGGTTTGCAGGTTATTGCATTTAAAAAAAGACACTGGTTTTTAAAAGTGGTTCAATTTAATTGTAAGCTTTAATTCACATTTTAAAGTGCACAATCCATCTAGATCAAGGCTATGTACTGCACATACAAGAGCTCCTAGTTTGTCAGCTTGCCCACACCAAATTTCTCAATACTAGATTAACACTGGAAGTTATGCTAAATGGGAAGTAATTATCTTTTCAAATCAATATGTAAAAATGTACATAAATACTTCCTTCTACACATGACAGACGTTAACATCCAACACGTTGAGACATTATTGAAAACCCTGCCCCAGGTTATATGCTGTAATCTTTGTGGTGCTGTCCATGGTGCTGATCTTCTGCAGTTGTCCATTTTAGATGAGTCGGAATTCACAACGTCTTGCACATCAAAGAGCGCTCTGGTTTGTGACAAACATGTCTTTCAAAAGCAAAAGTTTTTAAACTTGCTGCACTGTGTTTTTGAAGCACAGGATGGCAGGCTATCGCATGCAGTTATGTATTGATACATTCACAATGCATTTAGCATGAAACCCACATTCGATTACAATGTAATTACAGCGAAGTTAAGGGAGTAATGTAACGTGTGACCAACCCTAAAGTTGTTGGTTTTGCGACGGAGCATTTAGTGCACAAACCCGTAATGACTTGCAGATGTACTTCTGTTGGTATTAATGGTCATATTTGTCATGAGCAATTAAAACATAAAATATGCACAATTTAGCACTGGTTTACTGTAGTGGAAATGAGCATCCAATCATTGAACAGTATGTTGGGGCTGTGTAGTATATTTTTTTGTTAGCGTATAATTCATGCTTTTGAAAGATGCCAGATTTGACAGCAGTAGCCATTAACGAGGTCTCTTCAGAGCTGTGGTAGAGCAGCTGCAGTGTAACCATTCCAACACAGTCCTGCCAATGTGCCATAAACACAGACCCAGTCCTAGTATACTGGATTACTGAACTAGGGAGTTCAGACCCTGGTAAATAGGTTTTCCTCTCCTCTAGCTCCAACTACTACACCTACTGACACTTTATTTGTATTTAACATATATTTATCTAGGTTAAAAACAATCAAACCTATTGAATGCAAAGATTTTTCAAAGGTAACCTGGTTACAGCTTTAAAAACATATGCTGTATCTTAAACAACTGGCCTAAAACATAAATACAATTCAGCAAAAAGAGATTTCAATTTGTTTTTGAATTTCTGTTATCCATGTGCTCTGATCGGATCAGGGCAGGATTACTGTAGCAGTGGCCTTATTGTTCAAATTCCTGGCGCCTGGTCATTTCAAAGACATACCCAAACAAGGGGACTTGTATTTTGAATTATATAATAACACTGCCACAAGGTGCAATGAAAGCTGAGACCCCTGGCATAATTGAGAGGCAGCCAGAGATGTCCCCATTGGCTCAGAGTACAGTTTTGAAATGAGGACGTTGGTCCACTAGGAATTGGGTTTGCGATCATCAACATTTTTACAAAGGCTGTCAGATCAAACTCCAAAGGCGGGCTGGATTCAAAACGGCTGTCTAGAGGTGAAAAGCTTGCATTTGTAATCCCACCCTGACAAGCGCCCTGCAGAGTGGCATTGTGATCTCATTTAGCTCATATAATATTCTCTTCTATCACCAAGGTTTTAGAAGGGCTTAGAAGATCAGGATGTTATCCAGCCAGGTTTTCAATGGCAGTTTGTCACTCTGTAAAGGACGCAGGTTATTAGCATAGCCCTGTGGGAAGTGACAGTATGAATCAGACGCTTTCAAGTCGGGTTATTTAATTCAGTAAACACACTCACTGTGAAATGTTTGCATCAGTGTTGGCCCAAACCTGATTGTTTTTTTTACATTTTTTTTTTATTCATTACTTCTCCAGATACTCACTCAAATAATGTTGACATTTTGTCCAGTTCATGGTTTTAATGAAGTGATATAACAGCTCTAAGTGATTCCTGTAGCATCCCACAGCTTGAATGACAGCTTCATGATTTCGCTTTGAATGGAGGTTTTGTTACAGATCAGAATTTCAATGCGAGTGAATGTAGATCCCATCAGTTTCAGACAGACCGCTTATCCTTGTAAAAAGTGTGAGACAAGCGATATGATGGCTCTTTTCAAATAAATAATGTAATACTCCATCGTCAAGCTTCAACATATGGGAATCTCAAAGCTTTGGTAGCGATACCAATAAACGTTGTCTCTTATTTTCTGTTGTCTAGCTTGTATTTCCCATTAAAACTGACTCTCGACCAGCTGGAGCAGTTTTCTTTGATGAGTTCTATAAGATCTGATTTGATTTTACAGGATGACAAATTGCCCCCACAAGGATGTGGCTCTGCTTCAGGCTAAAATGATGTCACCAAAAAATACAGAGGACCTTGTCTATTGTGACTTTTTCTGCCTTCAATAAACTGTGTAACAGAACTGAGTTCACTACTGAACAGGCTCAGTCTGCAAGGGGCTGGACTGTCAGCTGTGAACAGGTTAAAGTTGAGTAAAAGTAGGTTGAACATATGGATGGTCACAATGTATGTAGACATTGTTGTGAGAGAGAGAGAGAGAGGCATGCATTGTTTTTCCAAATAAATACCCAGAGTTGTGTTTGATCTAACTAACAATGCCTTCCTAATTACATTTTATTCATATGCATTCTTCATTCTGTCATTAAATGGGGAGTTTTTCCTGCTCACCTCTGAGTTAATTCCTCTTGCCAGCCCTGACCTATGTTGTGGCAATGATTACCATGTATGTTAATTGCATGTGACAGAAAGTTAAATATTTGCTGTAGAAAGTGATTCCTTTGTGGTCTCTGGCAAGGTGATTTACTGGTAATTAACCAGTGTGACATAGAGCTCTTTCACAGGACTGCGTTTGTTTGTCAACAGTGTTTTAGCAGGTAGCACCACCAGTTTGGGGAATTTTATAATGGCTTTATTGTTTTTAAGGAGAATTGAATTTTAATGTTTCTTGAATAGATTCTACAGACATACCAGGTTATTGAACTCAGGTGTCATACCGAGTCACAATATGAGAAGCTTCCAGGTGAATGTATCAGTGCGGCATCCATTACATTCACCCACTTACTATGGATCCAATCATACAGGTGTCACTGTAAACAATAAAAGCACACAGGTTACAAAGAAAGCAGGGGTGTTTATCAGAGGGAAGGAACATTGCCTCCATCCGAAAGAAAGACCCTCATTTTACCAGGTGTATCCTCATCTGGTATATTCCTTGAGACAAAGTATTTCAGATGAAACTCTGCTGAATTCCATAAACTAGTACTGTATTTCCAAAGATTCTTCACTTTGACTATTCAAAAGGAGTGTTTATCTGAAAAACAAAAATCTTTTTTTTCTCTCTCTCTCTCCAGCTTTCGCTAGTGCTTTAGATTTGTATGTGTTCACAGGTTTTACTTGGAAAACCATTACCTAACAATAATAGTTTTTTAAGCTTTAAAATGTATCCTACTTTAAGACACACAGGCCACTGAACACAGGCTTCTTGTTGATGGCTTTACCTGCATCCCTCTATTAAACACAGCACACTGCTCTTATAGAGAAGATATTGATTTGTCAAGCTCTAGATTTTTTTTTAACCTCAAAATCCCAATCAAGGATTGCTACAGTAAACATTCCGCAGATGATAGTATGACGTATGTTAGAAATATGTGCTGGCGATGTCTGACGATATTTATTCAAGCTATTGTGTTTTTGCTTCTGACTTCTATAAAGCTGCATTTGGCAATGTGACTGCGTGTCCTCCTGTCATATGGGATTCAAACGCAGTCCTTGCTGTTGCGAGACCCCCTGCAGAACAGGTGCCAGAAGGATTTATTCTGGTCTGTGAAGAGGTACACTTTTATGTATACAAATGTGAAGGGAGAAATCAAGACGACAGTATGTCATTGAAAATAGCTCCTAATAAAACAAAGTGATAAGACGTATCAGAGCATGCTTTGAAGGGGCTGTGATTGTGTTGTTTTTTTTGTTCTTCCCCTGTGAATTCAGCTAGACACAGGATTCATATTTCAAGTTCTTTTTCTTGCTTTCTTGCACTGATAAAGCAGTGTCTATCCGCTGGTTACTCAAACAAGGTTCAAGCAAACATACAGCATCTTGCTGCAGAATCCTTGTTGACCGCCACAAGCTTTCTATTGGTTGTAATGAGTGATGCAATTGGTGGTTAACAAACAGTGATTGATGGGCCATTGCAGATAGCACACTGTATTGCATTGCAGAACTGCATTCCTGCTTGAACATGTACACAATATAAAGATCACCCACTTGTATCTGATGTGTGTGTGGGTGTGTGTATAATATATATATATATATATATATATATATATATATATATGGACCATATGTATGAGCTGCAACACACTGACACAAACAAAATATTTTCATGGATCTTTTTATACAGGATAAAAGTGCCTTAACCCCTTCTCTCCAATATTTGCAATGATAAAACACAATCTCTAGTATACAGCTTGTTATACATTGTGCAACCACGTCTGGTGCATTGTTAACAAACAAAAGACTCAACAGTACTGTATACAGTACATTTTTAACAAGAGCCTCCGGTTCTGAGGTGAACTGGCAGTTAGATTTAAAGAAGGAACAGCAGGGTGCTGTGGAGTGCAGGAACCCATTCAGGGATTATTTATTTATTTCTTAGCAGATGCCCTTATCCAGGGCAGGATTGCAGTGGAGCTCACAGATACTGTACTGTACTGTGGAGCTCCAGGACTGCGGCATTGTTATCTACTACAGTGTTTTGGAACTTCTAAACTGAAGTGTCGTCCCCCCCCCCCCCCCTTCCTTTTAATTTAGTGTTGAAATAAGTAGGCTAGGAAAGTAAAAAGCAAAAGGGAGGTACATAAAAAAAGAAATGCTGCATGTCTGTAGAAGCAGAAGCAGCAAGCATCCTTGCCACCCTACATTTCTGTATTGTGTCGTGTCATGACTCATTATTGACATTTTAAAAGACTTCATTATGACAGATGCTGAAGTTGTGGTGGGAGGATGATGATAAGGAGGAGGAGGCAGGGAGGGGGAGGGTGCTCTCTGTAGGAGGACAAACTGTTATTTTATTGCCTGGCCTGAGAAAATCCAGGACACTATTCCTTTGTGGTAAGTCATGGTCAATTATATGCAACCTGATTTGACAATTTGACAGACTATCAGTGTGTGTAAGAGTGGGTCGTTTCTGTGGGGAGATTTGAATAGTTAACCTTAAAATAGGTAATTTGCATTCGAGGCTCTGCGAAAGACTACGCTTAAAGGAACAGATCACTGGTTACATTGATTCCTGATGGCACCTTCCATTTTAATAACTTATTTTCCTTCTTAAGAAAGATTTCATGCAAATCAATAAGTCATCAAATCATCTGCAGCATACGGATGGGGGGAAGTCTTACTACTAAGGAAAGGACGTACACACCTTCATATCTAAACAAAACCATTGATTTCAAGGGTTTCCAAGAGACATGTCTCTTGATGAGTGAATATTGTCCTAACTGCTGGAATATGTGTTAATAGAGAAATGCAGAGAAAATCGATGTTAAAGTGAATGGCACGTCTAGTTCAGCAGTGTGGAGTAGTGGTTAGGGCTCTGGACTCCTGACTGGAGTGTTCATGGGTTCAATCCCAGGTGGGGGGACACTGCTGTTGTACCCTTGAGCAAGGTACTTTACCTAGCTTGCTCCAGTAAAAACCCAACTGTATAAATGGGTAATTGTATGTGAAAAATAATGTGATATCTTGTAACAATTGTAAGTCGCCCTGGATAAGGGTGTCTGCTAAGAAATATAATAATAATAATAATAATAATAATAATAATAATAATAATAATAATATATCTTAGTAGCCTTCACCGCAATGATAATTAAATAACCTGTAAGTAAGGGCAGGTTCATGCTAGTCGTCAAGCCTGCAGACCTCGTGCTAAAAAGAAACGTTGTTATGTAGTCCAATTAGACATTTGATCGTGCCTTTGTGTAACTTTATTGTTAAATTTGAGCAAATCAGTAAATATTTAGATATCTCCCAAATATTTATGATTTATATTGCTGCATTTAACTTTAGCTCTAGTGTTTTTTTTTGTTTTTTTTTACAGTGCACTGTGTATGTTTTGAGTGCTTACAGGGATTGCTGAACTACCCACATCAAGAGTCATAAAATATAAAAAGTGTCATGTTTCATGGGAGTATGGTGCAAGCACGCCCTTGGTTTTTCTATCCCATCACATCCAGAGGTTTAAAGCAAGCTCTACCGGAGAGCTGCTGAGATTGGGAGTTAGATGAGAATAAAGAGGAGGACACTGCTAGGGGGTTATCTTTGAGGATATCAAGGAGATTATAACAGCTGCTTTTATAACCAATTGCACGCCTCACTGCAGAGCATTGCTTTTAGGGATGACAGAGCGGCTCCATCGCTCATGATTGTGAATGATATCAAACTCAGATGAAATCGTCAAAGAAAAAAGAATAGCTGTATCAGAAATCATTTATTATATCATGTATTCTCCTCTCTCTCTCTCTACCAACGTTGCATATATATATATATATATATATATATATATATATATATATATATATATATATATATATTTTTTTTTTGTAAAAGCCATTATATAAGGATAGCGCTGCCATAATAAAAATGTAATCATAGTGAAGATCATCTTAAGTTAGTGTTGCTACTGCCTTCCAGTTACTACAGGTCACATCTTACCCTGAGCCTAACGTTGGCAAGGAATCCTGAAAAGCTATTTCATCCATCATTAGAGTTACTCGTACTGCTGAAATCTTGCAGCATCTACTAAAACTGCCAAGCAGCATACATGGGGGCACCTTTTTGTAAATCAAACTGAACAGAAGTTTTACTAGGAAAAGGAATGCCTTAATAAATAACCCAAGTCAACCATTCACTATGGCTAATGATCTTTAGATAAGCCATTAAGGAGAGTAAAAGTGCTGGGAGTCACTTAATTATACCCTACGTTTGGGTGTTCTAAAAATGCAGAAATATAACTTAATAGAATGAGAATTTATTATGGGCTGGATCTGTCAGATGGCTTTTGATCTAAAACTCTGTCTGCAACCACGCCGTTTTGATAAATGTTTCAGTGCCTTGGAGGGCGATTCGGAATAGATTCAAGGGCATTTCAAGTGTCATTCCTTTTCTTTCTTAAGGGTATTTAACCCCTATATTTAAAACAGACCATCTTATTTTAATTAATGTTTGCACGGAGTATACTGTATATAATATGTAACAAAATAATGTGGCGGTCACCATATTCATTGTAAACTACAGAATCCCTCCTGTACTGTATATCCAATGTTGTTTCATCACTTAATTAACACCTTCCTTTCATAGCCCCCTGCCCAGATTTTAACCAGACTCCAATGGGTGGCTCTGGGAACATGACAGAATCGAATTTACTGTTAGTGTTCTATAAATCATTTTGATGGATTACACTTTTTCTCCAAAGAAGCTTTATTATCTTAAGAGGTTGCTCGACACCACGGTACTTGCCTGCGCTCGTATTGCACTTAACGTTATTTACTACAGACAAGAGGGTTTCTTAGGTACATGTTTGGTTTTATTTATTTATTTATGTGCTTCCTGCTTTTAACTTTGGTTGCATGGCATTTGTGGGAGATTGAGAGAGAATGAGAGAATATGGGGGGGGGGGGGGGGGGGGCTCACTCTGCCACAGTAATGGAGCTAACGGCATTATTCCAGTGGACAGCTTGCTGATCCACGGAGCGTAAAACAACTCTTATTCAAACTTTATGATTCAAGAGACTGCCGTTTCTCCCTCACAGCATATAAAGTATGTGTCACTTGCCTGTGCACTTACTTTAACCCTGGTTTCTGATGAATTATAAATGATAGACAATGTCAGAATTTGCTTTTAGTGCTCCCGTGTGAATGGTTGTGTGGCTGTACTGGATTGGCAGCCATAATATCAGTGTCTGAAGCCACTGGCTGGAAAATGTAGTGTAGCTGTTGCTAAACAACCTCTCAGGGATGTCTTTGGCTTTTTTTGTACAGTATATGAAACATTTACATAAACTATTTTTGTTCCAGGTAACTAAATAAAGTAATGTCATGCACTATTATTATTATTATTTATTATTATTATTATTATTATTATTATTATTATTACAATTTCATGGTTCAGCTTGTCTTTTCCTTTAAATCACACACCCCCCCAAAGAAAAGAAAAGGAGCTGAACTAAGCAAGACAAGCTTAATGTACTGTATAGAATGCAGATTTAGCAATGGGTGGCCTATTCAATGAGGGTGTTTTAAGTAGAATTAGCCTAGTTTCAAGTTCAGCCAAGAGCGGCCAGCATTACCTGTTATTGATACAGTAACGGTAATGAAAGGATTTTGACCAAGCTGCTTGTATAAAAGAAAGCACAAACCAGAAAACTCTTTCATTGGCCTCTGTATATGCAGTTTGGTCAATTGCCAGCTGGAATTACAGGATTTGTACAAACTAAGTGATTTTGCAAGGGGGGAGAAGCTAAATAGCTTTTGCTGTTCCACATGATTTGTGCATTTGGTACAGCAAAAGAGGAAATTGATTATCTTTCACTCTCGAGCCTCTGTTTTATGTGCCAGACAGACCGTTATCTAATGGGTTTAGACTACAGGTTTAGAATCTGTCAGACATTACTGCAGTTTTAGGGATTCTAATAAACAAGGCATCCAACGTTTTCTATTAAACGTGCGTTTAAAAGAAAATAATCGAACTTAAAGATTGACACTAAAGCGTGAAGTGAGGAATGATTTTTGGCATCTGCATTTATCAAGAAGATGGAGATCATTTCCCAAACCTCATCATGTTGTCAAGTGTGCAGATTGCAGATTTCTGTGCTTTAAAATTACTTTTATAAAATGACACAATGAGCTACATTCTGTCGGTAAAACACTGGTTATAGGGCAGTACCTTGGTCATTGACCCTGTCTGTGTGGTAGCTCATACTGTCTCTTTCTGACATGGTCCTCTACCAAATGGTCATGCCCTTTAACCAGTGTTAACCCTTTATACAGGGTTCTGTTGCTTAATTATAGTATTTGATCAATCTGTCATGCTGTATTGTTTTAGAATTTTGTCACATCTTGATTTGTATGTGCAGCGGGCATTGTTGTGAGATACACTGCCGTTACGGATTCTGTCCTGTCCCCTGTCAGTGAGATGAGAAGCGGTTTAAAAGCTGTAAAACCAAGACTGCAGATGAGCCTGCCTCTTTTGCATTGTGGTTAAGATGCTTGCTTGCAGTTCGCTCCCAGTGTCTGCCCTGTTACACATGCAGGACTTCAGTACTGAGGTTTTGTGTAAAATGTTTTGTGGGTCTTTTAAAGATTAAGTAGTGGGGTTTTGAAAAATATAGAGCTACACGTCCCCACGCTTTGCTACAGATGTTTAACGTACCTGTAATTTTTCTTTTCATTGTTAACATCCTGACCACTTTTTACACTTCATAATGGCTGCTCTAGTGCACTGGGGTTTGAGATCTGTCTTCTAAATCACTGCAGAAGAGCTATTTAAAAATTTAAAAAATCTTTTTAGTGATTCAAGAAAATCATTATGTGCTTGATAAAAAATAAATAAATAACAATAATAATAGATGTATAATTCTGTAGTCATGTTTTCGAGAAAGGTTACATACTGTGCCAATGCAGTGTCCTCTATTATGTTGTTACCTTCTTAAAGCATTCATCCTAAATCCTTAACAGAGCATTTTTTGTGCTATTCTTTGGGATGATTTTCTCAAGATGGAAAGATTTAATCCTGGATCTGCGCTTTTGTGTTTCATACAAACCATAATTCTCTCATGGTGATCTACTATAATGTATTTAAACGCATATCCATAATGCAGTGTGATCTGATTGAGAGTGAATACTTTCTTCTGTGTCCTTTTTATGAACTTTTCTTTTAGTTTCTCACTTTATTTGCACACAACTTTAGTGATGCATTTGTAAACTTTAAACACATCAATATGGTTCAGTATTTTACAGTCTGTAGTTGATTATGCTGACACGCTCAGTATTGCCTTTCTTGAACACAAGGGTTGCTGTAAAATGTAATCGTTATCAACTACTGGATGCCATAACAAGACCCAAATAAGCAGTACACTAAGGGGGTTCTATATAGATTGCATACTACTAATGCTAGTACTGCATAGGGTTGTGTTACTAAATGAAGATGAGAGAATTGTGCAGTTCTAGTGTACAAAAGATTAATAGAACATATGCATGACACTTATCTTGAAAGGTCTTCTTGCAGGGAAAAAACAAACCTGTCTAGGTGCTTAACAGGTTCAAGAAATTCTTTCTTTGCTTACATACTGTCTATGATCTGTGGAGAATCATAGTGTGTCCTGTACATCATGAATGAATTGCTTTAAATAAACCTTGTGCCCTAGGCTTGTGCCATGCGGCTCTGAAAAATCAAAGCAACGCTATCAAACCAGCACGTAAATATGAGCGCATCAGTGCATCTGTCCATTTCAGGGCTGCTCCCGGGGCAGGGAAGGTAGAATTGTTCCCCCTGATCTGATGCAGGATCGATGCATCAAAGATCAATAACAACAAAAAAAGAGAGAGACAGAAAAGGGGATATTCAGGGGCAAGATGGTCCAGTGGGTTAACACACAAGCTCCTCTGGAAGCCTTGGCTTTACCTGGTTTTAATCTAGTTTAGGTCACTGATGACATGTGTTTGGTGGCCTCATCCTAGACCTCAACATAACACTAAACCGCCACCAAATACGACACAACTGTTGCAATTGTCAGTGTCTGCTGGAGAGAATCCCAGGACTGAATGTGAAGGGCTGTTGTTCAGTGCATTGGCAGAATCTTGTATTATTTATTTAGCTTTGTACACACTATGCCTGGCTATAGCCAATGTTATTGTCCCTCGCCTTTCATGACCATCATTGGTCATTCTATATTTTTTTTAATGGGTTTTTGCATGAGGACCCCAGTAAATGCGTCAAGTGTGCAGATTGGTCATTTTGCACTTTTCCCATGGTCATACTACGGATTCACAGTACCATGGTTTGCCATGCTTTTAAATTTGCTCTCTGGACTTTACAATGCTCACCTTTGCTTTACCATGCTTTCACTGTGCTTTATTACACTTTGTAACGTTTTTACCTCTTTTATAAGGGCAGTAACGCCAGTCCAGTTTCTTGTGGAGGTTGTGTTTGTACAGTGATTGTTGATAATCTGAGTAATATAAGTAATTGCCTATCATCCAGCTTTAATTGAAACAACATTGAACGCCAAAATGCGAGGGAAGCATGGGGAATTAAATGTGGGGGAAGCATGAGAAATTAATCCTACCGTAAAACTGAAGCAAAAAAAATGAATTGTGTATACTGTTTGTCTATTCTTACACTCAACATTTATTTTAAACTAATTAGTTTGTTTAATTAGTTTTCATCAGGCATGAAGATGTTAGCATTCTCTTGTACATTCTATTTAATTTCAGTTGATCTCGAGAGCCATAGTTTCCGACTATTAGCCTCCTCTCCAGTCTATATATATATATATATATATATATATATATATATATATATATATAAATGCATTGTTAAAGTTTAAAAAAAAAAAAAAAAACTTTAGTCATTTTAGCGTTATGTTAACAACCTGGACAGGTCTATTTTTCTCAATATAATTAGTGTTGCAGACTGTGGCTTTCTTGCATGTTGATCAGTTTTTAACCAAGGTAAATGGCTTTTTCTTTATGAGTGATAAATGAAACGCATTATATCTGTTTCAGGCAGAGCCGTGTGAGCTCATAAATAGCGCAGGCAGTTAGCGCCCAGTTTCACCTGATTACCTTTTCCATTACCATTCTTTATAATCTTGGTGGGAGAGGGAAGTCATTGGGTTTTAATAACACGCAGGGAATGTGGATATGAGGCTTATTTAATCAGTCAGCTCTGTGCAAATTCTGTGTTGATCTTGGAAGGTTTGATGACCTTTCAGCTTGGGATACCTTGTAAAATACATTTGCACTGCAAGATATTTTTATTGTCATTAATACTGAACATTTTTATTTGTTTCTGTAGGCAACTTGAGTAGTCTACTATTCATAATCAAGGTATATGCATCATACTATTTACAAATATAGCTTTTTAAGAGCAATAGACAACTTAGGAAATGTGTACTACATAATACACTATTCTACTAAAATAATTAGGACCTGTCTCCCTAATTGCATTTGGCAAATTCAACTTATGATGTTATGTGGCATGTGATCCCTGCAGCACTATAAAACTGAGCGAGCAGCATAATGTCTGCCACATATGAGGAAATGTAAAGACCTAACCGCATTCGAGACCACAGCTGGACAGTCATGTTGGTAGGCTTCTCTAAGACACATGTCATCTTCATGAGACTGTATGATCAATGGCAATCAGGGAAAAGGGTAGCCCAACCCAATTTATTAGGTACAGGTCCTCATTAAGTGGCTAAGCATTGTATGTATAAACGCAGTTTGTGAACATTTAATGAAAGCTTAACTTTTCCTACAGTACTGGAAAGAATTCAGCTTCATCCTAACAGAGAGTAGGTAGGCACTGAGTAGGTAGACATCTGCCTTCTAGGCTCAACACTATTGATATTCAGAAAAAGCAGGGCCGTCAGAAGTAATTTACCAGACTACATCACTAAGAAAACGCCTGACTTGATTTGTTTAGAGGTAATTAGGTTCAGCTGTTAAACTATATAAAGTAACCTGTGACGCGATGCAACCTGAGCTGGAGTGTCACGAGTGCAGAACATCAAACTTAAGTAACCGACCTCAAGAAAAACAAGCAGAGCGCTTGAGTTCTACAAGTGCTGCGTTATTGTGTGATTGTAACCAACCAGATTTGTCAGGTTTCTATCTAAATCTTTGTATTCTATGACATTCGGATTACATGCCGCGTCTGTCATTTTCGGATCAAATCTAATGGCAGCTGTTTCGGCAGAATGTGTTTTGATGTACTCTATATTAGTGTTAATCACTTCAGCTGGCTTTAAAATGTTTTCTGAATGGGTAAAACCCATTTTTCTCCTGTGATCCAACATCAATTCTTTGTTTATTCATAATAAGCTAGCATTTGTTTTGGAATTCTGTGATAGCAATGACCTTTTGTCATTCATTACTAATCCCTGAAACACTGTAAAACCTTGAGCCATGGTGCTGTGGGGGATGATAAAGCCTTTAGACCCGGCTTACAATTTCTACTATTATTTTTAGGATTCAAGCTGGGCTGCCTTCAATGGATCAGTTGCTGTTTAGGGATTTGGGTGAACATTAGAATAAAATGGGTTTGGCTGTCCAACGATTGTTTGGTCAGCAGATGCTCACACTATTATGTTGTCAAGGATTCAAACTAGACTTTATTTTTGAGATGCCTGCTGCAAATACATCACTGAGACGCCAAAGCAAACAAACTGTTCTTACAACATTTGACCACTAGTGGCACTGTTTGTTTGTTTGTTTATTTATTTATTTATTTATTTAATATAGACAGTTATAGCACATATTTTACCTTTTACTTTTACATCCTATTAGGTAAGATTCTTCAGCAAATAAAATCTATTCTAGTGTTGTATAAATTGTTAGGATTGTCAGCATGGTGATCGCATTGCTTTTGAATGCCTGTTTGTTTAAGGGGCAGTTTTAAGACTTCACCTGGACTGTGACCAGCTGAGAATCTGAATTCAAATCACAAAATGTTCTGTTTGCATCTTTTTATTTTTTAAATGAAGGATATGTTGTCCCTTCAGACACTGGACTTAATGCTTTCAATCTTCTATTGTTACTGAATGCATAAATAAATTGCTAATCGCCTATGACCTTGCAATTGACTGCAGGGGATCTTCAGTATTTGCATTCCTACAGACATTTTGCAGAGACATGCAGAACAATTTGTAAAGTGGATGAAAGGTATTGTGTTTTTTCTCGCAGGGATTGTACTTGTTACACTGCCTTTCCAACACTTTGACCTTGTACGATGTAGTTCAATACGATACAACACAAGTCAATGGAGCCAAGCACAGACAGTTTTAATTGGTACATTGGGAAAGCAGTCAATCTCCTGATTGTTTTTACAATTTTACTTTGACATGGTCTTTGTTGAAGAGCTACTGCAATAATATCCTTGAGGGCTTGTATCCTATTGTTTTTTATAGACTGGGAAATAAGTTATCTATATAGTGTGTGTGTGTGTATCTATATATATATATATATATCTATATATCTATCTATATACATATATATATATATATATATATATATATATATATATATATATATATATATAATCAATTAATTTTCTTCATCATTAAGTATTTCTAGTGATTGAGTATCCCATTGGTATCTCCTTGGAAATATAGCTGTTGGCTGTTTTTTGTTGTTTTTGAATTCCCTGTATTAAAAAAAGGAACCCTATTTTGCTTAATATACTTGTTTGTTTTATTTTTATTTATTTGTTTGTTTATTTATTTATTTATTTATTTATTTATTACTAGATGATTATGGACAAGATGGACTCCATGGGCCTTGTGAGAGGAAATATTGTGGAACAGGACGCCAGTGTATCGTCCATGAAGAGACTGGCAAAGCAGAGTGCTCTTGCATGGACAAATGCCGGCCCAGTTTTGTACCAGTATGTGGATCGGATGGCAGGTTTTATGACAATCACTGCGAGCTTCATCGTGCCTCTTGTCTGCAGAAGAAGGAGATCTACATTGTGCACAGTAAAGACTGCTTCTTCAAAGGTAGGAGGGGACAGCTCACACATTTTCAGCTACCGGGATGTGATTGCTTGCTGCTTGTGAGAGGGCAGTTAATATTAAGCAGTCATTTTTAAAAGTCATTTAAAAATACAAAACAAGAAAAGAAACAACAGACTCCGTCGTGCATGTTGAATCCGTAATGGGCAGCTGTGCAATTGGCATATTAAAGTGTATTTAGCACGGGTGCTGTAGGGTATACTGCTACACATCCGAAGGCAATCCAGAATGTGAGCATGAGGACATTGGTTTCTTTTGTCATTGTTCCAGAGAAAAGCTGACAGTTGTATCTGCCAATTTAGAGAATGTAGCAAGAAAACCAGACTGACAACAGCTGGGGAGGAAACTACATTGTGGAAAGCACAGACATAAGGATAGTGAGCATTTTAAAATATCACCTGTTAAAAAGGTCATTAAAAATGTTAACTGGTACTAAATATTAATGTTTTCTGAACTTGTGTCATATTTTAATGCAATTACTATAAATAAACCAACATCAGAAACTAAATCCTGTTTTAAAAATAAATAAATACATAAATAAATATCTTTTACAATTGATGACTGAATACAACCTAATCTGTTTGATCATGCGTATTTATGCAGGGTATAAAATGAAATCCTTAAAAACTGATTTTTCTATTTAAACTATCTTATTTGGTGATGGAATGACCTTAATCTCATATTTCAAGGTTGCTGAACAGCGGTGGTGAACTTTCTTTTTTCCTTGATAAATCATTGCTTCAATTTTCCCAATTTGCAATGAGGAATGCATTTCGGTGGCACATAACTAACTGAAGATGAAACCAGTGATTTATTCCTCTTGTTGCAGCTGTAGTTGTAGCAGCTGCTTGTTTGCATAAGCAAAACAAATCAGGACATAAATACGTTTGGTATAGATTAGAATAACTAGAAGTCCTGCAAGATTGTACTCTTGTATTGCATCCGTGAACTGCCAGAATGTTTGTGAAGCGTAAGTGGTAATGAATAACGGTTTGATCAAATCAAATTATTGTAAAGAGGTGAAAATCAGAAGTTGCCATTTTGGTTTTTTAATGTATATACCGTACATAAAATCTCCTTGTTGTTTTTTTAAATTATAATTATTATAAAGGGTCCTAGTTGTATTAAGGGTATCACAAACAAAAGTTATCTACAGAAATGTGCAGTTATACCATTCATTAGGTTTTTGTAAAGCATCTTTTTAGGAGACAAACCATCTGATTAATTAGAGCAAACTTCATGAACTGTGTTGGTAATATATTGCATTTGAAAGGGTTTGTTCAAGTAGACTTTCAATCCGTTTGCTCTTTAGTGGACTCGGAAATGTAATCTTGCAAAGTTAACAACACAGGGGGGAGGGGGCGGGGGAATCAAAAGACCTATTAAAACTGCAGAGCACATCAAGGGTTTCACATTCCCTGCAATGTGTAATACCCATCATCAGATACTTCATTGATGTTCCATAGCATGAAATAACATTTCAAATCGTTTAGGTTACATAGCAGACGCTCAATTTTCTTTGCCTGCAAGTAAAAACAAATAAAGCAAGTGGACAGTTCTAGTTGAAACAACATACATACATACATACATACACATACAGCACTCTTTAGAATTAACTAATTTTGCTTCATAAAGTCAAATGAAACCTGCATGTTAACATATTATATTACATACCACTTTGTAGTTTTCCATATACTTCACGAAACATTTTAAATGTGACATTTATCTTTTGAAGGGTTTATCACCTTTAGTAAAACTGAAGTTGAAGGTTACTATTTGTGTTACAGTAGTAATGTGTGTAAGTTCAGTTCCTGAATCAATAGGTTCAGATGGGGATGGGAATATTGAAGTCAATTGATCATTCTCCTCCTCCTTCTCCTCCTGCTCTTCTCTCCCTCCTTTTGAAAGAGACACCCTCAAGACATTTGTTTTATAATCCCATGTTTGGAAACACACTTCCCTTTCGGTTCAATACTATCAACGTTACTTAGAGACTGTTTGACAGCTCAGAGTACCCATTTCCTCACCAGAAGCAGAGTCCTGCAAATGTTACATTCAGATCTGGGGATGACACCATTGTTTCTGGGTGTTGAGTCATTACGAGGTATTTCAATAAAAGA